>NC_140591.1:360948373-361548373 GCF_964204655.1 Triturus cristatus
CGCTTGCGCACGTCAGCGTGCGCATATGGTATGCTTACCGTACGCGCACGGCGCGCGCCTATAGATATATATGTACTTTTAACTGAAATTTTCTCAGGAACTACTGAACAGATTGACTCCAGATATTCAAAAGGCACATCCCTGACCTGAGGACTTTCTCTTTGCCAAATTTCAAATAATTCTGTTCAGCAGTTCGCGCTGTCCGCTCAGCTCCTACCCTGAAAGTCTCGGGGTGATTCGTCAAGCGGGGGCTGAGAAAAAAGGGGGGTCCCAAAACGCGTTTTCCCCATGCATTTTCCCATAGGACCTTTAGTCGAAGGTACAGCCTGAACGGCTGAACAGAATTACATGAAATTTGGCAAAGAGGTAGTCCTCAGGTCAGGCATGTGCCTTTTGCTTAAATGGTGCAAATCCGTTCAGTAGTTCCTGAGAAGATCAAAAGTAAAATCATATATATATCTGGGCGGAGCCTAACCACACATCTCATCGTGAGATCTGATTGGCTGTCAGCACTTCATCCAAGAAGTGTTGGCAGCCATCTTGGGACCAATATACATGATAGCACCTCATTAAAAAGCATTGCAGTTAATAGAAGGTTTTAAGACTTTAGTTACATTATAAATCATTTGTTGATGGTACCATACTCATTTTAGGAATTGTGGTGTGTTCTAAGGTGATTTTACCATGTGAAAAAGCCTTCTGCTGTGATATCATGAATCATGTTTGAGAGAAAACTATTTTCTCATGCTTTTCCCACAGAGGTTTGGAAGGTGATCTATAAGCTAACTGAGAGCACATTTTCTGTAAATACACATTATCTTTCTCAGTCATGTGAGAATGAAGTCTGACATTCTCAGTAGAACATGTACATCCAACAAGGGCAGAGACTGTCAGTTGATTCCTTTGTGTTCTACTGCAGCTTCCCAGACTGTTCTAAAGAACAACTAGAGCGCTAACAGTCCTACTTATGACAAACGTATGGCACACCTGAAGCCATCTTGGTTGGAATAAAGTGGTAATTCTTAAAACATTTAATTTAAAAAGGAACAAAATGAGGGGGTTCATTTTGCCATAGAAAGTATGATTAGTGCTGCAGAAAGAAAAATTAGGGTACATTTTGAGTGACTTCTCAAATCCTCTTCTATTTCATTAAAACATTCTGACATGCAGACTGAAACATGCACTTTCAATACCAGCAGCAGACTTCCCTGGTGAGCAGTAGCTTTACTACAGTGATCTAATAAGCAACTAGAGTGCTAACATTCTGAATTTATGGCAAATTTGTGACACATCTGAATGACTTCTTGATGGAATCAAAGTAAAAAACTGAAAGTATTTCCTACTGAGGAGACTGTAGTAAATGAGGAAATTAGGAAACATCATAACAAATAAGTCTCCCAAAATGGCCACCAGAGACAAAAGAGCCCAAATGTAGCCCAAATATCACCCAGATGTAGCCCAAGTATAGCCCAATGACAGAATGTCCCAGAGTGTTCTAACTAACAACTAGAGCACTAACAGTCTTACTTATGACAAAAGTATGGCACACCTGAAGCCATCTTGAATGGAATAAAGTGGTAACAAATTAAAACATTTAATTTACAAAGGAACACAATGAGGGGATTCATTTTGCCATAGAAATTATGATTAGTGCTGCAGAAAGAAAAATTAGGGCACATTTTGACTTCTCAAATCCTCTTCTATGTCATAAAAAAATTCTGACATGCAGACTGAAACATGCACTTTGAATACCAGCAGCAGACTTCCCTGGTGAGCAGTAGCTTTACTACAGTGATCTAATAAGCAACTAGAGTGCTAACATTCTGAATTTATGGCAAATTTGTGACACATCTGAATGACTTCTTGATGGAATCAAAGTAAAAAACTGAAAGAATTTCCTACTGAGGAGACTGCAGTAAATGAGGAAATTAGGAAACATCATAACAAATAAATCTCCCAAGATGGCCACCAGAGACAAAAGAGCCCAAATGTAGCCCACATATCACCCAGATGTAGCCCAAGTATAGCCCAATGACAGAATGTCCCAGAGTGTTCTAACGAACAACTAGAGCACTAACAGTCTTACTTATGACAAAAGTATGGCACACCTGAAGCCATCTTGATTGGAATTAAGTGGTAACACGTAAAACATTTAATTTACAAAGGAACAAAATGAGGGGGTTCATTTTGCCATAGAAATTATGATTAGTTCTGCAGAAAGAAAAATTAGGGCACATTTTGACGTCTCAAATCCTCTTCTATTTCATAAACAAATTCTGAAATGCAGACTGAAACATGCACTTTGAATACCAACAGCAGACTTCCCTGGTGAGCAGTAGTTTTACTACAGTGATCTAATGAGCAACTAGAGTGCTAACATTCAGAATTTATGGCAAATGTGTGACACATCTGAATGCCTTCTTGATGGAATCAAAATAAAAAACTGAAAGTATTCTCACTGAGGAGACTGCAGTAAATGAGGAAATTAGGAAACTTCATAACAAATAAATCTTCCAAGATGGCCACCAGAGACAAAAGAGCCCAAATGTAGCCCATATATCACCCAGATGTAGCCCAAGTATAGCCTAATGACAGAATGTCCCAGAGTGTTCTTATGAACAACTAGAGCGCTTACTGTCTTACTTATGACAAAAGTATGGCACACCTAAAGCCATCTTGATTGGAATAAACTGGGGGGGTTCATTTTGCCATAGAAATTATGATTAGTGCTGAAGAAAGAAAAATTAGGGCACATTTTGAGTGACTTCTCAAATCCTCTTCTATTTCATTAAAAAATTCTGATATGCAGACTGAAACATACACTTTTGATACCAGCAGCAGACTTCCGTGGTGAGCAGTAGCTTTACTACAGTGATCTAATGAGCAACTAGAGTGCTAACATTCAGAATTTATGGCAAATGTGTGACATATCTGAATACCTTCTTGATGGAATCAAAGTAAAAAACTGAAAGCATTTCCTACTGAGGAGACTGCAGTAAATGAGGAAATTAGGAAACTTCATAACAAATAAATCTCCCAAGATGGCCACCAGACACAAAAGAGCCTAAATGCAGCACAAATATCACCCAGATGTAGCCCACATGTAGCCCAATGACAGAAGTGTGCAAAACACTTATTTTTTGTGTATTTGCAGTTTTATATAGTGCAGACTTGTCATGTATTGGAATGCTTTACATGAGCATTGGTTACATCACACAAGATCAAATTCATTTCGGTTGTAGGCATGGGGAGATTAAGTGATTTGACCACAATCACAGAATGTTGAGCTGAAGCAGAAACTCCAACCTGGTTCCCCAGTTGCAAAGTCTGCAGCTCTGGAAGTAACACCACATCCTCTCGCCAAGGTGCAACATTTAATCAAGTGGTCAACTGGATAAAAAAACATAAAGATTACAAATAATTTAAAAGTTCTTTGTCGCTATTTGAAAACTCAGAAAATATGTCCTCATTTTAGTTTTTTAGAGCACTAACCATAATTTTGATGCAAATAAGACCCTCTCATATAAGTAATTTCTAAAGGAAATACTCTAGGTATTATAGTTTAAATTACATCAAGATGACGTCAGGCGTTCCTTACTTTTGTAATACATATAGAATGTTAGCAATGTAGTTGTTCATTGGGATACTGTTGAGAGGCAGAGGCCAGGGGCACGGACTCTGAAAATTGAAGGCAGGTAGGAGAGTGCAGAGGCAACAATTTGACCACACTGGGCAGGCAAGAAGGGCAGTGGCAGCACAACAGACTATGGATGGCAGTGGAAAGGGGGGCAGGGACAACAAACCAACAATACAGGACTGGCAAGAGAGGCTGTGGCAATATAATAGACCATTGTGGGCAGAGGGAAGTGGCAGTGGTAGTACAACCATACATGCCAACAGACCCGTTTCAGCAAGGAAACTTCCAATGTTTTTAAGCTCAAATGGGCTTTATTTCATCTGTCTCCTGTCTACAATCTCCTCTTTTTCAATGTAACTCAAAGGGGAAAATCAATACCCCAGTTTTTTTTCAAAATCTCCCTCTTTCCAAGTTCAAAATGTTCGCAAGCATGGTACATTGAATCATGGTAGGCAGGAGGAATTGGGGTAGGTACATGGACTCGGATAACAGAGGACAGGAGGGACATGGAGAGGTGCACCAAACTGACCCTACAGGGCAGGCATCCGGGTTTGCAGCAGCACAATACACCACACAGCGCATGCGGGACAGGAGTGCAGCACAACAATCCATAGAATGCAAGAGGGAGGGGAAAGGACCATGCACATGGACAACAGAGAACAGATGGGAAAGAGGCAATGGTAGCTAGCTGACCATAATGGACAGACAGGAGAGAAAGCTGCAGCATAACAGACCATAAGGGGAAGGAGGGACGGATCAGGGGCATTACAATGGAACAGACAAGCCAGGAGGGAGGGAATAGGGGGTCTGCACATGGAAACAGACAGCTGGGGGCAAGGTGGCAGGGCAGGAGCAGCAAGATGACCATGGAGGTCAGGCAGGATGGGCACTAGAAACAAGACACACCATGGAGAGCAACAATGAGACTATGGTGGCATACACACAGACCATGGAGGGAAGGTGGGAGGGGGTCAGGGGCAGCTAGCTGACCACACAGGGAAGGTGGGAGGGGCCATGGCAGCACAGAAGACCATGCATGGCAAGTGGGAGGGTTAGTGGCAGCATATTGGCTATGATGGGCAAGAAGGAGGGTGCAGGGGCATGCACAAAGGACCATGGAGGATAGAAGGGAGGGTCAGGACCTGGGCACAGACAAGAGAGTTCAGGGGAAGGGGCCTCACAACAGACTGCGCGGGGCAGGCAGGAGGAGCAGTTGCAGCACAACAGATCAGGGAGGGCAGAAGGGTGTGGCAGTAAAATGGACCATGGAGGACAGGAGGAAGGGGATAGGGGCATGGCATGTGGACAGGCAGGGTGGAGGTGGCAGGGACAGGTTACAGTCATCTGACAATGCTAGGCAGGTGGGAGGGGAGTGGCAGCTCAACAGAACACTCAGAGTAGATAGGAGTGGCAGGTCCATGGAACATTGTGGGCAAAAAGGATGGAGCAGGGGCATGCACAAAGACATCGGAGGGCAGGGGGAAGGAGAATAGGGGCAGCAAGCTAAGCACAGAGGCTAAGCAGGAGGTCAATGATGGGCCATAGAATTGGGCAATGGAGGGCAGGAGGAGTGGACTGGTATATCATGCTAAATGGAGGGCAGTGGCAGCACATCACACCATGCATGGCAGGAGGGAGGAGGCTAGTCCATGGATTCAGACAACAGAGGATAGGGAGGAGGTGGATGGGGCAGCAAGCTAACTGTTCAGAGAAGGTGCGTATTAGGAACTTTGTTGTTGTTAAAATGTGTGTCTGTGCGAACTACTTAAAATATGAACAAGTATGCAGCATAATCTCACTTTTATTCAGGAAGAAGAGGACGTTTGTGACTGTGACTCCGGGCTCACTTGGCAGAAACACCCCCTGACCCTCCACCCCATCGCAAAATGTAATGCCCGTGAAAAGGGTAGGTGGACGCAGTGTTATATAGAACATAGTCCTGAGAGCACGATTGAAAATGAAAACGAAATGTAGTATATGGTATAAACTATGCACCAAAAAGTGTGATATAAGATGAACCGGGGCGTGAAATATAATATGCAATACATTGTGCGCAATGACAGATTCATTGGAGAGCGCGAGATAGCACAGGCACTAGCGCGTGCTATGCGATATGCGCCTTGGAGTGTAATATGCACAGGGCAGTGTTGTGTAACATAACTAGTCTCTAAAGTTGTAATATAAAATATGTGCTGGGGAGTGTAACGTTGCATATGCACTGTGACAAAGATATGGATCCCAGATTGTAATATGTATGGCATAGCGCTGTGCGTTATAACATACACATCGAGGAAGGCACGTTAGATAGGGCAATATAACCCGTGCGAAGGCAAGTGTGGCATGACATATTCACGGGGTGGTGTTACAGTGCACATGGGCTAGAGAGTGTCATAGCATACGCACTAGCTGGTGGAATACAATACAGAGGTGTGAGGCAATCGGCGGGCACTGGTGGGTGTAACACAGCATTGGGCTCAGCCAGGAGCATGCTGTGACTCTCAAGTGAGGTTCGTCTCCTTTCCAGAGAGTAAAATAAAAAGTATTACACATCCGGCGGTGGATGTGTTTTTCATGAACCGTGAGGGGGGTTTCTTGCATAGTTTGGTCGAATTTTTGTCGAATCCCCTTTGAATGGCTTGGTGTGCGTGCATATTAAATGTGCCCGTCAATAGCTACCCATGTTTGTATAAATAAATGACAAGCGTGTCTACTTGGAATGTACCCACCGGCGGGGGCGCCGGGATTAGGCACGGTAGGGCGTCAGACACGTCAGAGCTTCACTAGCGGTGTAAATACATTCCATGTGGATTCATTCTATGCATAGTCGCCTTTTAATGAATATCACGCAAATCGTCATGGTGATAGGTACATACGGTTTGTCCAGCATGTCCTAGGTGGCTCTATAAATATATATATTTTTAAAATAATAAAAAACAAAGGCCGGCCCCGGGGGATGGCGTCCCCGGAGCCATAAGTGGCATGAGGAGGGGGGCTACGCAGCCCCCTCCTAAAGAATTTAAATTAAAAAAAGGCCATGACCCGGGGGTTGGGGTCCCCGGGCCGATTAAGGCCTTGGGAGGGCCAAATTTATTTTTTTCAACAAAAAAAATTAGGGTGCAGGCCCTGGGGGATGAGGTCCCCAGGGCCAGTAAATTAGAAAAAGAAGGGGGGCCACACAGCCCTCCTTCTTAAAAAAATAAAATAAATAAAAGACCGGCATCGCGCTGGAGGCCACGCCCCCTCCTTGCAGCACTCTGCAAACGCGCCCCCTGGCCAGTTGTAAGTTGGGGAATTAATTCCCCTTCAATACTGAGGGTCCCTGAGGGCCAACTAGCCCAACAGGTATCTCCAGTGTGCGCCAGGGAGCTGCGTTGCAGACAGGTGTTCTGAGGCCATGACCCTTTTTACACCTCTATGCAACGCAGCTCTGTGTCGCTTACTGGAGGTACCTAGTGGGCTAGTTTGACCCTAGGGACCCTTAGGATTCAAGGGGACTTAATCTCTCAACTTAGAACGGCCACAGGGTGCCTTTACACAGTGGTGAAGGGAGGGGACGGGGCCTGAGGTGATGTGTGCAAACACGCCCTGTGGCGCGTTTTAAGTTGGGGAAATAATTCCCTTTCAATCCTGAGGGACCCTGGGGGCCAACAAGCCCACCAGGTGCTTCCAGTAAGTGCCACTGCTCTGCGTTGCAGAGAGGTGGTGCAGGCCATGCCCCTTTTTACACCTCTCTGCAATGGCACTTACTGGACGTACCTAGTGGGCTATTTTGCCCCTAGGGATCCTCAGGATTCAAGGGGACTTAATCTCCCAACTTAAAAAACGGCCACAGGGCATGTTTATACAGTTGGGAAGGAAGGGGACGGGGCCTGAGGTGACGTGTGCAAACATGACCTATGGTGCGTTTTAAGTTGGGGAAATAATTCCCCTTCAATCCTGAGGGCCCCTGGGGGCTAACTAGCCCACCAGGTGCTTCCAGTAAGCGCCACTGAGCTGCGTTGCAGAGAGGTGGTCCAGGCCGTGCCACTTTTTACACCTCTCTGCAACGCAGCTCTGTGGCGCACACTGGAGGTACCTAGTGGGCTAGTTGGACCCTAGGGACTCTCAGGAATCAAATTAACTTAATCTCCCAACTAAAAACGGCCACAGGTCGTGTTTACACAGTGGAGAAGGGAGGGGACGGGCCCTGAGTTAACATGTGCAAACAAGCCCTGTGGCGCGTTTTAAATTTTTGGAAATAATTCCCCTTCAATCCTGAGGGCCCCTGGGGGCAAACTAGCCCACCAGGTGCTTCCAGTAAGCGCCACTGAGCTGCGTTGCAGAGAGGTGGTCCAGGCCGTGCCATTTTTTACACCTCTCTGCAACGCAGCTCTGTGGTGTATACTGGAGGTACCTAGTGGGCTAGTTGGACACTAGGGACCCTCAGGATTCAAATGAACTTAATCTCCCAACTAAAAACGGCCACAGAGCGTGTTTACACAGTGGTGAAGGGAGGAGACGGGGCCTGAGTTAACGTGTGCAAACAAGCCCTGTGGCGCGTTTTAAGTTGGGGAAATAATTCTCCTTCAATCCTGAGGGACCCTGGGGTCCAACTAGCCCACCAGGTGCTTCCAGTAAGCACCACTCCGCTGCGTTGCAGAGAGGTGATCTAGGCCGTGCCCCTTTTTACATCTCTCTGCAACACAGCTCTGTGGCGCTTACTGGAGGTACCTAGTGGTCTAGTTGGACCCTAGGGACCCTCAGGATTCAAGGGGACTTAATCTCCCAACTTAAAACGGCCACAGGGTGTGTTTACACAGTGGGGAAGTGAGGGGACGGGGCCTGAGGTGACGTGTGCAAACACGCCCTGTGGCGTGTTTTAAGAGGTAGTTTTAATCCCCTGCCCTATTATGTACTAGGGGCTTACAGAGGAGGTCATGCTGATCACAGGGGGACCCCAACGCATAGTTTTCCCTAGTGTATGTAGGTGTTTTCACTGTATTCTGAGTGTCTTTTAACATAGCACTGGCTCTAGGACTGGTTAGTCAGACACAGTTACCACCAGTATCCGTCTGAAAAAGTTGAGGGTACAGGATGATTTTGCAACAAGGCTTCTTTCTGCTCTTCTGTTTGTTCTTTCTGGACGTTATCCTTCTTCCTGCACTTTTCTTCGTCTTTGAGGACTTCTGTTGCTTCTTTCTGCATTTCTTTTTTTCTTTCTGTGCGTTTTTTCTTCTTTCTTTACATGTCCTATCTCTGTAGGCATAGTTAGAAATTAGCATTTAAAAAACCTTTGAAATTCACTGAAAAAACCATAGGTTTCAGGGGCGTTATAGTTAGCTGGACTTTTCACTCGTACAAAACCATTCAAATTCCCACGTTATAGTTAGTTCAGCTAACTATAACTCGCGCGCCCGCAATGCACTGCTGATGACGTCAAATATTACATCACTCATGACATGGTCAGTGACATCACTCATGACATCACTGATGACATCTCAAATGACATCACTGATGACATCATCCTTTTGATAGAGTGGCAGACCTCCTCTTCCCCTAATATAACCTTTGATACACACATTCAAAAATAGAAACTACAATGTTCAAAACAATGGACATACCAATACCAGTTACCACAACCTATTCAGTAATTCTAAGATCCACATACACATCCACTCATTCACCAACAGTCCTATACAGTCACTCATACATGTACTCACTCATCATATGTACTCATACACCTATACATCCTGTTACACAACGCCACTCATCCATAGAGTTACTCACACACATAGTCACTCATGCTAATAAAGAATAAAACATCCAATTAGTTGTATATACAGTTATACACACACCACCACACTTACTTCTGCAGAAACGTACACATACTTAGTCTTTTAAACAATCACTTATAGAAAAACATACTTATTCATACAGGAACTCTTTCAATCTCTCACTCTCACATATACTCACTTATATACACCAATAGTCACATATACTAGTTTAAAACATATGTAGTTACTCATAAAGACACTATTGAGACAGTCTATCACTAACACACCCATGCACACACTCATCCACCTATACAGTCCTGCACACATGCTGTCTTCAACACATACAAACAGTGAGTCACTCATTCAGGCACCTATGCACTACGTAATACCCCCCACCGAACCATACAGACACTCAGACACTCATACTGATACTCAAAAAACCAACTAATAACCTATATAGACACTCATGTAGCTACTCACCAACCCATGCAGCCACTTATACACAAAGTGAGAGACTAATACAGATATTTACACATTTAAACATTACTCACTAAGCCATGTATTGACTAAGATACACTTAATCAGTCAGTTATACAATCATTTTTTCAAAAACAAATCATCCATTTAGACACTTATATACCCATTTATTCTTCCATCGACCTTGAGATATACATATATAAAACATATGTAATTTTCAGAAAAACACACATTCACTGGATGATGTCATCAGTGATGTCAATTGAGATGTCATCAGTGATGTCATGAGTGATGTCACTGACCATGTCATGAGTGATGTAATATGTGACGTCATCAGCAGTGCATTGCGGGCGCGTGAGTTATAGTTAGCTGAACTAACTATAACGGGGGAATTTCAATGGTTTTGTACGAGTGAAAAGTCCAGCTAACTATAACGCCCCTGAAACCTATCTTTTTTTCAGTGAATATATATATTTATATATATATATATATATATATATATATATATATATATGTATATATATATATCAAATTCACTGAAAAAACCATAGGTTTCACACATGTTATAGTTAGCTGGACATTTTACTGATAAAAAACCATTGAAATTCCCCCGTTATAGTTAGTGCAGGCAACTATAACTCACGCGACCGCAATCCTCTGCTGATGCTAATACTGTATTTAGACACTTATTTGCCCATGTCTTCTTCCATTAAATTTTAGCTATACATATATTACAAATATTTTTTTTTCATAAAGACACATATGTCATCAGCAGAGGATTGCGGTCGCGTGAGTTATAGTTGCCTGCACTAACTATAACGGGGGAATTTCAATGGTTTTTTATCAGTAAAATGTCCAGCTAACTATAACATGTGTGAAACCTATGGTTTTTTCAGTGAATTTGCAAGGTTTTTTAAATGCTAATTCCTAACTATAACGTGTGTGAAACCTATGGTTTTTTCAGTGAATTTGCACGTTTTTTTAAATGCTAAGTTACTTTACGCCATTCGTGGCGTGCGCGCCCACTTAACGCAGTTCGTTCCGTGCGCGCACCGTGCGCGCACAGTGAGCACGCGGTGCGCTTCGCGCACCGCGCGCCCACTTTACGCAGTTAGTGCCGTGCACGCACGGTGGGCACGCGGTGCGCTACGCGCACCGCGTGCCCACGTTGCGCTAGATGGGCCATGTACGCACGGTGCGCTTCGCGCACCGTGCGCACATGGAGGACATATTATGCACTTCGTTGTGAAAGGTAACCTTTTAAATTTTAATTTGATGATTAAGCCATGCACCTTCGGGCACCATTTGCACACGGGGTGGGGAGATTATGGATATATTTTTTTTTTTTAAATATTTTTACCGTACGCGTACGCGTATGGTAAGCGTAATCGGCGAAATTTTCAAACAAAATTAAATTGCCTTTTTGGCCTTGGGGGATCTTTGTGGACACCTTCAACAAGGCTAGGTGCTTAGGAGCTGTCTAAACAGCCCCTTTACATGTTTTTTCCTTTGTTTTTCCACCCCCCCTCAGAGTGCGAGAGAGAAAATGGCGGCCGCCGCTTCCTGGTTTCGACCGATTCGAATGTTTACTAAGATCTAACAGCCAATCAGATTCGCGCTCGCGCACGGCACCGTACGCGTACGGTAAGCTTACCGTAAGCGCACGGTAAGCGCACCGTAAGCTGCCACAGATATATATATTGATTTAAATGCTATTTTCTCAGGAACTACTGAACAGATTTACACCAGACCTACAAAAGGCACTTCCTTGACCAGAGGACTACCTCTCTGCCAAATTTCAAGTAGCTCTGTTCAGCCGTTCGGGCTGTAGCTGTGTCTAAAGGTCCTATGGAAAAATGCATGGGAAAAACGCGTTTTGGGACCCCCCTTTTTTCTCAGCCCCCGCTTGACGAATCCCCCCGAGACTTTCAGGGTAGGAGCGGAGCGTAGCGCCCCACCTATTTTGAAAATTTCGCAAGGATTCGTCTAGCGGCGCCAAAGTTATTCCAAATAGAATGTTGCGGTTTTCCTATGGAAACAGGGTCCTAACTATAACTACCTACTGGCGACCGCCAGTAGGTAATATATATATATATATATATATATTCACTGAAAAAACCATAGGTTTCACACACGTTATAGTTAGGAATTATCATTTACAAAACCTTGCAAATTCACATAAAAAACCATAGGTTTCACACATGTTATAGTTAGCTGTACATTTCACTCGTAAAAAACCAATGAAATTCCACGTTATAGTTAGATCAGGTAACTATAACTTGCGCGCCCACAATAAACTGCTGATGACGTCACATATTACATCACTCATGACATGGTCAGTGACATCACTCATGACATCAATGATGACATCTGAAATTACACATTGTGGATTGCGGTCGCGCAAGTTATAGTTACCTGATCTAACTATAACGTGGAATATCATTGGTTTTTTACAAATGTAATGTACAGCTAACTATAACATGTGTGAAACCTATGGTTTTTTATGTGAATTTGCAAGGTTTTGTAAATGATAATTCCTAACTATAACGTGTGTGAAACCTATGGTTTTTTCAGTGAATTTGTCCGGTTTTTTAAATGCTAAGCTATGTATTTTTTTTTTTTTTTTTTCTGGGTTTTCACTGTGCGCACACCCTGCGCGCACGGTGCCCTTCGCGCACCGTGCGTGCGCTGTGGGCGCTCGGTGCGCTTCGCGCACCGAGCGCCCACGTTGCGCAGTCCATGCCGTGCGCGCCTCGCCTTTTTTTACACAGTAACATTTGTTTTTTTCTCCCTTGTGGGTCCTTTAATTTATTTGATAAATGTGATTGTTACTTCTTTTTTTTTTTTTTTTTTTTTTTTTCCCGTGCCCGTACGGTAAGCTTACCGTAAGCGTACTCCGCGATTTTTAAAAAAAAATTATTAAATGTATTTTTCGTACTTTTGGGTCCTTCTTTGACCCCCTGACAAACACTAGGAGGTCTGCAACTCTCTTCGTTGCCCCCTTTTCACGTTCCCCACCTTTGTTTCTCAGTGCGAGAGACAGAAAATGGCGGCCGACACTTCCTGATTTCGACCGATTCGAATGTTTACAGTCATGTAACCACCAATCAGAATTGAGCTCGCGCACGGCACCGTACGCATACGGTAAGCTTACGGTAAGCGCACGGAGCGCGCTTACAGATATATATATTGATTTAAATGCTATTTTATCAGGACCTACTGAACAGATTTACACCAGACCTACAAAAGGCACATCCTTGACCTGAGGACTACCTCTCTGCCAAATTTCAAGTAATTCTGTTCAGTCGTTCGGGCTGTAGCTCGGACTAAAGGTCCTATGGGAAAATGCATGGGGAAAACGCGCTTTGGGACCCCCCTTTTTTCTCAGCCCCCGCTTGACGAATCCCCCCGAGACTTTCAGGGTAGGAGCGGAGCGTAGCGCCCCATTAGTTTTGAAAATTTCGCGAGGATTTGTCGACCGGCGCCAAAGTTATTCCAAATAGAATGTTGCGGATTTCCTATGGAAACACGGTCCTAACTATAACTATCTACTGGCGACCGCCAGTAGATAATATATATATATGCCAAGGTGTGTTGAAGAATGAGTGGGTGTATGAGTGTCTGAATGGATGATTTACTGGGTGCGTGACTGACTGTATAGGTGAGTGAATAAACCTCTCTTAGTGAATGCATGGGTGAATGACTAATCTGTGTGAATGTCCGTATCAGTCTGTCAGTTTGATGTGTAAGTGGCTGCAAGGGTGGGTGAGTAGATACATGAGTGTCTATATCGGTTAATGATTGGTTGTCTGAGTACCTGTATGGGTGCCTGAGTGTCTGTGTGGGCGGGTTGGGAGCTGTGTGACTCCCTGCATGGATGTGTGAGTGGGTGATTCACTAGGTGTATGGGTTCATGAGTGCATCTGTGAGGGACTGTATGGGCAAGTGAATGTGCTTATATCTGTGTGGGTGAGTGAATGTATGTCTCAGGGGTATATTGATGAGTATATGCATGTGTGAAAGGCAGAATAGGTGAGTGTTGGAGTATATAAGGGACTGTATATGTGAGTGGGTGATTGTGAGAGTGGCTGTATGGGTGAGTGTGTGTTTGTGTCAGTGACTGTATGGAGAGTAAGTATGTGTTAGTATCTGTATGAATAGTGAGTGTGTATATGTTTCTGTATGAGTGAGTAAGTAGCTGTATGGTTGAGTGTTTGAGTGAGTGAGTAAGTATGTGAATAGCTCTATGGGTGACTGACGGTATATGAGTGGCTGCATGGGTGTATGAGTTGATATCTGAGAGGCTCTATTGGTGAGTGACTGGCTGTATGTGTGCCTGTATGGGTGAGTGAGTGATGTGTATGTAGACCTAAGAATCAGTGAGTGGATATGTACATACTGGTATTGATGTGTCAATGGTTTCAAGAACAGTAGTCCGAAATTTGGAGTGGGTGTATAATAGGTTATATTGGGGTGTGAGTAGGTGCATCAGATATTACGTGGATGATGTCATCGGGGATATCATCAGTGATGTCAATGACTATGTCATGAGTGATGTAATATGTGACATCATCAGCAGTGCATTGCAGGGCGCGAGTTATAGTTATCTCAGCTAACTGTTACGGCTGAATTTCGCTGGTTTTGCATGAGTGCAATTTCAGCCTAACTATAACGTCCCTGAAACCTGTGGTTTTTTTCAGTGAATTTCTAAGGTTTTTTAAAATGCTAATTCCTAACTATAATATCCCTGAAACGTTTATTTTTTTCAGTGAATTTCTAGGGTTTTTTAAATGCTAATACTAACTATAACGTCCCTGAAACTTGTTTTTTTTTTAGTGTGTACAAAAAGGTAGAAGCAAGAGAAGTGCAGAAAGAAGAAACAGAAATGCAGAAAGAGGCAAGAGAAGTGAGAAAGAGGCAAGAGTAGTGCAAAAAGAAGCAACAGAAATGCAGAAAGAGGCAAGAGGCAAGATAAGAGCAGAAAGAGGGAAGACGGTGGAAAAAGAGGGAAGAGGGGTAACAGGGGTCAGAAAGAAGCAAGTGAGATGCAGATCCCCATTAGTGCCGTCTGATGGGGATGGGACACTAACCCCTGTGTCCCCACACTCTAGATTTTAATATTAAGCAAACCCCTTATAAATAAATTACATTTGGAGTTTGCATTAATTTTTAAATCACTCACTTCTCTTCACGGGCCCCCACTTAGTTCTAGAAGTGCCTCCCTGTCTCCAAGTAAAGGCCCACACTCTATCAAACGCGTTGTTTAGAGAGTGAGGACTGCCGACGATGAAGTATGACAGCTGGTGGTGTGTGGGAACAGTCCTTCAAATTTTTTGATATACCCAAGACCCCACAGAAAAAGGTGTAGTGTTCTTTTTTCCATCTTAAAATCATACACTGACTCAGGGTAGCTTCTTTTTGTGTGTACAAATGAGCAATATGACATAGCAATATTCTTTTGACAAAACAGAAACAGGGCATCATGTAACTGTAGTCATTTCAAGAACAACATCCCAACACTTACAAAATTGTTAGTGGAACATACTGGAGGAAATTCTGCAGTTGAAATGAGACAGACACAGTATGTCCCACATATAGGTAACATGTTATTTGGGGCCATATGTAGGTAATTTCTATTTACCGATTCCTAAATACCAAATTTTACCGATTCGGTATTTAAGAATCGGTAAATAGAATGTAGGAAAAAAATCGGTACATTTTACCGATTCGGTAATATTCGTTATTACCGATTCGGTATTTACCGAATCGGTAATAAGGAATACCTTCCTATTAATTTCTATGGGCCTGGAGGCCCATAGGAATGAATGGGAAGCCATTCACTATTACCGATTCGGTAAATACCGATTCGGTAATAGGGGGAGCATATTCAAGGGTGGCAGGGTGTCACATTGACACCCTGTTGCACCCCTGAATCGTGCATGTGTGCACATGTGGCGGACATACATGCCCTAAGGGCATGTATGTCTGCCACATGGCATTTTTAGAAAAGCACAAAATTGCTTTTTAAAAGGTATTCGGTATTTACCACTAACCTGTAGTTGGTGGTAAATAACGAATCCTTACAACAAAAATGCACTCACTTGAGTGCTCCCTACATAGGATTTAAGGATTCGGTAATTTACCGATTCGGTATTTTACCGATTCCTTCAAATAACGATTCAGTAAATTACCGAATCCTTAAATCCAGCCTCCTACATCTCAATTGCCTAAATACCGGTCGGAAACGGGAAATTTACTGATTTTCGGCCGTTACCGACCGGTATTTAGCTACCTACATATGGCCCTCAGTGTTGCAACACTTACATGCACCATACCATGTGAAATATAATGGAGACGAACACCTATAATCCCAGGTGCAACACAATACATTCACACAAACAAACCAAATCATCTGATACTGTTAGTTTGTGGTTTCTCTGTTATGAATATATGCCCAGAACACATTGGCAACAGCTCAATTGAGAACAAACAGACAGACCTACCCCTCCTGAGGCGAAAAGCCGGGAGACGCTCTACCCTTTTTAAAATTGTATTATTGTGCTCACTTGTGTGTGTTGTGTCCGATTTTAAAACACTTCATTCACCACCACTCGCTTCGCTTCGCGTTTCAGCCAGCACCCCGCACAGCTGAATGGAAGCTGTCGCGGAGGGAGAAACGCCCATTCAACAGGCCACGCCCCCTTTAACCACTACAAAAAGCGCGCGCTGACTGAAAGCGGCGCTTAGACAGACCTACCCCTCCTGAGGCGAAAAGCCGGGAGACGCTCTACCCTTTTTAAAATTGTATTATTGTGCTCACTTGTGTGTGTTGTGTCCGATGTTAAAACACTTCATTCACCACCACTCGCTTCGCTTCGCGTTTCAGCCAGCACCCCACACAGCTGATTGGAAGCTGTCGCGGAGGGAGACACGCCCATTCAACAGGCCACGCCCCCTTTAACCACTACAAAAAGCGCGCGCTGACTGAAAGCGGCGCTTAGACAAGACCTACCCCTCCTGAGGCGAAAAGCCGGGAGACGCTCTACCCTTTTTAAAATTGTATTATTGTGCTCACTTGTGTGTGTTGTGTCCGATTTTAAAACACTTCATTCACCACCACTCGCTTCGCTTCGCGTTTCAGCCAGCACCCCGCACAGCTGATTGGAAGCTGTCGCGGAGGGAGACACGCCCATTCAACAGGCCACGCCCCCTTTAACCACTACAAAAAGCGCGCGCTGACTGAAAGCGGCGCTTAGACAGACCTACCCCTCCTGAGGCGAAAAGCCGGGAGACGCTCTACCCTTTTTAAAATTGTATTATTGTGCTCACTTGTGTGTGTTGTGTCTGATTTTAAAACACTTCATTCACCACCACTCGCTTCGCGTTTCAGCCAGCACCCCGCACAGCTGATTGGAAGCTGTCGCGGAGGGAGACACGCCCATTCAACAGGCCACGCCCCCTTTAACCACTACAAAAAGCGCGCGCTGACTGAAAGCGGCGCTTAGACAGACCTACCCCTCCTGAGGCGAAAAGCCGGGAGACGCTCTACCCTTTTTAAAATTGTATTATTGTCCTCACTTGTGTGTGTTGTGTCCGATTTTAAAACACTTCATTCACCACCACTCGCTTCGCTTCGCGTTTCAGCCAGCACCCCGCACAGCTGATTGGAAGCTGTCGCGGAGGGAGACACGCCCATTCAACAGGCCACGCCCCTTCTACTCCTCCTTTCCCCTATAGCCATGTGCAACTACAGGACGCGCAGCGGACGAGCGCAGCGGGCGCGCCGATTGCGCGCCGAAGGCGCGCTTAAGGCAAGCTCGTCTGCGCTCGTCCACGCCCGGCCGGGCCCAAGGGCCACGTCCCCTGGTTCCTCCAGAGGCGACAGACTGGTATACAGTCCAGACCTTCTATGCCAGCTACGGCCACTTATCTCTCCTAAATGCGGCATCCCGCTACACCCCTTGGAGATTCCTCGACGCTGTAAGTACTGCAATTTAGACCTATGTATTTCAACCACCAAACCAACAGGCGAGTTAATGAATTACTCCATGTTTCTTTTAAACTGTAGGTCCCTCGTAAAACACTGCCTTGAGATCTCCCTATTATTAGAGGAACACTCTCCAGATGCAATGTTCCTGACTGAGACCTGGCTGAACCAAGACTCTCAGCCAGACCTAGCACAAGCTATCATCCCAGGGTATCAGATAGCACGAGCAGACCGACCACTGGGCAGAGGTGGCGGCCTCGCGATTATATATAAAGAAAGCTATATCTGTCGTCACTTATTGGAAGATATTGAGGACTGCGAAAACCTCTCTTTCGCCATCGAATTTTCTCCTAATGCCTGCTTCACCGGCATTCTCATCTACCGCTCCCCTGGTCCCATAGGACAATTCAATACTTCCTTGCTCTCTGTGACCTCTCAGTCGGTTGTCTCTCCCTCCAATTTCTCCCTACTTGGAGATTTTAACATTCATTTTGACAACCCACTAGACCTTTCGGCACAAGAGACCCAGTCAAGCTTGGCCGCATATCAACTCGAGCAACGGGTTCCATCTGCCACACACGAAAAGGGACATCTGCTGGACCCTATTTTCAGCAACTGTGACCAACTTAAAGTGGGAAACATAACCAGACTTCCCTGGTCAGACCACTTCTTAATAGCCTTCAATTGGACCACAAGTAAACCACCCTCGTCCTCATTTACTATTAGGAAAACTCGTAACTGGTCCAAACTCCCTATTGACAACTGGGCACAAGCTCTTTGCACCATGAGACCCTCCCTCTCCCAAGACCCAACTGCTAACAACAAAAAATATGAAGAATGGATAACCACCTCTCTTGACCAGGTCCTCCCAGAACACGCACCAAAATCTAAGAGACATAGCAAAACAGCTCCCTGGTACACAGAAGAGCTCAGGAACCACAAACGTCTCTGTAAAAAGCAGGAGAGAAAGTGGCGCACTTCATACAATCCTGAAGAAAAAGCCACCTACAGGGAAATGATCAGGAACTATAAATTGGCCATTAAATCTTCGCAAGCTGCCTTCTACAATCTTAAAATAACCACGGCAAAATCCAAATCTAAAGAAATCTACCGTATAGTCAACTCCCTGATCAAACCCCCGCCTCCGGTTATAGATAACAACAACTCATCGACTAAATGCAATGATCTGGCGGAATTCTTTTTCCAAAAAATTAACAAAATTTATCTCTCTTTCCCCAATCCTCCCTCTGACTCCCCTGGACAGAACCCGTACCTGACCTCAAATTCGACCAAGTGCCTGGAGTCTTTTCCCCTGATAACATTGGAAATCGTACAGACACTGGCACAACAAATAAAATCCGGCTCCCCGTGAGACCCTGCCCCCCCAGGCTCATTCAACCTTGCCAGCACTGCTATTTTCCCCACGCTCCTGGAGCTCATGAACTCCTCCATAACCAGTAGGACGGTCCCTTCAACATGGAAGCATGCTATGGTGCGGGCCCTGCTGAAAAAACCTTCCCTAGACCCGGCCAACCCCAGTAATTATCGTCCGATCTCATTACTCCCCTGGGCATCGAAAATTCTGGAAAAACATGTCAATACCACTCTGACAATGTTTTTTGAGGAAAACCACCTCCTCGACTCCTCCCAAACAGGTTTTCGTACCAAACATGGGACAGAGACGGCTTTACTGGCTGTGACTGAGGAGGCAAGACGGCTTCTGGATCGAGGGGGATCAGTGGCAGTGATCCTCCTCGATCTAAGTGCCGCATTCGATACGGTACATCACAAAATCTTGCTAACCCGCCTTGCCGACTTAGGAGTGACCGCAGATGCCCTGACATGGTTCAATTCTTTTTTGTCCAACAGAACCTTTCAGGTCTTCGATGGCACATCACGCTCATCCACTCATCCCCTGGGATGCGGAGTCCCCTAGGGCTCCTCCTTAAGCCCTACGCTCTTCAACGCTTATATGAGGCCACTGGCTGAGGTTGTTCGTCCGCATGGTGTAAAGATCATCTCCTATGCGGACGACACCCAGCTGGTGGTCTCCCTGGCAGAGAAGAGCGGCCTCCAGGCACCACCAGACCTAGCGGCTTGTCTGGAGGACGTAAAGAAGTGGATGATGAGCTCATGCTTAAAGTTGAATGACGATAAAACTGAGCTGATGATCCTGGGCTCAGCCTCCCCCGTCTCCATAGAGTCGATCTGGCCATCAAGCATGGGAGTGGCCCCACCCCCCAGAGACAACATCAAAAGCTTAGGGGTCTGGCTTGACAAGTCTCTGAGCCTTAACACACAGGCCACTAAGATCTCAGCCACCTGCTTTGGCCTCCTTAGAGTGATCAAGAAAGTCCTTCCCCTCCTCTGCTTCGAGGCTAAACAGATAATTATACAGGGCCTTATCCAATCCCGTCTGGACTTTAATAACGCCCTATACCTGGGAGCCCCGGATTACACCCTACAAAAGCTCCAACGCACCCAGAACTGTGCTGCCAGAGCGCTGCTGGGCATCCCCCGGAGGACCTCAGTGAGAACCAGCTTCAAGACTCTACACTGGTTACCTGTCAGGGACAGAGTAAAATTCAAATCGCTCTGCATTGCCCACCAGACTTTCTGGGAAATGGGCCCAGACATCAATCGGCCCCTGATTTCTCCCTACAGGCCTAATAAATCCCTCCGCTCTTCTACAGCATCCCTGGCCGAGATCCCCAGAATTCGCAGAGCTAGAGCGGGAGGACGCTCCTTCTCGTATAATGTTTCCAAACTTTGGAACTCTCTCCCCCTGCAGTTGAGGAACAACCCCAATCTGACTACTTTTCGCAAACAGCTAAAAACCCTGCTGTTTAATGCCTAATAAAGTAACCTCAAGAGGGATCCATCTGTTTTTAGCGCCTGGACGCCTCAGGGCAACTGTAGCGCTCTACAAGTCACATTTTCATTTCATTTCATTTCATTTCATTGAGGTTTGAGACTTTGAAGAGTGTATCTTCCCAGTCTCCACTCCAACAGGGATTCCTGTCAAGCCTTCAGGATGCAGGATGTGCAAGACCTTTTCCTCCTAGGGCATGAGTTGTAAGGGGTCCCGAAGAGAACCACCACCAGTCCTCTGGGCCTCATGTGTTTCTTGGAGGCCAGAGAACGCACTCTCCCCCACAGGCCATTCCTCCTCTTCCTAATGTCCTTCTGTGTGCACAAGTTGTTAGCTGCAGCATTCACTCTGCTGACTATTCTGGTTCACATTTGCCTTTTCTGAGATAGAGGTGTATTTTGGACTTAGACTTCAAACAATGGTGGCTCTACTCTTATGGTTTCATCCACCATGATTGACAATTCTCCCTCAGTAAAACATGGATTTTTGGGGCCTGACATTGTGCAAAGAAATATGATTAAATAAAAAATTAACCGCAGGTTAATACATGAGAGAAGATAAAGGGACCAGAAACAGGGACAAGGGACAAAATAACCTCACTTAACTGGCAAAATCTCTGCTAGAAAAAGTTGTGGTGCAGTGGAATGACAAAGGATGATGGTCTGAAATGGGGTGTGTTTTAGTTTATGGTTTGCAGGTGTTTCCATTTAGCATCCATCCAAATCATCAGTTATGATGCATTGTTGACCGGACTCCCTCAGTCAGTGAACTATCTCTAGGAGACTGCCAGCACAACTGTGAAATTCAAATCTGCTTGGCAGGAACCCACCGGCCTGATGGCAACGGAGTACTATTCGCCAACACTGGAGTCTGCCACATCAGCAATTGCACGACCGTGCCGGGAAACACTTTGTCAACATGGACATCGAGTCAACCTGCAAACATCTAACTAGGACGGGTGAAAGACCATCGACTTGGCGGAATACTTGGGACCGTCATTGTGGCAGGATGGTGGTAACACCATCAAGATCTAAATCAGGCCTTTAGTTTTCTGCTGTGGTACAATTAGAATAGTGCTTAGAAGTAGCAGAATGAGGGTAGGATTGCTATAGACATGTCACTGCAACCAAAGTAGAGTGGTTCCCTTTATTTATGCTTTTGGTGTACGTTGCTGTTGACATTTTATTTGCCTTTATTGTGGTTGCAATCCATATCTTGAACACTAGACTCGGATTCTGATTTGAAATAAATATTTAAAATGTATCCCTTGTGTTCTGGTGTTCTTGAATGTAGTAGTTCTTTGGTGAAAGGGGGTTTGGAGATCCACTAACTAACCGTGTAATGTCTCATGGGATGGATCTTAATCTGACACACATCTTGCTCAAATATTGCTCAGTGAGATGTGGAATGATTGTGGTACAACTCAGTTGCTGATTTGGGTTGGCATATTCACATGGGCATATTTACAAGAAAGTGACGCATATGTGAAGATGCATCACTTTCCCTGCGCCACTTTGGGAAACCCTTGCGCCACTATGGATGCGCCGTATTTACAATACGGCACACAATGGCGCAAGGATTGACAGATGCATCAGAAATTCTGACACATCTGTTGATGCAAAAGTCACGCATTGCTAGAGTCGTGTCGCAAGCACGACGCAACTCCAGCAATGCAGGGGTGTTCATATCCTCATTCTGCTGCGTCACTCCTTGCGCCTGCTTCAAGCAGGCGTAAGGATTTGACACAATGGCATCCTAGAAGTGGTGCAGTGAAATCATGTAGATTTCACTGCGTCACTTCTACGAGGCTTTTTTGCGTTGGAGCGCCCACCCTGCATACATTATTCCTGACGCAGGTATGTGACGCAGAGCTTTACAACGTGACGCATCTCCCAAGATGCGTAACGTTGTAAATGTGCCGCATTGTTATGCTGCTGCTGCGTCACAAAAAGTGACGCAACTGTGGCGCAAAAATGACGCAAGGGGCTTGTAAATCTGTCCCTAAGTACTTAGTGCCAGAGGGTCTAGAAAACAAACTGACCTCTGTGTTTCAAGAAAGATCCAGAAACATATCACCAGATATCCTTTTAGGAATTCGTGGCAGGCATAAATGAGGCATTTATAGCTGAAAATACTTTTTTGAATAGTGATAAAAATTTGTATTTTGCTTTATAGTTTAATTTGCACAGTTGTGTTATGAAAATAAAAATAAAGTTAAATATGTTTGCCAACATATTGCAAAAAGAACAAAGCTCAATTTAATTGTCACCTCTCTTTTAAATGTTCCACAACTATATTACACGTTTTCAACTAATGCGCAGGTATCTTATGGTACATTACATGAAGGGAAATTAATACCAGTATGTTTTCCATTTTTTGTTTTTTAATATGATGTCTAGTGAACATTTCAGAATTTAAAGTTAACGTATTTACTTTTGAGAAATCCTTTCCGTAGCTCAGTATAAACACTACTTTCCATAATACACGGTTTCCAGGATGGATACACATTTTTTTTGTATCTTGCTATGTTTTTTGCTGAAACGTTTGCCATTCCTGAGTCATTGCACATTTATAATTGCAACATTTGAAAGAGTAAGGCACTGGGACACTGGTCAGGTCTTCCGTATTCTGACAACATACGTCAATCCAGTTATTTCCTTGTGAAAATGAGGTTTGGCAACCCTGGAGACCCACGTCCTCCATGTATTCATTATCCTTCTATGTGATGACATTGATTTATGAATAGGTCTAAACAAGCCACTTCCCCAGGAGAAAGCAGTGAGTGATTGGTGGCAAGGCAGGGAAGAGAGCCGTGCAGTGCAGCATTGTTGGCACAGAGAGCTTCATGCTTTGTAGCACACCGTCTCTTTTCATGCTCTTCTTCCATTGTCAGTTATTGCACTGAAGCAGCCCTTTCCTAAATGGACCCTCATGGGGAAAGGGGGAAGCTGCATTATAGAAAAAACACCCAGTGCTCATGGCTAGAAATTGGAACGATCAGTGCAGTGTCTGTGAGTGTTCCTGACAGAATCTGCACGTTAGAAAGCTTAGAAAATTCTGGGGCCTATACCCAAACTGAAATTTGGAGTATGCTTATTAGTACTACAATAGTATTATTCATGTACTTCTAAATGCCATTTACATACTGGCTCTCTGCACCACCCGCTGCAATGTAGCAGATGCGCCTTGCGCCCGCCAGTGTGGCGGGCGCATACTAATCGGGAGTGCAGGACTGCCGCACCCTCAGCGGGCGGTCCCGTTTCCCGAGAGTATGGCGGGCGGACAAAGTCCGCCCGCCATACTAATGAGGCCTTTAGTGTTTAAGAGTAAATGTGGGAAGGAAAGGGGGAGTACCTAAACAAGCATTTGCAATGCAATCGGTCTCGCCTTTGGGAACTTATATGTATTTAGCTATGCAGCACATTAGCCTGGTGCTGAAACATCTACTGTTCTTTAACATGGAGGGAAAGTAAGCACCAAACTGTGTGATACGCCAGGTATGGGAACACATGGAGAGAAATATTGCCTTTCAGCGGTAAATGGTATAGTCCAAAGCTCTGTTTTTAATATCAAACCAGGGCCTTCGGTGGTCAGATCACTGAAAATACAAGAATTGAAAAAAATATTATTGTCTATGGGTGCTCGTGGAAGATTATTTCTATGGACTGGAATGTAGAGTAATGCTAAAGTGATTCTGGTATTTTACTGACCTCTGCTGGTCATTTTCTATCAAGAAAGTTAAATGGAGGCAGTTGCCAGAAAAATAATGGCTAGGGCGGTCAACCTCGAAATTGGGGAACTGAGTTTGAGTCTCGGCAATGACGCTGAACATCCTGTGATTCTGGGCAAATCCCTTAATCTCCCCATGCCTAACAAAAAAAATGAATGTGTCCTCATGTAATGCAACTAGTCCTATGTAAAGCACTCTGATACCCGATTCGGGTCAAGTTTGTACTATATAAAACTCTGTTAACCCCTTCGACGCTCATGACGGAACGGTTCCGTCATGAGCGTCGGTTGAGCTGTGCTCATGACGGAACCGTTCCGTCATGACCACGCCCGCGCAGGTAACGGTCAGCACAGCGGGGGAATCCGCCCCGCATGGAAGGGGTTAAAAAAAAAAACCATAAGATCCTCAGCAGAAAGCAATTCTGGAATTTTACTGACCTCTGCTGGTCGTTTTTATCAAGACAGTTAAATAGAGGCAGTTGAACAGACAAAAATGTCCCTAAGCGGAAGCAGACAAGTCCTAGGGCTGATCTCCAGAGCCCACAAAGTACATATAAGTATATAATAATAAGTATATGCTAAAGTATATACAAGAGGTCTCGAAGGCTCGACCTAAAAAGGGGATTACTTATTACTAATTGAGAAGGATTTCAGAAGGAGTGAGGAAGAATTAAGGGAGAACTAGGGTTTAGAGAGGGCCTCCCAAACCCACCCATAAAAGAGTAAGCCCATTGCTATTTACAAACTGAAGGTTTGCAGTTACTACAGCCAGAGGACTCAAAACAGTAGTAAATTTACTCCAGCTAAGATCTAGAGTAAGTCCGGCACCACACATGGCCAACCACTGCTACTGCAACACTCTACCATAGAAATAATGTAGGGAAGGAAATACTCCATACTAAATATTGTTAAAATTAATTGATATATTTATACTTCTAAAAACTCTGTATAACTGTGATTAAATGTTAAAAATATATAAAAATAAATTATTAGTTTATTTTACGTTTCAATTATTGTAATAACCTTAACACAATTACATTCATTTTAAATTAATTGAATACTGTATTTCACAAAAGTATAGTTACACCAAAAGTCTAAGTTTAGACCAAAGGTCTAACTTTACTACTTTTCGGTATTCACCAAGGTAAGTTATGAGTAGTACCTTTACGAATGCAAAGGTTCTGAACTTGGGTGGAATTTCCCCACATGGGGCATAAATCTCCACACTCATTTGGGCCCGTCATCATCCAGAAGAGGCTAGGCCACCCCTAAAGTTTTTCTTTTTCTGGTCATGGGGTTGTGGGAACAGTGTCTTGTCCTGGCTCAGAGATTTCCGGTGGGGCCGATTGGTTTTTGATTTTTTCTCGAGGAGCTATTGAAGCCAGCTGGACTTATTTTTTTGTTTTGTTTCTACTTTGCTTTAATGTCATGAGAAAGAGGAAAGTGGTTATCACAAACACGCCATGATTCAGACTTGCCTAAGGGGTCCTTGGCTACTGCCTGCAGAGACACTTTGGCTACAAACTCTAGAGGTGCAGGCAGTGCTATGCCCAGTCCAGACATTCAGGGTTTGCAGGACAAGGATATTTCCTAATTGTTGCAGGGCCGGGTTGCTCCTCTGACATTGGTTGGCAATATGGGGGGTGGGGCAAGGCCCAAATGCAAAAAAGTGATGTCTCCTCGTAAAAATCATTCTGGTGCCAAAACTAGCAAGGGCAAAAATGTGAGGGAGACTTGTGGTGCCCATGGTAGATGGTTCACACTAGGACTTTCTCTCTAACCTGGGTTCTAAAATTTCAAATGTACGGTTAACATTCTCATAAAATGTCCCTGTTTACACCACTTTCCCCTGTTATTCCTAATAATCCATCCCAAGGAGTGGGTGACCTTAGGCCCTCTTTTCTACCTACAGCAGTGTGCGACAGAGGGGAGAGGATCCCTGTGACTGTAACTACAAATCCCATTAGCCTTCTCTCTCTTTAATACTTGGGTCCCAATTGCCTGCTAAGGGAGCCACTGATGGGAAGGGGGAGAGGGGTGTTCTCAGTAACTATGTAAGTGTGCGCCCAGCAAAGAATATTACCAGGCGGGTTTCTCACACTGTAGGTAGGCGCACTTTAGGGCTATCCCCATGCCAAGTGACCATTCAACTCCCTCCTGCTTCCACCCCATATGTTGTGGTTTTGGCTAACCCCCCCCCTCCCAATCAGCATGAAGGGGAAAGTCATCAGCAAACCAAAAAACAAGGTTGTACACTGGTTGTCATGCAGAGTTAATCCTGACATCAAACAGTCATTCTATGATGAGATAATTTTGACAAGGAGAGTGCAGTGGATCGGGAATTCCCCAAAAACATGTAAAGGTGATTGTATTGTGGTGGATTTTTGCAATCTCAGGTAGTTGGGCTCTATATGGAATGATCTTACAGTCAACTCTGGCATTCCCAGTACATTCATCGCATACTCCCTAGGGTTTTTTCATAAACCTTTGAACTGGGGGGGGTTGAATTCAGACCAGATGTCGGGATCTGGTGTGGTGAACTCCAGCGCCAGTCACCTAAACTTGCTTTGAGAAATCATTTGATACCTTGAGTGGGCTTAGTGATCTAGACTGACTGGGACATGAAATCAGCACCCCAGATCACAAGGGACCTGTCCTGATAGAACTCTATAGGTGCTAAGTTGGAACATTGCAGGGTTCAAGGGGAAAATCTGTGCAAAGATTGGGTTGCCATGCTAAACTCTTTTGATAATAGTAGTCTCAAGGAGACGTGGTGCACTGAGGGGATGATTCATTTGGATGGGTTTGTTTCTTTTAGTTCCAAGTCTATTGCCTCTCCAGAGGAAGAGCCAGAGGGAGTCTCGTTACTCTGGTGAAGCTGGACCTGAAATGTAACATGGAGATGATTGTAGCCAGATCGTCTTTCTTGCTTGGCATCCTTTTGAACTTTGAAAATAAGCTCAGCTTCTTGATTATTAATAATTAAAGTTGCAATTTTTGGAAGGGAGTCAGATGAGATGATCAGGGAACTCAATAAGTTCCTACATGATTATTTCTTGCCTGTCCCTCTCTATATACATCTCTGATTGTGATGGGAGATTTCAATGTACACCCCTGCCGGGATTGGTGTTTGTATGATGCGTTGGACAATGATTTTGTCTTTAGCGGCCAAGTACACCTTTAGCATACTGTGCAAGGGGACTAGCTGAATAATGTAGTCTTAGATTTTAATCTTGTTATTATAATGAATAGAAGCGAGGCCAATGCCGATAAGGCTGTGCCCACATTTAGAGGCACATGGGCCATATCTATTATCGATTATTTCCTTGTTTCTCAATTTTAGCGTGGGCTGGAACATTTTAAGTGACCATAATCTTATTGTGGCTAATTTCCAAAGGATGTGAAGTCTGTGGATCATGGGCATTACTACCATGCATCTGTCTGCCTTAAAGATCAGGGCACAAATTAAGGTGGGCCAAGGTTATCCCAGAGGCCTTTAATTCAGATTTGCTGTCCACGTGCGAGCAGGACTTTCCGATCTGTCTTGATGAAGTTGCCTCGGATGAGTGTATCATGACAGCTTATGCTTATTTGTCTGGGTACATTAAATTTGCTCTTACCAATTTGGCATTGGAACCACCCCCTTTTTATGTAGATGGTTTGACAGGTGCTGCTCAAGGGCAAGCAGAAAGTTCTTAGTAGTCCTCAAAAAGAAACCCCGGAATACAGCTGAGGTAAAAACACTCATGGCATCATACCGGTGAACCCTTAGGGATAGAAAGAACGACCTTAAGAAAGAGATGTGGGAGGACTTGTTGGAGGCAAGCATCCAGCAGGACAGTGCTGCCTTCTAGAGGGTGGTAATCCAGTACAGAGTTGGGCTGAGATCTGAGCCTCACAGTTTCATCCCAGGCCTGGTTTGATCATTTTTCATCCTTATATGACTGTGATCATGGGGAGTCCCCAGTGTCGTGTTCTCAGGGGGCCAGCAAGGCTAGTGATACTCTGGGAAGAAGTCAGAAATGCCACTGTCTCCCTTCCAGGTGGCAAGGCATCGGGTCCAGACGTTATGCAGGGCGATCTGTTTGAGTCCCTGACCAATTTGTGGGTACCCATTCTTATCCAACATCTTAATGCTGTCATGCATGGCCTTCTGCCAGCAGGTTGGCACCATTCAGTGATATAGGCCAATCTCCCTAGTAGATGCAGAGGTTAAAATCCTATAGAGGGTGATTTTTGAGAGACTCACTGATTGGGCCAATGAGCAGAATATTCTATCAGACATCCAGCATGAAGTTAGGCTGGGCAAAGTCACGGTGGAGCAGAATTAGAATTTGCATCTGTTAGTAAGCAAATATACAGGGGCCAATGGAGGCGTGGTGTACATGGCCTTCATGGATCTCAGTTCTGACTTTCATTGTGTGAAAAGATTTAAGCTCTGGGACTAACTAGGCTAAATTGGTTCGACCCAGCTCCTCTTGTGTTTTTGAGGGTCTTCACTCTGCCCTTTTAGCATTGGTAAGGTATGGCCCTTCTGGTGAATGCACACATCACTTTAAACTAAATAGAGGTGTGCACCAAGGCTGCATCCTGGTTTCTTTCCTTTTTATTTTGTATATCAATTGTTTGGAACAGGTTTTATGTGAGCTAGGGTGTGATGTCCCAAAGGTGGGCCGTAGACCGTTCTCCTCCCTCTTATACTCGGACCATGCAGTTTTAATAGCACGCACGACAAAGAGTCCCAAGTGCCGTTTAGATAGTTTGATTTACATTATAGTGACTGGCTCTAAGACTACCAGAGCCTATGTTTTTTCAGCCAGCAGCCATATCTTAAGCAAAGTGGATCAATTTTTTTATTAAGGCATTTTATTAGAGTCAGAACTTAGGTGGCACTCTTTGATGAAGAGGAACACATTCAATTCTGAGAGAGCTATCCTAAGCCTACAAGAGTTTTCACAGCGGTTGGGGCAAAAGTCGATTAAGATTCTTCTTGACATATATAAAGCTAAGTGTATCCCTACTGCTAGTTTTGGTTGAGAAATCTGGGGATACGCCACATTTGCCCCACTCCAGGTTGTGGAAAATACCTACATGAGAGGTCTCTTAAGTGTTGCACAAGGTACTCCTTCAATGATAGTTCGTTGGGCATGGGATATTTCTCTGATTCCATACGGCTACGCCCACTCTTACCCTGCTCTCAGTATGCCTGAAGGAGGAGTTAATGTTAAACAGACACATTATCAGGGACTGTCTTGGACAATATGTTGCACATCCCATGTTTGTGCTACATTAAAGACCAATTTTAAGGACCTTGGAAGGCTGGAACTTTTTCTGGACCATAACCTCATTGTTAAAAAAGATCTGGTGTGGCTAAAGGAGTCTTTCTCACTCGGAATAGCAGCGAAGCATGAGGCCTCTGCCCTAAGTAAGCAATCTGTCCGACAGTACATTTTGGTTAAGTCACTACCCGGTATTGATCCTTACTTGCGATTGAGGACGTCCAATAACAATTGACTAATACTTGCCCCATTTTCGGTTAGGTATTTTTTCTACTTGATATTTACAAATTGCGCCTGGCACAAAAGTTCAAATCTTACAGTATGCATGTGTGACGACCTTTCAGTATTTAATACTATGCACATTCTACTCATCTGTCCGAGATTGAATTCTCTTCTACAAAGATCTTTGGGCCTCTCTTACTTTCCATGAATTTTAGATAAGTTAGACCTGCATTTTTCTACTTGAGTTTTTTATCATCGAGTAATATATGTTTTTATGTGACAAGGTTTTTAGCGGGAGTCCTGTAGTCGTACCAATAGGATGCTGATTGCTGGTGACACTGTTCCTTGTACATGTAGTTGCTTTATTTGGGAATGTCATTATAATGTATATTATGTAGCATTGTCATGTTTTTACCTATTGATCTGATTAAACTTATATAACCCAGTGACTGTTTTATCGTATCAGGCCTTGTCATATTATTTGTGGCATTTTTTCATGTATGAACCTGGTTAGTTTTATACACTTTTATGGTTCTTAACATAAAATCGAATAATGTTTGTTGAACTGAACTGAACTAATAAAGTTAGACTTTTGGTCTAAACTTAGACTGTTGGTCTATCTTTACCTTTGTAAATCGGGCCCTTAATGTTTAATATTTCTTATACATAATACATAAATAGATGGGCTTTTTAAAAACACTTTAAAAATAACAAAAAGTTGATTGTTCTGTTGGATTTTCTTTCTACATTTTAATTAAATATAATAAATGAACGCACATTACTATCTCAAAAATATTGCTCTATTTATTTTTTAAACTTTAGTAAACATTTGAACTTTTCCTATACTTTAACATAGGGAAATCTCCATACCATTGTGGAGATCTCTGCCTATATGTGAACAGTTAATAGTAATGAATTTACTCTCATAAATTAGGCTCCATCCCCTGGTTTCAGAGGGTGGGGAGATTTAAGCTTACACTTTGTAGTGCGTTGACACTTGTAAATGGTGAATAGTCAAAAGTAGTACATTTACTACAGCATGTAAGAGTAAACGTACACTTGTAGATTTACGCAGGTGTACAGTTACATTTCTGAGTAGCCCTCTCTGACTTTTAGGTCATTCTTTCACTTTACACAAGAGGCTGGATTGGAAATGCGCTGCTAATTGCTGCATACTTACTGAAGTCCTGCATAGCTTAGATTCATGCTGCTACCCCTAGCCTTGATGACCCAGAAAGCGACTCTGTTACTGTGGATATCAGTAGTCCTACTTTGACTCCCAAACCAGTGGTAAAAGGAAGAAACTGCCCAACTGTATAATTCATCCTCAACAAAGTGAAAGTTTAACTGGAAACGGGGCAGAGACATCATTGCTGAGTTACACAGCTTATGACAGACTGCCCCTTTTATTTGTTGAAACTATGGAAAAGTATTTTAAACCAATAAAGGATAGTTTATTAAGCATTGAGAAGCACTTGGCAACACTGTCCAATCCTTCTATCACACCCTTACCCCTGGTTCGACTTGCATCTGGTTCCTTGATCACAACCCTTGCTGGTAATGTTCAGAGTAGGGCACCTGGCGCTTCCACTGAGAAAACATAATCTTCTCAGAGTACGAAGATTCTAACATCAATTAAATGTAATGCATCAAGGGGAATCGCGGCTTGCCGCACTGTCAGCTCCGGCGTAAGGGGAGAAGGCTCTAGTGCTAGCAATTGTTTTACAGTGCTTTGAGATCCTGCTACAGCATCCATACAAAACCTAGTGCTACTATTTTAAATCCATCTACAGAAGCCTCTCCATATGTTTTGGTTATAGCGGGAGTGCCCCCATTGAAAAATAGATGAACTGAATCGTGGGAGCAAGCTCATTGGTTTGGGGCTAACAGAAATGTCAAAAGTGATGGATGGAAATGACATTTTAATGGTTCAGTGGATAAACTGGATTGGTAATGTTCCAAAAGATATACCCAGCGATTGCATAATCAATTTTAGGTGGCCCAACACTGTGGGGAAACTGCTTGATTCAATGCATTAAGAGCACAAGCAAAATCAAATATTGTTATGCTTCCGCTGGGCTACTTCTATAGACCAATCCATCCGATAGCTGGTACCTTGCCACGTGAATACCATTTGGAGCCTCTGTTGGCCTTCCAAGTAATAACAGAGACTTTCCAATCACTGATTGTAATGAGGTCAATTGACAAGGTGTGCCCAGGTCAATTATGCGGGGTGTTTCAGAGGAAGGGGCTGGGGCTGTGGATGTCCTGTGCTCATCTAACTCGATAGACTCGGAGGGAGTTGATTTGTGTAGCCCCTACTTCTTAACTACCTCACTTAAAAGATGCTGCCAAAACTGATCCTGTCTTAAGTCATTTGTGCCCATGGTCAATTTTGAGTTGGAACATCACTGGTATGCGTTCAAAGATTTTACTCCCCGAGTGGCAACCGTTCATAAATTCTTATGACATTCTACTATTCCAGGAAATGTGGGACACGAAGCCTATAACTTATGATGGTTTTGTGTGCTTTTCGCAACCTGCAGTTCCCTCTCTGTCTAGGCTCCCGTCTCGTGAGCTATCCATTTGCATTAATTTGCTGCTTTAAGGGTCGTACAGAGTGCCTTAGAAACAAAGGGAAAATAATTTTCAAGTAGTTGTCTACAAGGGGGTCTCTGAAGTTATATCTTGTTCATTTTTATAATGATAATTTTTACAATGTCTCCAAAAAAATGCCTGTTGTGTTTAACTATATTTCCACTTTTGTGGAGCAAGAATTAAGTGAGGGCCGGCAATTGTATATTTGTTTAGCACGAGATTTTAACGCTAAATTCCCAATCAGGAGTAAATATCATATTACAAATGGTGCATAGATACTTTGGGGGTGCCTAACTTTAGAGGGAGAAATTGTTCTACTGTGATTGATTATGTTTTTGTCTTTCTTATTTTGACAAACTATTTTATGCATGGTACCATTGTAGCTACTCACTTTGGTGATCATAAGCCTGTTGCAACATCATTTGAAATGTCAATCAGAAAGACTCCTAAGTTATCAATGGGCCTCAGCATGCTAAGGCCATCTACAGATAACTTCCAATTATACTGGAAAATGCCCTATCCTGTGCAAGTTGTGAATAAGGTATTAAATGTACTTTTTTAAATTTACTACTATGAAAAACATCTATTTATCTATCTATCTATCTATCTATCTATCTATCTATCTATCTATCTATCTATCTATCTATCTATCTATCTATCTATCTATCTATATCTAAATATAAATATGTATATTTAATTAACAATTTAAAAATATTACCAATCCAATTACAAACATTAAATAAATTACAAATAAATAAAATGTAGAAAATTAAAAAAGCCAAAAAACACAATTGTAGGAAATATAAAAATGTTACAAATGTATAACATAACAGAATACGCATATAATAATAATAAATATATGTAAACAATATTAGGGAAAGTATTGTATTCTGAGAACATTAGATATACTATTCCCACTCCAGTTTATGCAACAGTAGGAAGTGTGAAGGCCTTCAGAGGGGTTACATTTACCATTCCCACTCCAAACAGTGCAACAGTAAGGAAAGTGTTGGACTTTAGAGGGGTTAACTTTACTCTTCTCAACCCAAACAATGCAACAGTAGGGAAAGTGTTGGACTTCAGAGAGGTTTGATTTACTTTTTCTACTCCAATCAGCATAACAGTAGGGAAAGCATTGGACTTTGAAAAGATTAAAACACTATTCCCACTCAGGTCTAAACAACAGTAGGGACATCATTATACCTTGGAAGGGTTACATTTACTATTCTTACTCCAGTCAGAGCATTAGAGATAACTCTTGTACTTCAGAGGGATTCAATTTATTATTCCCACTTTAAACAGTGCAACAGTTAGGAAAATGTTGGAGTTGGGAGGGGATATATTTATTTCCACTAAAAACAGCTCAACAATTTGGAAAGTGTTGGGCTTCGGAGGAGTTAAATTTACTATTACCACACCAGTCTATGAAATAGCAGGAAAAGAGTTGGACTTCGGAGGGGTTACATTTACTATTCCCACTCCAGTCTAAGCAACAGTACGGAAAGCGGTAGATTTTGGAAGGGTTACATTTACTATTCCTACTCCAAACAGCACAATAATAGAGAAAGTGTTGGACAAACAATAGTGACACAAAAAATTAACATAAGAACAAAAACACATTAAAATAATCTAAAAATGATCTTTTTTACAACTATATTACTTAAAATATTAAAAAGAACGATATTCATAAAAATAACATTACTTACCTAAAAAAACAATATTCTTGACAACAATAATCTTGCTTCACAATGTTTTTGTAATACAAAATTTTATTTTTGGAGTTTCTGTCTCCCAATATTTAAAACTCTAAATTTTGTCCAAACACCACTCTTTCAAAGAATTGAATATGAGATTAGTCAAATCATTATACTCATTAATCTTTTTGAAAAAATGTAATTTTTGGACCCAGATACTGTGTTGTGTAATCAAATAGAGATCTTGGTGTCCTCCCTGACAAAGATTGCATTTGAACGACTCAGATGATTGTCTTGCCCATCTCCCCATCAAGAATTTGAGAGGCAGATTTCCTATTCATGTTTACATTGTTCATCACTGTTAGACTTGGCATCTTTTGGCGTGTTTCCCCTGAGTTTTTGCTTTCTGACCTCCCGGTTTTGACTCTCTTTGTGCTGGCTTAGTGTTTCTGTGCACTTTTCTCACTGCTGATCAGTGGATTGGTGTTTCCATGATTGGCCTGTTTGATTTATGTGTCAGTCCCTACTAAAGTGCACTGCTTGCACGATGGCCTGTTAACCAAATGCTGTTGGTGGGCTGCAGCACTGGATTGTGCCACCCGCCCAAACAGCCTGTAAATGTAACTCCAGCCAGCCATTGCAGAGCCTGTGTGCGGTCTGGTACTGCCATGTCGACTTGGCAAGTGCACCCACTTGGCAGGTCCTAAACCTTCCCTTTTCGTATATGTCAGTCCCCCCTAAGGTAGGCCCAAGGTACCCCTGTGGGCAAGGTGCAGTGTATGTGAAAGGTAGGACATTCCCTGGTGTGTGTGGCATGTCCTGATAGTGAATTAATGCAGATTTAGTTTTTCACTATTGAAAGGCTACCTGTTCCCCATAGGACAGAATGGGGGGTTTGTTTATAACATCTTATAAACATAACTGGCCCTGGGAACTAGGTAGGAAAATTAAGTTTAGCATGCCTGAACTCAAAATCTAAAGATGCATCTTTTAGTGAAGGTGATTTCTACATTCTGTGTTTGAAAATACCACTTTTAGAAAATAGGTATTTTCTTGCCTAACCATCCAGTGTGCCTCTGCTGGGTTTGTGGATTGACTGTCTGGGTTTTGGATGACAGGGGCTGGGGAGCAGGAGTGGCTCCGTGTAGTCTAGGTGGGTCAGGAAAGGGCTGAATGAACCTGGGCTGCATTTAAAGTAGGGGGAGGAGATTTCCTTGCACCTGACTGGGCCTCGTCTGCCTCTGACAATGCCGTCTCCACCTCCTGCCAGGAAGCCACCCCAGAGAAGGCAGAACTGGTTCTGGCTGGGCACAGACACTCTCTGATAAAGGATCAAAGGATTTTGGGATATAAATATTGGGGCCCAGACCCCTGAATATTAGAACTCTTTTGGACCAAGAAGACTGGCAAGAAGAATAGCTGGAGAAGCTGTGAGGAGGAACTACCACATTTCTGTGTTCTTTGCTGTGTTGGCCTGCAGTGGCTGCTTCTGTATTGGGCAGTGAAAGGACTGAACTGAACTTTCTGCAATCTACTTTTGTGAATTTCTCCAAGGGATTGAAGTAGAGCTTGACCCCCGTTCAAGACGTTTCAGTACCAGGAAAGACTTCAAGCTCTTCTGCCCTCAGCACTGGGATCTGTGTGTTTTGTGCTGCAAAAGAGGAAAAAGCAACCCGACGACTTCGACAACGGCGCTGCTGACGCCGGGTCCAGACGGCACCATAGAGGGCACCACCGCCATGCCGCAACGCGACCCTTGTCTCACTGACGATGCAGGCTGATGCCGCCACTGAGCCGCTACTCGCATCGTGACCTGGGGGCACCGCACTCCCCACCGCCTCACTTTACGATGATGTCTTGGCCTCCCCGACAATGACGCTCTACGCCGAAATCAAAGCCGCTGCTTGCACCATGGTTCGAGGGCACCTCTCGTAAAGTTACCCGACGCACCGCCCTCATCCCACACCGCAGCCTTGGCCTACCGACGCCGGTGCCATCGACTCCAGTTTGTCAGCCGACGACAGCGCTTCAGCAACGACGACGACGCTGCTTGCACCACGACCTGCCCGCACAGCGACGAGCACCGCATTCACTTTGCACCGCGACCCTGATCTCACAGATGACGCCATCTGATGCCGCCACCGAGCGGTTGCTCGCAGCGCAACCTGAGGGCACCGCATGCTGCACTGCTGCACTTCGCACCGCAGCACCCGATGCCTGCTGACGCCAGTGCTCCTGACTTCAACAGAGAGGACTTCGATCTGCAACGCGTGTGACTTCGAGGGTCCCGACGACTCATGCACCAACCTCTGGAAAAGACGCCTGCAGACGCCGTGCTATCGGAAGCTCACGGGAGGTCGCTGACGCCCTGGATTTCTAAAAGGTGCTGTTTGCGGTTCTTCCCGACACCGTAGCTGGCCCGCAATGCCACGGTCAGCCAGAACTGTTTGGAATTATTTGCTCATGATGCCGTAATTGCCCCGGAAGGAGCTATCGACATCAAGGAACTATTTTTCAAGCATATTTTGATAACTAAAGATTTTTAAGTACTGTATTGTGGATTTTTATTGTTTTTGGTCTTGTCTTAAGTATATAAAAATATTGGATATTTTTCTAAACTGGTATAGTGTCCTTCAGTAGTTCAAAAACTGTGCGCCACGGCTCCCCTGTGTGCCACCAAAAGCAGTCAGGGGCGCCAGGGTAGCAATTGCTGACCCGAGTCCCTTATGAATTATTCCGGTCTTTTGAGTGCAGGCCGGGTGCGCTGAGTCTGGCGTCCACTAGGTGGTGCATTTGCTGCATCGTCAGAATATTTCATACCTAATCATGAACATCCTTTACTTGTTCTGCGGAAAACAGTTATGCCCATCCAGTAAACTTATAACACACACCTGTATTTATAACACCATAAAAAAAAGTTCGTTTTTTGTGTTCGAAGTCACTCAAAGGTGTTTTTACCTTAAAATATCTGTGCGAGTTCGGCAGTGTCATATAATTTTATTATATGATATAGTGCTTGCTATAAAAACAAGACAACCTTGTGAAACATGGCGTAATCCACTTGTCATGCAAGTCTCAGCTGACGGATTGCTTGGTTATAGGGGCTGGGAAGACTGTTCTGCAGTATGAACTGTTTGACATTGATAAAGAGCCTTCTGTTAACGTGCAGCAGCGCTTTGTATTCCAGTTGGGCCAAGTTACAACTTGTTTGAAATAGGATTATATTTGTGAGACCTTCAGCGCAATGAAGGAAGTTTTACTTGTGACTGCACTATACAATCAATGCTTACTTGGTTAAGTAAAACTGCAACTTTATTATGACTAAAATACTTTTAAAATGAAAAATAAGCTGACTGCAACAGTTCTTTTCATTTCGGCCAAAGGAAACAATTATCACAGAAATAAATTAATATTGATGTGTATGCCAAACTACAGAACATACAGCAGTAAACCTTTACATGCAAAACCTTTTTATGCACGTTTATTAAGTCATGTCCTAAGGTTCATAAGATATGGCAATTATGCAATTATGTACTTCAATCTGGGGGCGTGGCTAAGCGCCCGAGGGGAATGGCGGCGCCGGAGTAGCGCTCCGTCGGACCGTGGATCGGCTGGCGGTTCCGTGCGTTACTCGCGCACACCGAAGGGGAGCCTCTGCTGCATAAGGACGGCGAGCATGCCCTGAACTTACTTTTGCCGCCGTGATGGCATTTCTTTAAGCTTTGCTGTCCTTTCTGTCCCGGTCGCGGCTCTGAAACGGCCGCGACCGACATTTTGTTTTCTCCAATGACCGGGATCTCTTCAGCAATGCGTCCAGCGCGCTTTGAATTCCTGGAACTTTAATTATGTCGGTGTTATTCACGGCAGTGCAGGCGATACAGCAGTTTCAACCAAGCACTTTCAGGTGACTTTCTTTTTATTTTCATGGCTTTTTCCTGATTCAATGGACGTTTCTGGCTTTCCTCAAACCCGGCAGCCATTTTGAGACTTCTTTCTGCTTTTCATGGCTCTTGGCATTTTTTGCTCTCTCTGGCCTAACATATTTTTTTTTTTTTTTATTTTTTTTTATTTTTGCCATCCCTTTTTAACTGCCTCCCTGTTATTTTTCAAGTTCCTTGGACTGCGTAAAGTGCCTGTTTCGTTCTCAGTTTTTGAATTTTTCCTGGTATATTTGCGCTTCATAGGCGTGTCGATGGCTGACTGTTCCACTAAGGCCCATAGACGCAATTATATTAAGAATTCCAAGCTCTTCACACAACTGGCTCATTTTGAGGCCTCTCAGGCTCTGTCTGTCGATGAGATGACGTCGCACGTAGAAGCCTCTTCACAGCCCTCAGCAAAAACGATGTCTAAGAGGTTGAAAAAAGATCCACTTTCACCTCCCAAATCCTCTACGACCATCTCGATGGAGTTACTCCTTGAAGAGATACGAGCCTTGCGCCCTTTTATGGAAGAAACCAACGCTAAGCTGCAGGTCCTTACTGACAATTGGACTTCAATGAATGAAAGAGTGTCATCAGTGGAGCGTGATGTCTCTTCTCTTCAAGAATCTGCCGCCAAAACCACCCATTTGCATGCGCAGGTTTCCTCTCTCCAGAAGCAGGTGGAGGACTTGGAAAATCGAAATAGGCGCAACAACCTTCGCCTTTACGGCCTGGTGGAAGGATGCGAGGGGATTGACCCTGTCAATTTTTTTAAGTCATTCCTTCCCAAGCTTTTACACCTGCCCGAAGACATATCGCTTAACATCCAGCGTGCCCACAGGCTGGGTCGTGTTTCCTCCTCTTTATCTGCGCCAGTGAAACCCAGAGGTGTAATAATGTATTTCCTGGAATACACAGATCTGCTGAAGGTTCTCTCAGCGGCCAGAGCCTCTCCTCGTCTTACATGGTCGGGTTCCACCTTGTTTTTCGCGCAAGATTATGCCAGAGCTACCGCAAATCGACGCAAGGCCTTCTTGGATATGAGACCTGACCTTCGCTCACTTGGCGCTCGATATGGTCTCTTCCACCCTTGTTTATTTAAAGTAACCTATAATAATAAAACTACGACATATGAGGACCCTACGCGACTTCGAAGTTTCCTGAATTCTTGCAGTCAGCATGCCATGGAGCTTTCTGGGCCTTCTTCTTCTCTTACTGATGCTGTATTATGCTGCTCCAGCTTCAGTTGATCATTGATTTCTCTTACTCAATTGTTCTTTTGCTAAGTTTATATTTTTCACTGAAATGTTTGCTATTTATGTCATAATCTCTAGGTTTGCCCTATCCAATGTGTGTCTTTTGTTTCTGCCATTTGCCGTTGTCTAACCCTGTTATTTTTCTCCCCTTGTAGTTCAATGTTCCACGTTCCGCCCTGTTCCCTCTGGTTTGACGCCTCACTGACCCCGAGTGTCCTGCCTTCTCCAGTTGGCCTTACCTCCCTCCCCTCATATCCACGTGCGTCTCTACATATTCCTGTTCCTGACCGTACCTCCCCTAACCCACCCCTCGTAAGTATCCCTCATATCCTTTATTATATGTCTATTTTTGTTCTATTTCTATCGACCTTGATTTTTCCCTTCATGTTCTCAGTTTTAATGGTGTCAATACCTTTTCCACAACCTTTTCTTCTTCTATCTCTCTTTCCTTGTTTTTTTTACCTTTTATTGGCTTTCTCGATCATGCTTCTTTCTCACTCTACATTTTATTTCCTTATTACTTCATCTCTCCTTTGACTTACACCCATTCTCTTTTCTCTTTGGCTGTTTTCTCTCTCAACATACTTCTTTATTAGTCTTATTGTACATGCTCTTTTTTCTCTTTTATTGCACTCTTATTATTATTATTATTATCTTTGGACTTTATTCTATCATTTCACTGATTTTAATAACATCTTGGTTCTCCCCTATCTTTTTGGCTTCTCTTAATTTTCTCTCATTCTTCTTGCTCCTATCCATTCTATTTCTTCTCTATTTCTTTTTGCTCTCTCTCTCTCCTATGTTCTATATTTTTCACGAGGCTTTTTGTCAATGCTTTATTCTTTCTTTGCATTATTCCTTTAATAATCTTTGATGTCAATACGTATTGTATCCTGGAATGTTAAAGGTCTTCACTCTCCCATTAAGAGGCAAAACATTCTCTCTCATCTTTCCAAGCTGAATGTAGATATCGCCTTTTTGCAAGAAACACATTTTTCTGATGTTGAAGCTGCTAAACTCAGGAGGGGTTGGGTTGGTGATGTTTTCTCTGCTCCTGGGGATGGTAAAAGAAATGATGTGGCTGTTCTAGTTCGTAAATCTCTCTCTTACTCTCTCTTATCTTCTGAATCAGACCCCGAGGGCAGATGGCTGTATGTCAAACTTACCTCGAAAGGCACTCCCATCTCCCTTTTCAACATTTATGCACCTACTGGTGGGGACCCGGCCTTTTGGCGCACAATGGCTTCCCGTATTTCTGAGTACGTTGATGATAATTTTATTATGGCAGGAGATTGTAATTTACCTCATGACCCTTTTTTAGACAGGCATTCCAAAGTATCTTATATCCCCAATAAATCGCACAAACTGTTTGTTCAAGCAGTATCCCAACACAAACTTGTTGATGCTTGGCGTTTATGCAATCCTACAACTAGGGAGTTTACCTTTTATTCCCCATCCCACCAATCGCAGTCCCGCATTGATTATATTTTTCTTTCCCATCACATCTCTCAGTCCATCACTCACGCCGATATTGGCCCCATTTTGTTTTCTGATCATGCCCCCGTTTTGGTTAATATTGACGTCTTGCCCAAATCTACTGGGCTAAAGCGATGGCGCTTTAATAATGTTCTCCTTCTTGACCCCAAGTTCACAACCTCCTTTGTTGAATTCACCACAGAGTTTTTTGCCATTAATGACACGCCCAATCTCCCCAAGCATGATATTTGGGACACTTACAAAGCTGCAGCCAGAGGTTTCATCATTGATTTTGTGGCCAAAAAGCGTAAATATGCCCGCAACCGTACTAATGATCTTCTCCTTACAATCAAACAATTGGAGCACTCTTTTTATACCTCCCACTCGCAGGAAAGTTTGACTGCTCTCATTGAAGCAAAGATGCAATTTAATAAACAATCCACTGATGATGCTTCGTTATATCTGTTGAAATCTAGTTCGAAATTTTATGGGGGTAAGAACAAAGCGGGGAAGATTCTAGCCAATTATTTAAAAGTTAAGCAACATAAACTGAATATTGAGTCTGTTTTTGATGCTAATCTTGTTTTAAGGCACACAGATGCTGATATTCTAGAAGAATTTTCACGCTTCTATGCTACGCTTTACTCTTCTGAAACTCACCCTACTCCCCAATCCCTCGCTACTTTCTTCTCCAGCATTCAGGCTCCCCCCAACTTCCCTGTTGATTTATCTACTCTCGAAACACCCATCTCTAACCTCGAACTACACACTGCACTTCAGACACTTAAGAAAGACAAAGCCCCGGGTCCGGATGGATTCACAGTTGAATTTTATTTGCAATTCTCTAAATTACTTCTACCCAGATTACACTCTCTCATTGATTCTTTTACCCTCAGCGGCACCTCCTCTGGCACTTTTTCTGACGCCCACATATGCATAATACCCAAAGAAGGAAAAGATACCCAATTTTGCAAGAATTATAGACCAATCTCCTTAGTTAACATTGATTACAAAATCTATGCTAAGTCCCTCGCCATAAGATTAGACCCCTTTCTTCCTGAATTATTAGCCCCCGAGCAGTCTGGATTTGTTAAGGGTCGCTTCATCACGGATAACACTAGACTTTTGTTTAATGTCCTGTCTAAATCCTCACGATTCCAAGACTCTTTAGCAGCAATTGCCTTGGAGGCAGAAAAAGCATTTGACAGGGTAGAATGGACTTCTCTTTTTTCCGCCCTCAGATGGTTTGGGTTTGGTCCTAATTTTATTTCTTTTGTTTCTTTCCTTTACTCTAATCCTAGAGCGGCGGTCTGTGCTAATGGTCTAATCTCTCCTTTTTTTAATTTGGGTAGAGGAGTCCGTCAAGGCTGTCCACTTTCCCCTTTCCTCTTCAATTTGGCCTTAGAACCCTTCCTCTCAAAGCTCCGCCAAAATCCCAATATACACGGTTTCCATTTTTCTCAGACAAACATTAAACTTGCTGCCTATGCAGATGACATCCTTCTTTTTATTTCCAACCCTGTCATCTCCATTCCTGCATTCCTTACTGAAGTTCACGAGTACTCCCAAATTTCCGGGTATAAGCTCAATAACGACAATTGTGAAATCTTACCCCTCACAAAATTTACCTTCAAACCTGATTTTGCTGCGTCCAATTTCACTTGGAGTTCCTCACATATCAAATATCTTGGTCTGCACGTTACCCCTTCCCTTTCAGATACTGTCTCGCTATGCCTTAGCAAGTGTACTCAGAGACTGTCTGACCTCACTTCCAGGTGGCACCCGCTTTACCTTTCCTGGTGGGGCCGCCTTGACACGATTAAAATGATGCTCTCTCCAATAGTTCTTTACACTATTTCTAATATACCAGTTCCTATTCCAGCTAAATTTTTTAGGAAAATCAATACTATCCTTTCTTCTTTCCTTTGGTCTGGTAAAAGAGCCCGTATGTCCTTGCTCAGACTACAACTCCCCAAACCAGAAGGTGGGGTCAATTTTCCAGATTTTCCCTCTTATCACAAAGCTTTCCTTCTACGGCAAGCTTCCCTTTGGTTACGAGATCCCGCTGAATCTCCACCTCTATGGCTTGTTATTGAGCGTCTCTCTTTATCACCCTTTACTTTTGCTGAATATCTCTCATTTTCTCGTAAACCCCAGCTCACTCTCACTCCCATCCATAAGTTCACTGCCAAGCTTCTTCTTTCCACTTCCCCAAGCCCTCCTTCTTCTGTAGCTGAATTTCTCAATACCACCATTTGGCACAACAATAGCATCCTCATTAATCATAAGCCCTTTTACTGGAAATCTTGGAGACAAAAAGGATTGATCTGGGTTTCCCACCTTTTCTCTGGCCCTGATTTTCTACCTTTCTCCGTTCTTTGCCGTAATTTCCATCTCCCCTCCTCCTTTGCCCGTAAATATCTCCTGCTCAAGGAGGCAGTCATGTCCACCTATACTCAACTCTCTAACTCTCCCGCCCACCCAGTTTCCTCCAACTCTACTCTGCGCCTTCATTCCCTGCTCCGTACTCACAATACTGCCTCCTTTATTTACCATTCATTTCACAAGACTCCCACCCCCAGGCCAAAATCCAAGGTAGAGGACCAATGGGAATCTGACTTTGATGTCTCTTGGCCCACTTCTCTATGGGATAAGGTGTGGACCAAACTCCGCAAATCTTCCAGGGCTGCCTCCCTCAAGCAAACCCTTTTCTTTATCTATAACAGACTTCTTTTTTCACCCCATATGCTTAATAAGAAGTTTCCTCTAATCCATTGTTGGTCCTGCTCGACGCCCAAGGCTACTCTTTTTCATATGCTTTTCTCATGTACTGCCGTGTACAACTTTTGGAAACAAGTTTGGGCTCAGATTAATGCCATATTTCACACTGCATTTCCCTTCTCCCTTGTTAATGTTTTTCTAGGAAGCCTCTCTTCCTGCTGGGCCGATGTTGATTTTAATGCTCAGATTGTTGACCTGTTGTTAGCTGTCGCATTCCAACAAATTACTGTAAATTGGAAAACTTTTGCTATATCTCTTTCAGAGCATGGTGGTACAACGTATGCCATAACCACAGGTTAGATACCGTTTTTATTTACCCCCTTAATCTGGCTAAAAAACGACATGATCTTTGGCTACCTGTGACTTTGTACCTCGATTTTTGTGCTAAGCGCTCTTCTCATTTGCCTCCCTCTCAACAAGAGGTTTTCAAGCCTCCCTGATAGACCTTTTTGTTCCTTTGCATTTTTTGTAACTCATTTTTATTGCATATTGTTTCTAGTATTGCTTTTGTCATATAGCCTCAATCATTTGTTATTTCTCAATTTTATGTGTATTTTTACAGATATGTTTATTTTATCTATTATACTGCTGTGATATTTTAGCCTTCTTTCCTCATGTTTTTGACACCTTTATTTCTCCAATAAAGATCTTTTGCACTTAAAAAAATGTACTTCAATCTAATGTTTTGAAATATGAACTAACTCGCACAGGGTTGTGCTTTATATGACTTGTCACAGGAGTTTTTGAGTACTTCACAGTCTCTTATAAATGGGCAGATATGTTTGTTGACTCCTCGTGTAATTAGTTCAAAACCATCCAAAATTGATCCATCAAGTTTATATAAGGTTTCCCTGGTCCCGGTAATGCAGGCGTAACTTCTTTTTTCCATTTCCCTAAAGAGCAAAAACTGGAGACACAGAGGACAGAACTAAGAAAAAAATGATACCAGAAGCAAACAAGCATTAGAAAAGTTAATAGACCTCGCTATAATGTGCTAACAAAGGCAAACATTTATACCATAATTTGTTTGCATGCTGCATTTGCATGGATTAGCACAGTGTTTCTTAAGCTTTTCACATGTGTGGACTCCCAGTGAATCATTATTGGAAGCCAAGGACCCCCAGATGAGTCATTATTGGAAGCCAGGGTCAGCCGGCCTTAGCAATTTTTCTGATTTGAACCTCAAAACAAATCATAAAATTACAAAAACATGTATACTCCTAAAAGTACAAAAACACCAAACAGATGCTTAAATATTCAAATATCCTATCTAATTCAAAAGCAAATATAGAAAAAGTTTTCAAATGTACAATTTTGCATTTTTATTTGTATATATATTGTTAATATTGATTGATTAATTTTAATATTATTTAAATTCGTAAAGCATTTGTGGACACCTTGAGTAGGCCTCACTGACCCCTAGGTGTGCTCAGACCACAGATTAGGAACTACTTCATTAGTAAATTAAAGCCAAACCTGTTAGCTTTGCCAATGCCTGCCATCCAATGCAATCCATTACTAATGACCCCTCTTGGGTCAAGCCCAGGGTCTTGAAGATTATTTCAAAAAGATACAGCATAGCAAGCCGTTAACAGAAGTTACCCAAAAAAAGTAATGTAATGTGGAGCCGCGGCCACTGGCCAATTGGTCAAGGGAGCCGCTTGTCGAAAAAGTTTGGGAACCACTGGCTTACGCTGTATTACTGTTGGTTATGTACAAATGGTTTACACACTGCCTCTAAGATAAGCCTGACTGCTTATGCCAAGCTACCAAGGGGGTGAGCAGGGGTTATTTTAGGAGTGTAACTCCCTTATCCTGACTTGGAAGAAGTGTTCCTATTTGGACAAAGGTGCAAACCCTTGCCAACTAGAGACCCCAATTTCTAACCATCACGTTACTTTGTGTTCAATAGAAAAGGGAAAGATATGGCTAGGCATGACGAAATGGTACGTTTACAAAAACAGTTTTGTAAATTTTTGCTTTTCAACAACTGTTCTCCATCTGTATTGTAACTTGCTGTGAAATTTGAGTTTTCAGGAACAATCGCAAATGTCCTGGGGTCAACAATTAAGCAGATCAATATTACACCAGAACTTGTCTAATTAAAATTTTTAATTTGAGGTGAAAATTCTGTGCTTACAAGAGCTCCTTACCATGCCTCATATAAATGTGCCCTCAGGTTTTCCTCAAGAGCATGTAGTAAGCTGTATCCCCATCGAATGGCTTTAGCAATTGCTTGGACATATGTACCAGAAAATCTAATTTCCAAGCACAATACTTGGACGCAGATTGCCAGACTAAGAATACATAATTTATGTAGAATCTGCACTTTCTAAACATTTTTAAAAAACATTTAGAATTTGGGCATAGCTTAGAGTGGAAGGTGTTTTTATTTTATGGACATTTAATAGATGATTAAGGGCCAGATGTAGGTGGCCAAATACTGATCGCTAACGCTGAAATTCGCAGAATTTCAGCGTTTGCGATCGGTATTTGGCTGAGAGCAATGTAGGTGAATTTAAACCTACTAGCAAAATAAGGAATCGCAAAATTTGTGATTCCTTATTTTGCTCTTGCATTTAAAAAATCGCAAATTGTGATTCCTTAAATGCAATGTAGGTAGCACAAAAGAAAGTGCACTTTAGGCTTAAAGAATCGCTAATTACCACCAACTTCAAGTTGGTGGTAATTAGTGATTTCTGTAAAAAAGCACTTTTTTGCTTTTTTTTAAGTGCCACGTGGCACACATTCATGCCCTTAAGGCATGTAGGTGCGCCAAATGTGCACACATGCACATTTCAGGGTTGCAACAGGGTGTCCTTTTGACACCGTGGCACCCTTGAAATAGCTCCCGCTATTTGTGATTTCTTAATACCGAATCGCAAATAGTGAATATCTTCCCATTCATTCCTATGGGCCTCCTAGCCCATAGGAATGAATGGGTAGGTGTTCCTTATTAACGAATCTCAATTTGCGATTCGTTATTAAGGAATTTTAAGGTATCGCTAATATTTTAGCGATTCCTACCTACATTCAATTTAGCGAGTCCTTAATAGCGATTCAGTAAAAATCGCTATTAAGGACTCGCTAAATTGAATTTAACTACATCTGGCCCTAAATGTCTTCTCCACAGTGGCCTTGATATGTGTTGTAAGGCATCAGCATAACCCAGAGCCTCACTCCTTAATTGGGTAAAGTGAAATGTAATACTTAAGTTACTCAAAAAAGTTCTACCTAGATGTAAGTACATTTTTGCTGTTCAAAGTTTTTCTTGCCCCAGGTCCAATTGTTTTTTACTCTAATGACCAATATCTTCCATATAGAGCTATTAATTTTCAAAAACTGCCTTTGGGCGAAAGGTATTCAACTCCATCAAATCATTATTTTTGTCTTTTTTTTTTAAACAAACTTTATTGGGTTTTAAAATAGGTTACAGGTATCGACAGTGCATCATAATTATCATTGATCAGGATTGTAATTGACCAGACATTTATACAAATAATTCAGTAGAAAAAACTAGGAAATACAGAGCATCACAATGAGCCTGAACTCTCCACCCTCCCCCAGCAAACTAATGGTCATGAGCAGTTATGTATTCAATTCTTGAGCAGCTATCAATGTCCTCAATCCCAAAATCAAACTCCCTTCCCACAACTATTCCCCCATCCCTCCCCCCAGGTGTGTCACTTGTGTTCATATTACTAACTTGCGGAACACGGCTGCTCCAAGCTGCGATTCACATGTTTCTGAGGTAGCACATTGGTATCCATCGTTCAGTGAGGGTGGCGGTGCATTATGTCTTTTGTCTAACTCCACGGGTCTATGATTTGCTCAGGGCTATATAGTCTAGTCTACTCCTGCCGGGAGTTCCCCTATTGATTCCTCATCCCCATCATCATCTGGGATCCAAAGTAGTAGCCCTCTCGCCCTCTCGCTTTCCGTTCTTTTTTCTATTTGCATCCTGATTATTCCTTCACATTCTGCCCATTTAATGAGTTCTTTCTTCTATCTGGCTATACTTGGGCTCTGTTTTGCTTTCCAGTACATGGTTATGTCTCTTGTAGCTAGGAGTAAGCCCCTATCTAAGAATTTATTTGTGATTTTATTTTTGGATGTGTGAGGAAACCAGTGTAAAAGGAAGTACTTCTGAAACATATCTACTTCCCAGTCAGTGACGTTGGCCAGCAGCGTAGTTACCTCTTCCCAAAAATTACCCAGTTGTGGGCAGTCCCAGAACATATGTCTGAAATCTGCTTCTTCCCTATTACAGTGTGGGCAAGCCGCTGTTTGGGTTATGAAATACTTATTAATCTTCTTCTGGGTGAGGTATGCTCTATGTAAGATATAAGAATGTACCAATTGGAATCTGGCATTTCTGGTGCTCTTCCATGCCCTCCCCACTAGTTCACCTCAGTTTTGTTCTGGAATAATCTCTCCTCTATAAAATCCTTATGAAGGTCTACCTGTGCTAAGTAAAACAGAACCACATCACATAATCTCAAATTTACACTCTATAAAGTGTACAAATATGTGATATTTGTGCAAGTAAATCTTTTCCTGCAGTGGGAAGAGGACATTCCCAGGTGGAAATGCTGTGGAAAGTTTGTGCACACTCACAAACAAACATATATATGAGTATTCACACATTTTTCAATGACGGGCTCCCATCCTGGACACCACTGATTTCCAGAGTGGAAATGGGAAAGAACACTCAAAACATCAGCTGTAAAGGAAGAGGTTTCTACAACATGTATATGTATGCTTATGGATGTGCTTTCAGATTGTTCTAAATGGAAATTCATGAATATTTTCCAGCAGGCCTGTGACTGTCACAGGTTACCAGCCATTATTTTAGGAAACATTTTGAAATATATAAATATATTTACTACAAAATTACAAGAAAACCTAAAGTAGTACGGTTCAACTGAATGTTGGTGAAATTTGTCTTATTTCTATTGGAACTCTTTGGGGAAGATTTATCGACACATTTCACCGCTGCAAAATTAGACAAACTGAGGCAAAGCAGTGCAAACAGTTAAAATTCTAGATATTGTCGTTGGCACAATAAATTTCACTAGTGCAGAGTAAGAGAGCAAGCCATGTTTAGTAAGTATGGATCTATATCATTCTGCGTCCCTAGTGCAATGCAGTGTAGCAACCTTAGTTGGAGCATTGCATTGCCTATTATTTTAAATCTACCCCCTTGTGTCTTTCCATCCTGAATACTTTCTTTAGCTGCTTAATCCATAATTCAGAAATGCTAAATGGTAAGCATATATATATATATAAAATATCTTTAGAGGAAAATGCAGCATAACATCTTATTTATATTCACCATTGAAAAAGACTGCAAATTTATGAATAACCTGTAACCCTCATTGAACTATGATCCACTTGAGGACTACATCATAATTCTCTCTGTGTAGATCTTTGTATGTTGATGGAGATCTATCATCTAGTACTCTTTTTTATAAATAGTGTACTTCTGAAGCAGCTTTGTCAATCGCACAAGGGAAGAAGATAACAATGGTCCTTAGACTTTTGAGTTTGTGTAACCTTGCTACAAAAGTGTAGGTTACATGTTTCCACCCCAAAGTAATGCAACTGGCTTACTCTTGTGTGGTTTTGTGATGTTCCACCCTAATCCCTACCTGACCCTTCCTAAGCTCTTACTTCTCCCTAATCCCATCCCCCTTAGTAGCAGGGACAGGTAGGAGCGGTGGGGTGGTGGTGCAGGGTGGATGCGTGGCAGGGGAGGAAGATGACAGACAACGGGATAGGTAAAATAAAATTAATAAATAAATAAACTACTTACGTTGTGCTCTGCGCACAAGGTAACTATTTTTTATTTAATTTGCTCTGCTCACAAGGTAAGTAGTTTTATTTATTTTTGTATTTTATTTTACTTATCCCATTGTCTGTCAAAATGAAACCAAAACAACAAAAACCCAATAAGGAAAAGCGGAGATATGAATTTTCTAAAGATTTAAGGCAAAAAGTGTTATACGATGTTATGTTGTTTTATTTTATGTTATGTCAATTTGTATATCACACACCAATCACCGGTGAAGGTATTCAGGTGCTTGAGCAGGTGTGTAGGTGTGTGGTCCTCAGAAGTGAGGAGGAGGCTCTGTTGTGGTGTAGGAGGTCATTCCATGCTTTGGGTGCAATGTGCGAGAATGAGCGACCTCCTGATATGCTTTTGTAAATGCTGTGGGGGGTGTGCAAATGAGAGTGAGGTTGAGAATAGGTGTATGGCAGGCTGGTAAAACTGTATGCGGCTGTTCAAGTATGCTGGCTCAGTGTTGTGCAAGGCCTTGCATGATTGCGTGGGGAGTTTGAATTGGCTGTATTTGTGAATGGGGAGCCAGTGGAGCTCTCTGAGGTCGGAAGAGATGTGAGTGTGGCGTGGGAGGTTGATTATGAGTCTTGCAGCTGCATTCTGGATGGTCTGAAGTCTGTGTGGGAGCTGCATGGAGATTCCAGCTTACAGGGCGTTGCCGTAGTCAAGTCTGCTTGTAATCAGTGCTTACAGGACGGTGCGTCTGGTGTTCTGTGGCAGCCACTTGAAGATCTTTTGTATCATACGAAGGATGTGGAAGCAGGCAGCGCTCACTGCCTTGACACTTCTGCCATGATGTTGAGCTTGTTATCCAAGATGATCTCCAGATTTTTGGCATGGTCGGTGGGTGTTGATTTTGGCCCTAGCTCTGTTGGCCACCGAGTGTTGTCCCATCGGCAGATCCTGTTTCTGAAGAGAAGTATTTCCATCTTGTGGGAGTTGAACTTCAAGCAGTTGGTTCTCGTCCATTCTACAACCATGGTCATGCAGTTGGTTGAAGTTGGCTCTGGTGGTGGTTGTCTTGTCTGTCAGGGAGAGGATGAGTTAGGTGTTGTCGATGAAAGAGATGAGGGTGATGCCTTGGGATCGGATAATGTTGGTGAGTGGAGTAATGTGGATGTTAAACAGGGTAGGGCTGATAGGTGATCTCTGGGGGACTCTGGAGATCAGGCTCTTGGTCTTTTATGTGAAGGTGGCTGTCTGACCTTTTGGGTTTTTCCCATGAGAAAGAAGCAGATCCAGTTATGTGCAGGTCTTTGGGAGCCAAGTTCGTGGATTCTTTAGGAAACCATGTTTGATGCCGCGGAGAGATCGAGCAGGATTAGATCTGCTGTTTCTCCTTAGTCCAGGATGGTCCAGATGTCGACGGTGGCTGCGATGAGCGCTGTTTCGGTGCTGTGTTTTTTTCTGCATCCTATGAGATTGTTGGGGTCTGTTTGCTGTGCAAAGTTGCTGTAGATGTTTGTGATTTTGTGGAAGAAGCTTGATAGTTAATTGCAGAGTTCTTGGGAGGTGGTGATCCTATTGACGAAGGTCGAGGGTGTAGTGAAATCCTTGATGATTTAGATCTCCTTGCAGCTGTTGGAGCTTCCTTCGATGCGTTCAACCAGCTATATTTTCTAGGTGTCTCTTAGTTGCTGGTGGTAGCGTCTAAGTGTAGCCTTGTAGGTAGTTCTGTTGGTGGTATTGTGGCTGGCTTTCCATTTTCATTCTAGCCCAGTGCCAAGAAAAAGCAAAGCACCAATCTGTAGTCACAGTTTACAGTTGCCCAGGACCTAGATGCGATTTCAGGCCGACCATGGTGGGGTGTGTGCCACATACACGAAGTGGGTTTGTGCTGTTCAAAGATTTTACCTTCTGACTTAGGGTCTGATTTAGAGTTCGGTGAATGGTTACTTGGTCAAAAACTTGGTGGATATTCTGTTTGCCTCATTACAAGTGCATTACACCCTAATGCACATGTAGAAAGAGCAAATGGGATATCTGTCACATTTGTAACAGAATTCCAATTTACAGAACTAAAAAGGCCCTTCAGTCTCTGAACTGGAAGTCAAATTCCTCGAGGTGGGTAAGGTTGCAGGCTGTATCTGGTGAAGTCCTTTTGAAGCCAGATAGCTGTTGGAACAATGTGAGCAGGGCACCCACGTCTGGCCATACCCATCACACTTAGGGCAAAATGTGCTGTGCAAACAAATGATGAACGGAATGCTGAATTAATCATACATTCACTCCGAGTCGAGAGATCTGGGTTAAATCCATGGTTCTTTTGCTCACCATGCCACCCCAGTTTAGACCCAGCCATATGCAAATCAGTCTTGACCCAGCTCCTCATGGGAACAGTCCAGGTTTGTCACTATCCATCATCATTCAAAGATCATCTGCCACTTATGTCACTCCTATTCCAACCCCAAATCAGGATGAAATCCTGTTTGAGATTAGTCCAATAATCCATTTGTTTCCACAAAATCTTGTAACTGGCTCATGACCACTGTCTCAAGTAATTTGGTGAGTACAGGAACAGAGCTTTTAGACCATATGGATCATCAATATCCAGGCCCACTATCTTCATGAGCGGTCACTCCACTGTTTTTCTATATCTGGAGACCATCCCTGATTTAAATCAGGAGTTTATAATCTCCGCAACAGTTGGAGATACTGTGATACAAACTTCCTGAGAATTTGTGCTAGACATACCTCAAGAGGGCATCCAACTGGTTTGCCTGGCCACCTAAGATTTTCAACTGCCTCATTAAAGAGTGAGTAAATTAAATCTTAATAGATTGAGTAAACTTTTCTGCAGTTTGAGTCAAGGTTCAACCACCTTCTAATTCTGCTGATTCGGTTTGCTGGCCCACATCATCTAAATTAAGAGTCATAGTTGGTGACAATTCTCCCTCCATTTATCATATAAATAATTTATCTGCCTCTTAGTCAAACAATGAGAGGAGGCGAGAATGTCAATTTGAGTTGATGGATTTTTCAGCTCTGGATAGTGGTAAACATTTCTTTAATAGAGCTTTTGACTGACAAGATTTTACAAAAGTAAAATTTTTTTTTTGGCGGCTCTAAATGTATAATTATATTTCTGCATGGCTTCAAAATAATCAGTTTTATTGGTAGTATCATATCCTTTTTGCCATAATTGTACACATTTACTCAACATTTGATTCTACTTTTTCAGCTCCTAAGTAAACCATTGACAATTTTTAATTTAGTAAATTCTTTAACCATTGCTATAGAATTTAATGATATAGTTAAAACTTTATTATAATTGTGAACCAGCTTTTCCTGAGACAAAGTGGATATTCCAAACACTTGTAATTTATTAAAGGTATTTTTAAAAGCCTCAGGGGTCACAAGGTTTCAGTTAGGACTTCTTTTGGATTCTACTCTTTTAGCTCCAGTGTCCTAATCTTAAATATTAATGCTAACTGAAAAAACACCCAATGGTGTTCAGATCTAGTTAATTCATCGGTAAGAGAAAAATTGTTTCTATTATAATCCAAAAATCAAATCCAATGTGAGTCCTGCTTTATCTGATAATTTGTTCCAGTCACAACCGTGTGAAGGCAATCATGGCATTAACAACCAGAGTAATTTATTGCCTCTGCTCAAATACTGACATTTCATAGAAGAAAGAGGCCATTAGAGGTTGTCATAATTTGTAATGTGAATTCTTACATACAATATTCTTACATACAATTGAAAAACTACAGACTTATAGAGGGAGCTTAATAGACTAATAAGCAACCCATCAGGTCATTACAATTGCCAAATTCTAATATGAGCATTTCATTTCCTTCAAATTGTGGACACTTTCTTTTCAAAACTTTGAAAGATTTTTGATTAATTATCAGCATGCCACCTCCTTCCTAAACTTCATGTTCATGACTATACATATTAAGGTTGGGTATTGGGGTAAGTCTTCCACTAGGAAGTTACAGTAATCTTTTGGTCATGTTTCTGCTAGAAACAAGACTTTTACATTCTCATTAGCATTCAGGGCTCTAGAATGGGCTTGATTTTTGACTGCTGACTATAGTGGCATAAGGAAACTTTTATTTATTAAAACGTACTTATCAGCTTCCAGAACCATCCTGTTCACGAATGCGCGTCACTTATATTTCGGTGCCCGGGCTATTTTTTGGCTCAGTGCGCCCCGAGTCCACCCTATCTACCGCTCATAATTGTTCATTGCATAACAGGAAATGAAAGTCCTGTTCAGACACGACTGTGAAAATGTTAACGTTGCAGGGATGCCTAGCATTCCTCTCATGTCTTTGAAAGGAGCACTGAGAACTGCTGCATCCCCGGTCTCAGGCAGACAATGCTTTGACCACATCCTAATGGTATTTATTATGCTCCAATGGTTTCCATTGAAAGATCTTTGGTCCATCGTTAAAATGGTTTGCCTGATGCTGCCTGTCCCTGGCACAAACGTTTAAAATCTCAGGTGGTCTCTGCTAGCCTGATCGCGCAAGACTTAAATAGTGTACCCTGAATCAATCATTCTCTGGCAACGAGACTAAAGTCAGTAATTCCACCATTCTCCTTTCATACTATTACTACATTCTTTAATCAAAACAGATTTAAAACACCATTTGTTATAAACATTACCTACTTTCTTGATATAACTTCAACTAATTGCCCTAAACTTGATATTTTAATTGCTTTTGAGTAATTACGCAACATTTCGACACATTTATGCGTAATTACATCGCCCTAATTAAGCAGTAGACATCATACACACAGAGAAGACACGAAATTGAAACACATGTGCCTGAAATAATGGGCGCGATGTAAAAAACTGTTGTAGTTTGTTGACAGGGGCTGCCTCATTTGTGTCAATGCTTTTTTTACATTCCCAATAATACTAAGGTCCTGATTTAGATAGCGGAGGACAGTGATGGATATCTCATCCGCCGAAATATAAATCCCATTCTACCCTATGGGATTTATATATCCGCGAATGTGATATCCGTCACCGTTGTGACAGAGTAACCTGTTTGCCCAGATTATTAAGTTTAATGGAAAAAGTACTTTTGTCAGCTCTACGAAAAATCATGTGGTGTGCTTTTTACTAAACAAAGGAAACTTCATAACACCATCCGTTCAACCACCTTTTGTTATTTGAAAAGTATTTCCATCCATTTTAGGCCCAGGACATGCCCTTTACATTGTGTCATAGGGATGGCGACAGCTTTGAGTCAGGTAATCTGTAAATTACTTCCTCCACAATATGACGGAAGAGGCCAGGTACTGCTGCTACTTGAGTTTGAAATCCCTTAAAATCAGAAGACAAGAGGCATTTGGCAAAAAAACAGGAACAGTTTGTTAAATTAAACATTATGGCCGGTGGAACAGTCACAGGCACAAGGTCTGAGGACTGTCTCGATTTGCAATCAGTTTGTGTCCTTTTATACAAAACATGAAGGGCTATAAAAGTTTTGGGCCTACCATATATGGTGATGAATGTTGGCTGCTGCCATTGGAGTCACAAATGGAGTGTCTAATGGTTGCCACTGGTGGGTCTTGACCTCGCATGGACACAATGCGGCTAGTAGATAACGTTTCCAGATGTTCGTCATGGGGAGCATGAGATCACTGCATGTGCTAGGTCCTGATTGGCTATGTGCTCCTAATTCATGTGGCATCTGAGTTTTATGGTGTTCTAGGAGCGCGTGAACCCCCTCTGGCCGTGTTTGCTTTATTGGGGCAATCCCCCTTGACCATTGTAATGTCACTGCACCTATCTGTGGGATTGATAAAGAGTTTCCCGCCGTAGTGTTTACCCGCCAGCTTTGCACCCTCCCACCAATGACCTATCAATCAGCAATCCCAGACCTAGGTTTCAGGGCCTGCTTGACTACATATATGCGAGTCAAGGTTGATGTGGAGTTCACAACGGACGATTCTGTTAATGAAGACGAGATTTAATTTTCATTGATGAATGCCTCGATTTCTATATTAACACTGCCAAGTCTGGTTTGTGTACTCATTTTTCAAATGCATCACCAAAACGCTGCATGTCAATTTACCTTTTGTCAATATAACACTGATGAAACTATCGAACACTGTACAACTAATTAACTATCATGGTTTACTTGACTAAATGCATTTGAATAATGTATCGATTACATGCCAATGTTATTTACATTGACTAATTTATTTGATTGATTCTCTCCAGGATTGTATGCATTCATCAACAAACTATGTAATTGTATTATACATATTCTTTTCCAATAACATTAAGGTCTTCAGAGCATCTTTAAATGCATGAAATAATTAACTAATGCAAAGTCAGCACCTCAAAAATGCAATCAATGTGTTTTAAGGTGCGATTAATGGAAAATGCATGCCATCAAGCCAGGCACCTGGAGCATTCACGCTCCGCAACCTTGATAGGTATTACTTACCAATCATGTTGCAAAAGTCCGGGGTGCACTAAGGACACAGGCATTAGACTTGTTACTTTACCAACTGCATCTGTTGTTAGAGATGGACCAGTCCGAATGTCAGCAATGGCAGTGAACAGCAGTGGAGGTGGAGGAGGAGGTGGAGGAACAGCAGGTCCTACAAGGGTGACAATTACATGATGTAAATGTAGATGTATGAGGCAGATTCCCCAACACTTTATCATATATAGTAGGGGCATTGCTTCTGCATATACAGACTAGGGGCATTTAGGACCGTTTTGCACTAGGACAATGTAATTTGGTTATTTCTCATGTGTGTGATTGTGGGAATCATAGCGGGGACAGGGATGTGTTGTGATCACGGTCCAGGTTGGTTTCTGCCATAGGCGGAGGTGGTGCTGCTGCAGCGGTCACCTGCACTGCAAAAGGCACCAGGTTTGTAGAAACAAAAAGGAGAGAGCGTCAACATCAGTATGTTTAATCTTAACTCTACATGTGTAAACTGTCAGAATATTTGCCACTGGCTTGTGTGGATTATATAACTGTAGTAGCATTTTTTTTTTATTGTATGATTAATTAAAACCTTGACAATATAGAACATTTTGAAAGAAAATGTAATCTATGTGTACAAGAAACAGGAAAAAAGTAGTTAGTTTTTTATAGTGCCATATGACATAAACAATTACAAAATGGGACTGGTGATTTAATGTCAACTGTAGTTGTCTTAATGACAATATGATTGTTTAAAATCGATTGCAAATGAGCCAAGTGCACAGTGCGTTGGGATAGATAAATCTTTGTGGAGCCATGTAACCTTCTCAAGCTTATGGTAGAAGATAAGCCAGAGTGCAAGGTGCATTTTTTTAATCGACGGTCATCGCTGCGCTTAGCTGTTTTTTTTTTTTAGAAGGTCCTACACAGCCTTGAAGCATTTGCCTATTCTTGCCAGTTCCAAACGGACCATGGTACTAAAAATACAAGTTGTAGCTTTGCTGCAAGTCCTTAGGCCAAAGGTTAAAAAGAGTGGCTTTAGTAGGCTCCACCTAAAGTGAAGTAGTGACGGGCACTAGCACAGTAAATGCAAGAAGGTTTCAAGTTTATAGCCGCACAGCCTGCACTTCACAATATTGGAAAGGGGCGACCAGTTTGGGTTGAAGTCTTTGATTTGTAGTGTCATCAACCTCGCACCCAAGATTTGGGTGACGCAGGCTTTCCCGATTGAACAACTAAGATATGGCTGTGGTTTCAGGCCGACCTGGTATTCATTGTCATACAAAGTTGCTAGGGCTTGTGAGAGTGGAATGGTCTTGATATTTTCCACATCAGCAAATTTCAAAATAAGTTTTGTCTGTTTCTTCAGTATACTTTTCACTGCTGTATGCGAGAGCGATGGAGCGTTTAGTGTGGTTAAGTTTATTTGGGGGGCGTCTGCTGATGCCATTAAATATCTGCTCCAAGGACTGTTTTTGGTGTTAAATATATTTTGAAGGACAAAATTCAGCGTACCAGACTTGGCCGTAATGCATCTATGATAATATTTTAGGATCAAACCCATGTTGGTCCATTTTAGGCCCTCTAGGCCAAATTCTAATCTCACCAATTATCTCTTGGTGTAATATGGCAGCCTAAACACTCTTTAATGGGCTTTTAGATGCACTTTTTAGGTCTCGCCTGACCCAGCGCATGCGCTGGTCTGGCGAGACTTATTGAGAGGGCTCCAAAAAGTGCTACCAGGCCAGCCTAGAGCTACAGTGCATGTGCGCGGGCGCGCGCGCCCCACTTTACCGCGATTGTTTCACTTTCGCGGCCGCATGGCCGCTGTGATGTTTGATCGTTATCGCGATCACTTTCGCGGCCGCAGAGCCGCTTGGCATAGCCAATAGGTCTCGCTTTTGGGACCTTATAAGTATTTAGTTATGCAACTGTTGCATGGCTAAACACTTATAAGGTCCCAAAGGCGAGACCTATTGGCTATGCCAATTCTTGTTCCATTTGTTTGATGAGTAGTCCCAGCAAAGCCTCACAGCTGTAGGTGATGGCAGATGGTAATGTGGCCCTAAGCACTTTTGGGATTGGGGTTGAAGTAGGACTTTTGAGGGATGCGTTCAATTGGCAAAGTCTGGTCGTAATTAGTGTGGCCTTACCTTTAAGGTGACTCAAATGTGTTTTTGGTCTACCGTTTGCCGAAAAACAAGTGCCCAGGTAGTTATAAGATTTTGCTCTTGCTATTGTTAAGAGACCAAGGGGCCAGTGGCAATTTATTTGCTTATGCACTCTTCCATATGATATCACCTTTGTTTTTGAAGCATTTAATATCATCTTGTTTGCCTTATTACATGTATGACAGGCGTTAAGGGCTCTCTGGATCCCTATTTTCAAATTATCGAGAAATACTATATAGTCTGCATGCTGTAGTATCGTAACCTTGGTTCTTCCTATTTTTGGGGGAATTAGATTGGCTTGGTTTAGTGATGACATGTCTGCTGTGTATAGGTTAAAAAGCTTTGGGGCTAGCACGCATCCATGATTTAGACCTTGGTTGGTATTGATCTTTTTAGTTAGAGCAGTCTTCGAGAGCTTGACACTCACCCAAGTTAATAAATAGAGTGAGATAATAACGTTAAGCAGGTCGCTTGAAATGCCCCAAGCCTGGAGTCTGCTCCATAGGAGGCCCCTATCAACCAGATCAAATGCCGATGAATAGTCAACAAGCATGCACAGAGAGCTTGTGATTTCTTGGTGTTCGCCTGGTGGATGAGATAAGAAAGGGTAAATATGTTGTCCAGTGTGGAGGAATTTGATCTGAATCCTGTTTGGCAAAATGGGATTATTGCATTTTTTGTTGCCCATAACTCCAGATCTTTTAAATAGCTGGGGCGTACATCTTGGCCTCTATATCCAAAAGGGTGATCAGGTGATAATTGCAGGGATTCTGTTTGTCACCCTTTTTGAAAATTGAATGCGATGTTGAGCCTCTCCAGTTGCCAGGGACTTGGCAGAGTTTGAAACATGAATGGAACAGTGGGGAGAGTATTGCCGGACTCAATACTTGATTGTCTTAAAACAGTTGTGCTGGAAGCCCGTTTGGGCTAGATGTACCCGATGCTCTAGTTTTGTGTATAACTTCTTTGATGATGTTAATTGTAAACATTTTGTCACCTTCCTTTGGGTCATCCATGGGGTTTAAGGTTTCTGGTAAGGGAGCACTGAGGTGTTCGGCTGTGTACAGTTTTTTTACGTTCAGGGTCCATGTGGGTTCATCAATGACGCTGGTTCTGGTGGCATCCTGACGTGTTTTGTTTTTGATATGCCTCCATAAGTAGGCCTGATTGTGTTTACTCATAACTAAGAGAGGATACATATTGCCACTCCTTTTCCCTCTGCTGTTTTTTTACAGACCATCTCAATTGCGTGTGTTTTTTTGCTTGCACCCCTCAGTTCTTGTTGCAGAGCGTCTTTTGTATGGTGATTATGGGTCTTGTGGCATGCTTTCATCAGTTTATGGGTTTGCCGTGAACTGATAAAAATAAATTGGTTGTGGTTGAAAGTTTTTTGCAAAGGGTAGCCACGACCAAGAGGATTGGCTAGTGATTTGTGGATGCCTCAACAACAACCAATCTATTTTGAATTATATAACTGTGTAAAGGTGAAGATGTCTACTCTTTGTGGACTGGGTGACATACGTTGGGAGTCAGTTGCTGATTGCATCTTAGAGGTGTATTGATTTTATCTGACCTGATGTTAGGGTATTAGTTCACCCAGTAGGTCATGGTGCCTAGTGGAGAGGATATATCATCAAGAAGAGTGAAATGAAAGTGTTGTCAGACACCCCCTAGAAAAGTTCTTTCCCACCTTGTTTCCTGGAGTACCAAGCCTTTACCCGCCTCCTCTCATCTTGCTAGTTTTATTTGATGTCCTTCACAGTGTGTACCTCCACACACAAAGCATTTACTCTGCTGACACGTTCCAGCCACATGGCTGCCTTATCTGCTCCATTGGGGTGACTGCAGGCAGACCATGCAGTTTCTTATTATGAGTCACTTCATCTTTCACCACAATATCAGACTCCTCCTCAAGGAAGTTCTTCCTTCTCCTGAGTCAAATGGTCTGCACTATCTTGTCAGTAGCTAATGTTTTCCTCCACAATATCTTGCAGCGCAAGGGGAAGATGGCAGAACCCAGTAAGTAGACTGTATTTATGTGATTTCAACTATCAAGATTGCTAGGTGTGTGTTTAATTAGTAGTTCTGCCTAAACTAGTAAGAACTATGTTTAGCTGATTATGCCTAAAATAAGGCTTTAAAGTTAATAGCAGTGGCAACATCACGGTCATACTTTGAGTCATATTTGCCCACAACCCCTCATTCAAGGGGTGGGGACACATGCTCCTACCAATAGACATAAATCTCTACCCAGTATTTGAGAATTGCATCTTGATGGAGCTGTACACCAAGACATAGGCATAAATCTATGTTCTCAGAGTTCTCTGCATGTAGATTTACCTTTCTCGATTCCTCCCATATTGTTTAGATATCTTTTTCATTTATTTGAATGACTGAACGATATTTAGTTGAAATAATATTTTTTTCTCAAACGTATCTTTATTGAATTTTTTCCAAAATAATCATTAGATCAGCACCGTCACGTCACCCCTCGCAGGGGGTGCAGCAGAATTCGACAAGGCTGTAATTGGATAGAGTTATACATTGCCCAGTCGGAGCCGGACTCCGTCCCCAATGATCTGCCCAGATGAAGGTTACAATTTCTAACAACAACGGAGCTTGGTGTAGATCTTTAAAGTCATTGAGTAGTAGCAAACAATTCAGCATATGACCCATCTTCCTCTGCGAAGGGAAATGTTCAAAGTATGCCAATCGGAAGGTGCCACTTGGAGGAGGAAACACTCAGAGATAAATCAGCCCCCAACGGGGAGGCAACCTAAACAGAAGAAAAGAAAACCCCACCCCCCCCTCCCCCGACAATGGTGGCGGAAACTACCATATAGTGCATTAAACCTGTGGTACTAGAAGTGGCTTAAAATTGAAAGCGATGAAGGGCTCTGATGGTGGAAGGACAGACAGCCGATGGTAGCCCATGTGAAAGGAAGTTGACCAGAGACCCCCATTTAAATTCAAAGTTCTTATAGTCATCCCTGAAGATGTCTGACATTCGTTCCAGACTAAGCAGCTTCCATAGTCGAGAATTCCAAAGAGAGATTGCAGGGGCTTCCTTCCTCTTCCAAGCGGCTGCTAAAGTAACCTTCGCCGCTCCTATACAGAGCCACATGATCTTCTTATCTGCTCGGGTCTGGTGCTCAAGGGAAGGTTCATGAAGCCCTAAAAGGACACCTGCTAGGGTAGTGGGGATGGGATATCCTAGTATGTCTTTGATGTGTGCAAGTATTTCTTCCCAGAAGGGGCGAATGGTCGGGCAGTCCCACCATATATGTTGAAAGTCCCCCAGTAAGCCACACCCTCTCCAGCCTCTATCGGAGGTGTTGGGAAAGATTAGCCTAAGTCTGGACGGGTGAAGGTACCAGTCCATCATGGTCTTAAGGTGGGCTTCCCGCAGCTCTGTGGAATGATTGAGTCTTGTGATGTCAGTCCATAAGTGCATCCATTCATCGTCAGAAATATCGCGCTGTAACATTCCCTTTCACATGGACATGTATCGTGGTCGTGGGGCAAGTGTGGTAGTGAGTGGCAGTTTGTATATGAACAAAATCACCCCTTTCATAGAAGTGTTCTTGGTGAGGAAGGACTCAAACTTTGTGAGAGGACGGGTGGACGACTCTCGTACTTGAGGTATAAGGGCCCAGTGCATTAACTGAGTATAGTGGTATCTTTCTGTATTCCCTAGACCATAATCCCGCTTACAGTTGTCAAAGGTGAGGGGGTCAAAATTGTGAAAAAGATGAGTCAGAGCAAAGCACCCCCCCTCCCTCCAAGCGTCAAAGGGCCCCTCTAGTAGGCCCGGGGGGAATGCGGGGTTAAAATGGAGAGGTGTGAAGGGTGAGGGGAAAGAGGTCCACCTATCGTCTCCAGAAACAGTGTCCCATACTTTCAGAGTGGTGCATGTAGGAGTGCTAATGTAGGTATTTTGGGGTCTGTCCTTTTTTGGGCACCAGATCAAATCCCATATAGTCCTACCCGTAGCACTACGGTCCATATGTAACCAATGTTTTTTGGAGTCCCGTTTTGTCCACTCAGACAGGAATCGCAGTTGTGCCACTTTGTAATATAAGTGAATATCCGGGAGCCCAACGCCACCCTCTGTTCGGGAGCGACGCAGTAGAGAGAAAGAGAAGCAGGCGCGCCCTCCTTGCTAAATAAAATGTAGGATCATAGTCTTAACTCCCTGGAAAATATCTCTCTCTAGTTCTATAGGCAGGGCCTGGAATAAGTACAGAAGCTTAGGAAGAAGTGTAATTTTCACAGCGTGTATCCGGCCTAGCCATGACAAAAAGAGGGGTTTCCACTTTGTGAGTTCCGTTTGGATACGAGTAAGAATGGGAGGAAAATTAGCGGCATAGAGCCCTTCCAATCTCTGTGTCAGGTGGACTCCCAGATATTGTATGGAGGATGTGGCCCACAGGAGGGGAGTTAGAGACTGGAGTCTGCGGCGTTCCGCTTGTGGAAGTGTGAGGTTGAGAATATATGACTTGCTTAGGTTTACTTTAAAGCCAGCCACCGCTTCAAAGTGTTCAAGTTCCAACTGTAAAGGTGGGAGGGACGAGGCAGGGTCAGAGAGGGATAAGAGGACATCGTCCGCGAAAAGGGAGATTTTGTCTGGGTCCCCAGTGAATGGTATCCACTGAATTTCAGGGTTGACTTTAATCGCCGTCGCTAAGGGCAAAGAGTAGGGGAGAAAGGGGACACCCCTGTCTGGTGTCTCTAGAGTGAAAGAAGGAGGGCGAATGCACCCCATTTACCGCCACTTTGGAACGAGGTTGAAGATAGTTTGCTTGAATCATAGTGAGAAATTTAGGTGCAAATCCAAGCGCTGCAAGTGTGTGGAACATTAATGCCCAATCAACCCTGTCAAAGGCTTTCTCGGCATCCAGTCCCACCAGTATAGCGGGGATCTGATGTCTCTGGGCCTTCTCTATCAGATGTACAATACGGCGGGTGTTCTCATGTGTTTGACGTCCTTTAATAAATCCCGATTGGTCAGGGTGAATGAGGTCAGGCATAAGGCCGTTCAATCTTTTAGCTAAAATGGAGGAGTACAGTTTTGCATCAAGATTTAGCAAGGCGATAGGCCGATATGAGGCACAGTGATGAGGGTCCTGCCCTGGTTTGAGTATCACGAGGATCACGGACTCAGTCATGAAGGCAGCGGTCTCGCCCTCTTCAGCCATTTTATTGAAGAGCCGCGTGAGGTGGGGGCAGATGTCAGGAGCAAAAGTTTTATAAAAGAGATCGGTATATCCGTCCGAGCCCGGGGCTTTGTGGGGCTTAAGAGCTTTAATCGCAGTATTGACTTCATCTTTGGTGATAGGGGCAGTGAGCAACTCATTCCATTCAGTAGAAACCTGAGGGAGGTGATGTGTTCGGAGATATTCCCGTTGGGCGTCTGAGTCTAATTCGTCCCTAGAATAAAGGGTTTCATAAAATGAACCGAAGATCTCGGCTTTATCTTCATCCCTGTGTATAAGATCCCCGGTGGGCCCCTGAATGCCACCTATGTACTCTTTCTCCCATTTATCTATCAGCTGTCTGGCAAGATGTTTACCAATCTTGTTGCCCTGAGTATAAGATAAGTGGTGCAGTTTAAGGAGCGTGAATTCTGCCCTATTGTTATATATAGCACGAAGTTTGCCGGGGAGCGCTGTCAGATTGCGGAGGGTTTGCCTTGTGGGATTCAGTTTGTGAGTGTTTTGGATAGAGACCAGCTCCTTCTCTAGTTTCTCCCGCTCCCTAGTGCGTTGCTCGTTGAGCGCTGAATTGAGGGCAATGCATTTTCCCCGAATGACCGCCTTAAATGCATCCCAGGTGGTAAGCTCCGACGTGTCCTCTGGTTTATTAATATCAAAGAACTCCTTGATAGATTCTCTGAGCTTGGTACAGGATTCTTTGTCTCGCTCAAGCGAAGCCGGGAAGTACCACCTGGGAGTAGTCGAAGCGTTCCCAGCCCAGGACACACATATGGTAGGCTATGATCTGATACTGAAAGGGGCAATATCTTGGCCTCTTGAAGGGCACCCAGCATGGATTGGCTAACGAAGATATAATCAAGACGGGAGTATGTGCGGTGGACATGAGAATAAAAAGTGTAGTCTTGGGTGTGCGGGTATAAGGCACGCCAGGCGTCCAATAGGCCCATGTCTTGGATGCACTGTTAAGTGTCAGTGGAAAAGGAGCCCATATCTGAGCGGTGGGGGTGAGTGCTGTCCAGTTCCTTCTGCCAAGTCAGGTTAAAGTCATCCATGAGTACCATCGGGCCCTCCACAAAATCCAGTAACCTCCCCAGTAGTGTGTATAAGAATATCCTCTGACCAGTGTTGGGGGCATAGACTTCCGCAAAGGTACAAACCTTCCCTCTCAAGCGCCCCTTGGCCATAACCCAGTGGCCATCTTTATCACTATGAATGTCTAAAGGTTGGAATTGTATGGAAGAACGGAACATGATCGCCACTCCTCTGTGTTTCATAAGGATGGAGGACCTGTAGATCAAAGGGTATTGTTTCTGCCTAAAGCGTGTGTCCTCGGCTCTAGCTAAGTGTGTCTCTTGCAGGGCAACTATGTCAAGATGATGATCAACAATGTACTTCCATACCTTTTGGCGCTTTGAGGGGTGAGCAGCCAAAATATCGAAACTAAAATTTCTACCTACACTAATATCGAGTTTTAAATATCGAAGGGACAGAATATCGATGTCAATATTATCTATGGACAGAATATCGATCCTAAGGTAAGTATTTTAATATCGATGTTAGTAATATCGAAGTTAGTAATATCGACATCAAATATATCGATTTTACTAATATTGATGTTACTAATATCGATATTTATATTATTGTTATGTATTTTATTATGTATTTATTATGTATGTGTTATATGTTTTTAGTTAAGTGTTCTACTGGTTTTAACATATATGTATACAATTTTTATATGTTAACAATGGTTTTTTAAGTCAATTTTGTGTTTTAGTACCGTAGCGGGTTGTGGGTTTATAGGGGAATAGGGTGGGAAGTAATTTAATTATATGGAATTAATTATACATTTTTAGGAATTATACATTAATTTTAATACATTTTTGCGTTTAAGTTCTGTAGCGGGTTGTGGGTTTATAGGGGAATAGGGTGGGAAGTAATTTAATTGTAATTAATTAATAATTTATTTTCATTTATTGGTATTGATAATTATATTATTGTTAATTAAGTATTAATTGGTAATTAATTTTTATTAATTGGCAATTAGTTTTAATTAGTTGATTAATTGATAATTATGTTAAGTGTATTATTTTATTAGTGGAGTGTGTCGTGCGTTTATAGGGGAATAGTGTTGGAAGTAATTGAAATCTAATTAAGTAATTATTAAATTAGTTGTTGGGTATTGATAATTAATTAATTGGACAATAATTATTAATTGGTAAATATTTTAAATTATAATATGTTGGTTATGAAAAATAATTAATTGTTGATTAATCATTAATAGTGAATTAAATATAATTAAATATTATGCATTGATATTTCTAATTAATATATTAATAAGTAAATATTAATTGGTAATTAATGTGTAATATTTATTATTTTGGCGTATGAAAAATATTTAATAGTTCAATATTTTTTAATTGGTAATTAATGTTTCATAATTATTATTTTGCGGTATATATTGTTTTAAATTGTTAAATATATTTTAATTGGTATTTACTTTTTAATAATTCATATGTTTTTGGTTATGAAAAATATTTTCTCGTTTAATATATATTATTTGGTAATTAATATTTATTAATTATTATTTATTGGTATTTATTATTAATGTATTGTTAATTAATTATTCTTTGGTAGTCATGTTTGTAAGAATTATTTATTGGTATTTGTAAATAATTTTGAGTTATTTAATAATTAAATCACTAATTATTTTAAATAATTATTTTATTTATAACTATGTTATTTTTAACTTCTACGCTATCCAACACTTTCCCTACTGTTGCACCCTCTGGAGTTGGAATAGTAAATGTTATCCCTACGCTATCCAACACTTTCCGTACTGTTGCATTCTCTGGAGTTGGAATAGTAATTTTTACCCCTACGCTATCCAACACTTTCCCTACTGTTGCACTCTCTGGAGTGGGAATAGTAATTTTTACCCCTACGCTATCCAACACTTTCCCTTCTGTTGCACTCTCTGGAGTTGGAATAGTAATTTTTACCCCTACGCTATCCAACACTTTCCCTACTGTTGCACTCTCTGGAGTGGGAATAGTAATTTTTACCCCTACACTATCCAACACTTTCCCTACTGTTGCACTCTCTGGAGTTGGAATAGTAATTTTTACCCTTACGCTATATCCAACACTTTCCCTACTGTTGCACTCTCTGGAGTTGGAAGAGTAATTTTTACCCCTACGCTATCCAACACTTTCCCTACTGTTGCACTCTCTGGAGTTGGAATAGTAATTTTTACCCTTACGCTATCCAACACTTTCCCTACTGTTGCACTCTCTGGAGTTGGAATAGTAAGTTGTACCCCTACGCTATCCAACACTTTCCCTACTGTTGCACTCTCTGGAGTGGGAATAGTAATTTTTTCCCCTTCGCTATCCAACATTTTCCCTACTGTTGCACTCTCTGGTGTTGGAATAGTAATTTTTACCCCTACGCTTTCCAACACTTTCCCTACTGTTGCACTCTGTGGAGTTGGAATAGTAATTTTTACCCCTACGCTATCCAACACTTTCCCTACTGTTGCACTCTCTGGAGTGGGAATAGTAATTGTTACCCCTACGCTATCCAACACTTTCCCTACTGTTGCACTCTCTGGAGTGGGAATAGTAATTTTTACCCCTACGCTATCCAACACTTTCCCTACTGTTGCACTCTGTGGAGTTGGAATAGTAATTTTTACCCCTACGCTATCCAACACTTTCCCTACTGTTGCACTCTCTGGAGTGGGAATAGTAATTTTTACCCCTACGCTATCCAACACTTTCCCTACTGTTGCACTCTTTGGAGTTGGAATAGTAATTTTTACCCCTACGCTATCCAACACTTTCCTTACTGTTGCTCCCCCTGCAGTGGGTATAGTAATTTATACCTGTACGTTATCCAACACTTTCCCTATTGTTACACGCCCTGGAGTGGAAATAGTAATTTTTAGCTCTACGCTATCCAACATTTTCTTTACTGTTTTTTTTTTAGCTGGAGTGGTAGTTTTATTGTCGGTGCTATTTAATATTTTTTGTATTATTTTAGCTAATGTAATATATAATTAATTTTAACAATATTCAAATTAAATGTAATTTTTTAAATGTGTTATATATAATTATTTAATTTTTATTCATGTTATTGTTTTATGTGTATAATGTATTTGTAATTTATAATAATTTTTAACAAGTTATAAGTTATTAAAACAATTATTACAATGTATTATTAAGTAAGTAAATATAGTATATATTAAATGTATATGTTTAATTTATGTTTTATTATATTATATATATTAATTATTAATTTTAAACATTATAAAATATATTTAATTATGTTTATTTTATTTATAAGTATTATTTGGTTTATTTTACATTTTTTTTTTACTAAAAAATACTTTATATTTTTAATAACGATATTTTTGACATTCTATATTTTATTTTCGATATTTTTGTACTTACCATGTTGTAGATAGGATCTCGATATTCTTGTCATCGATATTTTTGTGTCGATATTTTTGTAGGTCGATTTTCTGTCCGTCGATATTCTGTCAGACATTCCTTTTGAGGGGAATTAAGACCTTTAACGTTCCAAGTTCTGATAGTGATCGTCATTGTGTTAGAGGGAAAAATAACATCTCCATGAAGCCCCAACGTGCCCCTCGTCTCCGCGGGCCCCCAAAGAAGCATGTACCGCCATCTCGTATCAGTCTTAAGTACACACATGTCGAGAAGACTAGCAGAGCAAAATGTTAAAAAGCCGCCACCATGTCCCACGAAGCCCCACCCCTGAACCCCCAGAAAAGGAAAAAAACATGTACACAAATGCAATAGATTCGAATCTTAAAAACAATACAAGAAACATTGTCAAATCCCTGCTTGTAGTAATGAAACCCCCCAGGAATACGGTGAGGTGGCAGGTCCAAGGTCCCCGTCCGCGCCCATCCCAGAACAGTGCAAAGAGGATCAATGGAGAAGCGTCTTTGAGGCGCTGATAAGTTGTCGCTAAGACAATTCTTCACTCGCTATAGGTAGGTCCTATTCATATGTGCCATCACTAACAATACCACGGCTGACCTTGAGAAAGAGAAACTAGGCACTTTACCCTTATGGAACATTAACAAAGCAAACCTGACGTCAACAAGGGGGGAGTTCACTGTTACGAGTCACAGTCACGATGCAGGGTGCAGCATACCCTGAGCGGCAGACAATATCAAGTGATCAGAGAGGGTAAGGCAGCCAGCCGGAGTGAGATAGTGCCACCCTTCCACATCGAGTCCAAGCAGTGCCCCGTTCAGCATCCAGTGGTCATGGTAGTGTGAGATGCCGTTCCATCGAGGTATATAAATGGTACAGATCCATGGGGCACATGTCAAAGGTTCATCTGCGGCCTCTGCGCGAGCCCAACGACCACGCAGAAGTGTTCGGTGCAGCTCTGTGAAGATCGCTATTCTTGTCCTGGGTGGCATTGTTGTCCTCTGTGGAGAGACCAAGAAGATCCAAACCTTCCTGCAGGTCGGAGATATGGCGCTGTCTATTCTGAAATTCAAAACTGAGGCCGAAGGGATAAGTCCCTCGATATCTGATCTGATCATCTCATAGTTTGGTAGTGATTGGTCTGAACAACTGCCTCCGTGCTAAAGTGGCTGGTGCTAGGTCCTGATAGATCGCACAGGTATGGTTTTGAAATGAGATGGATCCTTTCGACCTAGCCGCTACAAGTACTGCTTCTTTGCCCTTGAAGGAGTGGAACTTCGCTAGAATGTCTCGAAGCCTCCTCTTTTCGCCAGTCTGCAAACTCCCTACTCGGTGGATCCGTTCAAGTTTTATTTTGAGGGATTGGGGACTCAAGATTTCTGCAAAGAGCCCCTCCAGGAAGGCCCCCAGGTCAGGCCCCTCTGCGCCCTCTTCCAGGTCTTTAATGCGTATGTTCTCCCTTCGAGCCCTATTCTCAAGGTCTTCTGTCTTGAGTTGTGATTCGAGTAACTGGTCACGGAGAGGGAGTTCCGTTGTGAGTTTGTCTTGATCTTGATGATGTGACTCCAAATCTAGCACTCGGGTACCCACAGAATCCACGTCTTGCTGGAGGAAAGTCAGCTTGTCGGTCAAATCCATCCGCAGCTGCTCCATGGATGATTTAATGTCCTGGCCAAGGTCTTTGCGCAGCTCTGTCTTGAAGTCCTTGAACATGGCCGGGAGATCCACCTTCGTGAGAGCTATAGCGTCCGCTTCGTCGTCCGCGTGCAGCACTGGGTGCTTGTCTGAGGCCGTGAAGAAGTCAGAGACCTTAGTGGTTGTTCTGGTCATCCCCTTCTTGGACGGCATGCGGACCGGCCAAAGGGGGCTCTCCCTCGTTGCACTGGAGGCAGCTGCGGAGTCTACTTAGCGGTGAGTGGGGCCGAGGCAGCTGGGGTGTAGCAAATGTACAAGCTGTTGTAAGTCCCAGAATGATGTGCAGGAGGTGGAGGCCCCAGAGAGGGTGGGGAGCAGGAGCGTGCTAGACAGGTCGTCTCAGGGTGAATGTGGCGCAGGACAGCCTGGGTCCAGGAGGTTTGTTTAGGAAACTAAGGGCACCGGCAGGAGGAGGCAGCCACTAACCTCATCCGGAAGAAAAGGGCACAATCTGCAGTGTGAATTGCCACTGGGTCAGGTGGGTGCCGCCAGGTCATGGGCCCTCTAGGCGCTGTTTGGCAATGGCTGAGCATGGGTTTGGGAGTCCCCTTGGAGGGACGGCAGCTCCGATGTCCCTAATGGGCCGCCATCTTAGAGTCAGGCAGGCGGGTCGTTGCGCAGTGTGGCCTGGAATGCGCTTCTGGGGTAAGCATCGAGGGCGCCCCGGTCGTCGCGTTGGGACCCAGCCTCACCTCCAATGATGGCAGCGACAATGAAGGCCAGGGCCCCCAAGCGGCACTCCTCGTGGGCACCAGCAGAGTCCGGCGATCAACACAGCCCGGCAGCCCGCCATTTTGTCTCACGGCCTCGAGGGTCCTCCGAGGTCGAACCTGGAGCGATCCCACGTTTACTAGAGCAGGTGAGGGCTCCCCAACAGTGAGCTACATCTTCCGCTGCACGTAGGGGTCGAGCTCAGCCCCCAGAACTCCGGGGGACCGCCAAAATCAGCTCCAGAACAGCGCACAGACCGGGACCCGAGACGGGATACGACCGCTCGGGCATCTTGCCCGGCCACGCCCCCTGAAATGATTATTTTTTTAATGAGGTTGTATTTATTTGCTTCGAATATTCAGTTTATGTATAATTCAATTTTCATTTTTGCCTATTGGATTCATTCAAAAATATATAACAGCAATGGTGACCAAATGGGATGCATTTTTTATGTTTTCTATTTCAGCTACTTAAATCTTCAAAGTGAATCACACAGTTATTAATATGACTTCAATTACTCAATTTCAGCCTTCCAAGCCTGATATATTATAATGACTCTAAATACCAGATGCAATTAGGAGTATTGGGCCTGATGTACAAAGTATTTTAACGGTCTTAGAAAAGGTTTTCTGGATCAATAAAGGGTTTAAGTAACATTTAAGGGACGAGTTTAGGGCTTCCCTTCCAAATACCGATTCCTTAAGGTATGTATTAATGATTTTCAACCAAAACTGGTTCCAAATCATTAATATTTTACCACAATTCAAAATTGATGGTAACCCATTCGCAAAATTCTCCTAGTTTTTTTAGGAAAGGACCACTGCCTACTCCTAAAAAAGGTTTGTTTAACTTTTCGTGTTTTTTTAATGCGTCGGGTTGTCTTTTGTTTGATGCATTTAAAAAAATTATTGCTTTATCTAAAAGCAATTACAGACATGGTGGTCTGCTAACCGCAGCAGGCCACCATGCCTGTCACTCTCGCCAATCGTTGCAGGGTGCAATTTGAGACCTTCCTCATGTTGAATATAAAGGCAGGTGGAATTGTGACCCACTGCAATTCAGAATTTTGTGAACTGACCTGTGAGTACATAGGTCGGTTCGCAAAATTCCTTTCCATTCCCAAAAAGTCAGTGCGTAATTTGTGACCACTGGAATGGAACATTTTACCTCTGACGCTTCCTTATTTCCTATATCTTTTAACTCATTGCATTTGATTAGGTCTTTTTTTAACATTCACGTTTTAAAATCCAATCCAAAATTAACACCTACCTCTAGAAATCTCAAACAAATGTCATATAACATATTTTAAAATAAATTAGTCAAAAATCTGACCACTGACTTTTCTCACTAAATCCTACTGAAAAATAGCATTTTAACAACTTTACTTCTAGAAGTACCATTTCCTTTTAAAACATTTCAAAGTAACCCAGAGCAGATTTGTTTCTTTACTACCATGTTCTTTTTATTGCCCCAGTCATACTTTATGAATCTCAATTGCTTACAGCAATCAGATCCTGCATTATGTTCTACCCATCTCCATAAACAAGAAAAGAATACACACACCAGAATTACTAGACTATTCCATTGACTTATGTAAAACAAACTTTGTTTATTTGCAATTATCGCACTTTAGTCTCTCCTCTGACTAATGGTACACTTCAGCTGAGTAGTGCGAAATCCTTCTGTCAAGTGTTTAAATTACAGAAAGATGGATATGTTTGTGTAATCAATCAGATGCTAGTCTAGATTGTTGCATTTATAGCAAGTTAACAAGTGTTGGCATCAGTACCACCAGAAGCAATTTACATTTCTCATTTCATTCTAATTTCAATGATGCATCTTAGTCTTATCGCTACTGAACTCCCTCTAGGGTTACGTGATATAACTGTTAAAACCAGGGGTGTGCATCAGAAGCACAGGCGCAGCCAAAGACTTTACATCATGAATATGAGCAGAGCGGAATTTGGGTGAACACCCTTCATTGAGTACTTGTTAGATCAGCCCTCTGGAGTTTTGCCAGGTTTCCATTTTCTTTTGCGGCAGTGATTAGTGGGTAAGCAGTGTATCTATGAGATAGCAGCTACATCTGCAAAGATCTGCAGCAGAAGCTGGCTAGCCCAATGAGTATTGGCAAAGAGTGCTGAGGTCTGACACTCTACAGAGACACTACCATGGCTTAGAGGCAGCTAATTGAAAGCCATGGCAATGGTGACGGAGAATCGGCATCAGGAAAGATGGCAGCATTTTACTGAGAAGTCCGCCAAAGGCATTCCTCCTTCTAAGACAGAGGGGAGTAAGAGACAAAAATATAAGGGAGAGGTGTTTAAGTTGTAGTGATCCAGAAGCACTGTGATGTGCAAGCAGATATTGCCCAGAAGCCCAAAGACATAGCCTGCTGTAAACACCCTTTAATCGCACCTTAGATCAGAGGAAACAGCGCAACTTACCTGATGCAATGAAGGAAGTACCAGAGACGCAGGCTGGTGTGGAAAGGAATGCTGAAGACCCATTGCAGACCGGTAGAGAAACATGGCCATGACGCATTTGGGAGGAGCAACACACCAGCACCGTGACCACTGTACTGTAAGGGAAGTGTGCAGGTCGACAAGACTATTGAGTGACCTCTGGGACTGCAGAGAAGAAGGACGAAACTCTGGTAGGATTTTGAAAGCATACTGAAAAGAACTGGCATTAGGCATACACCCTCAGAGTAAAAGGCCAGTAGCTTTCATCTAAGCAGTATCAATGGAACGAAGACTTGAAAGAATTGCGGGTGGCTATCTTTCTTTCTACACTGTTATTCTAGAGAGATAAAAGGCCAATAGTGTGTGCATATAAACATCCATCCACAACACTTGGGAAAGACTATCATGTGGATTGTAAATTCATAAAGGAAAGTCATTCCATGCACTGAGGGCAATAAACTGGACTACACTGATCAAATTAAAAAAAGAGATGAAAAATTAAGACTGTAGTGAAGAAGGAGGAGGAAAGATGTATTAATAATCTAATCTAAAACACACATTTGTATGCTAGCTACAGGACTGTGACCTATGAATCAAGTACAGCAAACCAAAAAAATGATACACAAGTCTGACTGCAGAGATCGGCATCTGTTGCAGACGCCGCAATAGAGACAACAAGAGATGCATTCACAGTGTGATATCAAGAGAAAAGCACCCAGGTCAATGACAATAATTTTGGTAACACTAAACTCAGACACTGACCCCATTCCCCAAACAGTACTGAGAAAGAATACCTAATGACTAGGTCAAAACTTGCACAGCAACTTATCATCACAGAGTCAGTGGCAGATAATCATAAAACACCAATGGAAACTGCCCTCACAGCCATGCCAGAAGTCTCACTGGAGGTGATTGTGGAGAAGTTAACCCAAATCAAGCTTGCTATTGACTCAGTAGAGGTGTAAACAAATTAAATAGCCTCAATTCGAACAGAAATATTAATTATTAATTTACAACCATCAGCCACATTTGAGATAATGGCGTCTTTAGAGCAGAAGCTAGCCAGACTGTGAACGTGACCACCGGTACTTACAAAAGAAATTAACAGACCTTGAAGACAAAAGAATTAAGGGGCAATATGACCGGAGTCCCTGAGAAAATGGAGGGAAATAACCTGATTGCATTCCTCATCAACTTTTTGTCAGAGGTCGTGAAAATAAAGGTTATGCCACTGCTGAAATTTGTTTAGAGAGCACAAAGGATCAGAGCATTAGAAAATAATAGCAGAACTGATCCAAGACCAATGAAGATATGCTTGCTGAGACACCAACAAGTGTACCAGATCATAAAGGCTGCCGAGAAGCAAAATCCCTTCATGTTCAGAGACAAGAAGATCTTCTTATCACAAGATTATTAATCAGAAACAGACATAGATCAGAGGAAACTGAGTGTTCAGATATATACTGTGACAATGGGACATACAATTTGATTTATATGACCCAGAAATCATGTTTATCACAGTAGATGGGAAAATAATACATTTAATGATCCAGACACTCTACAGCAAATACTAGAATCCTTGGAAACTTGGACGTTTCTCCACCAAAACTCCAACATCAGCCCTCTCAAAAAAGGGATGAACAAAGGCTTTACAGGAGTAGAATGAGATGAGAAGGAAACTTTCCAAGAAGTCATGTACCAGTGTGCATTAAGAACAAGGAACAGAGAAGGTTTTTTTTAAAGAAAGAAACAGCACAGCTCTTCCAAACAGGTCAGGGCTATCATCTGCCTGCTTGTTTGATATAACAATTCTACAGTATGACTCTCCAGAGCCATGACAATGCCAGCACTCCATTTAAAGAGCTAAGGATATTGCATCTTCTCTCTTTTAAACAGTTACATGGATATAGATTATAGGAGTCATGCACCAGTGGGCATCGAGAAGAAGAAAATAGAAAAGAGGCTCCATGAACCTGGAGATAAACCAAGCTAGGCAAAAAAAGAATCTTGGGAAGACATTTTAAGCAGCAGCGGCCCATGCAGGTAAGAGCGGTGGAGCAGTGGGGCCGGGGCCGGGGAATGGTAGGGGGGATTTCGACAGACGACAGGGAAAATTAACTATTTATTTATTTTTCCCTTGTGGCTGTCTGTTGAATCCCCCCCAGCCTGGCCCCACCGCCCCACTGCTCTCACCTGCATGGGCTGCTGCTGATTCTAATGATGTCCTCTTTGCTACCTTTCACTTTGTAAGGATCTTCTAGTCACTTTTACTCCTCATCATCCCCAAATATTGCTTAATCAAGTATATTTGATCATTATTACAATATCATTCTGGAACAAATATTGTAGATACAATGCCCCCACTATCACACTCAGGAGTGAGAGATTTATAGACATTCACAGACATTGAAAATTCCACCATAATGTAACCCTATCCATACAGAGATAAGAAGGGATCATTTGGAAAGTGACAGAGGTGCTGGGTGGTCTAAATGTGCTCTGTAAGATAATATGGCACACCTAGTTAGATACATCAAGAACCTTTATAATGACATAGATAGGACTGAAAACACATATCCTAATGTACAAGATAATAATTGATTAGTGGCCATGCCGTACCTGCGTATCATGATTAACGAAAACAATGGCTCCTGTGGAATAAGATCAAAGTGATAATGATTTACTTATGGCAATGAAGAGGGTTAGAGTGATGTCAAAAGGAGAAAAGACCTCATCCACCTTACTTTTGTATTTCACAATCAAGTTTATATAGTTCTTGAAAGAAATCAAGATACGTACGAGGAAATAATATCACAGTAGTGTGTAGTGTCCCCAGTGAGAAAAAAGGCACCTGCGAATGAAGCTCCACCCAGCTAAAATATTGCCCGATAGGCCGATCGGAGCCACTTTACTGGCCACTTACCACTAATCTCTCAGTTTCTTGATTAGCAGCCACAGAGCATATTACTGGTAGTGGCATTATTAGTTAAATCTTAATAGTTTGAAGATTTCAAACTTGGTTCTCAAGCCTCATAACAGCACCTCAAAAGACCCATCAGCAAACGAAACACTTGATTTATACAAGGACATAGATCTATTCAATATTCCCTTGATAGATCTGTGAGAAATGTGGTTGTCGGTTGAAGGGAGTGTGAGCCCTTCTAAAGCAACATCCACAATCCTTGTCTGGGTGAACCACAGAAATTTGCCAAATTGATCTTTTCCTAACTTTCAAGTAGTTTGGCAGAAAAGCAGTCAGGCTCAACTTAAAGCCAATGTGTAAAGTAGTAATCCATCACTTAAACAGTAAATTACATGAGAACACAACACAAGAAACAGCCCACATTAATTTAGCAAAATAGATTAAAATGTAATAAATGATTTGACACCAAAATGACAAAAATGCAATCAGTAGAACCAGAGGTATGAATTTCGAAAGTTTTTTGTGCAATCAAGCGCCTTAAAGATCAAAGTGCCTTCCACGGACCTCTAGTCGTACGAGACCATGGCAAAGATATGGCCCACCTCGATGGAGCACAGTTTGGATACAAAGTGATTGGGGCCCAGTCTCCACTTACCTTCAGTATTAGAAGAATTTTTATAGAAAAAAAGAACAGAACATACAGTAAGCGTGGGCAAATTACATTACACATTTTCAATTTCGGAAGGCCGAAATATTGTTTACACCACACATAGGGCCTCATGTAGGTAGCCCAATACCGGTCGGTAACGGCCGATTTTCGGTAAATATACCGTTACCGACCGGTATTTAGGCTTTTGCTATGTAGGGGGATAATTTCTGTATTCGGTAATTTACCGAATCGGTAAAATTACCGAATCTGTAATTTTACCGATTCGGTAAATACCGAATACAGAAATTAGATGTAGGGGGACTGTGTGGTGGGTGTGGGGATTCGTTATTTACCACCAACTAATAGTTGGTGGTAAATGACGAATAGGTGTGAAAATGCATTTTTGTGCACTGTGAAGTGTGCAATGTGGCAGACATACATGCCCCTAGGGCATGTATGTGCGCCACATGTGCACACATGGACGAATCAGGGGTGCAACAGGGTGTCAATGTGACACCCTGCCACCCTTGAATGTGCTCCCCCCATTACCGAATCGGTATTTACCGATTCGGTAATGAGGCATACCTTCCCATTGATTCAATCAATGGGAAGGTATGCCTCATTACCGAATCGGTAACTACCGATTCGGTAATTACCGAATTTCTCCGATTCGGTAACATTTACCGAATAATTACCTACATACACTTTACCGATTCTTAAACACCGAATCGGTAAAATTCGGTATTTAAGAATCGGTAAAGTGTATGCCACCTACATATGGCCCATAGTCTTTAGTCTGCATTCTTCGGGTTTAGGGGGAAATATAGTATTGTACAGTACACTTAAATGTAAAAAAATATATATAAAAACATTTTTAAAAAATGATGTAGTACACTATATTTCCCATTAAACCCACAACGCAAACTGAGTGCCGTCTAAACAATATGGTAGTTCCATGGTACTTAGCAAGCTTTATTAATATATATACAGTAATAAAACAATTTTTACTTACTTGTACACACATAAAAATGGACTCATCTCTTCCTAAACAGGTATAAAACACTAGGACAGTACATTTACACTTAAAAGCCAGGACACAGCCAAAGTGTGGTCTAAGCAATATGACTGCCTTGACTTTTGTAAGGGCAGTGATTAGCTAATTATATACTGTTTTGTTATCGGCATGTACTGTGGTATGCTGTGAAATTACCGCAGTATACAGCAGCACAATATTACACTAACTTTGTGTGCCTTATCAGCCTGATTCACAATGGTAAACTTCCACTTTTGTCAATCTTTGTCATTCTTTAGCATTCACAAAGGCATTTTACTGATGACATCACTGATGACATCATCCAGTGAGTGAAAGTGTTTCGTAAATGTTTCTGATACAAAGAATTATAGTAAGCAACTGCATAAGTTAAATTAATATTCTTTCTAAACTAGTAATAGGTGATACTGTTTCTAACATATGCCATCTGAGTGGGTGTGTGACTGTATCAGTGTGGGAGTAGATGCCTCAGTGCTGTATGTGCATGTGTTGGTGTGTGAGTGGATGCATAGGTGAATAAGGGTGTGTGTGAGTAGATAGATGGGTGTGTGAATGACTGTGCGAGTGGCTATATTGGTTATTGAGTGTGATTGGCTGTATGAGTGAGTGATTGGCTGTCTTAGTGGCTATATGGGTGGCAGAGTATGAAAGTGGCTGTTTTGGTGGTTGTGTGAGTGGCTCTATGGGTGGGTTATTGGATGTATAGCTATATTAGTGGCTGCTTGAACACATCTATAGGTAAGTGAGTGTGTGTGCGGGGCTGGTTTGTACAGTAAGTATCTGTGTGACTGGCTGTATAGGTGAGTGAGTGGGTCTGTGACTGCTTGTATGGATGTGTGAATGGGTATGTAAGTGGTTAACTGGATTAGTGAATGGAAGTGTGAGTAGCTTTATGGGTAAGTGAATGGCTGTATGAGAAGAGTATAGGTGAGTGAGTGCTAGTGTGAGTTGCTTTTTTTTGTCCTCATCTCACCAAAAGCGCCTGCAAGTTTTAAATAGCCGCTTTCTCAACCTGTGCACCCCGCAGCCACTGCATTCGCTTCAGTCCCAGACCGGACCAGCCCCTTTGTTGGTAGCTTGGTGTAATCATAGGACCAGCAGGGATTACATAAAGCCCAGGCCTCTACCCCAATCTGTAAAGGCCTGCCAGATATTTAAACTATTGTCATTATCACTACTCTGGTCCAGTCTGGCCATTGTGGAAGCAGTTTTAACCCAGTCCTGGGGCTTAGGAGGCAAAGGATCTCTCCACTTCAGACATATTTCCCTTCGGGCTATTAGGATCAAGTACAACAATGGACCTCTGTGCGTGTGTCTCAGTTTCTTGCTCAACGTGCCATCGCCTCCAAATCGCACCATAGATACATTTAAACAGATTCTCTCTCTGAATATCCCACTTAAACCTTCCTTGATTCGCCTCCATAAGGAAGAGAGTCTGGAACAATTAAAAAAGATGTGTAGATCATTAGCCTGGATAAGGTCACATCTTGGACATTTAGGATTTGAGAGAGGGGCAAACTTTGCGATCCTGGCAGGTGTATAATATAGTATATTAATAACGAAGGAGTGGTTCTTCTTAAGATTAGCCGGCTTAACGTATTTTTAAAGTCACAGTGGAAATTATTCACAATGCATTAACAACCAACACATGGTCTATGAAATTAGAATATGACAACACCAAAAAGCTTATACAATAAATGATTGTGATTTAATAAATATCACAGGGATTGTCAATAGATCAAGGGCTCACAAGACAAACTGTATATCACATTTGGCATTTAGTAAAACCAGGTGCATACAACGTGATTTGATGGGTGCGCAGTTGGGGTAAGTGCAGGTGGTGTGCAAAGGGAAGGTGGTGCATGTATATACATCAACATTCAGTGGTGACAACCTATACTACCAGGTTTCTGGCAAACACAAAAAATGCGACATCATAAACGAAAGATGCAGTTATTAATTCACTGTCATCCAGGTTTGATGTAAATGAAAGGAAAAAGTCGAAGTTCCTGCCCCTATGGGGACCAGCAGATTTGGCGTCTTGGAGGTGGGGTCTTCATCAGGACCAAGAGGGGAAAAGAGGGCACCTATGGACAATGGTGTGTGATTAGTAAGGTGTGTCTTACAAGGAGTACATCCAACCAACTGGTTAATTATGGTATCAATTACCGGTGAGAGCAAGAAATCTTCGTGCTGGAAAATGATGACGTGGGCCTACGAGGCTCCTACACTGGGGAGAGAGAAAGGAGACAGACAGAGTCCCCTAGGGTCAGTGTTCGCACTAGTGGATATGGAAGAGTACAAATTGGGGCACAAAAGGTCTGACACTTACTCACGGTTTGTACAACTGTCCGTGTACTGTGTGTCAAAGGCTCATAGTAGCCTATGGTAGCGGATGTATCCGTAACGAAGGGGCACGGTTCAAACGTAACCTGTAGCTGCAAAATGGGACCAAAATTTCCTGTCAGTAAAACCCAAGCTAGTGGGTAGACAGACTGAAAGTCTCTAAAATGGTGATGGCAGCGCGTATGACAGTTAAAACTATGGGGCGCGCCAGATGATCAAGAATGGCAGTGCGCGTGAAAGTACAAAGTACTGTGACTAGGACCGTTTAGGAAAAATCAATACTGGAAAATCTGTGCCGCATGGGTGTCAGGAGACATCAGGACTGAGACATTTCGAGGCCTGAGTGCATTGGAATACACGAATGCGGAAACAGAAAGCCAAGCGGTGGGGGAGTAACAAGACCTTAATCTGAGATGGTACGGGGCACGTAGAGTAAAAATTCTCAGGGCCGGGAAGGCTAAATTGACTCTGAGGGCCAACCTCTGCCGGAGACACAAAAGCGTGTGTGCGGTGTTCAATAGATATGTTTAAGTGACTATCAGGCACATGCATCAAGCAAAATACCGGTCGCAAACGGGCAGATTCTCAGAATCTGACCCTTTGCTCCCGGTATTTTTGCATTTGGGATGCATCATCCCAAATGCAAAAATCGCTATTTAAGGAATCTCAAAATTGGGATTCCTTAAATAGCGATTGCATTTAAGGAATCCCTAATTGAGATTCCTTAAATGCAATGCATTACAGTTTAAAAAATAGCGATTTCGCTATTAGCGTGAGCAAATTACCATGAGGCTGGACCTCATGGTAATTTGCGACAACTTAGAAAAATGCACTTATTTGCATTTTTCTAAGTTTCATGTTGCCCACACACATGCCCTTAGAGCATGTGTGTATGCAACATTTGTGCAGAGTGAACATACATGGGTGCAATAGGGTGTCATTTTGACACCCTTGCACCATCGAAATTGCGGGAGCAATTTGCGAGTACCTACTGGTACTCGCAAATTGCTCCCGCAATCTCTAATTAATTCCTATGGGCCTGGAGGCCCCTAGGAATGAATGGGAAGACATTCCTTAATTGCGACTCGCAATTTGCTAGTCGCAATTAAGGAATTTGTGGGAATCGCTATTTCTTTAGCGATTCCTACATGCATAGGGTTTTGCTATTCCTTAATTGCGATTCCTTAATAATCGCTATTAAGGAATCGCAAAACCCTATGATGATGCATGTGCCTGTATGAAACAAAGCGTGTGTCCTCAGGAAAATGCAGAGAGCATGAGAGGCAGGAAGGGAGCAGGGAAGCGAAACACATACCTCCGGGCATCGTCGAGACTTCTGGCAGCTAACAGCGATTTTAGTCACATGTCAGGTTAAATACCGAGTTACAGCGTGCACGTCAGGCACGTATTTCCAATGACTGGCGGATCGTAGCTCTGTCGATTAACTCCAGAGGGCAGAGTATCGATCCCAGAGCTGACATCATAGCATTGTGTTTAAGGGGGGTTCAAAAGCTATTCAAGTAAAGATTAAGGGGCAGATTTATGAGCCCCTTGTGCCACTTTTGCGTCACTTTTCCCATGTTAAAAGTGACGCAAAAGTGGCGCAAGGGGCTCATAAATCTGCCCCTAAGAGGGCAGCACGGGGCAAGGTAACGATAGAAAGATCAGTAATGAGGAAGGATATCGCTTAAAAATTAAAATAAACAATAAGGGCAACCGGCCTATTGCCAAGATGTAAATGTGATTAAAATTGCATGAAGACAATCGCAAATAAATAGAAATGTCCATACATCCTAGATCAAATAAAGGGCAACTAGTGTCAATCAGAGCAAACCAGTACAACACAGTTCCCAATACACAGTAGATGTGACTGTCCAACATAGTTAGCACACATTCTAACATTGGAACAGTTACTGACGTAGGTGTTGTTCCCACACTGTAGCGTTGTGTAAGTATAATGGGGAAAATGTAATGTCCTGTAACATGGTTTGCGCACATTCTAGCATTAGAGCAGTTACTGAGGTAGGTGTTGTTCCCACACAGTGGCCCTGTTATAGTATGGTGGTAAAACTCACTGCCCTGTATTCATAGGTGTACATACTGTGCAGTAGAATTACGCCTAGATGGTGGCATGCGGTTGCGGAAAAATCCATTACTGTCCATTTAATAAAGATAATTGGGCATATGTTACATCCATCTCATGGAGGCCATTTTGTACAGAGTTGGAACGATCCATCCACTTACATTAACTAGTGTTTAGAATGGAGCCCAAATCACCTCCCCGGATACCCAGTGTGATTGCTTCAATAACCAACCATTTCATGGATTCTGGGGGATGGTTAAGCGTTTGGAAGTGTTCCACCATGGGGGCCCCCATGGTTCCGCATCTTATCCTACTGCAGTGCATATATATATATATATATATATTACCTATTGCTGGTCACCAGTAAGTAGTTATAGTTAGGAACTTGTTTCTATTCAAAAAACGTATTTTCTTTTTCCAATTTTTTTGGCAGCGTTTGACAAATCATTGCGCAATTTTTTAAACTAATGGGACGGTCAGGTTAGCTCCTGTGTTGAAAGTTTCGGGGTGATTCTTCAAGCGGGGGCCGAGAAAAAGGAGGGGTCCCAAAACACATTTTCTCCATTAAAATTTCCATATTAAACTTTAGATACGGCTACAGCCCGAACTGCGGTACAGAATTACACCAAATTTAGCAATAAGGTAGCTCTTGGTTCAGAAAGCAATATTTTTGTTTGTTAAATGGTGTAAATCTATTCAGTAGTTCCTCAGAAATGTAAACATTTCTCAGATATACGAATATCCCCACGGAGGATCCACAAACCCTCCTGATCTCGAGCCTGCAATCTGATTGGCTGCCAACAGTTCCAACTAGGAATTGTTGGCAGCCATCTTGTGACTCGGCTGAACGGAGTCACAAGAAAAAAGGTAAAAAAGCATTAAAAACAAGAAAAGGGGCAGGGTAGAAACACCCTGAGCCTCTAGGCTGCTCAGGGGGTCCCACAAAGACACCCAGGGCCCAAAAGAACATTTTTGAAAAACATTTGAGGCAGGAGTCATGTAGGGTCTGCGAATACTGCCGAATTGTTTTTTTTTTTCAAAGCAAGTTCTGTGCTTCATTTAATTAGGGCCCGGGGGCAAATATGTATATCGATGCGGGGGCCACCACCTCCCTGGGGCTATGCTAATAAAATGTGGGGTGGCCATGCAGGCCCCCCGCCTCCCCGGGGCTTTATTTATTTTCAAAATACGTGGGGCGGGTCCAGCTCCCACTCAGCCACGGGGACCGTCACCTCCCTGGGGCTATCATTAAATAGGAAAGTGTGGGGGTCTAGAGCCCCCCCACACTGCCCCAGGGACCACCACTTCCCTGGGACTATGGAGATGATGGGAGGGGGGCTGCCCGGCCCCCCTGCACGAGTCCTCCATGGCCCTGGGAACCGCCACCCCCCAGGGCCAGCACCAGCAATTTCCCGGGGTGCCCAACCCTGGGACATTGCAGTTTACTATGGCATGGCGGGAGCTGTGCCATAGAAAAAAACACTGCTTCGCTTCACGTAAGCGAGAGCATTGAAAATGCTCTCACTTCCATGAACTGAAGCAGAATTGCTTTTGGGCAAAGGGAGCTACAAGTTAGCAGCTCCGTTTGTCCAAAAGCAATGCCAGCTCCCGCAGGAGGTGGGGAGCCGGCAGGGACCGTGGGGGCCTTAGGGTTCCACTGCGTGCCCCACTGTTGTGGCCATGCCCCAGGGGATGGGATTCTCGTGCCGAAATCAGCCTGGGGAGGGGGCCACTCGGCCCCCCTCTCTTGAAAAAAAATATCAAAAAATTGGCAGGCCCCAGGGGATGGGGTCCCTGGGGCTGAAATCGGCCTGGGGAGTGGGGCCGAGCTGTGTGGGACTTACTGGAGGTAATAGCTAACTATAACTCACGCTCCTGCAATGCACTGCTGATGAGGTCACATATTACATCACTCATGACATGGTCAATGACATCACTGATGACATCACTGATAACATCTCAAAGGACATCACTGATTACATCATCCACAGAATCTCTGACGCACCCACTCTATCTGACGCACCCAGCTATCATGCAGAATATATGACGTTACTTCGCATGCATTTAGTACGCATGCCATTACTACGCGGTTGTTAGTACGACCGCATTTTTAGTTTGCATTCCTTTCCTACGCAATTCGGAACAACGAATTACAGTAGGGGGTGCTGGATGTTGGAATAGTATAATTTACTATTCCAACTCCAGTCTATGCGGACACTAGGGAAGGTGTTGGATTTTAAATCCAACACCTTCCACCCCCTAACGCAAGTCGCTGTTCCGACTTGCGTAGTAAAGGTTTTCTAAGTAACAACGCGTGCGTACTAACGTCCGTGTAGTAACGGCATGAGAAGTAATGCCCGTTAAGTAAACGCCGTTTACCATCATGCATCCACTGTAACTTCCACACTACCATTCTTGAAATCATTGACACACCCATACCAGTACTTACATATCCACTCACTGATTAATAGGTCTACACACACATCCACTCAGTCAACCATACAACCACACGTACAGCAACTCATTCACTAATACAGCCACTGATATATCACCCATACAGCCACTCACACACTGTCATTCACTTGTACTCACTCACCTATATTCCATCAGAAATCCATTTACTCACCTACAAAGATATGCACATACCCACTCACTTACTCATACAGATGCTAACATATAATCAGTGACCCATACCGACCCTCATACATGCACTCACTAACCCATACAGCCACTATCAGAATCCATCACTCACACATACAGTCACTGATATACTCCAACACTTACCTATCCTGCCTTTCACATATCCATTTACTCACTGACATACCACTGACAAATCCATTCACTCACTGACACAGCCATAGACACACTCAGTCACTTATGAAACCCTTCTTTGACAGTCATTAACCCATATACCCACTGACTCACGCACTCACTCATCCATGCAGGAAGTCACACACCCTCTCACTCACAAAGTCACTCGTACACCCATACAGCTTCTCACACAACAAATCAATCACCCATACAGCACCTCACATACCCACTCACCAACCCATACAGTCACTTCAACGCCAACTGACAGACTAATACAGACATTCAGACAACCTTGTCAGTGACCCATACATTTACTGAAACACCTAATCACTCACTTATACAGCTAGTCAAACACCTACTGAAGCATCGATATAGGGACTCATACACCCACTGATTCATTAAAAACACCTTGGTATATATATTTAACACTCATAAAGAATTTTAAAACACTCACAGTCACTTGATGATGTCATCAGTGATGTTATTTGAGATGTCATCAGTGATGTAACTGACTATATAATGAGTGATTTAATATGTGACGTCATCAGCAGTGCATTGCGGGGGCGTGAGTTATAGTTAGCTCAGCTAACTATAACGGCTGAATTTCACAGGTTTTGTATGAGTGAAATGTCAGCCTAACTATAATGTCCCTGTAGCCTTTGTTTTTTTAGTGAATTTTAAAGGTTTTTTAAATGCTAGTGCCTGATTATAACGTCCCTGAAACCTGTGTTTTTTTCAGTGAATTTCTAAGTTTTTTTAAATGCTGATTTCTAACTATAATGTCCCCGAAACCTGTGTTTTTTCAGTAAATATAGATACATACATATATGTTTATATACATAAACATGTTACATTTCTTAACATTCGTTAACAAAAACAGTACCTAATAGTCCATATTACTAAGACATGATGAACACTGTAATAAAAAAAAACATACACCTCCGTCCTATATGGAAAACTATGCCTCAGGTACACATCTTCGTATCCTATTGTCCTCACATAGAAAATTTGCAACAGGAAAGCAGATGAGGGGAGATTACAGTTGCTGTAAACACATAAGTGCAGGCCAACATTGCAGAAAATGTAAGTCTTTCAGTTACAGAATAATAAAATATTGCCTCTGTGTTGAATATAAACCACAAATAGAGACCATGCATAAAGTACTTTGTTTTGAAAAGTCATAGCAAAAACAAACAGTTAAGTGAGCAATTGAATTATCTTTTACTTTAAAAATGACTAAAAGGTGTGCCACATTGAGACAAAATCTAGTCAAAAGAAATCTGAGTGGCACATACGTCACAGTGCTGATATAAGGCTGCCTATACAGATGAGCTAAGAAGGAAGCGAGCGCAGCCACTGTGTTTTTTTTAATTTCTATATACACCGAACTTCTATCCTATTCCTATTTTATAATTTAAAAAATCAATTTAGCTAATTCTCAACAAGGATTCAGGGTCATTAACATATCCTGGGATTCCCATATTCATACATGATTTCTCTATAAAAGATAAGCAAGGGTATTTGATTCAGACCATTCTGTCACATACACTCATACCTAATCTCTCTATTTATCATATCTGCTGGTTTTGTTAAATAGCATGTCATAATAAGACTGGGCTAAATAAAAATGTTCCTCTATGTTTTGCATGCCCAGTTCGCCTTGACAAATATGGTTAGCACAACTCAATGGAACCACTAGTGTTCTTTTTAGGCACTTGTTTCAACTTAATGAGGTGTGTTCACATTTAAGTACCCCAAATTCCTGCTCCATAAAAAGCCTCCCACACACATTTGCTAGTATATATGGTCAACATTTCCTTCAGCGACTTCATGCGTAACTAAGGGCCCGATTACGATGTTGTTAGGAACCTGTCCCGAATGAAACAGTTCCGGACTAGTTTCTAAACGAATCAGGTCCTGCGAGTCCAGATGACCAAATACGATGCTTCCGAATATCGTTCAGTCAGACTCGCATTGACTTCAATGGGAGCCTTTGTTCCGAGTGAGAACACAGGCTCCCATTGAAAAAAGGGGTGGTTGGGGAAAACCTTGCACCCTGTGGTGTGCACCCAATGGCGCCTGCCACATTGTGAATGGTTGGGAAGAGGGATACCCCCACGGACCCCAATCATACCCCTCCGGGTGAAGGGGAGCCCGCATGGGGCCCACAAAGACTGATTTCGACAGCCGTTACATCTTGGGCAAACCAAATCGGAACCGCTGTCCGAATCGGTCATCGAAATCACTCGCCCGGAAACGGTATCCATGGAGCTGTACGAATCGGCTCAGAAAGACTCGGGCTGTCTAGATGCCTTTCAGACCTGATTCGGACTGTTCCAACGGTTTCTGGGCATCGTAATCAGGCCCTTAGACAGGAATCTGATCACAGCAGCAATAGCCTTTTCAATAATAACCTACTGGTTTCCAGCAAAGAATGCCAATCATCCGAAGAGTTAAAAGGCAGGCCTAAGTAGAAAAATTGATCTCCTGTTACAATGTAATTACCATTAAGAAAATTAGAACAGACCTTCTTCTTTGCTGGGCCAATTATCATGGTAAACATCTTAACATGATTTACCTTCAGATCTAAATTATCCATAAAAATTATAAAATTATCAGTTAAACACTAAGGCATTCCCAGTTCATGCCATCAAGACTGCATCATCTGCATAAAGCAGAATGGGCAATGGATGGGAGCCCATTTGGGGCATATCACAAGCTCTGCCCACTAGAAATGTGTCACTCTTATTTACATAGAGAGTAAAAAGTAACAGGGCCAGGATGCACCCCTACCTAACTCCTCTGTGACCATCAAACTGCCCGGTATGTTCACACTTTCTGCCATATCATATTGAGGCCATCGTATCAGCATACAGTTGGCTTAAAAAATTTACCATGCCCTCCTCCACACCCATATCAGACAGAAGACCCTACAGCATGGAATGATTCAACAAAAGGTATGTACCACAAACCATTTTTGTTTGCTTGGAAAACCATTATTTTAAACATTTAAATTAAAAAATTGGTTTAACATAGGTGATCTCTTTTTAAAATCCATACTATACATCACACATGGTATTGTTTTTTCTGCCCAGCATTTTACTCTAGTCCAGAATATCCTTCCAACCACCTTAAGAGTGGAATATAAAAGAGAAATAGGCATATAACTACTTGGATCAGCTTTATTCTCATTTTTAAAAATTGAGACAATCTTCAATTATCTGCAAGTTGAAAGAGGGCCATATTTCGACACTGCATTTAGTACATTCGGAACAAGAGGTGCCATAAAATCAATTGCTTTCTCTGAATATATCTAACGTTACCCTGTCCAAAGTTGGGACTTTTCCTTTTTTTACAGTTTTAACAGCATGAATAACTTCCCTTAGGTCATACAAAAGGGCATTCAATGACGTTCCCCTGTGAGATCTGCCACCAGGTATGCCCGACATCAGAAGGAGTCTGGACCTTGATGTCTTGTGGTCGGTTAAAAGATGTCCTGCACCGCGAGAATGGACACTGGGGTTTTTGACACTTGTCTACCATGCCTGTCTTACATGCTTTCCCTGTGTTTTCTTCTTCCTGTGGGGCGCATGGTCCTGCTACAGCCAGCCATTTGACGTCTATGTCATTAGAAGACATTACCATTGTTGTGGTAAAAAGTGAGAACGAGGATGAATAGACATTAATTTCCCCTAGCCAAGAACATAACCCAGACACCTCTTCTGGCTTAAAGGAATGACATTATTATAGTTAAGGACGGTGGACCTTGCTTATGAACTTTGATTTTTGGAACACAAGCATTTGTTTATGGAGTGATTTTTTTAATTGGTCCCCTTCATTTATAGACTTCTTCCCTTGATGCTTCCTGACATTTTTTTATTTGCCCACCCCTCCAAATTTCCATTTACTCCCTTCACTAAGACCTGTCTTTATTTTATTTTACCCATTCCACAGGATACCTTTTAATTTTTCCCAACACAGACTTCTTTTTACTTAAAAAAAAAGTATTATTTGAATAATAATTTAAACATATCTGATATGTAACCTTAGATGTCTATTTTGATTTTTAAACTATTTGAAGATTAATGCATTGTATATTAGGTAAAATACCTATTTAGTTAGTTCATTAGAAAATGCTTTAAATATCATATTGACTATTTTAAATGCAATACACCTTGAAGATCAACAAAGGACAGAACAAACTAACGCTTACCAATGTAGTAACTTCAAATTCAAGCATTCAACATATGTGAAAGATGAAAAATGGGGTACTCTATTTTATTTTCAAAAAGGCTTTGGAGGAGTGTGTTAGAAATCAAATTGAGAAAGTCCGTGAAATTAAGTATTTTAGGGGGCTTATCCTACTACTCTGCTTGGCAGTGAGATTGTTATGCGATCTGCTAGTCTTGTGGGTAGGTGAGTTACTGGTAGTTGTATTGGTGGTGGTTGAGGTGGTGCAGATGGAAGTGGCAGATGGTGTGTCCATCTGAGGCTGAGGTACTGCTGTAGAATCTGGTGCATGTGTTGGCCATGAAGAGTGACCTTGTTATGTATTGCTGATTGCCTCTATTGTCTTCATATTCAAGGCATATTATCTTGCACTCTCTTCCTTCAAACTTCAAAGATGATCTTGGTTGATCTTTGCAATGTCAGGGTAACATTTCACAACGTTATACAAAGTACAGGGTCTGTCTGCCAGTCATCTGTGGTAGTCCCTCAAGGGAGACAGCTATCTCATGTAGACTAGCTTTCATTTTATGAATAAACTCCCACACCTTAGACTGTTGTTGGGAAAGATGATCTTCCCAGAGAGCAGTATTAAACCATGTCAATTCACCCAAATTTGTTGCCATCTGACATGGCCGCCATTGTACATCATGAAGAAGGGTGATATCTTGGTGGTTCTGGGGAAGGAGAATTATAAATGGGAGACACATGTACCTCACAAGGAGTGTTATCTCCCTCAGATGAATGAGAGAAGATTGGAGATGCTTCTTCATCTGAGGAGTGTATAAGAGATTTACAATAGTACCTGTTAGTTGAGTGCTGTGGAAGTGAGTTTTGCATAGCAGAACAAGCATCCATTGCTGCTTAGTTAAAAGCTTCAGACTGGCAATCCTCAGAAATGATCTTCGATGAAGGTCTTTGCCTGGCCTTGAAGTGGCTTTCTTTGAGATTTTTTGTGTGGGGACAAATATGTTCTCCTCATTGTCCAGGTCCTGCTCCAACATCCTCCTCCACCAGATCCTGCTTCTCCCCTTCCTCTACATCTTGAGCAGTGAAATATGCTGAGATACTTCTTGAGGGAGGATTAGAATTTCTTTGGATTCCCCACTGTCCCCTTCTTGTACATGGTTCTGCATCATCATCATCTAACGCAGTGTCCCCAGTACCTGCTAGAAGAGTAAAACAGCCTAAGTACATCAAAACTGTTTTGTGTCTCAAGTTCTGCACAGTACTTTAATTTACATTGTTCTGAAAAAATATGTATCTCCTCTCTGTGCAGCTAGACATCTTAAAAACTGTAAGCATCTGCCATCCATTAGGTTTTGCGCAGCGAGTGCCGAAAGAGGTGACGTTCTTGGGACTATGTGATGAGGAGACTAATGGAGGATCTTGCTTCCGAGGGTGCACTTAAATCTGTGATCTTGAAACGCCCCAATATCCAGTTTGAAGGATCCCTTGTGATTAAGGGCCCTTCAAAACATGGCTAGTTAAGATATATAAGTAGAACTTTAGGGGGAAAATAAATTGAAAAATAACAGGATGGCAGAGCTGCACTGAGTGCCATGGACTTGCATCCATATTGCATCCTTCTATGGCTCCCTGTTCACCAATGCAATTTAATTTGAAATTTAATTTAGAATTTAAATCTGAAGTTTAATTTCGTATGTGTAGCACGAGCACACAAATATCAAAATGGAATTTGCCCAAATTTCTTACTAAATGCATCACAACATCATGTAGGCCTAGCTGTGGGCTATGGTTTCCTTTATTTATTTACTATAATAGGAGATTGTTTAGGTGCTAGCCACTAATAAATTATTGCTGTTAGTGTTACTACAGAGGCATGCTCTTTTAGACAGTCTGAATATGTTTCCACATGTTTGTGCTGGAAAAAGGGTTGATTCAAATATCATCTGCAAAATGTGATTATATGAGGTGATAAAAAGCTGACACCATCAAGTAGAGACAAACTATTCACAGCATGGAAACTGATTGCTGCCTGCTAGTAATGAAAAATTAATTATTGAGGAACTTTCTTCAAATACCTGGTACTGGCCTGAGATTGAGAAAATGTAGCATATTCCTTCAGTCCATTCGTATAATTATTATACACAACATAAAATCCGTGGGTCATATTCACAAAGGTATCTTTACACATGTGTAAATCTACACATGCAAATTTATTCTGACACATTGGAGTAACTTTACTACTTTTGACTACTCACTATTTCCAAGTGTATCATTTCTGCAAAGTGTAGACTTGGGTGTCTTGAGCCCTTCAGTTTAGAGGGCAGAGTCTGCATACATGCAATTCACAAACATAAAGTTGCCTCTAGTAACTTAACAGCTGTAATTTATATTCTGTGCACTTGCAGCAGACCATCACACATGGGAGAAGACCTCACAATTGGGAAAGAGTACTTTGTAGGTCAGAGGGAGATGTCCACAGGGCATAGAATAGGAGAAATATATATACCTAAACTAGATCATATACACCTTACACCTTTTCCCTTCTAGCAACCAAAATACTGCCCACACCATAGGCGCTTCATTTTGCTTTCATCTTTCACATGCTGCAGCCAACACTTTCTGTCTGAAGGATGCAAAGCCCACTTCTTCAGAGGAAATCAAATTTCACTGAAGAGGAGACAGCCCTTGTAATTCAATATTTGATAGAAAATTCAATATATATGTATTGCCTCCATTCATCCTCAGTGGAACACAGAAGGTAGCCCTATGCATGAGTTGACAGACTCTGTCACTGGATTGGGGGAAGGGGGCACAAATCATGAGGGATATCTCACAAAACGGTAGGATGAGAGGAGGCAGTTCAAGGAGAAGTTGTCCAGGAGTCAGCTGGCAGAGCTCTTCCTTGAGGAATAGCTTTATTACGTCCCCATCTCACACCCCGCATGGAACTGTCCTCTCCACAATGCACACCCACGTGCTACATGGGCTGTCTCTTTCTCACTTCTGGATCCCTCTCTCTCTCACACTAAAAGCAAACCTATAATCACTCACCCATATCTGTTATCCACCCATAACTATATTGTTAGGCACACCTCACAAAGATTTCATTCAAAAGCACCCTCTAACATATACCCTATAAATACCTAGAAATGTTGACTATATATGTTTTTATTTCAACTCATACAGCCTCTCTTTTGATTAGTTTGGTTACTTCGATTGGGGGAGGAATTACTGCAAATGCAGCAGGGCAACAGATAGGTCAGGTCTTGCAATGCAACAGAACTGCAATCACAAATATGTCCTTTTGCTAACAATGACAAACAAAAGAGAAAGAGAGAAGGAAGAGAACTCATCCATTTTCCATGATTTATAGAAGCAAATGAAAAAGAATGAGGTCACTACCTACCTATCCCAAACACTTGAGGGGTCTCTAACTCAAGAACAAGAGGAAAAGGGAATCATTACTCGGATGGCTGAAACATTTTGACCATGAGTGCGGATACAGGAGACTACTAATATCTCGGAGATTTCCACCACTATTTTTAAACTTGTCCAAGGCTCCTGCTGTTACTCAGATGGCTGAAACATGTTGACCATGATTTCAGATACAGGAGACTACTATTATCTCAGCGATATCCTCCAGTGTTTTTTAACTTGCCCAAGGTACCCACTTTTAAAACACCCCCTGTGGTAGGAGGCCTTGAGTCAATTTGAAACTACTTTCCCTTTCACTTCACAAACAAACCAGCTCTGCGTTAATCAGGTGTTGAAGCACACCCAGGAGGCATTTGGCAGCCAGGAACCCAAAGATGAAGCATGTCACCAACTAGGTTGGTGAATGAGGGTTCTTTAAAAAAAACTAAAGTTCCCCTTTTCCCTTGTTCTTGAGTTAGAGGCTTATGCTAACAATGTCATTACCACTCTATAGGGGACTTCCATTGCTTGGTTTGTTAATTCCTAATACTGTATTTTACAATTTGTTTTTAATGATTTATAATTGTAGGCAAACCTAACTCGGTGCCTTAATACTGTTACAGTATTGTATGCTCAGTTTAATTTATAATGTCACTTTAACCTTTGTTTTTCTGAGACTTTTAAGTGCCTTTTAATGTAAACTATGATCGTATTACCATACCCAATGATCAACCCCTGTGTGGGGCTCGGCATATGTCCTGGCCTATGCCCAAGCCCTGCTCCCGATACCCCATGACAGTGGCCTTGCAAGGTGTGGGGTTAGGTGCAGAGTCTGGCCTGTGGCCATCCCCCACAGTCACCAAGCCACATTTCTTTTGTTATCATATCCCTGTGTCCTTCAATGATGGCTGCACTTTTTCTTTTGATGTTGTGGGCCTGCAATCATAGAGCTTGCTCCCGTTGGAATGATCTTGGCCCTGTGAGTGCAAAATGACCGACAGGAGAAAAAGCATGCTCTGCCAATCATACAATTTTATTTAAATACTCTGTCCTGCGAGACTCCAGAGGGAGCAACTGTCAAATTTTATTTTTATTTTTCAACCTTAATTCCTCAAAAACTACAGAATGAATTCACACCATTAAAATACATTCCCATACATATATAGATGAATAAATATGCATATCTATGCCTAAAAGTAAACATACTTAAAAGACCAATGGAGGATCTTGCTTCTGAGGGTGCACTTAAATCTGTGATCTTGAAAAGCCCCTATATCCAGTTTGAAGGATCCCTTGTGATTAAGGGCCCTTCAAAACATAGCTAGTTAAGATATATAAGTAGAACTTTAGGGGGAAAATAAATAGAAAAATAACAGGATGGCAGAGCTGCACTGAGTGCCATGGATTTGCATCCATATTGCATCCTTCTATGGCTCCCTGTTCACCAATGCAATTTAATTTGAAATTTAATTTAGAATTTAAATCTGAAGTTTAATTTCGTATGTGTAGCACGAGCACACAAATATCAAAATGGAATTTGCCCAAATTTCTTACTAAATGCATCACAACATCATGTAGGCCTAGCTGTGGGCTATGGTTTCCTTTATTTATTTACTATAATAGGAGATTGTTTAGGTGCTAGCCACTAATAAATTATTGCTGTTAGTGTTACTACAGAGGCATGCTCTTTTAGACAGTCTGAATATGTTTCCACATGTTTGTGCTGGAAAAAGGGTTGATTCAAATATCATCTGCAAAATGTGATTATATGAGGTGATAAAAAGCTGACACCATCAAGTAGAGACAAACTATTCACAGCATGGAAACTGATTGCTGCCTGCTAGTAATGAAAAATTAATTATTGAGGAACTTTCTTCAAATACCTGGTACTGGCCTGAGATTGAGAAAATGTAGCATATTCCTTCAGTCCATTCGTATAATTATTATACACAACATAAAATCCGTGGGTCATATTCACAAAGGTATCTTTACACATGTGTAAATCTACACATGCAAATTTATTCTGATACATTGGAGTAACTTTACTACTTTTGACTATTCACTATTTCCAAGTGTATCACTTCTGCAAAGTGTAGACTTGGGTGTCTTGAGCCCTTCAGTTTAGAGGGCAGAGTCTGCATACATGCAATTCACAAACATAAAGTTGCTACTAGTAACTTAACAGCTGTAATTTATATTCTGTACACTTGCAGCAGACCATCACACTTGGGAGAAGACCTCACAATTGGGAAAGAGTACTTTGTAGGTCAGAGGGAGATGTCCACAGGGCATAGAATAGGAGAAATATATATACCTAAACTAGATCATATACACGTTACACCTTTTCCCTTCTAGCAACAAAAATACTGCCCACACCATAGGCGCTTCATTTTGCTTTCATCTTTCACATGCTGCAGCCAACACTTTCTGTCTGAAGGATGCAAAGCCCACTTCTTCAGAGGAAATCAAATTTCACTGAAGAGGAGACAGCCCTTGTAATTCAATATGTGATAGAAAATACAATCTATATGTATTGCCTCCATTCATCCTCAGTGGAACACAGAAGGTAGCCCTATGCATGAGTTGACAGACTCTGTCACTGAATTGGGGGAAGGAGGCACAAATCATGAGGGATATATCACAAAACGGTAGGATGAGAAGAGGCAGTTCAAGGAGAAGTTGTCCAGGAGTCAGCTGGCAGAGCTTTTCCTTGAGGGATAGCTTTATTACGTCCCCATCTCACACCCCGCAAGGAATTGTCCTCTCCACAATGCACACCCACGTGCTACATGGGCTGTCTCTTTCTCACTTCTGGACCCCTCTCTCTCTCACACTAAAAGCAAACCTATAATCACTCACCCATATCTGTTATCCACCCATAACTATATTGTTAGGCACACCTCACAAACATTTCATTCAAAAGCACCCTCTAACATATACCCTATAAATACCTAGAAATTTTGACTATATATGTTTTTATTTCCACTCATACAGCCTCTCTTTTGATTAGTTTGGTTACTTCGATTGGGGGAGTAATTACTGCAAATGCAGCAGGGCAACAGATAGGTCAGGTCTTGCAATGCAACAGAACTGCAATCACAAATATGTCCTTTTGCTAACAATGACAAACAAAAGAGAAAGAGAGAAGGAAGAGAACTCATCCATTTTCCATGATTTATAGCAGCAAATGAAAAAGAATGAGGTCACTACCTACCTATCCCAAACACTTGAGGGGTCTCTAACTCAAGAGGAAAAGGGAATCATTACTCGGATGGCTGAAAAATTTTGACCATGAGTGCGGATACAGGAGACTACTAATATCTCAGAGATTTCCACCACTGTTTTTACACTTGTCGAAGGCTCCTGCTGTTACTCAGATGGCTGAAACATGTTGACCATGATTTCAGATACAGGAGACTACTATTATCTCAGCGATATCCTCCAGTGTTTTTGAACTTGCCCAAGGTACCCACTATTAAAACACCCCCTGTGGTAGGAGGCCTTGAGTCAATTTGAAACTACTTTCACTTTCACTTCACAAACAAACCAGCTCTGCTTTAATCAGGTGTTGAAGCACACCCAGGAGGCATTTGGCAGCCAGGAACCCAAAGATGAAGCATGTCACCAACTAGGTTGGTGAATGAGGGTTCTTTAAAAAAAACGAAAGTTCCCCTTTTCCCTTGTTCTTGAGTTAGAGGCTTATGCTAACAATGTCATTACCACTCTATAGGGGACTTCCATTGCTTGGTTTGTTAATTCCTAATACTGTATTTTACAATTTGTTTTTAATGATTTATAATTGTAGGCAAACCTAACCCGGTGCCTTAATACTGTTACAGTATTGTATGCTCAGTTTCATTTATAATGTCACTTTAACCTTTGTTTTTCTGAGACTTTTAAGTGCCTTTTAATGTAAACTATGATCGTATTACCATACCCAATGATCAACCCCTGTGTGGGGCTCGGCATATGGCCTGGCCTATGCCCAAGCCCTGCTCCCGATACCCCATGTCAGTGGCCTTGCAAGGTGTGGAGTTAGGTGCAGAGTCTTATCTGGAGGAGATAATTAGAAAAGTAGCAAAAAACACGCCCCCGAATCCGAAAAGGACGGGGCCTGTTCGGAGAGACGAACCTCTTCTCCAATGGCTGGCCAGCATTCAAGAGGCCAGCCAATGGAGAAGAGGGGAGAAGAGGGGCGGGTTCAAGCCCCTCTTCTCCAAGTCATTAAATCTCGGAGCGAGACTGCGCAAGCGCAGCCTTTGAGCCGAGACCTAAAAACGGCCCCTCCAGGGTCCCTAAACCGTCCCCCACCCTGGTTGCCCACCGGGGAAACACCCGGTGCCCGCTACGGCCGGTCTGGCCCTGCTTCCAGGTATGCCTCTATCTAAGCCACTATATTGCATTAAAGATAATGGGGCGACCCGGTGTCCCTCCGAACCTGGGTAATAGTATTAAGAGAACAATTGGTTCTGTTGGGATTTACAATTGCTTAGGTTACTCAAAGAGCAAATACTTATTTACAACGCAAAAAACAATAATTCATGAAAGAAAAGAAAAACACACACCAAAAATAGAGTTCAGTACTATATTCAAAAGCAAGTATCAAATACTGGTAGCTGTCACAATTCCAAATTCAATTGTAGCAAGGAACATTGGGTGACTGTGGTGAAAAAGGTGATATGCAGTGATTAGTGATATAGACAGTACACTATATACAAGACGAATAAACGTGCGATAAAAAGTAGAATAAAGGGGGCTTTTTTAAGAAGTTTTTGTCCTGTTTGTTTTGCACATGTACTATATGATCCGTTGGTGAGTTAAATCGTGATCATGAGGGCTGTGTGGACATATGTGGTATAAGGTGGCATTCTGTAAAGTCTCAAGCATGGTTTGATAATTTAATAGTGTGGTCCATATCCAGTATACATATATCAATTGACCTGCAGGTTTCAGCATTGTACAGGTGAAAAGAGAGGCAGCACGTGCAGCTGAACAGGGCCCAAACAGGATGCATGCCCCCGTGATGGGGCTGCCACGCATCAATGACACAAAACCTGGCACTTCGTTTACTTTCATGAACATTTGTTTGAGAAAATTATAGTAGGAGGGTTTGCAAACATAACCAGAGAACCTGTTTTGAAGGCTATCCATAACTGTTCTCAAATATATACTTAAATGTATATAAGAATGTCACTTGCAAGATGAAGAATACATGCTTTCCAGCTAGAAATTCCCAGATCCACTTCTTCTTTCCTTCTGTTTATTTGTTTAGCTGCTTTACTGAGAGTGATCCACATGAATGTCCACCAGAGCAACAACTAGATGCATCACTTCAGCCTCTGCACACAGGATAGGGCCTCTCCTTCACATTCTATGAAGATGATATCTGAGTAGAAAAAAGTGACCTAGCCTGATTAGTTGGAAATAGAAAGCCTTCACTGGACAGTGACTGGCTGTGGCCATTGACCCATTTGTCCAGGTATGGAAATATGCACTCAAGCTGACTTGCAGCTCACTGATCATCTTCTGGAGTTGGATCTGAGTGGACCACCTATTGATGTGGTTCATACTGAGTGTGGAGCTTGCTGGCTTGCTGCCTACTTCTTTCTGGCAAGTCCCTACTGAAGTTAGGTTTGCCAACCCTGCTGCTGCTGATTTTGTCCTATGAGAAATCCCCTAGCTTGCTTAATGAGTCCTTAGGAGCTTCTCAGACCAGATTACAGTCCAACTGTCTACCTTGCATGCTCTCTATCATACATTCCTCACTCACAACCATCAATTCTCTACTCTGATGATTAGGGTGGATCTGTCGCCAAAGACAGAGGTTAGGTCTATGAGAGACTGACTGCTATGATATGCAGGTGAGACGATGGCAACTCTAGTTGGTGAGCACATTCCTATCTGCAGCTAATTTTGTTCTTTTTATACATTTTATTGTACTTGCCAACATGCAGGTTTCATAAACATTTGTGATTTGATCTAAGCATGATATGCTCTTAGGATTAAGGCCCCAGGTACCTGAAGTCAACACACACACATTTATAATTATTCAAAAGTAAAACAAAAGGTTTGTGAGGTAACAGGCTTTTCGCAGGCTTACACTCACTCCCCCCCCCATTTTGACTTCTAGTTACTGGTGTAAAGTCTCTCAAATGCCCTGAACTTTTCTAAATATGAGCTCTGGCCCTTAAAACCGTGCATGTTTAATTGGCTTGTCTCCAATTGGCACAACCTAACTTGTAAATCCCTAGTCTATGATATCAGGGTTACCCAGGCCCTGTAAGTTAGAGTGTTCCCAGGGACTGTAACACTTATTGTGCCACCCTGTGTGGAACAAGTTAAAACATGGCTCTCAGTCTGCAGACTGGAAGGGCAATTTTAAACTGCTAACTCAACTTTGCTATTTAAGGTAGTAGCAACTCCCAAACCTCCCTTTTTAATGTATTTACATCACCCTTGTGGATGGTCTAACGAGCCCTAAGGCAGGGTGTTGTATATTAAAAAGTGGCACCAGTACTTTTAGATGTTTCAGCAGTAAAAAAACCTTTATTGTTATTTTTATTAGGTCTGGGCAGTGAACTCCGCACCGCTCACTGAGTTTACGGAGTTTTCTGCACTCCGCAATACGTGCAGCTCGCGGAGTTCCGAAAAACTCTGCGGGAGTTTTTTCCTCTCTTGCGTTCATCAACGTCAAGTTGGCGAGCGCAAGTGAGAAAACTTCTATCACCCAAGGAAGGAATCTACTGTAGCCACAACACTGGGCGATAGGTAGTCCAGTGGCGACTGAACTTCTGCCAACATTATTACCTATATGCTCTTATTTTAAGTTCCTACTTCAATTTTTTTCTACGGGAGGGTTTAGTGGTATCAGTGATTGGCCATGTGTGGTGCTGGACCTAGTCCAGGTATGAGATGGAGTAACGTTGTGCTGTTTTGGGTCTGTTTTTCCCTGCAGTAATGTTAGAAGTGCCGTTAGTGAAAAGCAATGAGCTTATTTTTTGTGGGTGGGGGAATGTTCTCACAAAACCTTTCCCTGTCCCCGACCTCATGCCTCCACAATGCGCTCTCTTTTAGCAGTATGTATGCACCTCTTTCCAGCCACTTCCCCTGGTCCCTCCCACATTTGCTACTGAGTAGTAAACTTACATGTGTGAGGATTTCCCCCTAGAAAAGATAGGAGAGGTGCATGTGGAGATTTACACTTGGAGATTTGTGAAAGGTATTTTGTAGTGCTTTAGTAGATCTATTGTAGTGCTACTGTCAGAGCGAACTCTAATATGCACAGGAACAGAATGACGTAGTTCCCAATGCCCCTCCTAGACTTCCCAGTCACACCAAATTATATAGTGTAACCAAAGAACCCCAAGGGTGGAAAGGGGTTGGGGACAGAGAAGAGACAGCCACTCCTGTTGTCTGGTTTCTTGCTTGTTCCTTCAATCCATTTCTTTTTCTAGTTTGCTCTTATCTTCTCTTTCTTCTTGTACTAAAAATTCAATACACTTGTAACTACAGACTGTTATAACTATACCTTAGCCACTATAACATATTCTATTCTTTAGATTATACATACCCTTCGCAGGAATGGCTAATGCCCCTCTTCTGTTATTTATTCTGACTGAATGTTGATATAGATTCTTTTCTTATGGTAGATATTTACTTACTGTTAATTTTGCTTATTCTAATTTTTTCTTCACCTGTAGATACCAAGGGCATGAGGAAACACGGTCTGGGTAGATTCTAAAGGTAAGTATTTTGCTCTATGTATACCTATTTACATTATGTACAATATTCAGAATGTTTTTTCATTGTAAACAAGAAATTACAACAAACAGTTGACTCAGTGGAGAGAAAAGCTCTTATACGACTTATCACGTACTCCGCCTAACCCTCTATGGGCTAAGAATTCTCTAAACTTTTCTCCAATTATTTCTCTTACCTATGCGGAACTGTAGGATACTTGTGCTGACTCTAACTCCTTTCCTAAATGTCATGCGCAGACTTGATACACTAATCTCTCAGGAAAACAAGGCTCCTTCTAACCGGCAGAAGGAACTACTGCCTGACTCTAGATTTATGCTCCAACTGACATGCCCCACTAAATACACTAACGAAGTGTCTTACTGCGAGAGAACAATGAAAACACTCCTGAACCTGCTCACTGTTGACGTGCCGGAGTCTCTACAACTTCGAGGGGAAGCAATGACAGCTACTCTGACTGACTTTATGCGACAAACGCCCTAAAACCTCCTGCTGCCTCGAATACCTCAGGTGAAGTGCAACGCTCCTAAGGCAAACGCTCCCAACATTCTAAACGGTCATCAGACGTTCCTTTACTAGTTCGCTGCTGAATTGATGGCTCTCTGGGCAGCCATCTTGGAATTCCTCCTTCGCCTCTTTCTTATCTTAGCAATTCCTTTTATAGAGGGTTGTAAGGATTTCCCTTTCACTGATCCTGGTGTGTTCATAATTTGACTTTGGGTTCTAACAGTACCCCACCGCAAGGAAGGCTCTCCCGGAGTGGGTTTTCCAGGACATTTTTTATGAAAAGCTCTGATTAAACAATGAGCGTGCACATCAGAAGCCAATTCCCAGGATCTTTCTTCAGGACAATATCCCTTCCAATCTATTAAGTAATAGATGTGACCCTTGTTTATTTTTGCATCCAAAATGTGTTTCACCTCAAATTCAGTTCCTGCTTCAGTTTGTATGGGTAATGGAGGCAAAGTCATTCTAGAGCCTGCAGAAACCTTTTTAAGCAAAGAAACCTGAAAGATTGGGTGTATGCGTAGGGACTCTGGTAAAGCTAACTTGTAAGTTAGGGCACTCAAATTTTCCTGTATCTCAAATGGCCCTACGAATGTGGGTTGTAGTTTACTGTTGCCCTTAAGTTTCAGATTCTTTGAATTTAACCAAACCTAGTCTCCCACCTTAAAATCTGGTTCCATCCTTCTTTTTCTGTCTGCGTAAAGTTTTTAACTCTCCTTAGCCTTCACTAAATTTTCAGTTGCTGATTTGTGGATGCTAGCCATGTGTTGCACTAAATCCTTCGATGCTGGTACATCTATTTCTACAAAAATAACTGAAAGACTGGGATGCCTACCTGTGTTTAAATAGAAGGGTGAATAACCTGTGGCAGCGCTCCTTGCAATATTATGAGCAAACTCCACTGCCTAGAGGTACTCAGGCCAATCTCCCTCTTGATTCAACAATTGCGAGCGAGACAAGACAGAATAGACAAGAGCGAGACACGCCCAGCAGCCCCGGGACAGGCGAGCGGTTAGCGCTCTAGTAGCAATCTTCACGGGGCTATTTAGCCACCCGTCGGCCCTAGCGCGCAGCGGTTGCGCGCAGGGCGCGCCATTGACGGCACCGAAGACAAGCCAAAGACCTGCCCGTCTGCGCCCGTCCGCGACAGGACGGGGCCAGGGGCCATGGGGACTGCCATGCCGGATACGCAAATATCACCTCTGGGGCGGCTCACCTATAATTCACAGGTATTACGGGGATTCAACCCAGGAGTATCAAAGGGTTGCGAGGGTGGTTACTTCCCCGAGGTAGAGGGGCCATTCTCGTGTCGACAATGCAAATTCCAATGCACCACCCAAACGCGAGCCATGAACAGGTGTCAGTATTTTAAACCATCGGATCTTGCTACAAAGAAAACTGCTGCCGGAAGCAATCGTACACCTGTTGAGTTAAAAAGCTTCCTGTGCAACATTAGATCACTGCCCAAACATACTGCTGAGGTGTGGGACTTAATTTCCTCTCAACAACCTGATATATGCTATTTTACGGAAACGTGGCTAAAACCACATACTACTCCTGCCATAACTTTAGGAATTCCAAACAACTATAAAATTGTAAGACTTGATCGTCCTACGAAAATAGGTGGTGGGATTGCCATCGTGTACAAACAAGAAATTAGCATTCGGGTCTTAGAAGAACTAAGTACTCCTGAACTCGAATTACTAATTTTTCAAATAAAACTGTCTCCTAAAGAAAATATAAAGGGTGCTTTAGTATATCGTCCTCCGGGACCTTGTAACAATTTTTCAAGCACACTGATGGAGCTACTTGCCCCATATGTTGATAATGACAATGATTTTATTTTGGTTGGGGATTTTAATGTACATAGTGACAAATCGGACTGTAATGAAGCACAATCATTATTGCTTGACATGGCCACCTTAGGACTGTTGAAACGTAACTGTGGCCCTACACATCAGGCAGTTCATACCCTGGACCTGATTTTATCTAACTTTTCACTGATTTCCTGTCCACCTGCTAAACAGGTTAGTTGGACTGACCACTTCCTGGTTGAATTTCGTACTCAGCATCTGAAGTATATCTCCTCGCGTCCAGCTCCACTACCTAGGATATATGTACAATGGCACAAAGTTAATGACGGCAGTTTTAAGAAAATTTTTACCTTTTCTTCCTACCCTACACAAATATGTATTGAATCTGCCCTCACAAAATATAATAGAGCCATTATACAAACAATAGATAAAATCGCCCCTCTGAAACAATTTAAATCCAGACCGACCAAGAAACAGGAAATTTGGTTCTCGGATAACCTAAGGACATTAAAACTCAATGCTAGAAAATTAGAAAAGAAGTGGAGACTTTCTCATTTGGCAGAAGATAAAACAAAATATTGGGACTCACTATGCACATATCATAAAGCTATTCGCACTGCTCGCAAAAACTACATCACCGCACAAATCACAGCTGCAGGAATCTCTTCTAGGGTTCTATATCAAATTCTACAAACCTTTACTAAACCTGCAGCATGTGAATCTATTGAATTAGGCTTTAAACAGCTATGCGATGAAATTTCATGTTTTTTTGCGAATAAAATTGAACTAATCTATGATAAAATAATATGTGCCAATAAAAGTGTTTCCATTGATAGAGTGTTACCTGAAATGGACGATGAACCCAAGCAGGAAAAACATATGTTAACTTGCTTTCCATCTATTTCTTTACAAGAAACACTTTTATTCACATCTCAGATTAAAAGTGGCAGTCCTGATGATAACATTCCAGCCAGGATTATACCTGGCCTGAGTGAACAGCTTTGTCCTATATTTGAAGGATTGGTGAATCTTTCACTTAGTTCAGGTACTGTTCCAAGAGATTGGAAACGAGCTTTGGTTAGACCCATTAGGAAAAACACCTCCATTCCATGGACTGATCGAACCAACCTTAGGCCTATATCCCTACTACCATTCTTAGGGAAACTGGCTGAGAAACATGTCAATCACCACTTGTCCAATTACATCGAACTTGTGGGGGCTCTGAACTATTCTCAGTCAGGGTTTAGGCCTAAACACAGTAGGGAGTCTACTCTCCTGTCTGTCACAGATGACCTACAGATGTACCAGGACAGGGGCTTTTCAGTAATCCTGGTGCTTTTAGATCTATCAGCAGCGTTCGATACCGTTTCACATGCTATTCTTATTGAACGGTTATCGAACGCTGGCATCAAGGATAGGGCCATCGAATGGCTGAAAAGCTTTCTCCTCAATCGTTCTCAGAGAGTTATCATGGACTCCTATCGCTCAGCGGAGATTGAGATCTCTAAGGGGGTGCCCCAGGGCTCTTGTTTGAGCCCAACCCTTTTTAATATATATGTGGCGCCACTGGCTAGAGTGATGCGAAGATATGGTTTTATTCCAGTATCGTATGCTGATGACACCCAGCTCCTCTTTCCTTTTAAAACTCTCTCCGCTGAAGTAAAAAGTTCCTTTTCTGCTGGCATGAAGGCAGTGGCTCGCTGGATGTCTTCCAACTTTCTCCAGTGTAATGTCAGTAAAACGGAGGTAATGTTTTTTGGTGAGGCAAAAATGTTGTGGACCCCTGACTGGTGGCCACTCGATCTAGGAATAGTTCCTGAACTTAAACAGGTTGTGAAGAACCTCGGGATTCGTTTGGATCAAGACTTGCTTTTTAAACAACATGTCAATTACACTTCAGGAATCTGTTTTCATACCATCAGTTTGTTACGGAAAATTTTTCCCCTCCTACCAGATTCCTGTAGGAGAACCTTGGTTCAGACCTTGGTTTTAAGTAGGATTGACTACTGTAATGGCCTGCTATTTTCTGCCAACGAAAGCGTCTTGAATAAACTTCAGGTCATTCAAAACACGGCAGCTCGCCTTGTTCTTAATGCTCCCCCTAGAACTGCTTCTAAACCCCTCCTGGATCAACTACACTGGCTGTCAATCCGTCAGAGAATAAAATTTAAGGTATGTTGCCTTATCCACAAATGTATAAATGGCCAAGGGCCCATTTATCTTCAAAATAAATTTGTTCCCTACATTCTACTTCGATCATTAAGATCTAGCAATAACCTTCTCTTAGTGATCCCACGTGCAAAAAAAGCCAGACATGGGAATAAAGCTTTATCAATTACAGGCCCCACATTGTGGAATAAACTTCCTTTATCATTAAGACAGTGCAAAGAACATCTTACCTACAGGAAACTCCTTAAAACTGTGCTGTTTAGGAATGAAATCTAGCTCCTCTTTCATCTTATCCTTGCTTTACCGATTCCTGAAAAGCACAGAGATACTCCATTGGAGTCGATTCTAGCGCTATATAAACCAATAAATAAATAAATAAATTGCAATCTAAGCTACTATTCTAATTCTTGGTTTGTTCTCTCCATCTGCCCATCTGATTCTGGGTGATAACTAGAGGTATATTTTGTCTCAATGTTCAGTTTTAGTAAAGGCCTTCCGAAAATGTGACAAAAACTGGGAGCCTCTATCTGAAACCAATGTCTTAGGGATTCCATGTGCCCTCACGATGTTTTGGTATTTCTTTTAATGGAATAAAATGGGCCATCTTTGTGAATGCATCTACACAGACTAATATTGTGTCATACCCCTGGCAGGATGGCAGATCTACAATTAAATCAAGTGTCACTGTATGCCAAGGATAGGGTGGATTCGGCAATGGTTTCAATAACCCTTTAGGAGACGGTCTCTCTGGTTTTCCCCCAGCACATGTTTCACAAGTAGCCATAGATTGGTGTATATCCCTTCTCATATTAGGCCACCATAATCTCCGTTTCACCAAGTCCTCTGTCTTCTGCATTCCTTTATGACCGACCAAAACATGACCGTTAATTGCACTGGGCCTGAAATTACAGCTAGGTCCGATACAACACAAAAAATGTATTGTTCAATGGTGCTTTACTTTTTTTGGCATGTTTTGTATTAAAAACTTCAAAATTCATATCACCAGTCCTATTATAAGATTTTGATTGTTTTTATGTCTTTTTGCTTATTAATTTTCCTTTATTTTTCTAGATTGGTTTGTGAATTTTCTGTTATCTTTTCTAGTATTTAAAATTGTTGGTAATACTTGAACTTAACACACATTCCTCTGGGGAATTGCCTGCTGCTTGTGCCTTAACTACCAGGGATTGAGCACAGTTTCACTGAGACTATTGTTGAGACCTAATCAAGATCTGTTTACTAAATTAATACGGATTCCCCCTTCTCAAATTATTAACCTACTTTCAGACAGCCAGGACCTTAAATTGTGGAACAGTGTAATGCTACCAGTAGCAGACAATCGTGATCGATCGTGATCGTCCGCTACTGGTAGCATCGCGCCCTACACGACAGAAGCCCCGTTCCCTGTTGCTGATTTAGATGACTGCGTCTCCTACCTATTGCAACGGCACCGTTCCCATCCAGCTTTGGGGGAGAGATCGCGAGATCCCCTCTCTCTCCCTCTGAGGACTTGCATTAGGCTCCATCCATTTGAACCTTGGCTTTTTCTTCCCAGGCACCTTTTACGTTTGGGCTGTTTTCTGCACTATTCCTGTTTTTGCCCTGAAAGCCTTTATACTGCTTGACTCTGAAGTCCGCTCAGAGGGCCAGAAGTTTCCTTATGTTTGAACACCAAGACTCCCTGATCCTCCCATGTTTTTAGCGCCCTTAACTATAAGTCATTACCAAAACGCATGTCGGCGCATGTTGTGGAGACCACCAAAAAAAATAGAATCACTACATACAATGTTTGCAGTAGTGATTTAACTACTCTTATTCAAAATTGTTTTTGTGCAGGATATTCATAAAATTGTATTATTAGAACACAACTATATTGTAAAAAAAAAAAAAGATTTCTGCTATATACATCACCCAAAAACCTTGAGATTCACTTTATTATTGTATAAACCGACACTACACTCTAGGTATTTTCTTGGATATGTTTGAGGGATGGTTCTCCCAGATTTCTGTATTCCTTGTTTTAGTATGTGCAAACTGTTTGTGGTATGAATGTGGTATGTATGGAATTGTGGGATCAGATATATTAACATATTCTTTTGTATCTTGGCGTTGTTGTCATTAATTGTCCTATTTATAATATTGTGATTACATAGTATTTAGTTCATACTGTTTTGATACTCATAATAAAAATTAGAATGTCTCCATTATTTGCCTAATTATTGTGATTTATGAATGCATTGCATATGATTCAATATCTTTATTATTAATACCAGTACGTATAGTGAGCATAGCTTCCGACTGGCTCATGTGTGACTCTTTTTGAGCACTATCAAATGGTGAGTTTGTTTCCCCCTTAATAAAGTAGCCCTCAGGCAGGATATTATTCATTTTAAACTTAGATTTTAAGTCACAATTCTGAAAGTGCTACTTTTAGAATGTTTGCCTTTTCTAGCCCTAACTATTTGGCGCTTGCAACCAGTGTTCTGGGTCACATAACTGTGAATAGCTTAGCTGCTGGGTTTTGTGTATTCATCTCAGACAGTGTGACTAAAGAGACTAAGTGTTGGCACAATGATGAACCATCCTGACAGAATGCTTGGGGTGGAGCTGTTCCCTGTCCCACTTACATTTCAAATGGCTTGCCTCCAGCACACACAAAGGAACCTGACACTAGTCATTTTAACCGCACACTTCTTAGAGTCTTGGCAGGGGAAGGGAAGAGCTTACCAGTTGTGGGGGTGGCCAGGATTTCCCTCCACTGCAAAGGCTGGCACCAGGTATAACTTGTGCACCCTCAGAACTACTCTTTAGTACACTGCTGGATCAGGGCACATTACAGAAGAAGGACTGGCTTGCTTCTCAGAGGACCGTCCTGCTGATTGAGGCCTGCTTTATCTCCAGAACGATGCCCTGATATCTTAAAAGGAAAACTGGACCTACTCTCTTCATTCCAGGTGTCCTAAATGGCTCCAAGGGACAGTTGGCTGACCTCCTGTTCTTAGCTACTGGGATACAACAAGTGGCAGAGGCATCCTTGCAACTGCCAAGCTGACCTGCTGCAAACTGGACTGCCTGGCTCTGCAACTTGACTTGCCTGAGCCCTGCTGGCCTCTGGTAGAGTGTCTCCCTATCTCCAAGTGGTTCCTCCCCAGGTCCTGGACCTTTGGCTAGCATCAGAGTGTAATCCTCTGCAAGAAAAGGAGAAATCCTGAAGTTTTGAGCTCTTCATAACCCGAAAAGGATTGTTCACACCAAGACTCTGCCACCCAAGATGACCGCCAATGTTAAGTTCCAATGAACCCGACTCTGCGCGCTACAGTGACAGCCAGAGGTGCCCAGTAACACGAAATCTATGCTTCCCGTTACAGCAAAGACAGCCCGCGATGACTGCCAACAAGAAGCTCAATCACCGAACATCTGTGAAACTTGACTGGATTTTTGCACTACAGCTACTACCATCCATGACAGGTGGCCTGTTCTTTGTGCTACAGCAACCACCATCCTTTATGCTCTCCAAGTTCCTTGCAGCGTCCTCCACCGCAGATGGAACTCTTCGCCCCGGAATTCGAGAAAGTAGCTTTCCAGCAAGACTAGCCTGGTCCCTGTATCCGCCCATGCTCGATCGTGGTTGACCTGAACTTGGGATTTTCGCACGGTTTAGCATGACCAGAGTGGCGCTTTGTGTGTTTTAGCAGCTATATCTACCTAAAAGTTCAGAAATTAATATTGCTGGTTCTACTGCTTTGATTCTCATTCTTCTGGTCTCTTTTTATTCATTAACATGCACTCTATTTTTCTAAATTGGTTTGGGATTTTTCTTTTGCTGTGTTTTCACTTACAGCTTGTCTGCTGCAACAATACATTAGATATTGCCTCTACATTAAGCCTGACTGCTTTTGTGACAAGCTACCAGGGTGTTAAGCTCAGGTTAATTTGGTGACATTTTTTTAATGGTGCACCCTTACAAGGATTGTAGTTGTTGCTTGACTACGGCTATTACCCCCCTCAACCAATAACCCAATTTCTTTCATACAGAATTGGCCTTCTACTTTGTCCCAACATACTTCTCCATTTGTAACAATACAACATGGAGTGCACATTTTGCATTTTGAATCCTAGCACTCACCATGCCAGACCTCAATCCCTGATGGGAAAATGTAATTTTGACAATGTATTGTAAAATAAAAGGAAGCCTTTGAAGAACCAATGTAGCATATGCTAGAACATATCTGATAAAGAGCAATGTGAAATAGAACAAAAATGGAGTACAAACACAAACTTTACTTAATTGCATTTTTGATGACAATTCACATGGAGTGGCTTTGGCTCTACCCCACTGGACTATCAACCAATCACAGATATTAGCTGTTGATTGTATCTTCTCCTAATTAGTGCTTGCATTGCAATGTATGAGGGACTTTTTTATAACTCAAAAGTACACTGACGCATCACACATTAAATTCTTTATCTCATAGAAGAAATCATTTTATATTGTGTTTTTCCATTTAGAAGGCTATTAAAAAAATAGTCAGGACTCAACATGTAACAAGACCAATTGGCTTTACCAATGCTTGTTACTTAAGGTATTTAAATATTCAACAGGTGGGGTGCATTTTATGCTAAAGATCTGTACAATGCGAAAATATCCCCTTAGTAAATCAGACAAAATTCTGGTGCAGTTCTGTGTGGTAAAATAAACTTGGCTGGGTTCACGGTCAACTGTGTGTGTGTACATTCAGCATACCCACTCAAGTGGCTTGGTATATTAACTTTAGTAAAATGAAAAACGTGTATTCACAGTTGAAAAGGCATTTACCCATCGATGTACATTCATCTGCTGTGTCCTGCATGGCTGAATTTGCTGCCAGGGACGGAAGTGGGGGTTTCAAAGAGGGGAATGCCCTGAAAGGTTTTTTGACAGACACAATCCCAGAAATTGTGGGTATTCACAAACTTCTCTATGATCAATTCTGACTCAGGTCACAGCTGAATATTTATTCATCTTAAGGACAAGGGAACTTTTATTTGAAGGGTTAAAATGGGCTGAAAATACCTCGAAGATTGGTGGGAATGTAGGAAAAGGGTTATCTCCATGGGAAAAACAAGTTTCCACCTGTAAAATAATCGCACCAATGCACAGGAATTTTCCAATGCATAATAGCACACAATGTTCAATTTCGTATTCGGGACAGAGACTCTGTATAAATAGAAATCATACTTCAAGGACTACTCCGGGAAAATTATGAATTTTTGAAAACAGTGAGTCGGCATCTCTACGAGTGATTACACATGCAGGTGCAGAATCACGTTTTTCTTTGTGACTCGTCCCCAATGTAAGTACAGTTAATCAGGTTCTTCCTGATAAGCAAGCTTCAATTTGTTCCTGGCAAGATGCCTCCGGGATTTTAAGATCAGCGTTAATTTCGGCTGCTACCTGGACGTCATAAATTGAAAGCAAGCGTGGTCTTCTAAGATCCAGCAATAGTAAATAGAGAGGATGTGGCCTCATGCGGTCGCCCTTAAAACTGAGAATCCGGGTTCGAGTCTCGGCATCCTGTGATTCTGGGCAACTCTCTCAATCACCCTGTGCCTCACAAAATGAATGTGTCCGTTTGTTACGCAACTGGTGCTCACGTAAAGCGCTCTGTTACCTTCGGGTCGAGTTCGCGCTCGCTATATATATTTAAAAAAAAAAATTTTTAAGAAAGGTGAACACTGTAAAACGCATAGAGACTGAAAAAAAGTCGGTCTACAACTATATAAAAAATACGTTTTTATTCTCATGAAAGTCTAGGGAGGTGGAAGGTGGTGAAGTTTAAAAGAAGCCCAGCAGGCTTTAAAGGGACCCCCCTGTGGTAACTAACTTACTTGAGTGACCTTGGTACCTTATTTAAAGCCGTTCAGTTAACTTGCACCGAATGGAAGAGAAGCTTGTATGCACTGTGAAGAGCGGACGTGGGAGCCTGACTCCCACTCAACACGCCGCCTTGTGCATTGCTAAGCAACATACTGCTTAATTGAGAGGGCGTGGATCCCACCTATGTTCCGGCGTTCAAGTGACATTTTCAGGCATCAAAAGCTTCTTTCCAATCCGTCAGTCGTGCGTTGATTCCATTCTCTGCCGTATTAACCAATGTGAGAGCGCACGCTGGGCCCTGCGAGCCTGCCCCCTTGTACGAATGTTTTTGAGAAGCTCTCAGCCTTTCATCCCACGTCTGAGAGCATGCAGATAATTAGCTTCATTCAAAAACAGGGCTTCTAGTACGGGGCCTGGAGGTACAGCATGTTGTTATAAAGTCCAAATTCATTCTGCGCTAGGTTTGGGTAAAACATGGATTCTAAAGTGCCAGTGTAGATGCAGACATGAAAATAGGCAAGATATAGGAAATAAAATGAAAAACAAAGTTTAAGAAAACTGCGGCCATATTAATAACTATGGGCCATATTATCAAGGTACGGCGATAACATTATCGCCGCTTTAAAACGGCGATAATGGGCTTGATAATATGCCCTTGTGAATTCCCATAGAAGCCCAGGTTCACAATATAATGATAATATGGCCCTGAGAAACGAGTCACAAGAAAACAGTTGAAAAAAGATTAAAAGAGAAGAAAAGGGGGTAGGGTAGAAACACCCTGACCCCCTAGTTCTGCTCATGGGGGTCCCACAAGGACCCCCAGGCCCAAAAATTAATTTTTATTTAAAAATAAAAGCATCAGAATGCACACTGGGTGCGCGAATCCGGACAAAAAAGAATAAAATGAAGCGGGGACTGCCCCACTTCATTTAAATGAGCCCCGGGTAGGCCAGGTTCTGGGGGTAATCCTATAATTATATTGCGGGGGAATGCGGGGACTCCGCAGCCCCGGGGACCGCCACCTCCCCGGGGCTATGTAAATTAGGTGCGGGAGGGCACACGGCCCTCCCACAGTCCATGGGACCGCCACCTCCCTGGGGCTTGTTTTGGAATTTTTGGGGGTGTCCGAGGCCCCCCAAGCCCCGGGGATCGCCACCCCCCAGGGCTTTAATTAAATATGCTGGGTGGGGGGCTTCAAGGCCTACCGGCAGCCCCGGGGAACACCACCTCTCCGGGGTTTTGAAAATAGAGGGAGGGGGGCCGCCCTGCTCCCCTGCTGGAGCCCTTGATGGCCCTGGGTACCGCCACTCCAAAGGGCCGGCTCTTGCAATGTCCCGGGGAGCTCACCCCCGGGACACTGTTGTTTGCTATGAGAGGGTGGAAGCATGTCTCGCACACTGTCATAGCAAACCCTGGTTGCTTCATTGAAGCGAGGGGAGGAAAACCTGCTCTCGGTTCAATTAAGCAAAGCAGAATTGCTTTTGGGCAAGGGAAGCTGCATGTTAGCAGGTCCCGTTGCTCAAAAGGAATGCCGGCTCCCGCAGGAGGCGAGGAGCCGGCGGAACCGTGGGGGCATTGGGGCTCCCCCCCACGGTCACCAACAGAGAGGTCAGGCCCCGGGGGATGGGGTTCCCGGGGCCAGAAGTGGCCTGGGAGGGGGGCCATATGGCCCCCCTCCCGTTTGAAAAAATAAAAATATGTAGATGTGCATGCCTCAGTGGATGGGGTCCCCGAGGCAAATGTAAATTAATGAAAGTGAACGCTTTTTATTTTTCAAAAAAGTTTGGAGTCGCGACCCTAAAGCGGCCCCCTATTGTGAAAAAGAAGGGTACGCAGCTCTCAGCACGGCCCCCTAGTGTGAACGCGCTGGGTTGGGTGCGCGGCTCTCAGCGAAGCCCTCGAGTACTACTCGGGTCTTTAAAACACCGAGGGGCATATTCTCAAGGACACATCACCGAGTTAACGGCACTTTATCGCAGCGAAAATGGTGATAAATTTAGCGCATCATTCACAAGCTGGTGCAAACAGCCCATATCACCAGTTTACCAGCGATAGCAGCCTCAAAAAGCATCGTCATGGATGACCCCGGCAAATATTACTAATGAGATGCAGAGTAGGCATTCCCGTGCAAAAAGTAGCAAACACACCACTTCCTAACTTTCTCAACCACCAGCAAGATCGGCGAAGAGAATACAAAACAGGCGATAAGGTGCGTTAGCACCAGGAAGTTTAGACGTGCTCTGTTGTAAAGTCGGACTACAACCTGCAACATGAAAGGGAACCCAGCCCACAGCCACACCTGAACGACAACAGATGCAATGGAGCCAACAATCATGCAGCTCGGGCACCCAACAGTGCCCCGACACCCCCCGCCACCAGCCCCTTGTCCGCCATCCCCCCCTGATCCCCCAAAAAAACAAATGTGACAGCAACCATCTGAAATCTGGAACGGAGCAAATCGTCTGATGTCGCATAATTATAATTAAAAAAATGCATGCGAGGTTGGGCAAATGAGAATCTTATTAGGATTTACATATAAAACATTTTGTTAACCTTTTGTTGACAGTGGCTGGCACTTGGGAAGAAGTTAAGAGATTTGCAAGAGGAAGTACCAGAAGCAGAACAGCAGGGTTCGGTCAGAGCAGGTTATTTCAAGAGGAATGACGAATTTGGGAGCCCACAGATGGAAAGCCTGTGTTGACTGATAGATTGCTGTCTCCAACGGCTAGGCATTTTCATGGTCTAGCACACATTGTTAGAGATGCCATGGTCAGGCTGTTTCGGCAGATTTGCTTCAATCCCCAGTTCAGGTTGATGGCCAAGAGTTTGTGTCATAGATGTATTGTATGCCAGCAAATGAATGCAGAAAGGAGGAGTCCAGTGACCAAGAGTCATATAGATAGAGCAAGAGGTTCATTTAACAGGCTACAACTGGACTTCATCGAAATGCCTGTGTGTAACAGGCTGAGATATGTTCTGGTGGTTTTGTGTATTTTCCCACATTGGATTAAAACTTACCCAACTAGGAAAAATGATAGTCTCACTGTGGCCAATTTATTGTTGAGGAAACTTTTTCCGCATTTAGGTTTCCTATCTTCACTGGAGTCAGACTGAGTAACTCATTTTAATAATGGGATCCTGAAAATGTTGTGTGCAGCATTGCAAGTGAAAGAGAGACTGCATTGCAGCTATCTGCTTAGGGCTTCTGGAATCATGAAGCTAGTTATAGAACACTGAAATCTCATTTAGCCAAAGTGTGTGCTTCTACATCTTTAAAGTTGGTACTGATGTGTTTTGCAGTATGTCTGATCGGAGGACAGGACTGTGTCTCCATAAGATTATCATGGGCCGAGAAATGTGGTTGCCTGCAGTGCCTGCAAATGCGCTTGTGAATATTACAGATGATATGATTCTGAACTACTGCAAAGGGCTGGCTGATGTGGTGCATTCTTTGTCTCACCAGGTTTGAGCTGCCACCGATCTCCAGCATCAGGAGTAGTTTCATGATTTCAGCTAAGCAGACTGGGTCATGTTGTAGAAACATGTTCGCGAGACATGCCTGGAACTTTGCTGGCGGGGCCCTTTCCAGGTCTTACCAGTGACCAATACTTCCATTAAGTGTGGAGGTTTACCCAACTGCTTGCATACTTCACACACCCAGAGAGTGCAGGATCCCCTTGACGATGTGACTGTGCAGTTCCCTGAAGAACCTACTGTAACTGCAGATCCCTAAAGAGAACCAGAGGGGGGGTTTAGAGATCGAGCAAGAGACTTGAGACTCGTTGGTAGCCGAAGAACTAGCAGTAGCACCCCCTTGGCCCAAGTGAGGGTCTGATGTGTTATCATCTGGAGGCGAGACACATAAAGGGTCTTGGTCGATGGTGCAAGTGAAGGCCGACCATGATCCTGGCAAGTGAGGTGACCAGCCGAGTCGGAGCTGAAGACCAATGGCCAAGAAGGCAAGGGAGTGTGAGACTGAGTCTGTCTGCTGAACGTATACCATATACTGTCACAGAAAACTGAAGCTAATAATTTAAGTGGCAGAAAAGATAAACAATACATACTCAGGAGATGGAAAAGGGCACGGTGTTCTTTGATTTGGATGATGACAGTGCAGTGTCAACTAAACATCTGTGATCTTGAACCTATTGTAGAATACTGCCTTTGAACTTACCCTGTCACTGAATGAACTGAACTGAATTGTGTCTTTATTTAACTTCCGGAAATGAACTTTGACATTTCATCTGAGCTATGATAATTCAGTGAACTTTGTTTAAAGAATTAAGAAGATTCCCTAGGCCCAAGGCTGCAGTAAGAGCAGAAGGATGCCATGTTTAAAAGAAGACAGAGTAGGAATAGGGGTGACTCTTGAAGATTGTTGTTAATAAATTAACCGCATTTCAACATTGAATTCAGTTTTACCATTTGCACAAGTAGAAACATGGAGAGAAAATCTGTTTGCTGCTATTTTCTACTCAAACAGTCTGATTGTAGTGAACTCATGGAAACCAATAACCCAAATAAGCATAGATTCATAGTAGCGGGCATAATAATTATGATTGTTGTAGTGCTAGTCATTTTGCTTACAGGGCGACATTCACCAACCCCTTCAAGTCCTATTAGATCCAAACCATCCATAGCATCACTGCGTCTGCCGTAGGAAATTTGTGTACATTAATTTTACATTGCTACATACAGATGTTTCAAAGGTAGACTTTTCTTCCAATGCTTATTTCAGATTGCTTTATGAATATATTGACACTATGGATGCTAAAAATTGCTATGTTCGTACACAATTACCTGCTTCAGTAGCTGAGGGAATTACATATCATCATATTCCTCCTTTTACGTTTGGTATTTCCTTTAGTCTTTTATATAGGCGAGGCAATTTTGAATATTTTTTTCAAATTATGATTTGGTTTTCTCAGACATCCCTAGGTTCAAACATTTAAGTCCACATCCTAAAGCAAAGGTGATAGACACTGTTTGGAGTTTCTTCCAGCCTATAAAGATGCAAGACACTGCTTCTGCCCATAGGCAAAATTTGACTTGCTCACTGAGGTTAAAAAGAAATTCATAGATGAGATGGAGAATAGAAGAGGGATGATTGAGGAAAGGGAAAAGACAGGACAAGACACAGGGAAATATTAGTGGGCTAAGGAGAACTTGGGAACAAGCAGTTAGGGGCCCAACAAACATTGACTTCAGATTGGCAACATAAAGGCAGGTTTGGTGTACACAGGGTTAAGCCTGTAATTCACAATAAATGTATGAGAAGTAGTGACTGTGAGTACATCATTTCATTGGGAGGCAATTTAGAGAAAATCCTAGAAGAAAAAGGATGCCGTTATTCTTGGAGGTTATTATGTCTGTGGAGAACATACACATTTTTTGATGCCTAGAAATTGGTATGGCACTTGTCATTTGGCTATAGTATTTTCAAAAATGTATAATGTAGAACATTTAGATGATCATCCCTATGGATTTCCTGGTAGAATAAAACCTAGTAGTAGTGCCACCGCAATAGTAGGGAATGTTTTTGGCGCAATGATTCCCTCAGTTGGAGTAATTTTGACTGACCTTAAGATGAGAAAGGTATAGTGGATAAGTTAGCTACTAGTACAGATGGATCGTTGTTAGCTATTGATACTGAGATGATTGCTTTTAGGTCTATTGTTTTGCAGAACAGTCTTTCATTAGATATCTTTCTTGCGAACGAGGGCAGCATCTGTAAGATGTTGAAGGTTAAACAATATTCCACCGATTAGAGCGAGGAGATAAAGAAGTTCATTAAGAAAATTACTGAATTGAAGGAGGTTTTTGGAGAGTTAGAAGCAAAAGGTGCATGAGAAGCAACTTAAAGAAGATTTGTTGCTGTAGGCAGTTGGTTTGGGAATGAAGGTAGGGGTCTTTTTTGCACTATATTGCAACTTATCATAGTTACTGCAATCTGTTTGTTTGTCATGTTCAAGGGACTGAAGTCATGGAAAGGAGAGGTGGATGGAAAGGAAGTCAAAAGAAAGAGAAGGGAAGTGGAACTGAAGGAGAGCCAGTATAGGTTCCATGATGAAATGAAGCACCTGGAAAACACAAAGCATAAGATACTGAAAACAGAAAGTTTCCGGGCTGGTCTCAAAAGACGGATTCATGTGATATTGTGATGGCTATCCTAACTATCAAAGGGGGGAATGGACCGGCGTTAATTAGGCTCCACCCTATTTATGTTATGTTTATATCTATATATATATTCACTGAAAAAACCATAGGTTTCACACATGTTATAGTTAGCTGGACATTTTACTGATAAAAAACCAATGAAATTCCCCCGTTATAGTTACTGTAGGCAACTATAACTCACGCGACCGTAATCCTCTGCTGATGCTAATACTGTATTTAGACACGTATTTGCCCATATCTTCTTCCATTAAATTTTAGCTATACATATATTACAAATATTTTTTTTTCATAAAGACACATATGTCATCAGCAGAGGATTACGGTCGCGTGAGTTATAGTTGCCTACAGTAACTATAACGGGGGAATTTCATTGGTTTTTTATCAGTAAAATGTCCAGCTAACTATAACATGTGTGAAACCTATGGTTTTTTCAGTGAATTAGCAAGGTTTTTTAAATGCTATTTCCTAACTATAACGTGTGTGAAACCTATGGTTTTTTCAGTGAATTTGTACGGTTTTTTAAATGCTAAGTTACTTTACGCCATTTGTGGCGTGCGCGCCCACTTAACGCAGTTCGTTCCGTGCACGGTTTTTATCAACTTTAATAAGCCCTGTACATTTGGTGGCCTTCGGCCACCAAAAGCACAGGGGGTGAGGTCAATGTGGATAGTGTTTTTTTTATTTCGATTTTATAATTTCATGTTGCCAAAATTACGTTTTTTTCTCTATTAATAAGCCCTGCACATTTGGTGGCCTGCGGCCACCAAAAGCACAGGGAGTGGGGTAAGTGTGGATAGTGTTTTTTTTATTTTTATTTTTTTACCGTAAGCGTACGGTAAGCTTACGGTAAGCGTACGGTAAGCGTACGGTAAGCGTACCCCGCGAAATTGCCGAAAAAAAAATAAAACCGTTTTTGCTCTTGGGGGATGTTTGGGGACTCCCTCAACATGACTATGTGGGAGGGAGTTGTCAAAACAGCCCCGTAACATGTTTTTGGCCATCATGTTTGATAAACAACACTCAGTGCGAGAGACAAAATGGCGGACGCCGCTTCCTGGTTTCGGCCGATTCGAATGTTTACTAAGATCTAAGAGCCAATCAGAATCGCGCTCGCGCACGCCACCGTAAGCTTACGGTAAGCGTACGGTAAGCGTACGGTACGCGTACGGTAAGCGGGCTCAGATATATATATTGATTTAAAGGCTATTTTCTCAGAATCTACTGAACAGATTTACACCAAACCTACAAAAGGCACTTCCTTGACCTAGGGACTACCTCTCTGCCAAATTTCTAGTAATTCTGTTCAGCCGTTCGGGCTGTAGCTCGTTCTAAAGGTCCTATGGAAAAATGCATGGGAAAAACGCGTTTTGGGACCCCCCTTTTATCTCAGCCCCCGCTTGACGAATCCCCCCGAGACTTTCAGGGTAGGAGCGGAGCGTAGCGCCCCACCTATTTTGAGAAATTCGCGAGGATTCGTCGACCGGCGCCAAAGTTATTCAAAATAGAATGTTGAGGTTTTCCTATGGAAACGTGGTCCTAACTATAACTACCTACTGGCGACCGCCAGTAGGTAATTATGCCCTTCTATGCGACATTTATATTTGAAGAGTTATATATATAAATGATGTTATCATTTTGTTTGCATACTCACTGAAGTTAATAATGTTTGCTTGCTTTCATTGATTTATAATAGTGTAACGGGCATCCATTTTGATTCTCAAGTTATCTTAGCCTGACATTATGCCTTAACTGAAATTGTTTGCCTCCACAGTGCCAGTATGCTCTTTTCTGTCCTTTGCAGGTGTGTTATCATGTTTCTCGGTAGTTAGAGAAAGGCTTATTACATGTGTTAGACTGCTGGGAGGAAAAAGGTGGCAACAAGAGTAAAGCAGTAATAGTGAGAGAAAGCCTTCTGTTCATAGTGTACCATGAGGAGGGAACATCCAAGGTCAACAGATGCAACCTTGAATGTAAGGAAATGGGAACTTAGGAAGTATCCCGGAACTTAGGAAGTATGCTGACTCCCCTCAAATGCAGGTACACAATTGGCTTTCAGTGCTAGCAATGAGATATGAATGTTAGTGGTACTTTTAATTGATGTTTCATATTTAGTTAGGCAGGCTTCATCTTGAGAGAGAGAATAGATCTCTCTCTGCTGGACTTCTCTGAGTGTGAAGCTTTATGCAGAGCACTCTTCCTACTTCTCGGAACGTCTACTGAATTTCGACCTTATGCTGACAACTTCTATGCTCTCCTTTAAAAAATATTTTTTTTAATTTGACCTAGCATATGTTTAGACTAGAAAGGGAAAGTTTCTTTATGGAACATCTGATCGCATAAATCAGTTTCCTTTACATTGTGGCTGTTGCTATTTTATATCTCATTTTATTACATCTTAATTTACTGCCACATTGTGGTCTCCAGATCATAAAAACATTGAATGTATTTATGCTTTGCATATACACTGATTGGATTAATGTTTTAATATAAACTTTCATGGTTGAATTATTTGCTCTTTGGTCTTTATCTTGAGGTTACAATGACATTACAGAAATGGAAATGTATTACTGATGTTGGCTCCCTTACTGCGCTTCAAGTCGACTAACAAAGGTCCATATGACCAATGTGGAAATACATTTGATGATTTCACTAAGAGATTGAAGCTCAGATATTCGTTTTCCATCACTGGGTATATATCAACCCATACTACATGACATTCCAATGCAGATGTGATGTACACTATTGCCTTGTACATGGATGGGTATGATAGATACATAAATTCTGACCCCCATCACCCTTTCCACAGTGTTAAATCCCTGATGAAAACCCTGATCATCAACCAAGTTGCAAACAGAAACAACTTTGCATTCATCCTTCGCAAAAGATTTTCCCCTTCAACATCATCTGCTGTGTGACTGACCAACATGTTTCTCAGACTAAGCTTTTATACATCCATGTATCCCTTCTATCAAAAGCTCTAATACTTTCCTGCCAACAAGGGACATTCTGCCAATTCCTCAATCTTGTCTACCTCTACAAATACCTATAATACTATGTCAGCCTTGGACACCACATGCCACATCCAGTTGCTTTCTGACTCCATGACACCCTGGTTCCATCTGATATCAGATAGTTCATGCTTTTAGTTCCTCTACAGTGTAAAAAGCTAACCAACAATCTTCGAGCAATCAAAACTCTGTAGCAGCCTTCAAACTCAGTCTCAAGCTGAAACATTCAAGACATACCATTTTTATTATAGCATTATGAGTTAAAGTTTGGCAGGCTGGTTACTCCATCACAACTGTGACAGGTATCCTGTCTGCCTTATTACAAATGCATTATATCCTATGGCATCTGTAGTAAGGCAGGTGGGATATCTGCCATGTTTGTGATGGATAATCCCCCTGCCAAACTCTACGTGGCACATGTTTTTCCTTTTCAGCCACAGGGAGAGTAAGTGAGGTGCCCAAAAATACAGCTCAAGGCATATTTCATTTTGTATCGTAGATTTACTTCCGCAGACATGAACTCATGTTTTTAGTACATTTTAATGAGATTCTTCATCAAGTAAAATCTAATTTTAAAGGCATGGGTCCTGTGTGTAAAGGTACCAAAGTATGTGTGTTCATTGACATTCTTTTCCTTTTCAATGGGTTCTGTTGTAATCTTAATGCACTCACAATTTTTTTCCATGCAGATTTTGCATTAGTGTGCTTCTAAAATATTGCTGTTAACCCTTCATCTTGCAAATAGGTGTGAACTCTGCTTCATACCTGTGTTCCTATGGTTTGTTTCTTTTTGAGCAGACCTGAAAGGCTATTATTTTGTGTGTTGTTTCTGAATGAGCGTAGTGATGTGACTGATGTGTTTCTTTTTAACTTCCCATTTGTTTTGTGCATGATTAAGTCTCACCTACACAGTGCATGTACTGTGGTTGCCAGGAGTACTGTTTACAATAAAGGGCTAGGAGCCCTTCTTGGTTTCCCATTCAAAGGCTCCATTGTCACTCTTCTTTGCTGCCTGCTAATTGACCAACGCACGCCAAACATCACTTCCTGTTTTGAAACTGCTGCATGGACGAAGTACAGATTGATTCCTGTTGATTAATGTCCATCCGCTGCTCATGCTGTCATTGAGGTACTATTTCTTTACCTCCCAAGTTTCTCCTTAATCTTCTTCGTATTACTGCCCCTCTGCTCCCATCATTGCTTGCACAGGCAGCTAAGCTGTTTTTGAAAGAACTTCATGAGTGTTTGTTTTCTCTAGCTGACATCATTGTGTGCTTCTCTCCCCTCTTCAGCATATGTTACTCTCTTGTTTGTGATCTTTTTCCTTTAGTAAATTATTTACCTCTATTTAACTTATTCCTTTCATCTTTTTTGTACACTCCGTTGCCTGTTTTGAAAAAAGTATTGCAGCAGAGAAAAGGCGGCTTTAACTTTTTCTGCTTTCAGTCACAGGTGGGACCTGCCTCCTCAAACACAAGGAGATGATGGACAGAGTGCTGAAACTTTTCAGACACTCACCCCCAGTCACAGATCTGGGTTGAATCCATCATCAATCTTTAGCTCACTTTGCCACCCCAGTGCAGACCCAGCCATATGCAAATCAGTCTTGACCCTGTGCCTCATGGGAACAGTCCTGCCCGAACTGCTAAGCTAGGTCTTCCCTGGACCAGAAACAAGCATTCTGGGACCGGTTGCATGGTAACACCCCTCATTAGCAAGGCTAGCTTGAATCCAGTTGCAAAGTGAGCAAGGGACTCACGTCTCGGCAAACCCTGCCAATTTAGGGCGAACAAAGCAAACACAAGGAGATGATGGACTTTTGTGTTTGTGCCATGAGTAAAACCTCTTTTCTCTATGGGGTATTTCTTCTGAAGTAATTAACATGCACACTCAATAGTGGCCATGTTGCGGTCAGGCGCTGAGAGTAATGATTCCTTTTCCGCACCTTGCTAGCAAAGTTGAATTCAAAGTTTTGCCTGACCCTATCATGACAGCAGAGAGGATGGACCATTTGCCTGTTTAGCCTAGCCTGGCATATGCACGAAACCTAGAGCTCTGAAGCGTTTAGATCCATGAGGGTGTGCAGAAGGGACGTCTTGTTGCAGGATTGGTAACCGAGCAGCTCCTGTGACCCGCATCACCATCTACCTAGCCATGTTTGCCTAGCTTTTTGCCTAGATCTCAGTCAAATACTTGTTGATGATCCACGTGTAGGCACACAGACCCTGCTGTTTTGCATTTCCCTCTGTGCGCTAATCCACTTAGTTCATCAATGGTTCATCTGGTATACGTTTCACTTGGAGATTCTGTAATTTTGTTTTGGTTGATTATGACTTCACTAGGATTACCTCTTAGCTTCTGGTGGTGCAACAGATATTGCCCACTCTTTACACGTCACTAAAGCCTAAACACGATTGATACCTGACACACAAAATGAATGTGCACTTTGCACATGAGTCTTACATGTCACAATGATTCATGTACATGTTGTATCTGACACTCTTGCAGTAGAGAGTCTTTATTGTTGAATTAAAATTTTCGCAGTTTCCAACTATTTTGATGACCTAGCAGGTGTTGATTGACTCTCAGTTAATGTTGATGTGCACTTGATTACTCCATCTGTTGTTACTGGCGTGGCGAAAGGTGTTGTAAGGACAGCAGCCCCCAGGTGGGTGGAGCAAGGGAACAATGTACTAACATTAGGGTTGTAGGTGGTAGGAAAGAAGTTACTTACACCTCCAAGTCCCATTTCATGATAGGGTCTGGTGCTATGTCTAATCTAGATCACGTCAGACTTTCTAACCAGTTCTCAGAGGTGGCCAGGCCTGGTCAAAGATTAGTAGGCAGTAGGCCCACAGACCCTAACTAATTAGCTCCTCACTCATGTAAGCCTCCTGTATATCCTAGTTCTAGCTCCAGTAGTGGTTGAAGGGAGAGACAACGTAGGGCCAGAGTGGTCTCGGCACCAAAGTTTAATTTAACCGACAACATGGGGGTGTCAAATACTGCAAGTAACCAAGATGTGCGAGAAGCAACTCAATCTGCACCACACACCATGATGCTTTCTTGGAATGTAGCTGGGTTAGGCTCAAAACTTGATTGTCCTAATTAGGGTCACTTTATAGACTTGCATGATCTTTGCTCTTCCAAGAGACCTGGCTAACCAAGCCGGCATGCTGCGCAGGCTATGTACATTTTAGCAGGGGTGCAATAAAAATGGGTAAAGGAAGACTATCGGTGGCGACTCACAACCTGGTTTATCACTACACTTGGTTGGGTGGTAAAAGAAATTGAGATATCCCCCCATTGATATTTTAAGTGTTGGCCAGAAAGTAGTGGGGAATAAAATGGAATCCCCAATCATTGAGCTGCTAACTTCACGTATGGCATCAGTGCCAGAAGGAGCATTAAACTTTGTGGGTGGGAATTTCAACTGTCAATTTGAACCTCTGGATATTGATATTGACGCCTTACCCAGGAGGAGGACAGAGTTTGGTCTATCCCCGTTTTTGCAATCCCTCTCATTAACAAGCATTTGCAATGCAATAGGTCTCGCATTTACGAGAGTTTGAGCTATTGGCATTGTAAATGACAATGCCTTTCATTTATATGTTGTTTTTAAAACAGATAAATATAAGGAATTGTCATTTACAATGCCATTAGCTTAAACTCCCACAAATGCGAGGCCTATTGCAATGCAAATGCATTTGGCGCCCGTGCAATGAAACATTTTAAAAAGCATTAGGAGAGAGCATGTCCTGCATGCAGCAGCAGGCAGGACAAAGCTATTTAAGAAAATAGTGCTCGGAGGCTGTAATTAAAGCCTACCAAGTAACAACACACGTAACAGGGGGTGGCGCCATGGGAGGTTAGAAAAGGAGACAAGACGGTACTAAGAAGGGACTACTAAGCCTATTGACCAATTTACAGCCGCAGTTTACAGTGGACAATGACACCAGCCAATTAAAAATATGGGTGGAGAGTTGGTGGAGCTTCGAGTCCCTACCTGAATACAGCATGCCTCACAGAGCAGCAAACGTGCTGCCCAGTCTCGACCTAAAAACAAAATCCATACACATGACCACCCACTCAGCTTGTACTCAGCCAGTTCTGCCACCTTTCTCAGACATTCATTTGAAGAGTAGGTCTCTCTATCTGTGCACTTGACCAACAAAGTGTGCCAAACCCTTGTTACACCCTCATCCAGAGAGAGAGAGACACACTTTAGGCCCAAGCATAACTCAACCACAGTACAATCACTCAGACATTCATCACACACACCAGAGGAGTAGGACATAGCCGGTAAGTGCCTTGCCCTATATAAAAACTCTGCATTTAAACATATATAGTAAAAAAAAAAGCAGCATGCTACAAAGGTGAAAAAAGCAACCAGTGAAGTATACCAGAAAAAAAACAACCCTGGGTAGAGGGTGGTCTCTGGTTGCCCGGTGTGTGTGTGCTTTTCAATAACCTTGCTCATCCCAAACATTTTCAATCAAATTCAGAATGCCTGAGCATGACTAAAAAATTAACATGTCTTACTAACTCATCAGTCCATGCTCTCTAAGTAATAAACACTAAGGGCCTCATGTAGGTGGGCTGGCATTTACCACTTCATAAATACCGAATCATACCGATTCGGTATTTATGAAGTGGTAAATGCAATGTAGGTAATGAGTCGGTAAATATTACCGATTCGGAAAAATTCAGTAATTACCGAATCGGTATTTACCGATTCGGTAATGAGGCATACCTTCCCATTGATGGGAAGGTATGCCTCATTACCGAATCGGTAAATACCGATTCGGTAATGGGGGAGCACATGCAAGGGTGGCAGGGTGTCACATTGACACCCTGTTGCACCCCTGATTCTGCCATGTGTGCACATGTGGCGCACATACATGCCCTAAGGGCATGTATGTCTGCCACATTGCACACTTAAACGTGCACAAAAATGCTTTTTTTCACCTATTCGTCATTTACCACCAACCTTTAGTTGGTGGTAAATAACGAATCCCCACACCCACCACACACTCCCCCTACATCTCATTTCATGATTCGGTATTTACCAAATCGGTAAATTTACCGAATCGGTAATATTACCGATTCGGTAATTTTACCGATTCGGTAAATACCGATTCATGAAATACTCCCCCTACATCTCAAAAGCCAAAATACCGGTCGGTAACGGTATAATTACCGAAAATCGGCCGTTACCGACCGGTATTTGGCTTCCTACATGAGGCCCTAACTGATTACAAAACAACTAAGTTATATTAAAGATGTTTAGTTGACCGATCGAAAAAACTAGCGGATCTCATGACATCATGCGACTTTACAAGCCCCTTGCGCCGCTGGTACGTCACTTTTTCCCATATTACAAGTGACGCTCTAGCTGCGCAAGGGGCTTGTAAATAAGCCCCAGTGTATCCTTCTACTCTGAAGTTGCCACCATCTAACTTGTCTCCACTAAACAAATCTCTGAAAGAAATACTGCACAACTAAAATATGGGCGGGCACACTTTGGTACCAACTGGAACCCTACTGCAGAACTGCCCACTGCACCATAAGCACCACGCCTAACCTAACCTGGGTTTGTAGATTGCTAAAATCCCACCTTTTGACAGACAATTTAACGAACCACCACCAACAACCTCAAAACTGACACTATAGTACTGTAATGTGTGCAATGCAATAAACCAACATTTAATTCACTTAACACAAACACTCGATCTGAAAGTTATTTAAAAGGGTGTGATTGGTGTGTGACTTTATTAAACTAGTCAAAGTATACCCAAGGTCGGACTGGCCTACTGGCAAACCAGGCAGTGCCCGATGGGCTGGTCTCACAGATAAGTGTGTGGGATGGTTTTTAGAAGTTTGTGGGCCTGCTTAATGGTCAGCTGGGCCGGTCTTTCCCGTTGATTTCACTGATGTTGCCACATGCACAGCCTGCAGCAAGCACAAAAGCACACAGTTTCCCTTACCTTGCAAAATATCCATAAAGTTGCCTTAACAAGTTTAAAAGTAGCCTGATTTTCAAATTTGGGCCCCTTTTTCGGCTATATATTTGCTAATGGGGGGCACTTTTATTTTGGTGCCAAGGCCTATTTTTTGCTGCGGTGCACCAACCAACCACCCAAAACATGTGGAACACTGGCATCACATGTGTACAATACAATAAACTAACGATGAGATCCGGTTTACAGCAGAACCTGCTCTGAGGATTTGACAAAAAACACAGATATATATAGGTATGTTTAAACATCTGTGCATAAGATATCTGTCAATACTGCAGTGTACTACAACACGCTGGTACAACAACCTGAACTCTGACACTGGCATTGTAGCCTGTGTACACTATAATAAACCATCAGTAAAATCCACTTAACTCACACACTCATCTGGAAGTTATAAAAAGAATACAGGCACGTGGGCATATGTGTTTCAATCTGTACAGAGCATGCCCATGTGTACTCTTCCACTAAATGAACCTTACAGCAATAACAAGAACAACTTCATTCGATTAGAACTGCAACAAACGGAAAATACCAACAACAAAACAATTTGTAAAATTACTTACACAAGCACTTGGTGTGAAGGGAATACAAATAACACACAGACGTACACGTTTAATTTGTGCATGTATGCCATTTAAAAATCTATTTATGCCCAGAGAGCGGTACAACCAAACAAACCAATACGAATCTGAACTTTGACCCTTACGAGATCTAGATGTTATACAAACAGTACTCATATTTTGTGTTTATTTTAGTGATATGTATGGTATAACTGTATGTTATAACACAGCAGGCATATCAACCTGAACAATGACATCACGTTGGCACTATACGTGTGAACATTGCAATAAACTAAAAATGAATACATTCCACGTAATGCAGGCTCGTGTTATGTAAGTTATATAAACAACAAAGACACATGCATGAGTGTAATCATTGTGTAATACCAGAGTACAAACTCTGCAGAAAGGAAGTGGTGCGGGGTAATCCACTGCATTGACAATGTACTCCTGACGTACATTGTCACCTGGTGCTGCTCTAAAAGTAGGCCTGGGGGAATTCAAGTTACTCCTTTGTAATTTGCATAATTCTGGGTTACGCTGTTTAGCGAAATTCCCAAAAATTATGCAATTACGCCACTTCTCGTAATTACAACAAACAAATGATGGACGGAATGCTGACAATGCATACATTCTCCCCCAGTCAAGAGATCTGGGTTAAATCCATCGTTCTTTTGCCCACTACACCACCCCAGTTTAGACATGGTCATATGCAAATCAGTCTTGACCCTGTGCCTCATGGGAACAGTCCAGCCCGAACTGCCAAGCCATGTCTTCCCTGGACCGGAATCAAGCATCCTAGGACCGGTTTCTGGCTATCAGCCGTCATCAGCCAGGATAGCTTGACTCCAGTGGCGTAGTGAGCACGGGTCCCACGTCTGGGAATACCCATCCCACTTAGGGCGAAAAGCGTTACAACAAACAAATGATGGACGGAATGCTGACAATGCATACATTCTCCCCCAGTCAAGAGATCTGGGTTAAATCCATCGTTCTTTTGCCCACTACACCACCCCAGTTTAGACATGGCCATATGCCTGCCATTCATGGTAAAAATGTACAATGACTAGAACAATTCAGGATAAAAATGTCCCGCGAGAATAAGAGAATGCGAGTGGATGCTGTGTACGGTGCTCCTGTTTGTTTCAGTGCATTCTTGCACCAAAAATGTAAAATATAGTGCAAATTGACGGGCTTAGCATTTCACAAGTTTATGCGTAATTTTGTTACATTCTCGAAAAATTATGCACATTAGAGCTGAGCCTGCGGCTGTACACTGCACTCTCCGCAGGTGGCGACCTCATTTTAGGCCTGGGCTAAAATTCCGTTCCGCTCGCGGAAATTGCGATAATTTGACATTTTCGCGTTCCGTGGAGAGCGCGAAAATGTCAAAATTTCCGCAATCTGCATTTTACCGGAAATTTTTTCCTTGCTCGCAATGTAAAATAATACATTCTTGCGTGCACGCGATCGCCTTACCTGAATCCCGCGTGTTCGCCGACAAGTTTTCCCGATCCGGTCGCGTTCTCCACGAGATGTTGGATTGTTGGTAGCCATTTGCGCTGTCTCGCGACAGTTCGCGCCCGCAATAACGTCATTCGTCGCGCGATCACATCTTTCTTCTCGCGATCATGCACCGCGAGACAAGTGAAAACAAGATGGCCGCGCCCGCGAGCAACCGCATGGGTAAGTTGGCGAGCCGAGACCATGCAGAAAATACCGCGAACGGGCGGGAAGGAAACTTCCGCATCTTCGGGAAATTTCTGCGTGTTTGCGGAGATTTTTAACATTTTTGCGCTAATTTGCAAAAGTGAATTTCGCAAATTCCGCCCACCCCTACCTCATTTCCATGTAAGTTTAAACATGGTTTGATTTTCACTGCAGTCTCCTCGGTGGGCACCGATATGAAAAGGCTATTCCAATGAAAGCTGCTACCGCTTTTACTTGTAGGTGAGCAGATGTCAGGGGCATGTAACCCGAGAGAATGCGGCAGGTTATTTAACTGCAGAACGATAATTCGCACAGTATCCTCACCCAGGGTCGGCTGAGCCTGCCTGGTACATGGTCAGAGGCTCAGTGCTAACGACCGTACTGGCACCGGCTTGTCAGTGGGCGAGAGCAAGTGCCCTTCTGGTCTGAACTGTAAAGAGCACACATAAGTGTAATACAGCCAATCACACCAGGATTCTCACACACACTTCCCATTCATTTGAGAAGGCAATTAAAGGGGCTGGCTAATAAAGAGAAAAACAAGTATTTGCAATGCACTAGGTCTTTACTTTACAGGAGACCTATTACATTGGCAGCTTGAAATCACGGACAACGGGAGGGTGGGGGAGGGGGGAGAAGGTACGGACATCAGTACGGAGGGAGGGGGGGAGAAGGCATGGACAACGGGGAGAGAGAGAGGAGAAGGCACGGACAAAGCTGCGTGACTACGAAGGAAATAGTGCATGCCCATGTAACCACAAAGTGAAGGGGCCAGTAGCCATGGGAGGTTACAAATGACGTCATGGCCCCACTAACAAGCCTATTATGGAATCACATGCCAGCATTTACAAAGGACAAAGACAGAAGCAAATCAAAAATATGGGCGGAGTGAGGGGGCAGTTTGTCTCCCATAATCGAATACTGCATGCCTCGCAGAGCGAGCAGCGCATGCGCACTGCCGCTAAAGCTCGACCTAAAAATGGTCACCATTGGCTCTTCAATTAAATGCTCTTGACTTAACTAGGTCATCAGTGCCTGTAATGGCAGAACCCTTTCAGATAGGGATGGGAAGCATACCTTTAACCATTTTATGTTATGTTATGTTATTTTTATTTGTACCGCGCACAGCTGCCCCAGCAAAGGGGCGTCCTGGCGCTTTGAGAAGGTGAACACAACACAGCACTAAAAGCGGACAAAAGGAGACGAGACACAACAGATAAGCTAAACAAATAAAAAGGTCTTGATAACCCGTCTAAACTGAAGGAGCTCATCGATGGCCCGGATTTGTGGAGGAAGAGAATACCACCAACTCGCTGCCAGGACTCGAAAGGAGCGGCCACCAATTCTGCTCAACTTAAAACGCGGGACCACTGCTAAATTCTGGCCTAGCGATCTAAGAGTGCGAGAGGGGACATAGGGGATCAGCAATTTCTCCAAAATTTGTGGGGGAGTACCCTTTAGGATTTTAAATGCAAAGCAGAGAACCTTAAATCTAATCCTCTGCTGCACAGGGAGCCAGTGGAGAGAGCGCAGAGTATTGGACACCGAGCATCGCCTAGGCAGACCTGTCACCAGTTGGGCCGCAGCGTTTTGAACCCGCTGGAGCCGCAGAAATTCTGACTGGTTTATCCCCACCAGTATGGAGCTGGCATAGTCCAGCCTGGACAGCACTGATGCTTGGACCACCAGCTGTCTTGTGGGTGCATCAAAGAATTTGAGGATGGGTCGAAGTCCTCTGATGATGCCATAGCAAGAAGCCGCCACCTTCTTGGTATGACAGATGAAACTCAGAGAAGGATCAAGCCACACCCTCAAGTTTTTTATCTCTGCCGCTGGGAGGGGAGTCACACCCAACTCCGAAGGCCACCATTTGTCATCCCACAAAGCCACCTGTTTACCAACCACCATAATCTCCGTCTTCTTGGTGTTTAACTGGAGACAGTTGGAATTCATCCAGTTAGCCACTTCCCGCAGACCATCACAGAACCTGGGAGCCTCCAGGTCTGAGTCCCCACTCAGTGTGACCGCCAGCTGCGTGTCATCTGCGTAAGAGACCATGGTCAGGCCCCACCGCTTGATGACCGCAGCCAGCGGTCTCACATACAGATTGAAAAGGGTGGGACTCAGTGAAGACCCCTGTGGGACTCCCTGGTCTAGCGGGTAGGATGACGACTTACCGGGCGGGATCGCCACCTGGAATGACCTATCCGTAAGGAAGGAACGAAACCAGTGCAAGGCGGAGCCAGAAATGCCCACCGCCTCAAGACGCCGAATCAGAATCCCGTGCGAGACCGTGTCGAAGGCGGCACTGAGATCTAATAACAGTAGTGCCGCCGTCCGACCGGAATCCAACACGGAACGCAGATGCTCGACCATCGAGAGAAGGGCCGTCTCCGTGCTATGACCCGCAGGGAACCCGTTCTGGGTAGGGTCGAGAATGTTAAGCCTACCAAGATGGTCTGTAAGAGTGGCATTCACATGGGCCTCCGCTATTTTCGTGGCCCAAGGGAGAAGGGAGATAGGGCGGTAGCTTTCAGGTTTAAGGGGGTTAAGGGTCGCCTTCTTCAGAATTGGCGTGACTACTGCCTGCTTCCATCTAACGGGAACCACTCCAGAAGAGAGAGACAGGTTGATCAAGGACAGCACCGGGGTACGGCAAACCGGTGCCAGGGTCTTGAGTTGGGCCGGTTTCAGCGGGTCTGCCGGAGATCCAGACTTGATTTTGGCGCTGAGAAAGTCAAACACCTCCAGAGATAAGGGGGGTAAGATGGAAAGGCATTCCCCCTCACCTAAGGTGCGACCAACCTGCTCTAGCATCAGGGAACCCGTTGGGAAAGTGCGATAGATGGCTTGCACTTTTTCATGGAAGAAAGAGGCCAAACCCTCACAATGTGAGTCCGAGCATATTTCCACTGCAGTTGCTCTCTTCGCCATCAAGTCCTTTAATACTTTAAAAATAAGTTTCGATGGATTGGCAGAGTTCTGAAACTGTTGAGCATAAAAGGAAGCGCGAGTTTGACACACTGCCCTATCCATGCTACACTACTAGATCTAACGCCACATTGAAGGGGACAGCCCTGGAACGTGTCCATGTCTTCGACTACCTCAGGCTAACTCTTGCAGAGCAATTTGAATAGTATACCCATATTGCAAGGTGCAGGATCAAACTTGAACAGCACATTGGGGGACTAGCGAAAGTCCACAGAGACTCACACTTTGGACCTATTTTTCCAGTGGTTCAAATTTATACCCATCAGGCCCTGGATACTGCTCCTTATGGTGCAGAACTTTGGGGGCATAAAGACATGAATGCTTTGGTGCTAGCTGAGAATTGTTTTTTGCAACAGTTGACGGGACTTCCGGTTAGCACCCCACTGCTTCACCTTAGGTTGGACTTGGGGCTCAGATTGACCTCTGACAGAATTGGGGTGCGACCGGTCCTGTTTTGGAGAAGAATCTGGGCTACTTCCGAGCTTCATTCCTATCGACAGGGGCTAGAGGAGGCGCTCGGTATCCCGGGACAAAAGATCTCCCCTGGTTTAAATATGTTATAGAGACCCTGAGAAAGATGGGAAATGCGAGACTCTGGGAGGACCCAAGGGTATTATCTAGTACTTTCAAAATTGAACTCAAGAGAAATTATGGGCAATGCAAATTGCAATTTCTCCTGACCCGGTCTTCTCTAGGCCCACTGACAGACACGTTTCTCATGATGAAAGCTGAATATAAAGCAGAACAGTTTTTAGACAAGATTGAACCCACACTGGCAAGGAAACTTTATATTCAGTTTAGATATGGATATCTGCCCCTACGCTAATACGCTCCCAAATAGGCTCGTACCACTAGACCGTCTGAGTGGGTGTGCTAGTCCTGTGAAACCACAAAGGAAACTATGGAACATGCGCTTTTTTTGTGCACTAAAGGATGAAAAACAAAGGTGTATGGAGCGATGAATCACTCTTTTATTTCCGTCTAAGGCACCATTAATTACCCTGACGTTCTCAATAATTTGTATGGCGACAAATACTAATGATTCAATTATATACATATACCATTGGGCAGGTCTGACACACCAATTGATTTTACATAAATTATTCAAAAAAACACAAATGATAATACATATATAAATTCCACAAACCAACATACAAATGTACATATAAACAATATCTACAAAACCCTAACGATTACACGTACTAGTGTATACTCATAGGTCTGAGTAGTACGCTATGAGATAGTCCTCTTCGCACATGAGGTATCACCCTCTCTATCCTTTAACTATGTGCACATATAACCTTTAAACATACTCAAATTAATTGGAGTCCTCAATTGTAGCTGTCGACGCAGTCGCGTTTCAGCCGTCAATTTCTTCCGGCTTCCTCAGGACAAGAGTACACAATATCTGCATCACTTTACCAACTTTCGGGGTCAAAACAAGTCCACTTCCGTGGGGAACGCTCTCCATGTTTCAAGGTTCCATAGTAAGTATAGTCACCTTCAAGTACTCCGAATACTTTTACTGACACTCGTTTCCCTCAGGATGTCAGCTGTCCCTGACACCGCCACTCGATCTGGTCCTGTCTCTCGTCGCCACCTTTTTTGTGCCCAGCTTACAGGCTTAGCAGGGAAAAATGGCTAATTCCTGTATGCCGGAATTTAGGTAACAGGCAGTATAGGAAGGCCTTTCGAATTCTAGTAACTGACACAAACCAATATATAATTTTTGCTGTCTCACTGTACCTGTTATCGATGTGGCGTATTAGGCAAAAGCTGAGCTCAATCTATGGAATCAGGTGACCAGGAATTAGTGTAACCCTGTGGATGATACTCAGCTAAAGAACTTTGCACTTTATTACACAGGGGAGACTAGGTATATTTTGTCTATATCAGTCTGATTCCCCCTCTTGTTATGATTATTGTATTTTATTCGGTGGAGGAGAGCTGTAGTAATGGTTACCCCTTTTGTGAACGTAGTTTCCCAGTGAATGATGAGCTTCAACTATTGATTGTATCTGCTTAATTAGAGACATATTTATAACTTTCTATTTTAACTCGTATTTTATGTATATGTATTTTTTTCTATTACGATTAAATCCTAACATGTTTTAAATGTATTTATGTCTGTACACTTTGTTTTTCATTATTCTTTAATGGCAATATGCCAAAATCAAGATGATATTGTAGAGAGTCTTTATTGTAGAATTTACAGTTTCTCATATAGAATATTCATTAATGTTCAAAGAAAAAGATTTGGGGCCATATGTAGGTAGCAACACATTTACCGATTCATAAATACCGAATTTTACCGATTCGGTATTTATGAATCGGTAAATGTGATGTAGGTAATGATTCGGTAAATTTTACCGCATCGGAAAAATTCAGTAAATATGAATCGGTATTTACCGATTCGGTAATGGGGCATACCTTCCCATTGATTCCTATGGGCCTGGAGGCCCGTAGGAATCAATGGGAAGCCAGTCACCATTACCGATTCGGTAAATACCGATTCGGTAATGGGGGAGCATATACAAGGGTGGCAGGGTGTCACATTGACACCCTGTTGCACCCCTGATTCTTGCATGTGTGCACATGTGGTGCACATACATGCCCTAAGGGCATGTATGTCTGCCACATGGCACTCTTACATCTGCAAAATATTGCGTTTTGCAAGGTATTCGTTATTTATCACCAACCTGTATTTGGTCGTAAATAACGAATTCTTAATTCTAATTTGCACTCTTTAGAGTGCTCCCTACATTCAGGATTCGGTATTTACCGATTCGGTATTTTACCGATTCGGTAATTTACCGAATCCTGAATTATGCCTCCTACATCCCAAATAGCTAAATACCGGTCGGTAACAGGATATTTACCGAATTTCGGCCGTTACCGACCGGTATTTAGCTACCTACACGAGGCCCATGATGTTTAACTTAGATACCATCTTCCCTAAATAAGAAATGCATTTAATATAAACGAATTTGAAATAATTCTTTGATTTTGATTAATAGTGTGACTAGAATGTAATAACGAACTGTATAAACTTCATTGCAACTAAAGGATTCATGGATTATAATGTGTGCTGCATTGCAAAGATGAACATTAGTAATGTGTCATTTTCATGAAACCATCCTCTTAAATTTCAGTGCTGAAACCTTACTTATGGTTCCCAAACATGTGCTCTCTTGTCTGTGTAAATGTTAGGGACATCGTTATTAGCTGTCAACTACCATTATATGTGTAGGATCTTAGCACAAGTCAAACGACAAAGGTTATTCAATGTATGCATTATTGTTACATGTATGTAATTTTAAACGTATTTCTCAGTCATACTTACCATTGTGTAATTTGATTATTCGTTATATGCTAAAGACATTTATGTATATATTTCAATGTGCACAAACATATTAAATGTTCCCGATTGTATTAGCATTTAAACTTAGCGACACACTCTAGGACTGTACTTTTCCATGTAGCATATTGTAATTAATTTAGTTTTCAATCTTTACTAACTCAGATTTCTTGAAGTTGTTCTCATGCATTGCTAGTCTAGGACAGATACGTTTTTTTAACAGCAATAAATATATAGCCTTGGAAAGAAACCTTGACGACAAGCACACAAGAATTAAAGTCTAATGAATAAGGCTATTAATCTTTTACCTGAGTATGGTGACTGAGATGGTGTTCCCATGTTCATTGTGGGATTTTTCTCTACTGTTGCAGCCTGCAATGTGTGGATACTATGGAGAATGGACTTCTATTGATGATGTGACCAAAGAGTTATCACCTACGGACTTTTTGGATTATAGTTTGCTATTTGCCCTGGCTGAGGCACGCAGACTGTACTTTGGACTTCTTTGCTGAACCCCTTCTGCTGACCCTATGCAGAACCTTTCTTGGACTCCTACCTGAACCATTTCCCGAATTCTCATTGTCCCTTAATTGGACTCTTTGAGATTTTCCTCTATGACATTTAATTTTCCCAAAGTGTGGTTTAGACTGACACTCATTTTCGACCGACTAAAGAATCTTGACCGATCTTCTTCTATGCTACTGCTGGTGTTGCTTATAATCATGTGCCTTGTCCCTGTAGTTTTCCATAGAACTCTTTGAATTATGAACGTTTAGCATTTCCTAGGCCTTGAGCTGTGCTTGGAAGAGTATGGCCTTTATTACGAGTTTGGCGGTCCAATGGACCGCCGAACCCATGGTGGTGGCCGGCAGACTGCTAGACTGGTGGTCCACCCGCTGCATTAGGACTGTGGTGGTTGGACTGCCACGGGACCGATGCTGCCACCAGGAATCCACGATTCCTGGTGTTAACGCAGCAGGTTGAGGCCCCTAATAGGCTGGCACTGCTGCTGCGGCACCGCCAAGCATATTAGGAGAATCCTCACTGGCACCCTTTTCATGATGATGCGACCACCATGAAAAGGAGGTGGTGAGGAAACAAAAGGGCCCCCTTGTGCCTCTGTGCCATGGAGTGCAGGCAAGGTGACACATGCTGTGCCCCCCTGTGTGCATGCACCCCCAGTTCCTGCAGGGCATGGACTTAACAGCCCATGCCCTGCTGGAACTTCCTTTGACGTTCCCATTGCGGTGTCTTTTTCAAAGGCACCGCAATGGGACCGCCAAAGAACTGCCCGGCAGAGTAAAAAAAGCTTGTATTCTGGAGGCGGTTGTTTATGGCTTTGGTGGTCTTGGAGCGGGGTGGCATCATGGCGGCCCCACTCTGAGACTGCCAAACTCATAACAAGGCCCTTAGATTTATAATGTATAGAAAAGACCAATTGAGATTTTTTTCTGAGCATCAAGTTCTCATGTCATTCTTTTATATTGTAGCAACTGAGCTGCTTTTTTGTTTCATTCTTGCCCAACTCAATGTTTTCAGAGGCTTCACTTCCCTGTTATAATCTTATACATTTACAGTATGGTATTAAGAGTGATATATTTGAATCTGAGGACTAATTTGTAATAAACAACCTTAAATTTGGCTACCAATTCTTGTTCCTCATTGTGTAGCCAAATGGTTGCACTTTCAATCATATTGTAGTTGATCAAACAAGTAATGCTAACTCACTGTCCCCTCAGTGCAACTCATAAACATCAATTGGAGGCCTAATTGGCTTTGGCCTTGTAATCCCTCATTCCATCTAATAATGAGTACTATCTATTGAAGATCTTCTTTTGAGGGTCAGACTCCATCGGGTGGTCATCTCACTGGCCTCATTTAGAGTCGGTGTTAGTAGAAAATTATTTTATTTCTTGTGAAGTGATAAATCCCAAGTAGAATTATTTGGCAGAATGTCCTCCAGCATTATATTTCCTTGCAGTGGAAGTTGCACAAGTGGATTCTCCTCTAGATTAAGCTCTTCTTCCATTAATCAGAGCATTTTCCATTTTGATCCAACTTTATCAAGTCTCTCAATTGTATTTATCAACTTAGTCCCAACAATTTCTCATGATAGAACAGTGAGTGCTAAATTCCAAGATAAAAACACAAAGAACACAAATGCTTTCATATCTCAACACTTTTTTCTTACTTCCATCATGTGCAATTTGTCACAGAAAGCAACACCTCATCACCGCTAAAATAGTGGCGTGCAAAGCTGTGAAGACTTTGGACTCACAAACTTGCCTATTTTGTTAGCATTTTGGGAGCTTTGCAACATAGAAAGCTCTGGAAGGGGAAACATGAGAGGTAGATTGGCCTGTCACACGTTGTAACAGAGGGGGCTAGTGGTGCTCAGCCCCAATCCCTTTCCTCAGTAGTGAGCTCCTCCCCAACCACAACGTTTCTGGACTGGCCAGTTGCTGAGCTCATCATTGGCATTTCCTAGAGCAGGAAGTGGTCATCGGGTGGCTGATCAATTATTTATTATAGATCGCTCAAAAAAACTTTGACCCATTTCATGAAGAATGAAGTTTTGCTATGGCACCTGGTCATGCAGATGTAATAAAGAATTACTATAGTCTTGAATACTGAGTAGGGAATATCATAAAATATTGTAGGCAAAATATCATGGACCAAAATATTGAAAGGTAAGTGTAAATAGGGAAGTATATATTTACTATTTTTAACTCCACATCTACGTACCTTGAATAAATATACATGTGTGTGTGTGTATATATTTTATAGGACAAGACATCCCTAAGAAGCCTCTTATTACTTATAAAAGGGCAGACTCCATTCAAGACCAGTTGGTCCACAGTGATGTTAGAGTGGAAAAAACCACATGGTTACAACCACAGGATGGCTTTTACCATTACATCCTAAACTTAAGTCTGTCTTAAGTCTGTCTTAAGTTTGTCTTAAGTCTGTCTTAAGTCTGTCGTAAGTCTGTCTTAAATTTAACTTAGGACAAACGTAAGACAAAATCCTAACTTCTGTAAATACCAAAAGTGGTAAGTTTAGGGAATTGTCTTAAGTTAGTTCTGTGAATCGGGCCCATTGAAACTTGTAAAGAGGTAGTTTTAAACAAGAGGACACTCTGTATAAAAAGGTCATTATACAAGCAAAAGTGATTACGTGGTGTACATGTTGAAATGTGGATGAAACAAAGTGTATGTGGGAAGCACCACTCTACATGGTGCACAAAAGAATATTACAATACCTGAGGGTGGTTAAGAACAATGACACTAGTTATGCAGTAGCCAGATATTGCCAGATTAGCCATAATGGAGATATTAAAGAACTGACGTATAGTGTGATCAACGGAATCAGGGTAGATGAAAGAAGTGGCAACCAAGATATACAATTAAGGATCCTAGACTACAAGTACATTTTGGCATTCGATAGTAAGGATCCAAGAGGGCTGAATGCAGATGAAGAATTGCATGTACATTTATGAGTTCTCTGAGGGTAATGCATATTGTTTTAGAATAATCAGTACAAGATTGAATAGTGACTTTTCTTAAACTGTTGGTAGCTTCTGTCAGCCGTTTTGGTTGAAATTTTCTCCAAGTGAGACCCTACAGTTAATGTTTTTTATTTTTTACATTTACAGGGCAGGAAGAGTTGTAGTATTGAGAGTAGACTGAGAAGAACATGAAGGTCCACATTTAACTACAGGCCCACTGGGGAGTGATGTCTGCAGCAAGTGGTATGGGTACTCGACAACCAGAACTTATCCAGTGCTTCTATTTAGTATGCATTTTCATACTAAATCTTAAGAGTGATATTATTCTCATACTATCACCATATATTAGTTAATTAGTTATTTGTGTAGGAGAAGACAATAATTTTGTTAATTATTGATTGGTGGTTATGTCTCTACTTATACATGCATTGAATGGAAATGAGGGGGACTAACCCACTTGAGCGGAAAACTTTGGGGGATAGTAGTTGTAACTACATTTTCAATTCTTCCCTTTCCATTGAGAAAATGTGTCCAAAATGGTGTTTTGAAATGTTGATGAAGGCATAAGCTGAAACGTGTCCTATGAGTCCTGTGAGACCGCTATTGTGACCTGTTCTCACCCAAGAAATAAATCTTGAAGAAGCATTGAGTGCCTGGAACTACTTTATCCATGGGAAGGGATTGTTTGAATATATATATATTCGCTGAAGAAAGCAAAGGTAACAGGGATGTTATAGTTAGGAATTAGCATTTAAAACAACTTATAAATTCACTGAAAAAAACAAAGGTTACAGGGACATTACAGTTAGTAAATAAAATTGAAAACAAAGAAGAAATTCACTGAAAAAAACAAAGGTTGCAGAGACGTTATAGTTAGGCTCAGGTTTCACTCATACAAAACCTGTGAAATTCAGGAGTTTTAATTAGCTGAGCTAAATTTAACTTGCGCCCCCGCAATGCACTGCTTATGACCTCACATATTACTTCACTCATGACATGATCAGTGACATCCCTCATGACATCTCAAATGACATCACTGATGATATCAGTGGTGGAGAAAGGGGGCATGGTCTCTGACCATCTCTCAGAAATCCCACTGTGTAGGACTTACAGGAGGTACCAGGAGGGCTTCTTGGCCCCAAGGTCCCTCAGAAATAAAGTGGACTTCATCCCTCCAGCCAGTAGGGCGCTAGGAGGTGTGTTTGCAGAGTGGTGGAGGAATGGGGCATGTCTTCCGAAGACCTCTTAGCAATCCAGCTGTGTGGGACTTACTGGATGTAACAGGAGGGGGTGCTTGGCCCCAAGGACGTTCTCTGCAAATGCACCTCCTGGTACACTACTAGTATGGGGATGAAGTTTCATTGGCTATTGAGTGTCCCTGGGATCCAATACCCCTCCTTTTACCTCTAGTAAGTCCCACACAGTGGTTTTGCTGAGAGGTTTCCGGTGGCCATGTCCCCCCCTCTGAAAGCAAGCGGACTTCATCCCCCCAACCAACAGCATGCCAGGAGGCGTGTTTGCAGAGTGGTGGAGAAAGGGGGGGTGGGGCCACTGGTGAGTTGCCGGGCTTTTTTAAAATATATATATATATTATTTTTAGGGATGGGGCTGCATAACCCCACTTCCCTAGGCCAATTTCAGCCCCGGGGAGCCCATCCCCCGGGGCCAGGCATTTTTAGAATGAGGAGGGGGTCTCATGTCCCCCTCCCCATGCCTATTTGGGCCCTGGGGACCCCATCCCCTAGGGACCGGTCTTTTGTTTAATTTTTTATTTAAAGGGAGGGGGACGCATGCCCCCCTCCTGGGCCTATTTCAGCCCTGGGGACCCCATTTCACAGGGCCTGCCCCTTTGATTTTTTTAAATAAAAAAGGGACGGGGCTGCGTGGCCCTCATCTTAGGCCGGGGTTTGGCCCCGGGGACCCCATCTCCTGAAGCTAAGCCTCTACTGTGGGTGCCCTCATCCCATCCAGGGCACCCACACATCGGTTGGGGACCATGGGGGGAGCCTGAAGGATCCCCACGGTCCCTGCTCCCTCTGTCCAAAAGAAATTCTGCTCCGCTTTGAGTAAGCAAGACCATTTTACACACTCTCGCTTACTCAAAGCAGAGCAGTGTGTGATATGGCTTGGCGCAGCAAAATGTAATGTCCCAGGGGTGGACAACCTGGGACATTGTAGGAGCCAGCCCTGGGGGTGGCAGTCCCCTGGACCATTATTGGCTCCAGGAGGGGGACCAAGTGGCCCCCGTCCAATGTTAATTTAGCTCCTGGGAGGTGGTGATCCCTGGGGCTGTGGAGGCCATGCAGCTCCCAAATTTAATTTTAAAGTGTTGCTCCAGGGAGATGGTGGTCCCTGGGGCTGCAGGGGTGCGTGCTGCCCCGAGTTAATGATTTTTTTCACCCCGGGGAGGTGGCAGTCCCTGGGGCTGCAGGAGGGCAGACAGGCCTCACCGCATTAAAATTCACAGCTTGCCCTGGGGAGGTGGCAGTCCCCAGGGCACGGTGGTTGCCGAACAAGCAACCCCCTCAGTAATATTTAAATGAAGCCCCTTCCTTTATTTGTACACTGCCCCCAGGACCGGATCCACCCAGGGGCCAATGAACAGCAAATTGCGGGAGCCCGCACTCCATAAAAAAATAAACATTGGCTGGATTCATGGATCCAATGCGACTCCCACTTAATGCATTTTAAGAAAATGCTTTTTTGTCCCTGCGGGGTCCCTGTTGGACCCCCCGCCAAAAGAGGCCTAGGGGGTCAGGGTGTTTTATTGTTTTTTTCCTGTGACTCGATTCAACCAAGTCACAAGATGGTTGCCAACACTTCCTGGTTTGAAGTGTTGACAGCCAATCAGATCTCAGCACGAGATCGGAAGGGGTTGCGGATCCACCACGTCCCTACATATACAATTGGAAATTTCTTTAACGAACTCCAAAGCTACTGAATGGATTTGCACCAAACAACAAAAAGGCACATCCCTGAACCAACATCTACCTTCCTGCCAAGTGGTGTAATTCCATTTAGTAGTTTGGGCTGTAGCCTTGTCTAAATGTCCTATGGGAATTAACATCTGGAAAACGTGCTTTTAAGCACCCCCTGGTTCTTGGCCCCAGTTGACAGATCGCCCTGAAACTTTCATTTCGGTCGCTAGTCGGCGGTTATAGACAGGACCTAGTTACAATATGAAAAGCATTTCTTATTTTGCTAATAACTTTGGCGCTGTTTAACAAATTTTCATGAAAGTTTCAAACTAAGTTTGACACTCATTTCAGCAGCTATGTTGTTTCAGAGTGCTTTGTAAAGCTGGGGCCGAGAAGAAGGGAGGGTCCCAAAACGATTTATCCCCATGCAATTTCCCATAGGGATTTTGAACACGATTACAGCCCAAACCGCTGGATGGAATTACACCACATTTGGCAGACAGATAGGTCTGGGTTCTGAAAGCAAAATTTTTGTCATTTGGTGTAAATCCATTGCAGACATTTTTGAGATATTAAAGGAAAAACAAATATAGATATCTAGGGACCCTCTGCAGATCCACCCTCTGTGAATCTGTGGCTCCACGTGCCACAGCAAGGCCCTGATTGACTAGCTGCAACTTGAAAGATAAGTTACAGCCACCATTTATGCGTCAGGGTTGAAATATAGTGTGTAAAATAGATGGAGGAGTCAAGGTAGAGGTACATATTTCTGTAACAGACGTAGTAAAAATAGTTATGTTGGTTAAGAAGTTGCCTAAAACCAGACTTCCCTGCGTCCAAACATGAAGCTGCTCTCACACTTGAGAGCAGCTTCATGATTGGCCTGAGTGCAGAGGATTTGTGAAACTGGGAGCCTGTGCTTTGTTGTCTCCAACCCAGCAATGTGATATGCACTGATAACAGTGCATACCACTCCCCATGGGTGCCTGTTATCCCTTTGGCCCGGCTCTAAGACTCTGGGACACAAAATAAAATGATAATAAACCAGGGTTTATTATTGTTTATTTTTACCCTGCTGGTGGGGAGGGAACGCTCCTCCTCCATAGCCACCCCTGTTCACAGATCCACTTACACACTTACACACCCACTCACAGACCCACTCAGACACTCCCACATGCAGTCATGGTCCCCGTGTGGACCCATGAATCTACCATGAAGGTACATGTTGGGGCGCGCTGAGAGTCATGGAGGATTCATGGAAAAAAAAAAAAATTGTGCTTACAGGAAACATAGAAAGGGCTTACAAAATACTGACCATTTAGAAGTGGTATAACAATAAAGAAAGATGAAAGGAAGCCTGTGATTTGTTAAGTAGAGCAGCATAAGTACGAGCACATGGTGAGGGGTAGCCTTTTTTACAGAGAGAGTTGGTGGTTTTCAGAAGTTCTGACTGGAGATTTCAAATGAAAACAGATGTTACCAGACATAGAAATAAAACTGAGAGAACAGCAAAGAGCTTTCGTAAGTATGTTAATTAGGTGGTAGTATATTAAAGTATATTTCGAAAAAAGAATAGTGAGTGTTTGTAAGATGAAAGAAAATGTGTAGCTTCTAGACACTATATTAGAAGGGAAAATAGAAGGCTGCTTTGATGAGAACATTAACTAAAAGTACAGTGAGCAGGAAAGTAGAAAGAGGAATTGGTTTACTGAATGTATATTACTTTTATGATGCCAGCATAAATGACTGTGCTTAAAATTCATTAATTTGTTCGTTCGTATACTTTATTTTGGTCAGAAGACCATAAAAGTGCATGTGAAATAATCATACAATGCATAAAAACAAGTTATTATAAATATACATCTTCAAGTCCGTCCCATTGGATATCTAAAAAGAGATATAAAATTGTATATCATACTAAAACTTAGCCGTGCTGTACAAACTACTTGCCAGGAAGTGACCTTGTTTAGGTAAACCATTCCTCCCCACCATCAATGTAATCTTGTGCCTTCTGCTGCCCAGGGACACCCTACAAAAGTGAATCCCCTATAGTGAGAGTACTTGCAATTAGTGTTCACAATTTTCACAAGTTTAAGATTAACTAAAACCCAACTAAAAAGAAAGTTAAAATTGATATGAGATGGCTCACAGTTGAAAATCAGTTGGCTTAAGTCCATAAATTAATTTCTAAGAGTGACTTACGCACCCACCACATGGAAGTTAAAAATAGCGACACAGCAAATACAATTGGCATTTGGGTGTTATATTTCAGAAGTCGATAGTACATAGTTGGATCAGCCACCTTCGCCTGGCTTTTTTGTATCCAGGACAAAAGAAGAATACATGGAGTTCTGTCTCCGCTTCGCTACTTCATGCAGGACACCCTCTGGTGGAGCTGCTGGCCAATTTATTAGAAAATGCACGCAAGGGAAGAGACCCATGTCTAAATTGCAAATATAGTTTCCTGGCTAGTGCTGGTTGTATTTCGTCCAAGCAGGCCTTTAAGTTATATTAATCCTTAATTTAAAAAAAATTAACTGTTAAAGAGCCGGTGGATGAGCTCTCGTGTAGTTGGGCAAGTTTGCCCCCCCCATGAGTTCTGACCAGTTGTTTCCTAGATATTGCGGGACAATCTACCTCTGGTTTACTCCATGGACTCATTCTGTCTATACTTCCTTAATGTATACAAGCCATGCCAATTTTCCTGTGCTCGGGAGACCCAGTACCTCCTTTAGCTCAGTCCTGTATTCAGCCAGATCAGGGTTTGCCCATTGTCAACGCCAGAATGTTAGGGGTCTACAGACAATTTACTCTACGATCTGTCTCACCCCCAGGTCCAAGCGCAGTGGAGTGAGTGGGGAACTGGGGGGAGACCAAATAGCTGCCTAATGAAGTTGTTTCCAGACTTGGTAATGTTTTTTGGAAGACAGTGCCCCCAAAGTTCAGACCCATTCATTACAGCACCCCTTGTTTGTGTTTTACAAATCTACATAACTGGACCTACGGGCTTGTGGAAGTAGTTCCTGAATAGCTTAGCCAACCCACCTGCTCTCTGCGCTAGCTTGAGGCTTGATTTATCTATTTGTGGCCCAATCCATTTTTTCTGTTAAATTGAGACCTAGATATTCGAAGACTGATACCGTCTCAAGTGGGATACCATTCATGAGAGGATTGGGACGTGTCGAACTAGCTGGGTTGAAGACCATATATTTAATCTTCTGTATGTTGATCTCCATCCCCCTGCTTTTACAAAAGCACCAAAGCTATCAAGGATCCTCTGAATGCCCATCTGTGACTTGGAGAGAAAGAGAGTATTGTTGTCAAACATCATTGTCTGCACTTTTCTGTGCGCTAGCTTCGGGGCATCGGTGTCTTTCATCTCATTCAATATATCGACCAATGCATTAATGTATATGCAGAACAGGGTAGGAGCAAGCACGCAACCTTGCCTGACTCCTCTGTTGACTGCAAGTAGTGTGACGAGTTCCCTGTGTTTCCCATACCTAATTTGGGCATTGTTGCCTTCGTGCAACCTCCTTAACATAGTCAAAAGATAAAGGGGAACCCCAAGATCGCTTAGTACAGCCCAAAGTTTGTCCCTAGGTACCAGGTCAAAAGTTCTTTTTAGATCTACAAATATGAGATAGAGACTGCCACCCTCTAAGGACACCATTTTCAAGTGAAGAAGTTGGAGCCTAGTTATTTTATCAATAGTGGAAGTTTTTTTCCTAAAACCTGCTTGGAATGGGCTCAGTATTTTATGTTCTTCCATCCAGATCTGGAGGCAGTCCAGCAGTACCTGGGCAAAGAGTTTCTGTGGTACATCAATTAAGCTAATATGTCTATAGTTAATGAGCAATAGTAGTGAGCCTTTTTTTACACTGGGAGGATCTCAGCTCCAGCCCATGTTGTGGGGATTGTCATTCCTTGCAATATGGCATTAAATAACACCCACAGATAGGGTCCCCAAAATTTTGGCTCAGCCCGAAAGAGGTACCCTGGTATCTTGTCCAGTCCTGATGCTTTGCACATGGCTTTTTTTCTTATGGCAGTAATTACTTCAGTCAGAGTCAGCTCATGGACCTCTATATGGGTGTTTTATGGTAGAACTGTTGCTTGTGCTATGGTAGTGCCCTCAGCCTCCGGGATGGTGTATAGGGCCTGAAAATGATCTTTCCAGCTGTCTGCCACAAAAGTTTGCTCTATAGACTGCTTCCCATCACTACAGCCTGTTTTAATTATTTTCCAGAAAGCTTTCATATCATTGGTTGATAGGGCCCGTTTCAAAGAGACCCATTGGTCCATCTCCCAGGTTTTTTTTGCGAGAGTAATGCTATCTCTATAATTTGGGTTTTATCCTTGGATTTGATGGCATCTATCAGGGCCCGCTTGGTCACCAACAGCAATCATCAAACCAAGACCGGTGTACCTTTAGACCCCTTCCCCCAGAAGAACCCACTGGCCATAACATGGCCGCCATGTTAGCTGCCAGTGTCTCATGGGTCTTGGACTCTCTAGCTAGAGAAGTAAAAGTACCATCTGCGGTTATAAACTTTTCTCTTTCCAATAGGGTCGGGATAATAGTTTCATATAGGGAGGCCGGCCTTTCGGGTGATTGTTCAATTGCAGACCATCTTATTTTCCTCCTATCATTAGTGAGTAGTAATCTACCGCCTGCTGGTGTGTTGGGATCGGAGCTTTTCCCCCTGACTGGCAACTCCAACTCCACAGTCAGAGCATTGTGATCGCTGTCGTGTTGAGGCAAGACAGAAAAATCAATGACAATGCCCCACATCCTGGTTTCTACCAGGATATGTGCACCCATTACAAGCTCGTAAAGAGTAGTTTAAAGTGAGCGATTTAATCTGGAAACCCAGCGGTGTCCATGTCCGAATTGGTGGAATGTTAGGCTCAGGGATTGCCCATAACAAATCTTCTTCAGAAGATGGTGTTGGAAGAAATGTTTTAGCCAAATTCTTTATGCATTGCTTGTCTTAAGTTAGCATTTGCGGTATCATTTTGTATTCAGCCGCCATTTTGAGCCATGATCGAAATTAACTTCTGTCTCACTTTGTCTGCCTCAGCAGAAAGCAGCTGCAATATTTTCTCTTGTATTTCTACAAGTTTAAGCTTTGCTGTGCTAATGAATAGACTGTTTTTGTCATCACATACCTTTCTCACTAGATAGGCCTGCTCCCATCCATAGAGCGGCGGGCGCAGGCAGAGTAACCTTGACGCTGAGATAGCATGTACCCTGTCCCAGGATAGCAACCCAATCTTGTGTATCTCTTTTGTTCACTAGCTACCAACTGGAAATTTCCAGTCTGGGCGTGTCTTTAGTGATTCTGAAGATGTACATTATGTGTTATCATGTTGGCGGGGGTCAGTCCCTCTGCAGCAATCTAAGGAGGGTGGTCAGACCGGACTCCACTCAAGTGTACTTCTAATAAATATCTTTGGTTTGTATTCTCTACTGTCTGACCGACTCTTCATTTGTGAAGAAGGCCAAAAGGTGGTCGTGAGTGAACCGGGTGGCCCTAATTGGGTCACTTCCTTCAATGGTGTTCCTTTAGAATTCATCAGGGTCTCAAATTGGCAGTTAAAATCACCCCCTATGACCATCATGACATTTTTGGTGAGGATGGGGATAAAACAGGCTAGCTGATCTAGGGTCAAAGATTTTGGGCTGAATCTCATGGGCCTAGAATAGACATTAACCAGTGCTAATCTAATATTTGATGTAAAAGTAAGTAGGATGCCCCGGATATCATCGGAGGAAGACTCCAACTGTTTGGCCGTGCAACCCAGGTGAGAGCCTACCCAGATGCATAGGCCCCCAGATGGCCTACCCTTTCCCCTGAAGGTGGCAGCTATTCTAAATGCTGCAAACCCCATGCACAATACCTCCTCCTTTGCACAGGTTTCCTGAAACATACATACATCAAACTGGTCCAGAAAGACCCCCCAGTCAGGGCAGTTCAGTTTGCTTTTGAGGCCAGAGACATTCCAGGATAATATTCTCAGCTTGGATGATTCATTATGTTTTGCTGGGATAACAGCCAGGATGTCAGTGTTAGGGGGCAGTTCTTACGTAAGGTAGTCACTAAAGCACTTCCTCAATGACCTAGTTTGAACACCTTCCTGATTTAAAGTATTAACTAGGAGACTAGGGGCATCTGGCATTCCTAGTTCATCAGCCTGGGCATGGGAGTTAGAGGAACTTAGATGTACACTTGTTGGATTATCACTTAGGTTCAGACTCATGGCCCTAGGCTCTTCCGTTGTGACTCCCTTGTCCCTACCTCTTGAGTTCGATTCCATACGCGCCTTCGCTATTTCCACCGCTACCTAATTTGTGGTACCCATACTACACTTCCTGCTGATTGATGTATCCAACTCCATTTGGACCCCTTGATGATTGGTCACCTGGTCAGGGTTATGTTTTGGTATTAGTCAGTCTACCTCTTCCAACATCCCAAATCTATTTGCTACAGGTAGATTGAATAATAGGAGTCTGCATGGTTTGTGCCACTGTCCCTGTTGCAGTTGATTTTGGTACCACTCGACCTGCATCAGGCTATTATATGTCCTAATTGGAATCATTTGGCTTGGCATGTAAAAGTAGGTCAGCAGAAGAGGCCTGATCATCATACCTGCATCCCGGACAAAACAATTCATATGCAAGAAGTGTTGGACAGTCATGGGTTTTTTAAAGTTGATCACTACACAATCCCCTTGCATAACTTTTGGTCTATTGACCACCCAACTGACCCTATGGGTCATGAGGATGATTTCTCCTGCCTTTTCATAAGCAAACTGCTGATGTCTAGCCAACCAAAACAGACATTTGTTCTTTGATTCTGACCGGGTTTCCCTTTGCCCCCCTTTAGTTTCTGGTACACCTGCCAATAAAATAACATACAAAGATGATTCTGGAGGTAGGTTTATCATGGGTAGATTGGAGGTTATGTTGCTTTCCCATAGTATTTCATTTAGTAGTATGTAATTTGCATACACTTATACAGTCAGGCTGGCTCTTACAGACCCAGCTACACTCCCACAAAAACACTTATATAGCCATCACTCATATAGCAAAGACAGTAACTGCCACTCTCACTCACACACTAATAAAACCATTCACACACCCATTCCATTTACTCACCTGTACGTCCAAGTTTGAGTACTAGTCTGGGAGGAAATCCGCACCACAGGAATGGTTTTAAGAGGACTACTTCATCTCTCATGAGAAGGCAGAACCCTGATTGTAGTTGACCTTAGAATCAGGGCCCCTAAGGGTACTGGCTCTGAGAATAAGGAAAAGGAGTGTAGAAATGACTAGACAAAGGTTCCGGAGGAGAGAGATGATCTCCCACAGAAAGTGTGCTCCTTACTGGATTAGATGCAGGAAGTAGTGTCTCGGCCCAAGCCCACTCCCATGAGGAGCTCAATGACAGACAGACTAAGAGGGACTTGAGGCTGCAGGTCAGCCAGGTAGCTGCAGAGTAACGAAAAGCTGAGGCTGAGAGAACCTTTAAGGAGAAATGGGTCTTGTTGACTTATGAAGTAACTATCAAGGAGGTGGACTTGAAGGCCAAATAGCTGTTAGAGTCTAGCAAAAATGATGGGAGCAAAACTATTGTGTCCAGTGCAGAAGAAAGAGTCCATATACAAAGAGACTTGGTGCCTGACTGTAAGGCGGGAGATGATATAGACTGGTTGTATCAGGCATATAAAGTAGCTCTAGAAGTACAGAGGATCTCTGAGGAGGATTGGGGAGCTGACCTTTGGAGTCATATTCCTGGTGATGAAAGGGATGTTTTACTGGCCCTAGAAAAGGGGAAGAGATTGAGGTATCCCATCATGAAGGAGGCCCGTGTCAGCAAGAATGAATTCACCCCAGAGGAGTGCAAATTGAACTACAAAGACAGTCAGTCCTGGGAGGATTTTGTGGGATACTTTTGAAATGTTTGTAAAAGGTGCAGTTTTATACTATTTTCAAAGAGAACTGGGAAGAAGGAACTGGCTTCATACCGTGAACAACATGAAGATTTAATGGGGAGCTAAGAGAATAATGAAACACTTCTGTTAATGGCACATTTACAAGGAGTTAAAGCCACCAGAAAGTTACTTTATGCGACGTTCTGGTAGCGTTAAGTCCTTCGCCTTATTTACAAGGTATGGGGCAGTGCCAAGAATAAGACCAGGAAATACCTAATCTTAAACTGGTTATACGAGGAGAAAAGTTTTATTTCTCCTCGTATATTACTCTTTCCACATGGGCTGCATTCTGCAGCACACATAGATAGAGCAAATCGCCTATTAAGATTGTTGATGTGCAGGAAGGGACATGAAGGTGTCCCTTTTGTGCACATAAACAATCGCCCCCTGTGTTCAGGCACCCTTGCAAAATGGCGCTAGGGTGCCTGCATTGGCGCTAGGCAGCTTCTTTGGCACCAGTGCTATGGCAAACACAGGGGTGCACCGTATTTTTGTAAATAGGGCTCATCCCTGCATTTTGAAACTAACAAAGCGCGGCATTACCAACTGCATTTTGACAGTTTCTTGTACATATGCCCCTAAGTTTTGGGGTTTTCTTTGTACAATCTTTATGATTGCTTTTGTATTTTGCTTTATGATGGGTTTTTTTGTACAATCTTTATGATTGCTTTTTCTCCACTGTTTCTTGATGACTCTTTCAACAGTACATCACTTTTGGTGTATAAGTAGAGAAGAATAAAAAAGTGAAAAAGCGCCCACAGAGGATAATTGTACGGTGACAGGAATATGGCATTTTGGTGCTATTATAATGACTGCAGCTGATGATGGCTCTCCCAAGGGTAGACTATCCTGCTTCACATACTTTTCCCCGCATGATTTAGTTGTGGCCCCTTTCTGGAATTGTTTATAAGGGCTTCCACATAGAAGTTGTCCCCTGTAAATAATTTTTTGCAGTGCCCCTGGACAACAGCTTGCTCCAAGTGTTGCAGTAGAGATATTTATCTGTAATCTATTTTCCCTTGACGGTATTGTAAGGTTCTTCCTGAAGTACTGGTGCACAAAAGTGTATTTATAAGTGTATTAAATGTAAATTGTTTTGTAATACGTTAAGAAAATGTATTTGCAAAGTTATAAAAATGTATATTAGTAATTTTACAATTGGGTCAAAAACACACTCCATAAAGGTACTCATGCATGAACTCCCACATCTATAGAGTCATGTACACAGGCACTAACACACCCACACATACAGCCACTCAAACTTCCATACAGTCAGTCACACACCAATTTTACTACTCAAGCAGACTCATATACCGATGTAGCAATTCACACACCGACTCACACACTCATACAGTCACTCACACACCAAGCCACTCATCAATACAGTTACTCATACACCCAGGTATACACTTATTCACCCACTCACTCGCCCAAACACATACACGTATATAGCTACTCAGATACCCAGTCATACACAGATGAAACCACAAACAGACTGACACATCCATGGCCAGAACAATGCAGCCACTGAGACACCCAGGCACTCACCGATAAAGCCCCTGAGAGACTCAGGCTCACACTGATATCTGACACACCCAAGGACACACCGGTACAACCACTGACAGACCCAGACACACACTGATACAACAACTGATGCACCCAGCCACACTCCGATGCAGAAACTGACACACCCAGGCACATAACTATACAGCCAATGACACACCCACATATCAATAAAGCCACTTAGATATTGAGCCAAACATCGATACAGGATCTTAAACACCCAGGCACATACAGATAAAGCCAGTTACTAGGCCTGGGCAGTGAACTCTGATCCGCTCGCGGAGTTTTCGGAGTTTTCCGTACTCAGCGTTACGCGGAGATCGTGGAGTTCCCAAAAACTCTGCTTCGCGGGGCATAGAGGAGTTTTTTGCCTCGCTCGCTATCGTCAACATCAAGTTGGCGAGCGCGAGCGCGGAAAATACACCTCCCTGCGAGATTTCTCAATGCGGGGGGGTCAGGTTTCTCATTGCGAGTGGTCGCATATGCTCACGACCGCTCGCGTTGAGAAACTGCCCTTTTGCGCTGAGAAAGCTGCCGCTCGAGTAAAAATCTACTCGAGCGAGGAAAGCCTGTGCTGTGCATGGTGCCATTCGCGATGATCACACAGTGCGGACAAGCATCCAGCACTGTGCAATCACCGTGAACAGCATTTTTCTATCAAACTTCTATCAACTTTTTTTACCACTTCGCGTAGTTTCGTGTACCGCAACTCCGCGAACTCCGCCCAGGGTTACCAGTTACACAACCAACCACACATTAATACAGACACTTAAATACCCAGCCAAACATTAATGAATACAATAAGACAGCCATGTACACACTGACACACCCAGAAATACAACAATGCATAGACTGACACACCCAGGCATACAGCAGTGCAGATGATGGTTCATCAGGCCAACAACTAATTCATCCAATAATACACTGAGGTACACACTGAAGCATATACTGACATATCCAGTCATACACCAATGCAAACACTGACATACCCAGGCATACACCAAAGTAGACACTGACACACCAGCCAAACACTAATGCATCCAATAATACACCCAGGCATACACTGAAGCATACATTGACACACCCAGACATACACCAATGCATACACTGACACAGTCAGGCATACAACAATGCAGACACTGACACTCTCAGGTGCACACTGCTGCACACACTGACACACAGGCATACACTGATGCATTGAATTGACACACCCAGGCATACAGCAATGCAGACACTGCCACACCCAGCCAAACACTAATGCATACAATAATACACTTAGGCACACACTGAGGCGCACTCTGACAGACCCAGGCATACACCAATGCAGATACTGACACACCGAAGTATACAGCTATGTAGACACTGACACACCCAGCCAAACACTAATGCATGCAATAACATACCCAGGCACACACTCATGCATATACTAAAACACCCAGGCGCACACTAATGCATACACTTAGACACCCAGGCACACACTAATCCATACACCAAAAGACCAAGTTATACACTAATTCATATGCTCACACACCCAGGCAGACACTGATGTATACACTAACACATCCAGCCACACACTGCCGCATGCAGTGACACACCCAGGTACACACTACTGCAGACACTGACACACTCAGACATAAAGCAATGCAGACACTGATACACCCAGTCAAACACTAATGCATCCAGTAATACAGCCAGGCACACATTGATGGATACACTGACATACCGAGACATGCACGGATGCAAACACTGACACTCCCAAACACACAGCATTGCAGAAACTGACACATCCTGTCATACATTAATGCATACAATCAAACACAAACTCACACTGATGCATACACTGACACACCCAGGAACATGCCAATATATACACTAGCACACCCAGGCATACATCAATGCAAACACTGACACAGACAGGCATACACCAAAGCAGAAACTGACACACCCAGCCAACACTGATGCATCCAATAGCACACACTGACACATACACTGATGTACACACTGACACACCCACTCTCACACTGATACAGTCCCATCAAATGCCCAAAACAGTTTTTTTCTAGAAGGATGTTTTTTACCCGTTTTTTATGCACAGGGTAGTAAAAAGGGTGAGGATAAGGAAATGCAAATAAGTAACTGGCTTCAGTCTTCAAAAAACAATATGTGGTCACTGCTTAACCCGTTCCCTGCTCATGACGGAACCACACCGTCATGAGCCACGGGCGCCGTGTGCTCATGACGGAGTGGTTCCGTCATGCTGCGGCCGTTGGTGGCCGCTCCGCCCACGCGGCACTGATTCCCCGCCTGTGCGGACGATCAATGCAAGTGGGTGGAGTCATGATGGAACCACTCCGTCATGAGCACAGCGTGCCCGTGGCTCATGACGGAGTGGTTCCGTCACGAGCATGGCGGCGCCGTGCTGACCCCGACCCCCCCCAGCGCCGCGGCGGATTTCGTGCCGCGGCGAAGGGGTTAAAAAAAACTCGTAGTGATGCTTCTTCACTGTGTCCAAGAATGCACCCACAGAAGACATTTTTACAGCGACAAGCTTGCAGCATGTCAGAAAGTGAATAGCCATGTCACTCAATTCTTCGCAGACAGCTGGTATTGTAATGACTGCAGCTGATGATGGTTATTCCAAGGCTGTTGTAGAGGGTGACTGTTTTTCTGCACCTGCTTTCTCCCGCATCTTCCTGTTGTAGACCCTTTCATGAATTGTTTTTAGGTGCTTCCACATAGAACTTGTCCCATGTGAATACTTCTTTGAAATGCCTCTGGCAAACAGCTTGCTGAAAACATTGCACTGCACATATTTAGCTGTTACCTTCTTTTCTCCAGAAGGTATATTAAAGTGCTTCCACACATCACTTGCTTTTCTGCAAGGGAGTGTGCCTTCCTCCTCATCCTCAACAGATTGTATATACTTATCCTGGACAGGAGATGTTGCTTCAGCCTTTCTGTAAAGGCAGAGCAGCAGTGGTTCTCCATCCTCTTTCTAGAGGCTTAACTGGAGAAATAACTGGTTTTGGGTGTGGTTTTCCATGTACATGGGTGGAGTTCTCAAATCAAGAGACAAGGATGGGTGTGGTTTTGAGTGAATTCGCAAATCCAACGCATAGAATCATTGATTTGGGAAACTTGTAAAATGCGCAACTTAGTTGAATAACAGATATAGGTGGATAATATATACCTGTAAATATGTTCATACTGATTTCATTTACGAAAATGCACAGGTGTACATATTTGAAATACTTTTTTTATGTTTCTACTAATCTGCTGATTCAGACTTGCGGATTAATTCCAATCACTTGATCGAGATTAAAAACCATAGAAAAGTAGTCCATCTGTTTACGGGCTCACCAAGGTTTTCAAACGTATATAAAGTATATTTACAAAAAAGAATGTCTACAGTAAAAAAAAAAATTAAAATAAAAAAAATGTAATGCACTTAGGACCGGATTGTGAGTCTGGCAGTACACAGACCCCCAGACTCACGGGAAAGCAGCAGTGGCGGTCTACCCACCGCCCGATAATGATATGGGCGGTGGGACTGCCACTGCCCTGCTGCAGCCACCAGGGAACCAGCATTCCCTGGTGGTGTTGCGGTAGTCAGGAGGCATCCAGATGCTTCACTGGACCCTTGCACTCCTGCCAAGCATATTAGGAGTTTCCTCTCCATCAGGGTTTACATGGCGGTTCCTCCTCAATGTAAACCCCTTGCAGAGAGGAAACTAAGGGGGCCCCTATGTGCACCCTGTGGATGCACACAGGGGGGCAAAACATGTACCCCCCTGTGCGCATGCATACCAGTTCCTGCGCAGCAGGGACTTTTCAGTCCATGCCGTGCAGGAACTGTTTTGGGGTTTCCCATTGCGGTGCCTGTTTTAAAAGGTACCTCTGTGGGAACGCCTGAAAAAAGCTTGCCGGACAATAGGAAACTTCTAAACTGGCAGGCGGCCTCACCATGGGTTTGGCGGTGGGGCGGCGGGTGGGACCACCAAACTCGTAATCAGGCCTGCTGTATTAAAAATGCACCCTACAAGTTAACTAACAAAACTAAACATTAGAGAGACATAATACTTCGAAATTCACTGAATAATACAAGGGTTACAGAGAGGTTATAGTTAGGAAATAGAATTCAAAAGACTTAGAAATTCACTAAAAAAAACAAAGGTTACAGGGATGTTATAGTTAGGCTCAGATTTACACGCACACAACCATAGAAATCCAGCAGTTATAGTTAACTGAGCTAAATAGAACTTATGCCCGCAATGTTCTGCTTATGACCTCATATATTACAACACTCGACATGTTCAGAAACATCACTGATGACATCTCAAATAGGTATTGGCTGTGACAAAGCTCCCAAGTGGGTGAAACACGTTGCCATAATAAACACTTTTTAGAAATTTGAAGCTGTGGAGTGCAAGTCTTTACAGGCAAAACACACAAGATGATGGACGGAATGTTGCACATTGGCAAAACATTCACCCCCAGTCACAGATCTGGGTTTAATCCATCGTTATTTTGCTCACCACGCCACCCCAGTTCAGACATGGCCATATGCAAATCAGTCTTGACCCTGTGCCTCATGGGAACAGTCCAACCCGAACTGCCAAGCCATGTCTTCCCTGGACCGGAATCAAGCATCCTAGGAATGGTTTCGGGGTTTCACCCCTCTTCAGCCAGAATAGCTTGACTCCAGTGGCGTAGTGAGCACGGGACCCACGTCTGGGCATACCCTTCCCACATAGGGCGAACAGCAAAACTGGCGCCAGACACTGCTGACTCCGGTCCTTGACCATTACAAAATGGGCCCTGCACCAGAGAGAGTGAGAGAGAGAGAGAGAGATAAAGAGAGAGAGAGAGATTGAGAGCGATGTGTATGTAATTTTGGCTACTGTAACACACGTATTGTTGTTTATAAATTTATAAGGAAAATCAAATTAAGAAAATATTTCACTATCAGAAATAACTGGAGAAGTCCAATAAAGACAAACAAGGGGGTCATATTGACACAATCCAAAGCAAGGGATTACCAGCTAGAGATATGCCCCTTATGCAAACATTACTTCTCCTTCGTGATGTTCCAATTGCAAACACAAGTACACAAGAGGTGGCTATCGTGGAGGGGATTGTCATTGCCAAACCGGGACGCAGTCCATTTAAACCAGCATCCACCTTTGTCCCCACCATGCCACGAGACGCAATCGAAATATTTCATGATCGCATCACGGAAGAGCTTAAGAAATTACAATGAAAATTGCAAGCACAACAGAATACCCCCAAATATCAGGTAAAGAAATATTTTGGGCTTATGAATAAACTAAAGAACAACAACGCTTTTGTTATCAATAAATCTGATAAAGGTGGAATGTTGTTTTATGGGAAAACAAAAGTATATTAAGGAGGCATATTGAAATCTTGATGACGCAGCTTGCTACTGTAAAATCAATTTGACACAAGCAAAAAAGATACAAAAGAAATACGAAGATGAATTAAGCAGATGGAAAAAAGAGGGTCTTATCTCTAAAGATGACTGTACATTCTTAAACAATGAGTTTCCTGTGTTACCTAACATGTATTTTATTCCGAAGGTACATAAGAACGAATTACCTGTAACAGGCAGAACTATTGTTTCGGCAATTAAAAGTACCTTTGAAAATACATCTAAATATGTAGACTTTTATCTCCAAGATTTTGTGGTCCAGCTACCAACGTATGTCAAAGATACCACAGACTTTTTATTCTAATTGAACAATCAAATATGGTCAGATGATTTAATTTTCCTCACTATGGACATCACTGTCCTATATACAAGCATACTCCACTCAGATGGGCTTAGGGCACTAGAATACTTTTTGGGCAAAAGACCAATTGAGATGTATTGTCATAATCAAATGCTTTTACAAATGATACATTGGTGTTTGTACAATAATGTATTTATGTTTGACAATGCGGTATTCCAGCAGCTGCGGGGTGTTGCCATGGGGGCATGCTTCTCCCCCAGCTACGCATGTTTACATGTGGGCTGGTGGGAGGAGCATGTCCTCAGGGTGCAGCACGCCCAGGAATGGTCGAAACATATAGTGAGATGGTGACGTTATATTGACGACATTTTTGTGATATGGAAGGGGACCAAAGACCAGGCCCTTGAGTTTGTTGACAATATCAATGCTAACACTTTAAATTTACATTTCACTGCCCATATTGACAAATTTAGTGCCAACTTCTTGGATATCACTGTTCAAGCTCTGCAAGGCAAAGTGGAAACATGCCTATTTAGGAAACCTACATCAGGGAACACAGTATTACATGCTGGTAGTTTCCACCCACAGCACACCATTTCCAGTATTACCTATGGAGAGTTTCTTCGTATTCACAGGGCGTGCCGTACAATAGAAGCCCGTGAATACATCAAAATGAGCTAAAAATAGACTTGAAGCTAGAGGATATAATCTTAAGACATTGGATATAGCTAGGAGAAAGGCCAACGGCAAGGAGCGGGAGGCCCTGTTGAATCCTGACAGACACAAAATAAGTGAAACAACAGACATAGCCAACCAATCATCCAGTGACAATATGGAGATGCAACTAATCACGACCTATAGCAAACAGGCCAAAACTATTAAAGCCATCATTAATAAATAGTGGCCAATTGTTTTGACAGACGCAACGCTAAGAAACGTTCTTTCAAAGAATCCTACCATAACATTTCGAAAGTCATACTCTATGCGTAATGATTTGGTAAAGAATAGCCCTGAAGCAATGAAAACAGATAATTGGATTTCCCCAAGAAAAGGGTTTTTTAAGTGCAGCTCATGTAGAGCTTACAAATTTGGCGTTATACCTCCACACATAAGACACCCTTTTCAGAGAAATCCTTCGCACTAAGAGAATATCACACATGTAGAACTGGCCACGCAGTATATGTTTTAAGGTGCAGTTGTAATTTGTGCTACATGGGAAGCACCAAACTGCATGTGAACGTTCCTATCCTGTAGCATCTCCGTGCGATAGTGAACTCCGACCCAGCCTATCCCGTTGCCAGATATTTTAAAGATGTCCATGAGCACAATCTGAAATGCTTGCAATACTTTGTTATCGATGCAGTATTTCCAAACAAATGTGGCGGCAATCGGGAAAGACAGTTGTGCCAGCTCGAGTCCAGATATATAATAGAGCTGGACACTAAGTATTCGCTAGGGCTTAATGTCGGAGAGGATTTACATAACTTTCTGTGAGTTAGGGATAAAGATTACCATGAGTATGATCCGATACTGTTCTTGATGAAGACAATGATAAGCTTCCCAAAATGTCCACTTTTTTTAGCATTAGGGATGTACAGGTTCATTTTTGCAGCCAGGGCGTTCCCTGGGTATCAGTATCCTCATGAGTTTAATGGAATACATTGTTATCTATATAGGAAATTGCAGATTTGCTACTTAGGGTATTGGTACCCAGTGATTTTAAATAATTCTTTATTTTCATTGAGTATACTGTATACACTGTATGAATTGCCGCCATATGACCCCACATGTTTTATTCATTTTATTGCACTTTTTGCACAGCAATTGGTTATTTTTGCACGTTTTGCACGCTTCGGTACTATTTAGGCATTGGCACTTTTTACTACATTTGTAGTAGGCTCAGTTTCTCTCTGCTAATTTGCACATGCAATGGAGGGATCCATATTGGTATATTGGAGTGAGGACAACATTGTTGAAAAGCACTTTTGCACTTTATATCATGTGTACAGGAATAGTTGTGTAATACACAATTACATCTATTAAGACTAACCATCTACATGATGTTGATTATGAGGCAAATAGCACACTAGTTTGGCGCATTGTCCGTACAAGATGAGGTTTCTAGAAATCAATACAGGTAATTATTATTTTAAGCATTAATCAAATTATAATGTATTATTCCTGTGTATTAACTATGTATTTGTACGCACCAAACATCTAACATGTCAACATACATGTGACCGTTAGGACATGATAATACAATATCTGTTTACATTATGCACTGTGCACTTTATTCCTTTAATGTTGAGATGGTCAATTATCAAAGATGTCCCTTTCAATATTACAACTGCATGTTTAATATAGAAGAGATATTTAATGCTGGGCCAATTGATTCTGAAAGATATGCAAAGCATTTGATACTAATGTATAGTATGTTTTCCATTGCCATGTGTATGCCGATCATGTTACCGGAAGCAGAGGCCTGAAAAGTCTCGCCCAAGTGGGCCAAAATTTCATTATACACAAAAGCCTGGAGCAAAATTTGACTAACAAGCACTTGTCTTTTCTGCACTTGTCAGGTTAACATGATGACACTTGTGTTGGCAATCGCTTGTCCCGCCCCACTTGGGCGAGACTTTTCAGGCCTCTCGTGGCATAGTGTTAGGCACACAACACGCAACAAGAATGCTCGAACTGCAACCCACTGGGGTTTGCACTCATCCAATATTTGATGGCCAGTAACGAAATTATGGCTACAGTTTTGCTACAGGTTTATTTGTATGTGGTGTCAATAATGCTTTATTGCACAAAATTATGAAGTTTTGTTGTTGTGCTGACACTAAAGTATATAAAACGTAATTAGAATGCTTGAAGTGCAACCCACTGGGGTTTGCACTCTATATTGTATATAATACGTAATAAGAATGCTTGAAGTGATACTCACTGGGGTTTGCACTCTCATTGATGGCCAGTAATGAAATCATGAGTTGGCTGTAGGCTTATGAAGCATTTTTAGGTGGAGTCAATAATGCTTTATTGCTCAAAAATAATGAGGCGTTGTACTGACACTAATGTATACACATAAAATCATGGAAGCAATGTAGTTAAAATATACAATGTGGACTTAAAAGTTTTGCATTTGTCGAGCTTCACATAGTACAATTTGTGTTTTGTGTTTCTGTTTGACAATATTTTTACGAACTGGTAATTCTTGATTGTATTATACAACATGTTAAAATGGCGCTGACGCTTGCATATGGTAGCCCACATAATCCTCGAAGTCCTTCTTCAATTTTAATGTTTGAGGCAGGATGTAAATACAGGGAAAATAAAATGTCAGCCACACCGTGAGAAAGCTGTAAAGCGAAACGCGTTGGTGAGGCGCTACCTCGCCCAGTAAATCTTTTCAACACACACTCCTCCTGCGTGTCCTGGATTTCTTTTGAAAAAGCAAAAGTTGGTGACTGATATATATATATAAGTAGATATAAGTACCATCATGCAGTGGACCTGGGATTCCCAGCACAACTTTACACACCTGCCTGTAGGAGGAGGAGTTGAGAGTCTACTTCTTTGGGAGTGGTCTCTGAAGTCCACGAGTAATCCATAGCCTGTGGGACCGGCACTGATGACGGCCATTACGGCCAGAAATGCGTCTGCCACTTTTGTTTCACAGACTGCAGGGGAGTGTTTACTGCTGAATAAATCCTTTTTTGTGCCCAGAGCATGTGTCCCGCTGATTTCTATTCAAAGGTCAGCATTTGGTGGTTAAGTATAGCCGTTTTTCGCTGATACCGGCAGGGGCACGCCCTCTCGTTCTGGTGCTCCGCGCAATCAGCAACTGTTGGTGAAGTACGAGGAGTACAAACGCGGCGCCCCCCCAAGCAGAGGTATTTCCATTTGGACATTATTAATGCGAGGGGAGAGAGGAGGCGGCATTGAGCTGCCTGATAAGGGCACAAATAAAGGTTTCAGAGGGACTAACATATCCAGGACTACTAAAGTGGAGTGCAGCCCAGCGCCAAGCAATTGGGGACAATATCGCTGTTCTGAGTTCTATTTCACTGTATTTGGAACCTCGTGTGGACTGCAAGTACCATCATGCAGTGGACCTGGGATTCCCAGCGCAACTTTACACACCTGCCTGTAGGAGGAGGAGTTGAGAGTCTACTTCTTTGGGAGTGGTCTCTGAAGTCCACGAGTAATCCATAGCCTGTGGGACCGGCACTGATGACGGCCATTCCGGCCAGAAACGCGTCTGCCACTTTTGTTTCACGGACTGCAGGGGAGCGTTTACTGCTGAATAAATCCTTTTTTGTGCCCAGAGCATGTGTCCCGCTGATTTCTATTCAAAGGTCAGCATTTGGTGGTTAAGTATAGCCGGTTTTCTCTGATACCGGCAGGGGCACGCCCTCTCGTTCTGGTGCTACGCGCAATCAGCAACTGTTGGTGAAGTACGAGGAGTACAAACGCGGCGCCCCCCCAAGCAGTGGTATTTCCATTTGGACATTATTAATGCGAGGGGAGAGAGGAGGCGGCATTGAGCTGCCTGATAAGGGCACAAATAAAGGTTTCAGAGGGACTAACATATCCAGGACTACTAAAGTGGAGGGCAGCCCAGTGCCAAGCAATTGGGGACAATATCGCTGTTCTGAGTTCTATTTCACTGTATTTGGAACCTCGTGTGGACTGCAAGTACTATCATGCAGTGGACCTGGGATTCCCAGCGCAACTTTACACACCTGCCTGTAGGAGGAGGAGTTGAGAGTCTACTTCTTTGGGAGTGGTCTCTGAAGTCCACGAGTAATCCATAGCCTGTGGGACCGGCACTGATGACGGCCATTCCGGCCAGAAACGCGTCTGCCACTTTTGTTTCACGGACTGCAGGGGAGCGTTTACTGCTGAATAAATCCTTTTTTGTGCCCAGAGCATGTGTCCCGCTGATTTCTATTCAAAGGTCAGCATTTGGTGGTTAAGTATAGCCGGTTTTCTCTGATACCGGCAGGGGCACGCCCTCTCGTTCTGGTGCTCCGCGCAATCAGCAACTGTTGGTGAAGTACGAGGAGTACAAACGCGGCGCCCCCCCAAGCAGAGGTATTTCCATTTGGACATTATTAATGCGAGGGGAGAGAGGAGGCGGCATTGAGCTGCCTGATAAGGGCACAAATAAAGGTTTCAGGGGGACTAACATATCCAGGACTACTAAAGTGGAGTGCAGCCCAGCGCCAAGCAATTGGGGACAATATCGCTGTTCTGAGTTCTATTTCACTGTATTTGGAACCTCGTGTGGACTGCAAGTACCATCATGCAGTGGACCTGGGATTCCCAGCGCAACTTTACACACCTGCCTGTAGGAGGAGGAGTTGAGAGTCTACTTCTTTGGGAGTGGTCTCTGAAGTCCACGAGTAATCCATAGCCTGTGGGACCGGCACTGATGACGGCCATTCCGGCCAGAAACGCGTCTGCCACTTTTGTTTCACGGACTGCAGGGGAGCGTTTACTGCTGAATAAATCCTTTTTTGTGCCCAGAGCATGTGTCCCGCTGATTTCTATTCAAAGGTCAGCATTTGGTGGTTAAGTATAGCCGGTTTTCGCTGATATCGGCAGGGGCACGCCCTCTTGTTCTGGTGCTCTGCGCAATCAGCAACTGTTGGTGAAGTACGAGGAGTACAAACGCGGCGCCCCCCCAAGCAGAGGTATGTCCATTTGGACATTATTAATGCGAGGGGAGAAAGGAGGCGGCATTGAGCTGCCTGATAAGGGCACAAATAAAGGTTTCAGAGGGACTAACATATCCAGGACTACTAAAGTGGAGTGCAGCCCAGCGCCAAGCAATTGGGGACAATATCGCTGTTCTGAGTTCTATTTCACTGTATTTGGAACCTCGTGTGGACTGCAAGTACCATCATGCAGTGGACCTGGGATTCCCAGTGCAACTTTACACACCTGCCTGTAGGAGGAGGAGTTGAGAGTCTACTTCTTTGGGAGTGGTCTCTGAAGTCGACGAGTAATCCATAGCCTGTGGGACCGGCACTGATGACGGCCATTCCGGCCAGAAACGCGTCTGCCACTTTTGTTTCACGGACTGCAGGGGAGCGTTTACTGCTGAATAAATCCTTTTTTGTGCCCAGAGCATGTGTCCCGCTGATTTCTATTCAAAGGTCAGCATTTGGTGGTTATATATATATATATATATATATATATATAAATTCACTGAAAAAACCATAGGTTTCAGGGGTGTTATAGTTAGCTGGACTTTTCACTTGTACAAAACCATTGAAATTCCCCCGTTATAGTTAGTTCAGCTAACTATAACTCGCGCGCCCGCAATGCACTGCTGATGACGTCACATATTACATCACTCATGACATGGTCAGTGACATCACTCATGACATCACTCATGACATCTCAAATGACATCACTGATGACATCACTGATGACATCATCCAGTGAATGTGTGTTTTTCTGAAAATTAAATATGTTTTATATATGTATATCTCAAGGTCGATGGAAGAATAAATGGGTATATAAGTGTCTAAATGGATGATTTGTTTTTGAAAAATTGATTGTGTAACTGACTGATTAAGTGTATCATAGTGAATACATGGCTTAGTGAGTAATGTTTAAATATGTAAATATCTGTATCAGTCTCTCACTTTGTGTATAAGTGGCTGCATGGGTTGGTGAGTAGCTACATGGGTGTCTATATAGGTTATTAGTTGGTTTTTTGAGTATCAGTCTGAGTGTCTGCATGGTTCGGTGGGGGGTATTAAGTAGTGCATAGGTGCATGAATGAGTGACTCACTGTTTGTATTTGTTGAAGACAGCATGTGTGCAGGACTGTATGGGTGGATGAGTGTGTGTATGGGTGTGTTAGTGAGTGAATGACTCTCTCAATAGTGTCTTTATGAGTAACTACATATGTTTTAAACTAGTATATGTGACTATTGGTGTATATAAGTGAGTATATGTGAGAGTGAGAGATTGAAAGAGTTCCTGTATGAATAAGTATGTGTTTCTATAAGTGATTGTTTAAAAGACTAAGTATGTGTAAGTTTCCGTAGAAGTAAGTGTGGTGGTGTGTGTATAACTGTATATGCAAGTAAATGTATGTTTGATTCTTTATTAGCATGAGTGACTATGTGTGTGAGTAACTCTATGGATGAGTGGCATTGTGCAACAGGATGTATAGGTGTATGAGTACATATGATGAGTGAGTACATGTATGAGTGACTGTATAGGACTGTTGGTGAATGAGTGGATGTGTATGTGGATCTTAGAATTACTGAAGAGGTTGTTGTAACTGGTATTGGTATGTCCATTGTTTTGAAAATGTTAGTCTCTATTTTTGAATGTGTGTATCAAAGGTTATATTAGGGTGAGAGGAGGTCTGCCACTCTATCACAAGGATGATGTCATCAGTGATGTCATTTGAGATGTCATCAGTGATGTCATGAGTGATGTCACTGACCATGTCATGAGTGATGTAATATGTGACGTCATCAGCAGTGCATTGCGGGCCCGCGAGTTATAGTTAGCTGAACTATCTATAACGGGGGAATTTCAATGGTTTTGTACAAGTGAAAAGTCCAGCTAACTATAACACCCCTGAAACCTATGGTTTTTTCAGTGAATTTCTGAGGTTTTTTAAATGCTAATTCCTAACTATAACATGCCTGAAACCTATGGTTTTTCTGTGAATTTCAAAGGTTTTTTAAATGCTAATTTCTAACTATGCCTACAGAGATAGGACATGTGAAGAAAGAAGAAAAAATGCACAGAAAGAAAAAAAAGAAGTGCAGAAAGAAGCAACAGAAGTCCTCAAAGACGAAGAAAAGTGCAGGAAGAAGGATAACGTGCAGAAAGAACAAAAAGAAGAGCAGAAAGAAGCCTTGTTGCAAAATCATCCTGTACCCTCAACTTTTTCAGACGGATACTGGTGGTAACTGAGTCTGACTAACCAGTCCTAGAGCCAGTGCTATGTTAAAAGACACTTAGAATACAGTGAAAACACCTACATACACTAGGGAACATTATGCGTTGGGGTCCCCCTGTGATTAGCATGACCTCCTCTGTAAGCCCCTAGTATATAATAGGGCAGGGGGATTAAAACTACCTCTTAAAACAGGCCACAGGGCGTTTTTGCACACGTTAACTCAGGCCCCGTCCCCTCCCTTCACCACTGTGTAAACACGCCCTGTGTCCGTTTTTAGTTGGGAGATTAAGTTCATTTGAATCCTGAGGGTCCCTAGGGTCCAACTAGCCCACTAGGTACCTCCAGTAAGTGCCACAGAGCTGCGTTGCAGAGAGGTGTAAAAAGTGGCACGGCCTGGACCACCTCTCTGCAATGCAGCTCAGTGGCGCTTACTGGAAGCACTTGGTGGGCTAGTTAGCCCCCAGGGGCCCTCAGTATTGAAGGGAAATTATATCCCCAATTTAAAACGTGCCATAGTGCGTGTTTGCACACGTCACCTCAGGCCCCGTCCCCTCCCTTCACCACTGTGTAAACGCGCCCTGTGGCTGTTCTAAGTTGAGAGATTAAGTCCCCTTGAATCCTAAGGGTTCCTAGGGTCAAACTAGACCACTAGGTACCTCCAGTAAGCGCCACAGAACTGCGTTGCAGAGAGGTGTAAAAAGGGGCTTGGCCTCAGAACACCTGTCTGCAGCGCAGCTCCCTGGCGCATACTGGAGATGCCTGTTGGGCTAGTTGGCCCTCAGGGACCCTCAGTATTGAAGAGGAATTAATTCCCCAACTTACAATTCGCCAGGGGGCGCGTTTACAGAGTGCTGGAAGGATGGGGCGTGGCCTCCGGCACGATGCCAGTCTTTTATTTATTTTAATTTTTTAAGAAGGGGGGCTGTGTGGTTCCCCTTCCTATTCTAATTTATTGGCCCTGATGACCCCATCCCCCAGGGCCTGTCTCCTAATTATATTTTTTTGACCCCAATCCCCAGGGCCCGCCACTGTTTTTTATTATTTTTAAAAAATATATATTTATAGACACACCTAGGAGATGCTGGACAAACCGTACGTACCTATCACCATGACGATTTGCGTGATATTCATTAAATGGCGACTATGCATACAATGAATCCACGTGGAATGTATTTACACCACTAGTGAAGCTCTGACATGTCTGATGCCCTACCGTGCCTAATCCCGGTAGACACCCTTGTCGTTTATTTATACAAACATGGGTAGCTATTGACGGGCACATTTAATACACATGCACACCAAGCCATTCAAAGGGGATTCGACAAAAATTCGACCAAAACTATGCAAGAAACCCCCCTCAGGGTTAATAAAACACACATCCACTGCCGGATGTGTAATAATTTTTATTTTACTCTCTGAAAAGGGGACGAACATCACTTGAGAGTCACAGCGCGCTCCTGGCAGAGCCCAATGCTGTGTTACACCCACCATTGCCTGCCAAGTGCCACACACCTCTGTGTTGTATTCCACTAGCTAGTGCATATGCTATGACACTCTCTAGCCCATGTGCACTGTAACACCACCCCGTGAATATGTCATGCCACACTTGTCTTCGCACGGGTTATATTGCCCCATCTAATGTGCCTTCCTCGATGCCTATGTTATAACGCACAGTGCTATGCCATACATATTACAATCTGGGGTCCATATCTTTGTCACAGTACATATGCAACGTTACACTCCCCAGCACATATTTTATATTACAACTTTAGAGACTAGTTAGGTTACACAACACTGCCCTGTGCATATTACACTCCAAGGCGCATAACGCATAGCACGCGCTAGTGCCTGTGCTATCTCGCGCTCTCCAATGAATCTGTAATTGCGCACAATGTATTGCATATTATATTTCACGCCCGGTTCATCTTATATCACACTTTTTGGTGCATAGTTTATACCATACACTATATCTAGTTTTCATTTTCAATCGTGCTCTCAGGACTATGTTCTATATAACACTGTGTTCACCTACCCTTTTCACGGGCATTACATTTTGCGATAGGGGGTGAAGGGTCAGGGGGTGTTTCTGCCAAGTGAGCCCGAGGTCACAGTCACAAACGTCCTCTTCTTCCTGAATAAAAGTGAGATTATGCTGCATACTTGTTCATATTTTAAGTAGTTCGCACAGACACACGTTTTAAAAACAATAAAGTTCCTAATACCCGCCTTCTCTGAACAGTTGGCTTGCTGCCCCATCCCCCTCCTCCCTATCCTCTGTTGTGTGAATCCATGGACTAGCCTCCTCCCTCCTGCCATGCATGGTCTGATGTGCTGCCACTGCCCTCAATTTAGTATGATGTACCAGTCCACTCCTCCTGCCCTCCATTGCCCAATTCTATGCCCCATCATTGACCTCCTGCTTAAACTCTTTGCTTAGCTTGCTGCCCCTATTCTCCTTCCCCCTGCCCTCCGATGTCTTTGTGCATGCCCCTGCTCCATCCTTTTTGCCCACCATGCTCCATGGACCTGCCACTCCTATCTACTCTGAGTGTTCTGTTGAGCTGCCACTCCCCTCCCACCTGCCTAGCATTGTCAGATGACTGTAACCTGTCCCTGCCACCTCCACCCTGCCTGTCCACATGCCATGCCCCTATCCTCTTCCTCCTGTCCTACATGGGCCATTGTACTACCACACCCTTCTGCCCTCCCTGGTCTGTTGTGCTGCAACTGCTCCTCCTGCCTGCCCCGTGCGGTCTGTTGTGAGGCCCCTTCCCCTGAACTTTCTTGTCTGTGCACAGGTCCTGACCCTCCCTTCTATACTCCATCATCCTTTGTGCATGCCCCTGCACCCTCCTTCTTGCCCATCATAGCCATTGTGCTGCCACTAACCGTCCCACTTGCCATGAATGTTCTTCTGTGCTGCCATGGCCCCTCCCACCTTCCCTGTGTGGTCAGTTAGCTGCCCCTGACCCCCTCCCACCTTCCCTCCATGGTCTGTGTGTATGCCATCACAGTCTCAGTGTTGCTCTTCATGGTGTGTCTTGCTTCTAGTGCCCATCCTGCCTGACCTCCATGGCTATCTTGCTGCTCCTGCCCTGCCCCCTTGCCCCCAGCCCTCTGTTTACATGTGCAGACCCCTACTCCCTCCCTCCTGGCTTGTCTGTTCCATTGTAATGCCCCTGATCCATCCCTCCTGCCCTTTATGGTCTGTTACGCTGCAGCTTTCTCTCCTGTCTGCCCATTATGGTTAGCAAGCTACCATTGTCTCTTGCCCCTCTGTTCTCTGTTGTCCATGTGCATGGTCCTGTCCCCTCCCTCTTGCTTTCTATGGATTGTTGTGCTGCACTCCTGTCCCGCATGCCCTGTGTGGTGTATTGTGCTGCTGCAAACCCTGATGCCTGCCCTGCAGGGTCAGTTTGGTGCACCTCTCCATGTCCCTCCTGTCCTCTGTTATCCAAGTCCATGTCCCTACCCCATTTCCTTCCATGATCCAATGTACCATACTTGCGAACATTTTGAACTTGGTAAGAGGGAGATTTTGAAAAAAAACTGGGGTATTGATTTTCCCCTTTGAGTTACATTGAAAAAGAGGAGATTGTAGACAGGAGACAGATTAAATAAAGCCCATTTGAGCTTAAAAACATTGGACGTTTCCTGGCTGAATCGGGTCTGTTGGCATGTATGGTTGTACTACCATTGCCTCTTCCTTCTGCCCACAATGGTCTATTACATTGCCACAGCCTCTCTTGCAAGTCCTGTATTGTTGGTTTGTTGCCCCTGCCCCCCTTTCCACTGCCCTCCATAGTCTGTTGTGCTGCCACTGCCCTTCCTGCCTGCTCAGTGTAGTTAAATTGTTGCCTTTGCACCCTTCTACCTGCCTTCAATTTTCAGAGTCCGTGCCCCTGGCCTCTGCCTCTCAACAGTATCCTAATGAACAACTAGATTGCTAAAATTCTATATTTATTACAAAAGTGTGGAACACCTGACGTCATCTTGATGTAATCAAAACTGTAATACCTAGAGCATTTCCTTTAGAAATTACATATATGAGAGGGTCTTATTGGCATCAAAATTATGGTTAGTGCTCTAAAAGACTAAAATAAGGACATATTTTCTGAGTTTTCAAATAGCGACACAGCACTTTTAAATTCTTTGTTATCTTTATGTTTTTTTATCCAGTTGACCACTTGATTAAATGTTGCACTTAGGGGAGAGGATGTGGTGTTACTTCCAGAACTGCAGACTTTGCAACTGGGGAACCAGGTTGGAGTTTCTGCTTCAGCTCGACATTCTGTGGTTCTGGTCAAATCTCTTAGTCTCCCCATGTCTACAACCAAAATGAATTTGTTCTTGTGTGATGTAACCAATGCTCATGTAAAGCACTCCAATACCTGACAAGTCTGCACTATATAACACTGCAAAAACACAAAATAATAAGTGTTTTGCACACTTCTGTCATTGGGCTATATTTGGGCTACATCTGGGTGATTTTGGGCTACTTTTGGGCTACATTTGGGCTCTTTTGTCTCCGGTGGCCATCTTGGGAGATTTATTTGTTATGAAGTTTCCTAATTTCCTCATGTACTGCAGTCTCCTCAGTAGGAAATGCTTTCAGTTTTTTACTTTGATTCCATCATGAAGGTATTCAGATATGTCACACATTTGCCATAAATTCTGAATGTTAGCACTCTAGTTGCTCATTAGATCACTGTAGTAAAACTACTGTTCACCATGGAAGTCTGCTCCTGGTATTAAAAGTGCATGTTTCAGTCTGCATGTCAGAATTTTTTAATGAAATAGAAGAGGATTTGAGAAGTCACTCAAAATGTGCCCTCATTTTCTTTCTTCAGCATTAATCATAATTTCTATGGCAAAATGAACCACCTCATTGTGTTCCTTTTTAAATTAAATGTTTTAAGTGTTACCAGTTTATTCCAATCAAGATGGCTTCAGGTGTGCCATACTTTTGTCATAATGAAGACAGTAAGCGCTCTAGTTGTTTTTAAGAACACTCTGGGACATTCTGTCATTGGGCTATACTTGGGCTACATCTGGGTGATATTTGGGCTACATTTGGGCTCTTTTGTCTCTGGTCGCCATCTTGGGAGACTTTTTTGTTATGAAGTTTCCTAATTTCCGCATTTACTGCAGTCTCCTCAGTAGGAAATACTTTCAGTTTTTTACTTTGATTCCATCAAGAAGGCATTCAGATGTGTCACACATTTGCCATAAATTCAGAATGTTAGCACTCTTTTTGCTCATTAGATCACTGTAGTAAAGCTACTGCTCACCAGGGAAAACTGCTGCTGGTATTGAAAGTGCATGTTTCAGTCTGCATGTCAGAATTTTTTAATGAAATAGAAGAGGATTTGAGAAGTCACTCAAAACGTGCCCTAATTTTTCTTTCTGCAGCACCAATCATACTTTTTATGGAAAAATGAACCCCCTCATTTTGTTCCTTCTTAAATTAAATGTTTTAAGAGTTACCACTTTAATCCAAGCAAGATGTCTTCAGGTGTGCCATATGTTTATCATAAGTAGGACTGTTAGCGCTCTAGTTGTTCTTTGGAACACTCTGGGAAGCTTCAGTAGAACACAAAGGAATCAACTGACAGTCTCTGCCCTTGTTGGATGTACATGTTTTACTGAGAATGTCAGACTTCATTCTCACATGACTGAGAAAGATAATGTGAATTTACAGAAAATAAGCTCTCAGTTTAGCTTATAGATCACCTTCCAAAACTCTGTGGGAAAAGCATGAGAAAATATTTTTCTCTCAATCATGATATCCCAGCAGAAGGCTTTTTCACATGGTGAAATCACCTTAGAACATACCACAATTCCTAAAATGAGTATGGTACCATCAACAAATGATTTATAATGTAACTAAAGTCTTAAAACCTTCTATTAACTGCAATGCTTTTAAATGAGGTGCTATCATGTATATTGGTCCCAAGATGGCTGCCAACACTTCTTGGATGAAGTGCTGACAGCCAATCAGACCTCAGGATGAGATGTGTGGTTAGGCTCCGCCCACATATATATATGATTTTACTGAAGGCACTTCCCTGACCTGAGGACTACCTCTCTGCCAAATTTCAAGTAATTCTGTTCAGCCGTTCGGGCTGTACCTTGGACTAAAGGTCCCTATGGAAAATTGCATGGGGAAAACGCTTTTTGGGACCCCCCTTTTTTCTCAGCCCCCGCTTGACAAATCCCCCCGAGACTTTCAGGGTAGGAGAGGAGCGGAGCGCCCCACCTATTTTAAAAATTTCGCGAGGATTCGTCAACCGGCGCCAAAGTTATTCCAAATAGAATGTTGCGGATTTCCTATGGAAACACGGTCCTAACTATAACTATCTACTGGCGACCGCCAGTAGATAATATATATATATATATATATATATATATATATATATATATATATATATATATATATATCAAAGCTACCAAGTACCCAACGTACGAGGAGCACTCGGGCCTCAGCTGCACACAAGGAGCCATTCATAGGTAAGCACGCCTCCACCACAACGATTCCTTTCACTGTTCAAACTGCCCTGGATGCCTGACGCGTTTCGAAGTGTCCCCACTTCTCTTCAGAGGCTTTGGCAGTTCAAGAAGAGCGCGTAAGGCACCGCCCCCTTAAATGCATGGATGCACACCCTGGATGGGCTTATGGGACTTGTAGTGCCTTACGTTGCGAAAATGTTCAGCTGGCAACTTCTTCGAGCCCACAGATGGGCCTCGCTGTGCATGGTTCGTGCAAGATCCGTAGGCTGCTGCCCCACGATATCGGCCCAATGATAAGGCCGCGTGGCCCCCACTTCTCTAGGGTGGTGCTCCTCCCGCGGCTGGGTCGCCGCGTAAAAATCAAAGCTACCAAGTACCCAACGTACGAGGAGCACTCGGGCCTCAGCTGCACACAAGGAGCCATTCATAGGTAAGCACGCCTCCACCACAACGATTCCTTTCACTGTTCAAACTGCCCTGGATGCCTGACGCGTTTCGAAGTGTCCCCACTTCTCTTCAGAGGCTTTGGCAGTTCAAGAAGAGCGCGTAAGGCACCGCCCCCTTAAATGCATGGATGCACGCCCTGGATGGGCTTATGGGACTTGTAGTGCCTTACGTTGCGCAAATGTTCAGCTGGCAACTTCTTCGAGCCCACAGATGGGCCTCGCTGTGCATGCTTCGTGCAAGATCCGTAGGCTGCTGCCCCACGATATCGGCCCAATGATAAGGCCGCGTGGCCCCCACTTCTCTAGGGTGGTGCTCCTCCCGCGGCTGGGTCGCCGCGTAAAAATCAAAGCTACCAAGTACCCAACGTACGAGGAGCACTCGGGCCTCAGCTGCACACAAGGAGCCATTCATAGGTAAGCACGCCTCCACCACAACGATTCCTTTCACTGTTCAAACTGCCCTGGATGCCTGACGCGTTTCGAAGTGTCCCCACTTCTCTTCAGAGGCTTTGGCAGTTCAAGAAGAGCGCGTAAGGCACCGCCCCCTTAAATGCATGGATGCACGCCCTGGATGGGCTTATGGGACTTGTAGTGCCTTACGTTGCGCAAATGTTCAGCTGGCAACTTCTTCGAGCCCACAGATGGGCCTCGCTGTGCATGGTTCGTGCAAGATCCGTAGGCTGCTGCCCCACGATATCGGCCCAATGATAAGGCCGCGTGGCCCCCACTTCTCTAGGGTGGTGCTCCTCCCGCGGCTGGGTCGCCGCGTAAAAATCAAAGCTACCAAGTACCCAACGTACGAGGAGCACTCGGGCCTCAGCTGCACACAAGGAGCCATTCATAGGTAAGCACGCCTCCACCACAACGATTCCTTTCACTGTTCAAACTGCCCTGGATGCCTGACGCGTTTCGAAGTGTCCCCACTTCTCTTCAGAGGCTTTGGCAGTTCAAGAAGAGCGCGTAAGGCATCGCCCCCTTAAATGCATGGATGCACGCCCTGGATGGGCTTATGGGACTTGTAGTGCCTTACGTTGCGCAAATGTTCAGCTGGCAACTTCTTCGAGCACACAGATGGGTCTCGCTGTGCATGGTTCGTGCAAGATCCGTAGGCTGCTGCCCCACGATATCGGCCCAATGATAAGGCCGGTGGCCCCCACTTCTCTAGGGTGGTGCTCCTCCCGCGGCTGGGTCGCCGCGTAAAAATCAAAGCTACCAAGTACCCAACGTACGAGGAGCACTCGGGCCTCAGCTGCACACAAGGAGCCATTCATAGGTAAGCACGCCTCCACCACAACGATTCCTTTCACTGTTCAAACTGCCCTGGATGCCTGACGCGTTTCGAAGTGTCCCCACTTCTCTTCAGAGGCTTTGGCAGTTCAAGAAGAGCGCGTAAGGCACCGCCCCCTTAAATGCATGGATGCACGCCCTGGATGGGCTTATGGCACTTCGAAACGCGTCAGGCATCCAGGGCAGTTTGAACAGTGAAAGGAATCGTTGTGGTGGAGGCGTGCTTACCTATGAATGGCTCCTTGTGTGCAGCTGAGGCCCGAGTGCTCCTCGTACGTTGGGTACTTGGTAGCTTTGATTTTTACGCGGCGACCCAGCCGCGGGAGGAGCACCACCCTAGAGAAGTGGGGGCCACGCGGCCTTATCATTGGGCCGATATCGTGGGGCAGCAGCCTACGGATCTTGCACGAACCATGCACAGCGAGGCCCATCTGAGGGCTCGAAGAAGTTGCCAGCTGAACATTTGCGCAACGTAAGGCACTACAAGTCCCATAAGCCCATCCAGGGCGTGCATCCATGCATTTAAGGGGGCGGTGCCTTACGCGCTCTTCTTGAACTGCCAAAGCCTCTGAAGAGAAGTGGGGACACTTCGAAACGCGTCAGGCATCCAGGGCAGTTTGAACAGTGAAAGGAATCGTTGTGGTGGAGGCGTGCTTACCTATGAATGGCTCCTTGTGTGCAGCTGAGGCCCGAGTGCTCCTCGTACGTTGGGTACTTGGTAGCTTTGATTTTTACGCGGCGACCCAGCCGCGGGAGGAGCACCACCCTAGAGAAGTGGGGGCCACGCGGCCTTATCATTGGGCCGATATCGTGGGGCACTAGCCTACGGATCTTGCACGAACCATGCACAGCGAGGCCCATCTGAGGGCTCGAAGAAGTTGCCAGCTGAACATTTGCGCAACGTAAGGCACTACAAGTCCCATAAGCCCATCCAGGGCGTGCATCCATGCATTTAAGGGGGCGGTGCCTTACGCGCTCTTCTTGAACTGCCAAAGCCTCTGAAGAGAAGTGGGGACACTTCGAAATGCGTCAGGCATCCAGGGCAGTTTGAACAGTGAAAGGAATCGTTGTGGTGGAGGCGTGCTTACCTATGAATGGCTCCTTGTGTGCAGCTGAGGCCCGAGTGCTCCTCGTACGTTGGGTACTTGGTGGCTTTGATTTTTACGCGGCGACCCAGCCGCGGGAGGAGCACCACCCTAGAGAAGTGGGGGCCACGGGGCCTTATCATTGGGCCGATATCGTGGGGCAGCAGCCTACGGATCTTGCACGAACCATGCACAGCGAGGCCCATCTGAGGGCTCGAAGAAGTTGCCAGCTGAACATTTGCGCAACGTAAGGCACTACAAGTCCCATAAGCCCATCCAGGGCGTGCATCCATGCATTTAAGGGGGCGGTGCCTTACGCGCTCTTCTTGAACTGCCAAAGCCTCTGAAGAGAAGTGGGGACACTTCGAAACGCATCAGGCATCCAGGGCAGTTTGAACAGTGAAAGGAATCGTTGTGGTGGAGGCGTGCTTAACTATGAATGGCTCCTTGTGTGCAGCTGAGGCCCGAGTGCTCCTCGTACGTTGGGTACTTGGTAGCTTTGATTTTTACGCGGCGACCCAGCCGCGGGAGGAGCACCACCCTAGAGAAGTGGGGGCCACGCGGCCTTATCATTGGGCCGATATCGTGGGGCAGCAGCCTACGGATCTTGCACGAACCATGCACAGCGAGGCCCATCTGAGGGCTCGAAGAAGTTGCCAGCTGAACATTTGCGCAACGTAAGGCACTACAAGTCCCATAAGCCCATCCAGGGCGTGCATCCATGCATTTAAGGGGGCGGTGCCTTACGCGCTCTTCTTGAACTGCCAAAGCCTCTGAAGAGAAGTGGGGACACTTCGAAACGCGTCAGGCATCCAGGGCAGTTTGAACAGTGAAAGGAATCGTTGTGGTGGAGGCATGCTTACCTATGAATGGCTCCTTGTGTGCAGCTGAGGCCCGAGTGCTCCTCGTACGTTGGGTACTTGGTAGCTTTGATTTTTACGCGGCGACCCAGCCGCGGGAGGAGCACCACCCTAGAGAAGTGGGGGCCATGCGGCCTTATCATTGGGCCGATATCGTGGGGCAGCAGCCTACGGATCTTGCACGAACCATGCACAGCGAGGCCCATCTGAGGGCTCGAAGAAGTTGCCAGCTGAACATTTGCGCAACGTAAGGCACTACAAGTCCCATAAGCCCATCCAGGGCGTGCATCCATGCATTTAAGGGGGCGGTGCCTTACGCGCTCTTCTTGAACTGCCAAAGCCTCTGAAGAGAAGTGGGGACACTTCGAAACGCGTCAGGCATCCAGGGCAGTTTGAACAGTGAAAGGAATCGTTGTGGTGGAGGCGTGCTTACCTATGAATGGCTCCTTGTGTGCAGCTGAGGCCCGAGTGCTCCTCGTACGTTGGGTACTTGGTAGCTTTGATTTTTACGCGGCGACCCAGCCGCGGGAGGAGCACCACCCTAGAGAAGTGGGGGCCACGCGGCCTTATCATTGGGCCGATATCGTGGGGCAGCAGCCTACGGATCTTGCACGAACCATGCACAGCGAGGCCCATCTGAGGGCTCGAAGAAGTTGCCAGCTGAACATTTGCGCAACGTAAGGCACTACAAGTCCCATAAGCCCATCCAGGGCGTGCATCCATGCATTTAAGGGGCAGTGCCTTACGCGCTCTTCTTGAACTACCAAAGCCTCTGAAGAGAAGTGGGGACACTTCGAAACGCGTCAGGCATCCAGGGCAGTTTGAACAGTGAAAGGAATCGTTGTGGTGGAGGCGTGCTTACCTATGAATGGCTCCTTGTGTGCAGCTGAGGCCCGAGTGCTCCTCGTACGTTGGGTACTTGGTAGCTTTGATTTTTACGCGGCGACCCAGCCGCGGGAGGAGCACCACCCTAGAGAAGTGGGGGCCACGTGGCCTTATCATTGGGCCGATATCGTGGGGCAGCAGCCTACGGATCTTGCACGAACCATGCACAGCGAGGCCCATCTGAGGGCTCGAAGAAGTTGCCAGCTGAACATTTGCGCAACGTAAGGCACTACAAGTCCCATAAGCCCATCCAGGGCGTGCATCCATGCATTTAAGGGGGCGGTGCCTTACGCGCTCTTCTTGAACTGCCAAAGCCTCTGAAGAGAAGTGGGGACACTTCGAAACGCGTCAGGCATCCAGGGCAGTTTGAACAGTGAAAGGAATCGTTGTGGTGGAGGCGTGCTTACCTATGAATGGCTCCTTGTGTGCAGCTGAGGCCCGAGTGCTCCTCGTACGTTGGGTACTTGGTAGCTTTGATATATATATATATATATATATATATATATATATATATATATATATATATATATATATATATATATATATATATATATATATATATATATATATATATATATATATGTATATATATCTAAACTAGCCTGGGGAATGGAGGAATAGGTTTATGGTTGATTGACTAACATTATGTTAAAACATTTAAAAACATTATGCGAAAGATTTTGGTTTATTCACTTGTGAACTGTAACGTGGAACCCATAGGCTTATTGCATTAACTCAGCATTGTCTATTGTGGTATAACATAGTGTCAAAATGGCCGACACCCTTTTTCCCATTGAGTATTTGTACATGTTGAGTCCGCTTTCCATTTCCACTCTTTTTATCTTTGATAACCAATTGAATGCTTAAATAGAAAGTGGAAACAAAGTATCATTGACATTGACGAAGGCCAGGAGGCTGAAACGCGTTTGTCAGCAGATCGTGTACAGATCGTGTTTTGCAACGAATTTCAATAAATCATTGAATTGAATACTGACCAGAGTGAGCAGCAATCTTTGAACTGTGGCTGATATGGATTCGCGAGTTTCGTCCTCGCGGCTGGAGCACCCGCTGTGCTGAGAGCAGGATAATTGACGGAGAACGTGGAATATATATATATATATATATATATATATATATATATATATATATATATATATATATATATATATATATATATATAATGTGGAGGGAGGTATCAAACTCTGTACATACTTACCTGTCAATATTTTTGCCCTCATTCTTTTTGGAGTGCTGAAAAAGTATAATGATATTCCCTACTTGATATGTAGGACTCTTGCCATAATAATACACCTTCCACACCTCTAAAACAGAAAGCTACCTAAAACTAAGCTGGTACTATGTACCGCTCGTCCCTACTCTAGTCATGCGCAGGACACGTTCTTTGCCCCAGGGCAATGTCATTCATTAAATGAAACCAAAGTATTCTCCCGTGATTAGTGGAAAGCTAAAGGCAGTAATCCTGTTGAAGCTTGGACGTTAGATTATGTTTTAAAGAATGGTTTTCTTGCACAGCATCTGCAGAAAGCTGACAATTCTAATTGCCTGTTAGGAACGACCGATTTGCTAAACTAGCAGAACTGTTCCTGCTAATTTGGTCCTTTAAGCCCCAGGAACATTTTTTAAATTAAAATTGATCGAGTATAGTTGTGTAGGAACCCAAACAGGTCTGAAGCTTTTAAAACGGCAAATGTAAAAGACAATTGGATTACCACCCGCACCTTTTCTTTAGAGTAAACAGTGAAATAATTACTTATCTTGTGATGCATGAACATCTTTAATGAAAGCACTTGCTCTGGAAAAAAAGAGAGCTTGAAAGAACCCTTTGTCTGCAGTGGTAGTGCTGTGAAAATGAGTGGGCATTAGTAAAATGAGATGGCAGGCAAATGTAATCCCCCCTGAAGTGGATGTTAATCCATCTGGCGCAATCTGACTCGGTCAGCAATGTTTGACGGTGTGATTTATTTGTCAGAGTGTAAGCATTAGTGCTGTGCGTCCAGCTGGATGATGATGCACAGTAAATGAGAAACCCTCATTGAACAGCCTTCACAAAGTGAGGGCTCATTTATGTACAAGGATCGCAGCCCAGTCAAAACACTGGGCCCGATTCACAGAACTAACTTAAGCCAAAATCCTAAACTTACTACCATTTTGGTATTCACAGAAGGCACTTACTCATTTTGGTATTTACAGAAGGCACTCACTCATTTCTGTATTCACAGAAGTTAGGACTCCTAACTTTACTACTCCTAAACTGAGAAAAATCCTAACTTTAAGACTTTCGGTATTCACAGAAGGCATTTAGGAGTCCTAAAGTTAGGAGTCCTAACTTTTGTGAATACCAAAATGAGTAAGTGCCTTCTGTGAATACCAAAATGGTAGTAAGTTTAGGATTTTGTCTTAAGTTAGTTCTGTGAATCGGGCCCAACATCTCTAAAGGCGCGTTCTTCGAACTGCATTTTGTAGGTTGAAAAGTAGTACTACAGTAGCACTTTTCACAAAATGCAATTCACAAACATACAATCTGAGATCTTCACCTCTACTATTTTTCCATCCATCCATCCATAAACACTTATAAAGCGCTTGGTTACCACCAACGGCGGTGTCCCGGCGCTAGAAGTAGCAACATGGTCAGACCGGAGAAAGGGTCTAGCTAGGACTAATCAAACAGCCATATTTTCAATGCCTTCCTGAAAGTGGATTTCGATTCTGCTTTGCGCAGGTGATCAGGCATAGCATTCCAAAGAACCGCTGGTCTTACTGCGAAGGCTCGCCCACCAATCCTGGCTTTGGCAAAGCGAGGAGTGTGGAGAAGCATCTGAGAGTTGGATCGCAAGGTCCTGGTCTGGTGATATTTCTGAAGTCTCTGTTTCAGGTATTCTGGACCTCTATCACTTGTGGCTCTATAGGCAAGGGACAGTGCCTTAAATTCAATTCTCCTTTTCACTAGGAGCCAATGAAGGCTGTGCAAATGAGGAGAAATGTGGTGTCGGAGGGGCACATTTCTGATGAACCTCGCTGTGGCGTTCTGGACTGTCTGCAATCTCTGGGTAAGATAAGCAGAGAGACCCAGGTACAAGCTGTTAGCATAGTCCAGCTGAGATGGTAATGAGGGCATGGACTATTGTAGCCCGACAGTCCATCGGCAACAGGTGGAGGAATCTTCACAAGGTTTTAAGTTTCCAAAAACAAGCTTTGGAGACTTGACCACACTGGGCCTTGCGCAACAGTTTAGAATCAATTTTAAAGCCTACGTTTCTGACAGAGGTGACAGGGATGGGGGGAGGGGTTCAGCTGCGCCTGCCACCAGAGATCTGCCCATGGGGGTGAAGATTGATTAAAGAACATCACCTCCGTTTCGTCAGCCTTTAATTTCAGGCAATTGTCTGTCATCCAGGAGGCAATCATGGTGAGGCAATGCCTGAAGCTGTCAAACGCAGCCTTTTTAGTGTCTTTGAATGAGAACACGAGCTGCATATCATCAGCGTATGATATCATTCTCACTCCAGAGGGATCCACTACAGTTGTCAAAGAGGCCAGATAAACATTAAACAGGGTGGGGCTCAACGCCAAGCCCTGAGGTACTCCACATACCATGGTGCAGGAAGGGGAGACATGAGGGCGCAGAAAGCCCTGTTGAGACCGTGCTTCCAGGAATGAGCGGAACCAGTTCAAGATAGTTCCCGAGATACCCAGCTGTGCCAGGCAGTCTAAAAGGATCAAATGAGAGACCTATCGAAGACTGCGGACAAGTCCAACAGCACAAGCATGGCACAGCTACCGTGGTCAATGGATTCTCAGATGGTTTTTGCCACTTCCAGCAGAGCAGTCTCAGTACTGTAGCCTGTCCTAAAACCCGACTGGGAGTCATGAAGAAGGTTATTAGACTCCAGGAAGTCAGATAGTCGTCTCTGAACTTCCTGCTCCAGAATGTTTGCAGGAGCAAGCAGGAGCGAGATGGGCCTAAAGTTCTTAAGTGTACCAGGATCCGCGTCTTCCTTTTTAAGAATAGGCAAAACATATGCTTTTTTCCATACAGAGGGATAACTACCCAACGTCAGAGAAGCATTCCAGATAATATTCAAGTGGGGATTGAAATAAGGAGCCAGCAGTTTGAAAAATTTAGCTGGACAAGGATCAAGTGGCGAACCTGATTTCGTTCTTACTAGATCTGAAAGGAACAGTTTAGCAGCAATGGGTAGGTAAAACACAAATTTCAAAACAAGTTTTTAAAGAGACAGATTAAAAAGCACCAAGCAGTGTTAGTGTTAAGAACAGAATCGAAATAACGCTGTGAGCCAAGCATCTTCCCCAGCCCTAATGACCGCAGCTATGCGGAGATCTCTATGATGGTGGCAAAGATCTCCATACACGTAGGTATATGTTTTGCTAGTAAATATGAGAGGTACACAGGGCACAGGTTGCAAAACGGAGAAAACTTACTGGTAAATGGTTGGGTTTAGGGAGACTGTAGGAAGAAGTGGGGAGGGGCATGGTAACACAAACCCACAAAAGAGTAACTAAAGTGCAATTTCAATTCACAAAATAAAATTTTAAGGTTAGTAAAATCCTAACGCAGTCATAAATATATATATTCTCTAATAAAAACAAAGGTTGAAGTAAAGGTGTTAGACCTGGCATCATTGGCGTGGGTCTCCCTTCCTTTCTACTCTCCCTATCTTTTATATTGGCTCGATTTAGATGTTTTGGGCGCCGTGCCACTGCTACTCAGTGCCACAGCGCAAATGCTCCCTGTATATAAATGACTGTATGAATAATGATAACTACAATACCTACATCGGTGTAGCCTGTTTCAATAGTGAGTTACCTTCGATTTCACTGTAGCTACTGCGAAACGATCCATTCTCATAGGCCAGGATGGGCCGGTTAAAGATTGCTTTCTATCATCCTATCGGGCCCTAGGAACCTGATAGGACCCTTGAGTTTGATATGTATATGCTCAGGACATTGAGGGGCACCTTTTAGTAAGGACCATTTATATATTGCATGTGTTGAAATACCTTTCCTGAAAACGTGGTAGTTTCTTGCCTAAGCTTTACTGTAGGCTATTGCGTGTATGTGTATTGGCCGTTTTGGAGCAGCAGGGCCAGCTGGGTCAGACCTGGCTGGAGAGATAGATCGGTATTCGGAGCATGGGGAGGGGTGACTCTTTAATCAGAGCAGGGCCATGACTGGCAAGGTAAAAGATGGCTCCACCTCTCACTGGGTGTCTGATAGCAGATCCCCTCATTCTGAAAGGGCAGGATGTCGCCTCGTAAACCAAGTGCTCCCCGACCCCACTGAACTGGTTCAACTTCTGACCGGAGTCAATGATTTGCAACCTTAGAGAACAAACACTTTTTTAGGTATAAAATGCTGCGCTGGAACTTTGGCCAAGTGTGTTCCTTCTGGATGTCAAGACGAAACTCTGTCCGAGTGAACAGAGGAAAGGACTTTGCAATTTTCATCAAGCTTGCAGAAGAAACTACCGGAGGGCCTAAATCGAGAGCGCCTCCTGCAGAAGACTCAGGGACATTAGACTTCACCCCGTCCACCGTCGGAATTCCTGTGCGAGGAGTTCTGCTTGCAGGCGAGGCCTCCGTCGAGTAATCCTCTAGTTCTACTGTGAGGACCGTGGACTGGGCGGTTCTGAACTTTTGCTAACCCTGTGCGGGCCGCTGCAGCTAAGAGAGAGCTGCCACCACTGAGAGCTCGCCTGAATCGGAATTGAACTTTCTACATTTTCGCTGAACCTGTGTGGGCCAATGCAGCTAAGGGAGAGCTGCTGCCGCTGAGTGCCCGCCTGACTCTGAACCTTTGAACCTTCTTGCTAAACCTGTGTGGTCTGCTGCAGCTAAGAGAGAGCTGAGAGCCCGCCTAAATCTGTATCTTCAAACCTTTCGCTGGATCTATGTGGGCCGCTGCAGCTAAGAGAGAGATGCCGCCGCTGAGAGCCTGCCTGAATCGGAACCTTCGGACCTTCCGCTGAATCTGCATGGACCGCTGCAGTCGAGAAAGCGCTGTGGTCTCTGAGCGTCCACCGTGGTGCGCGCCTGGTCGAGACCCTAAATTGTCCCGTGGGCCACCGCAGCTAAGAGAGAGCTGCTACCACTGACTGCCCACACCCTTTGCTATGGTGCACCATTGTGATCTGTCCCGTGGGCCGCCGCAGCCAAGAGAGAGCTGCTGCCTCTGAGTGCCCAGGGCACAGGGCGCATTTACATACCTGTCACATCAGGTCCCACCCTCTCCCTTCACCACTGTGCAAACGGGCCCGCTGGTGCGTTGTAAGTTGGGGAATTAACTCCCCTTGAATCCTGAGGGTCCCTGTAGTCCAACTAGCCCACCAGGTACCTCCAGTAAGTGCCACAGAGCTGCGTTGCAGAGAGGTGGAAAAAGGGGCGTGGCCTTGGGCCACCTCTCTGCAAAGCAGCTCTGTGGTGCTTACTGGAGGTACCTGGTGAGCTAGTTGGCCACAGGGACCCTCAGGATTCAAGGGGACATAATCCCCCAATTTACAACGTACTAGGGTGTGCGTTTGTACAGTAGTGCAGGGAGGGGGCGGGGCCTGATATAAGAAGTTAGCTATTCTGCTTAGGGGTGGGCGGAATTTGCGAAATTCACTTTTGCAAATTATCGCGAAAATGTTAAAAATGTCCGCAAACACGCGGAAATATCGCGAAGATGCAGAAGTTTTTTTCCCGCCCGTTCACGGTATTTTCTGCGTGGTCGCAGCTCGCCAACTTACGCATGCGGTTGCTCGCGGGCGCGGCCATCTTGTTTTCACTTGTCTCGTGGTGAATGATCGCGAGAAGAAAGACGTGATTGCGCGACGAATGACGTTACTGCGGGTGCGAACTGTCGCGAGACAGTGCAAATGGCTACCAACAATCCAACATCTCGTGGAGAACGCGACCGGGTCGGGAAAACTTGTCGGCGAACGCGGGGATTCAGGTAAGGCGATCGCGCGCACGTGAGAATGTATTATTTTACAGCACGAGCAAGCAAAAAATTTCCGATAAAATGCGGATTGCGGAAATTTTGACATTTTTGCGCTCTCCGCGGAACGCGAAAATGTCAAATTATCGCAATTTCCGCGAGCGGAATGGAATTTTAGCCCAGGCCTAATCCTGCTGTGTGGGACTTACTGGTGGTAATAAAAGGGGTAGTTGGCCCCCAAGGTTGATGTTGGGGGCTAACTACTCCATCTGTTACCTCCAGCAAATGCCACACAGTGGGATTGGTAAGAGGTGTTTGAAGGCCACGCTCACCTTTCTCCACCATTCTGCAAACGCGACTGCTATGTTATAGTTAGAAATTAGCATTTAAAAAAGCTTTGAAATTCACTGAAAAAACATAGGTTTCAGAGACGTTATAGTTAGAAATTAGCATTTAAAAAAAACATAGAAATTGACTGAAAAACCATAGGTTTCAGGTACGTTATAGTTAGAAATTAGCACTTATAAAACCTTAGAAATACACTGAAACAACCATAGGTTTCAGGCACGTTATAGTTAGTTGTGCATTTCACTCGTACAAAACCATAGAAATTCCGGCGTTATAGTTAGTTCAGCTAACTATAACTCGTGCCCCCGCAATGCACTGCTGATGATGTCACATATTATATCATTCATGACATTGTCAGTGACATTACTGATGACATCTCAAATGACATCACTAATGACAACACTGATGGCATCATCCACATGATAATCTGATGCACCTCCTCACACCCTAAAATAACCTTTGACACACCCACTCTAAAATACAAACTACCATTCTCAAAACCATAGACACACCAATACCAATTACTACATACCCACTCACTGATTCCTAGGTCAACACACACATCCACTCACTCACCTATACAGTCACTCATAAATGCAGTCCCTCATCAATACAGCCACTATCATATGTACTCATACACACATACAGACACTCACACAGCACCACTCACCCATAGAGTTAATCACACAGCTAGTCAGTAATGCAAATAATTAATCACACTCCCATTTACTCACCTACTCAGTTATACACACACCACCTCACTTATTTATACAGATACTAACACATACTTACTCTCATATACAATCAATGACAAAAGCACACACTCATCCATACAGATACTCTCCCTATCACTCACTCTCACATATAATCTTTTATACACTCCAACACTCAAATATACTGCCTTTCACATATGTAGTTACTCACACATGTACAACTAAGACATCCATTAACTCAATAACACAGCAATACACACTCCCACCCACCTATACAGCCCTTCACTGATGCACTCTTGAACCCATACACCCAGTGAATCAGCCACTCACACATCTATGCACAGAGTCACACCCCCACCCACCCACCCACCCACCCAGACACTCAGGCACCAATACAGATACTCAAACAACCAAACAATAACCCAAATAGACACTCATGTAGCTACTCACCAACCCATGTGACCGCTTACACTCCAACTAAGAAACTGGTACATACATTCACACAGTTTTCTAAGTAACCCATGCATTCAGTAAGATACGGTTAATCAGTCACTTATACAATCAGCCACACATCTACTAAATCATCCATTCACACACTCATACACCCACTCATTCTTCAATACACCTTTGCATATATATAAAACATATTTACACGTTATAGAAACAGTCACTGGATGATGTCATCAGTGATGTCATTTGAGATGTCATCAGTGATGTCACTGACCATGTCATGAATGATGCAATATGTAACGTCATCAGCAGTGCATTGAGGGGGCGCGAGTTATAGTTAGCTGAACTAACTATAACGCCTGAATTTCTATGTAACGTGCTTGAAACCTATGGTTTTCCAGTGAATTTCTAAGGATGGATATATATATATATATATATATATATATATATATATATATATATCGCAGTAAACCTTTCTTTCAAACGATCGTCTTTACCATCGATCAAGAAGGGGATGGACTCCACTTAATTGTTCCCGATTTGTTTTATTTTGTTTGTGCGCTATGCCGCCATGACGCGTTTCGGGCTCAACAGCCCTTGATCACATGACGTGCCCCTTGCATTTCTCCCATTTTTAAAGTGACAGTGCATTGATAATTACCATAGACATAGACAAAATACAACCATGTTTCAAGCGCTTTTTGTGCGCAAATTCTTGTTACATCAAAATGGTTTGTTATAACTGTAAAATACAGAACATGATTAATAACTCGTGGCTACAGATTTGTAAATATCGAGCTATTGGCTCACATATTATAAAGTGCATGTGCCTTTGTATAAATACATAAATAGACTGCACATATAAAATCAGAGCAATATACAAGATAATATCATGTTAAAAACCATATTGTTAAAAAAGTATTGGAGAAATATTTAGCAGCATGGTTTAGTCTAATTGTGCAAATACGGCAAATAAGTGCAAAATTGTGCAAACCTGTGTATATTTATATATATACAATGCGAAAGGTGCTCGGTTGTCCCTGCCGCGGCTCCAAACCAAAGGGCGCGTCGCTTTGACGGACCAACCCAGCAAGGTCCGTAATGAATTAGCAACAAAGTTCCTTCTAGTAAAGGATGACGACGCCGTGTCTTGTGCTGAAAATAGATTTATTCGTCAGCAGCTGACGAATAAATCTATTTTCAGCACAAGACACGGCGTTGTCATCCTTTACTAGAAGGAACTTTGTTGCTAATATATATATATATATATATATATATATATATATATATATATATAGTTCCACAAGTTGCCCCTAGAGCAAGGATGCACTCGAACAGCAGCTTGCTTGTGAAAGCCTTTATTTCAACACAAACTGCAACCTGCATTCCAATTAAAGTTCCACCCTGATGCATTTCAGAGCTCCTTGCTCCTTTCTCAAAGGCTCAACACTGAGTTTCACAAGCTGACACACCTTTGAATAATTAATTCCCCGCCCTCTAATGAGCATTGCCTTCTGGGATCTGTAGTGTGTGCCAAAAAATACCTGCCCAAATGGGTGCTGTGTCTCTCAGGTTGTTGCAGATTTTCAGCCCTCCAATGGGCCTCAGAGTGCAAGTTCGTTTTTCAATTTAAAATGCTGCTGTTCCACTTTAAGGTTCTGGCATGATTCCAACCTCGTGGCCCCCTTAAATGTCAGGGTGGTGCAATCCTCCACGGCTGGGCTGCCGAGATAAACACAGTTCCACAAGTTGCCCCTAGAGCAAGGATGCACTCGAACAGCAGCTTGCTTGTGAAAGCCTTTATTTCAACAAAAACTGCAACCTGCATTCCAATTAAAGTTCCAGCCTGATGCATTTCAGAGCTCCTTGCTCCTTTCTCAAAGGCTCAACACTGAGTTTCACAAGCTGACACACCTTTGAATAATTAATTCCCCGCCCTCTAATGAGCATTGCCTTCTGGGATCTGTAGTGTGTGCCAAAAAATACCTGCCCAAATGGGTGCTGTGTCTCTCAGGTTGTTGCAGATTTTCAGCCCTCCAATGGGCCTCAGAGTGCAAGTTCGTTTTTCAATTTAAAATGCTGCTGTTCCACTTTAAGGTTCTGGCATGATTCCAACCTCGTGACCCCCTTAAATGTCAGGGTGGTGCAATCCTCCACGGCTGGGCTGCCGAGATAAACACAGTTCCACAATTTGCCCCTTTGGGCAGGTATTTTTTGGCACACACTACAGATCCCAGAAGGCAATGCTCATTAGAGGGTGGGGAATTAATTATTCAAAGGTGTGTCAGCTTGTGAAACTCAGTGTTGAGCCTTTGAGAAAGGAGCAAGGAGCTCTGAAATGCATCAGGCTGGAACTTTAATTGGAAAGCAGGTTGCAGTTTTTGTTGAAATAAAGGCTTTCACAAGCAAGCTGCTGTTCGAGTGCATCCTTGCTCTAGGGGCAACTTGTGGAACTGTGTTTATCTCGGCAGCCCAGCCGTGGAGGATTGCACCACCCTGACATTTAAGGGGGCCACGAGGTTGGAATCATGCCAGAACCTTAAAGTGGAACAGCAGCATTTTAAATTGAAAAACGAACTTGCACTCTGAGGCCCATTGGAGGGCTGAAAATCTGCAACAACCTGAGAGACACAGCACCCATTTGGGCAGGTATTTTTTGGCACACACTACAGATCCCAGAAGGCAATGCTCATTAGAGGGCAGGGAATTAATTATTCAAAGGTGTGTCAGCTTGTGAAACTCAGTGTTGAGCCTTTGAGAAAGGAGCAAGGAGCTCTGAAATGCATCAGGCTGGAACTTTAATTGGAATGCAGGTTGCAGTTTTTGTTGAAATAAAGGCTTTCACAAGCAAGCTGCTGTTCGAGTGCATCCTTGCTCTAGGGGCAACTTGTGGAACTGTGTTTATCTCGGCAGCCCAGCCGTGGAGGATTGCACCACCCTGACATTTAAGGGGGCCACGAGGTTGGAATCATGCCAGAACCTTAAAGTGGAACAGCAGCATTTTAAATTGAAAAACGAACTTGCACTCTGAGGCCCATTGGAGGGCTGAAAATCTGCAACAACCTGAGAGACACAGCACCCATTTGGGCAGGTATTTTTTGGCACACACTACAGATCCCAGAAGGCAATGCTCATTAGAGGGCGGGGAATTAATTATTCAAAGGTGTGTCAGCTTGTGAAACTCAGTGTTGAGCCTTTGAGAAAGGAGCAAGGAGCTCTGAAATGCATCAGGCTGGAACTTTAATTGGAATGCAGGTTGCAGTTTTTGTTGAAATAAAGGTTTTCACAAGCAAGCTGCTGTTCGAGTGCATCCTTGCTCTAGGGGCAACTTGTGGAACTGTGTTTATCTCGGCAGCCCAGCCGTGGAGGATTGCACCACCCTGACATTTAAGGGGGCCACGAGGTTGGAATCATGCCAGAACCTTAAAGTGGAACAGCAGCATTTTAAATTGAAAAACGAACTTGCACTCTGAGGCCCATTGGAGGGCTGAAAATCTGCAACAACCTGAGAGACACAGCACCCATTTGGGCAGGTATTTTTTGGCACACACTACAGATCCCAGAAGGCAATGCTCATTAGAGGGCGGGGAATTAATTATTCAAAGGTGTGTCAGCTTGTGAAACTCAGTGTTGAGCCTTTGAGAAAGGAGCAAGGAGCTCTGAAATGCATCAGGCTGGAACTTTAATTGGAATGCAGGTTGCAGTTTTTGTTGAAATAAAGGCTTTCACCAGCAAGCTGCTGTTCGAGTGCATCCTTGCTCTAGGGGCAACTTGTGGAACTATGTTTATCTCGGCAGCCCAGCCGTGGAGGATTGCACCACCCTGACATTTAAGGGGGCCACGAGGTTGGAATCATGCCAGAACCTTAAAGTGGAACAGCAGCATTTTAAATTGAAAAACGAACTTGCACTCTGAGGCCCATTGGAGGGCTGAAAATCTGCAACAACCTGAGAGACACAGCACCCATTTGGGCAGGTATTTTTTGGCACACACTACAGATCCCAGAAGGCAATGCTCATTAGAGGGCGGGGAATTAATTATTCAAAGGTGTGTCAGCTTGTGAAACTCAGTGTTGAGCCTTTGAGAAAGGAGCAAGGAGCTCTGAAATGCATCAGGCTGGAACTTTAATTGGAATGCAGGTTGCAGTTTTTGTTGAAATAAAGGCTTTCACAAGCAAGCTGCTGTTCGAGTGCATCCTTGCTCTAGGGGCAACTTGTGGAACTGTGTTTATCTCGGCAGCCCAGCCGTGGAGGATTGCACCACCCTGACATTTAAGGGGGCCACGAGGTTGGAATCATGCCAGAACCTTAAAGTGGAACAGCAGCATTTTAAATTGAAAAACGAACTTGCACTCTGAGGCCCATTGGAGGGCTGAAAATCTGCAACAACAACAGAGACACAGCACCCATTTGGGCAGGTATTTTTTGGCACACACTACAGATCCCAGAAGGCAATGCTCATTAGAGGGCGGGGAATTAATTATTCAAAGGTGTGTCAGCTTGTGAAACTCAGTGTTGAGCCTTTGAGAAAGGAGCAAGGAGCTCTGAAATGCATTAGGCTGGAACTTTAATTGGAATGCAGGTTGCAGTTTTTGTTGAAATAAAGGCTCTCACAAGCAAGCTGCTGTTCGAGTGCATCCTTGCTCTAGGGGCAACTTGTGGAACTATATATATATATATATGTATATATATATATATATACATATATATATATATATATATATATATACATATATATATATATATATTTATACACACCAGGGAGTTCCAAGCTGAGTCGCACTCGAACACACGCCGCCTTCCCCAAAGCCTTTAATGGTATGGACACAGTATTCCACCAGTCATACAGGACATCTTACAACAGCCAGACGCGTTTCAAGTTCTACTCTTCATCAAAGGCTGATATTTTAAGAAAGAGTGAATGGCGGTCTTCGTCATCCTTATATGCCAATATTGTATTCCCTGATTAGGCTGCTCTGTATGAGGCTTTACGTTGCATTCTGGGTGATGGGGTCCGTAATAAATCCTGAATGGGTGCACTCATATTAATTGTCTCAAAAGCTCACCATGAGCCCTGGCAAAGCACTGTCCTTATCCATGGCATATGCTCCACAGTATAATTCGATAAATCACAAACTCCGTGGCCCCCTGTTATTGCTCTCCTGGGGTGGTGCGGGCTCAGTGGCAGGACGGCCGCTCATAGATTTATACACAACGGGGAGTTCCTAGTTGAGTCGCACTCGAACACGCGCCGCCTTCCCCAAAGCCTTTAATGGTATGGACACAGTATTCCGCCAGTCATAGAGGACATCTTACAACAACCTGACACGTTTCAAGTTCCACTCTTTATCAGAGGCTGATTTTGTAAGAAAGAGTGCATGGCGGTCTCCCTCATCCTTATATGCCAATATCGTATTCCCTGATTGGGCTGCTCTGTATGAGGCTATACGTTGCATTCTGTGTGATGGGTTCCGTAATAAATCCTGAATGGATGCACTCATATTAATTGTCTCAAAAGCTCACCATGAGCCCTGGCAAAGCACTGTCCTTATCCATGGCACATGCTCCACAGTAGAATTCGATAAATCACAAACTCCGTGGCCCCCTGTTATTGCTCTCCTGGGGTGGTGCGGGCTCAGTGGCAGGACGGCCGCTCATAGATTTATACACACCGGGGAGTTCCAAGTTGAGTCGCACTCGAACACGCGCCGCCTTCCCCAAAGCCTTTAATGGTATGGACACAGTATTCCGCGAGTAATACAGGACATCTTACAACAGCCTGACGCGTTTCAAGTTCCACTCAGAGGCTGATGTTGTAAGAAAGAGTGCATGGCGGTCTCCGTCATCCTTCTATGCCAATATTGTATTCCCTGATTGGGCTGCTCTGTATGAGGCTATATGTTGCATTCTGGGTGATGGGGTCCGTAATAAATCCTGAATGGATGCACTCATATTGATTGTCTCAAAAGCTCACCATGAGCCCCGGCAGTCATACTTGGAACTCCCCGGTGTGTATAAATATAAGTATATATATATATTTAAAAACACCAAACTCCCTCACGGGTTGGAAAGAGTGCGGCACAGCTCCGGGGTTCAAAACGGGCAGCTTTATTGATATTTCATGACTGTGGATGAACGGTCAATGAAACGCTTTGACAGACGTGTTTCAACTTGTGTAGCTTTCCTCAGTGCCTCATTCCAATGGCTCCTCATTGTCCCTGGGGGTCAGCTGGAATATAGATGCTGTTGTGACCACTTCCAGTGTGATGATTACTTGCCCCTCCTCCGCCCTAAAGGGAAAAGGCACCTTGCACACCTCAGTCCCAACCAACGGCATGCTGGTATTTAGTAGGGGTGGGCGGAATTTGCGTAACCGCGTTACGCAAATCTCCGCGAAACGGTAAAAAATCTCCGCGAACACGCAGAAATTCCGCGAACACGCAGAATTGCTTGTTCGTGATGCTTTTTTCCTGTTCACAATTGCTGTTTGCATGCTCGGGGAGAAATATTTCGCGAACACGCATTTTGGGAACGCGAACAAGCAAAAAATTTCGCAAAGTCGCGGAAAGTAGAATTTGGGCAATTTTGCGTTCTCTGCGGAACGCGAAATTACCCAAATTCCGCAAATTCCACGAGCAGAATGGAATTTACCTCCCAGACCTAGTATTTAGAGTCATGTTGTGGACGTCCATTAAGTAATTGGGCAATCCAAAGCACCAGGTGATGCCCAAAAACATGTTGGCCGTTGACCCCACACTGCCGCCGGTGCCTGGGATAGTTAAAGCCACTTGTTTGTCCCCTTCTCAGGTAATTAATATTGCCTCCTCTCTCACTAGTCCGAAGTAACACCTAGTGGCAATTAACAACAGCAGGGGGGCGACACGTTGCAGTTCCATGCACACTCCAAAGGTTTGCAGGCTTCCTGCGTAGCTCCTGAACGATAGGGCATACCACTAGCCAGAGCCCACTTTCCTGCACAACATGAAAACACCAAACTTCCTCACAGGTAGGAAAGAGTGCGGCACAGCTCCGGGGTTCAAAACAGGCAGCTTTATTGATATTTCTGCGCATGGATGAAAGGTCCATGAAACGTTTTGGCAGACGCGTTTCAGCTTGTGTAGCTTTCCTCAGTGCCTAGTTCCAATGGCTCCTCATTGTCCCTGGGGGTCAACTGGAATATAGATGCTTTTGTGACCACTCCCAGTGTGGGGATTACTTGCCCCTCCTCTGCCTTTAAGTGAAAAGGCACCTTGCGCACCTCAGTCCCAAACAACGACATGCTGCTATTTGGAGTCATGTCATGGACGTCCATTAAGTAACTGGGCAATCCAAAGCACCAGGTGATGCCCCAAAACACGTTGGCCGATGACCCCCACACCACTTGTGTGTCCCCTTCTCAGGCAATTAATATATATATATATATATATATATATATATATATATATATATATATATATATATATATATATATATATATATATATATATATATATATATATATATATATATATATATGTATATATATATATTACCTACTGGCGGTCGCCAGTAGATAGTTATAGTTACAACCTAGTTTCCATAGGAAATCTCAAAATTCTATTTTGAATAACTTTGGCGCCGGTTGATGAATCCTCGCAAAATTTTCAAAACTAATGGGGAGCTCCGCTCAGCTCCTACCCTGAAAGTCTCGGGGTGATTCGTCGAGCGGGGGCCGAGAAAAAGGGGGGGTCCCAAAACTGCATTTTCCCCATGCATTTTTCCATAGGACCTTTAGTCGCAGCTACAGCCCGAACGGCTGAACAGAATTACGTGAAATTTGGCAGAGAGGTAGCCATAAGGTCAAGGAAGTGCCCTTTGCAGGTCTGGTGTAAATCTGTTCAGGATTTCCTGAGAAAATAGCATTTAAAAGCATATCAATATCTATACGCGCGCACCGTGCGCGCACCGTGTGCGCACGGTGCGTGCACCCTGCCTGTGCGAGCGCAATTCTGATTGGCTGTTAGATGTCGGTAAACATTCGAATCGGTCGAAACCAGGAAGTGTCGGCCGCCATTTTGTCTCTCGCAGTCTGAGGGGGTGAAAAAAAAAGGTGGAGAACATGAAAAGGGGGCAGAGTGGACAGTTCCTGACCCCCTAGCCTTGGTCAGGGGGTCACAGAAGGACCCCCAAGGGAGAAAAAAACAATTTTTTTTTTTTTTTAAATCACGAGGTGCGCGCACCGCGCGTGCAAGGCACGTACTGCGAACCGTGGGCGCACAGTGCTCGCACCTCGCAATTTAAAAAAAAATAATAATAATTTCACGGTGCGCGCACGGTATAAAACCTGAAAAAAAAAATTTGATAAATGCATAACTTAGCATTTAAAAAACCGTAAAAATTCACTGAAAAAAACATAGGTTTCACACACGTTATAGTTACGAATTAGCATTTAAAAAACCTTGCAAATTCACTTAAAAAACCATAGGTTTCACACATGTTATAGTTAGCTGGACATTTCACTCGTAAAAAACAATGAAATTCCCCCGTTATAGTTAGTGCAGGCAACTATAACTCACGCGACCGCAATCCTCTGCTGATGACGTCAGATATTACATCACTGATGATATATGTGTCTTTATGAAAAATAAATATTTGTAATATATGTATAGCTAAAGATTAATGGATGGAAGAAGACATGGGTAAATAAGTGTCTAAATACAGTGATGTAATATCTGACGTCATCAGCAGAGGATTGCGGTCGCGCGAGTTATAGTTGCCTGCACTAACTATAACGGGGGAATTTCATTGGTTTTTTACGAGTGAAATGTCCAGCTAACTATAACATGTGTGAAACCTATGGTTTTTTAAGTGAATATATATATATATATATATATATATATATATATATATATATATATATATATATATATATATATATATTCACTGAAAAAACCATAGGTTTAAGGGACGTTATAGTTAGTTGGACATTTGACTCATACAAAACTGGAGAAATATGGCCATTATAGTTAGTAAAGCTAACTATAACTCGTACCCCCGCAATGCACTGCTGATGTCACCTATTACATCACTCATGACATGGTGAGTGACATCACTGATGACATCACTGATGACATCTAAAGACATCACTGAGGAAATCACTGATGACATCATCCAGTGACTGTGTGTTTCTATAAAGTTTAAATATGTTTTATGTATATGCCAAGGTGTATTGAAGAATGAGTGGGTGTATAAGTGTCTGGGTGTAGGATTTAATAGGTGTGTGACTGACTGTATAAGTGAGTGATTAAATGTGTCTTACTGAATGCATGGGTTAGTGACTAAACTGTGTGAATGTCTGTATCAGTCTATCTGTTGTTGTGTAAGCAGCTGCATGGGTTGGTGACTAGCTACATGAGTGTCTATATGGGTTAATGATTGGTTGCGTGAGTATCTGTATGGGTGCCTGAGTGTTTGTGTTGATGGGTGGGGGGTGTGTGCGTTTGTGCATAGATGTGTGAGTGGGTGGTTCACTGGGTGTATGGGTTCAAGAGTGCATGTGGAAATAGCTGTATGGGTCAGTGAGTGTGTGTATGGGTGTGTTGGTGAGTGAATGCATGTCTCAGTGGCATATGTTTGAGTAACTACATATGTGAAAGGCAGTATATGTGAGTGTTGGAGTATATAAATGACTATATGTGAGAGTGAGTGATTGTGAGAGTGGCTGTATGAATGAGTGTGTGCTTGTGTCAGTGATTGTATAAGAGAGTAAGTATATGTTAGTATCTGTATGAATAAGTGAGGTAGTAAATGTATAACTGTATGGGTGAGTAAATGGCAGTGTTATTGATTCTTTATATGACTGGCTAGGTGTGTGAATAACTCTATGGATGAATGGCAGTGTGTGAGTGTCTGTATAGGTGTATGAGTGCATATGATAGTGCTGTATTGATGAGTGAGTACATGTATGAGTGACTGTATGGGTGAATGAATGGATGTGTGTGTGTATACATAGGAATCAGTCAGTGGGTATGTAATAACTGCTATTAGTTTGTCAATGGTTTAGTTATTGGAAGTCTGTATTTTAACAGGGGGTGTATGAACGCCTTTATTAGGGTGTGAGGAGGTGCATAAAATTATCACATGGATGATATCATCATTGATCAGCAGTGCATTGCAGGGGCACGAGTTATAGTTAGCTCTGTAAACCATAATGGCTGAACTTTCTGGTTTTGTACGAGTGAAATGTCCAACTAACTATAATGTATCTGAAACTTATAGTTTTTTTTCAGTGAATTTTTAAAATGGTAATTTATAACTATAACGTCCCTGAAACCTATGGTTTTTTCAGTGAATTTCTAAGGCTTTTTAAATGCTAATTTCTAACTATAATGTCCCTGAAACCTATTTTTTTTTTAATTTCAAAGGATTTTAAATGCTAATTTCTAATTAGAATGTTCATTAAACCTATGGTTTTTTCAGTTATTTTGAATTTTTGTGTGTGATATTTTAATATCTTAAAAATAGTTTTGTAATTATTTGTGTTTGTTATTAAAAGTATATAATGTCTTCTTTTTTATTAAATACTAAAATATATTTTTTTTTAGGAAAAAGTGGAGTCGCGCACCCATCGTGTACCTATCTCGGTGGTTGTGCGAACTCAAACCGCCATATTGGTGAATTCGTGAAGGATGCGCATTTCAACCAGCCCACTCCACTTATGCTTACAGGGAAGGAACGACAACGCTACTGATCACAGGTTTAGTTGTCAACATCTCACAGCCACTCACTCACAGCTAGTTTACACCCACACTATACCCATACAGCACAGGTGTCACAGGACATGTCACCCTGCCAATAAAAAGGGCCGGGTGCACGTGCTGGAGGCCATTTCCATTCTTCCCATGACTTGAATTCCACTGAGTTAGTGCCACCAGAGCTGAGCGGGTGTGCAGCTTGCGATGATGCATAGGCCTCAATACACCATCCTGGCAATCAAGACCCGATTTTAATTGTGAGCTCAGCTGGACCGTGTGTACGACGCACAGAGATGACTCCTCGGCGCGGTGCAGCAGAATGCGCTTGGGGCCTGTGCGGAATCCAGTGACGGCTGAGGAGGTTGTTCCGGCATGTCGTGGGCCCTCTTGGAGACACGCGGGTGGCGGCAGGTGAGCATTGAGGTCTGGGTGCGCAGGGTCGGGCACTCATTGCTGGGTGGCGGACTGGTCTGTAGACTAGGGCTAGGATGCTTGCGAAAGATGTAGGAATCATGCACACTGACTGAGAAGTTTGCGATGACATTATTGTAGAGGCCCCGGTGGTCCAGTTTTGCCTGCACATTGTTGGAATGCGTGTTGTTTCTGCTGCGCTGATTGTGTACAGTATCGACAGCGAGCACAAGTAGTACATGTGTGCAGTCAATTGCCCCCAACACATGCACAAAGCCTGCTATGGCGTGGTTACCTTGCTCGGTCTCCAGCTGTTCCTGCGCAGTGTGTGTGAAATGAAGATGCAGGTGTATCAAGCTGAAACGAACAAATTATACTTACAGGTATCATAAATCCTGCATAATGAGACTGTAACAGAAGTTTGTGTGGTTGTAACAATCGTTTTCTTTCCGACGAAAGTTACATCCACACAAACTTTTGTTACAGTCATTTAGTGCAGGATTGATCATACCTGTAAGCATTCCGGTTAGTCCAGGTGCAATACATTGTCCATATTACGATTGTAACCATACTAACGCTTGACCATTCTCACCATTTATCCAACAGGTTTCTGAATGTGGAGTATGGGAATTTCCAGGACGATCTGCAGTTATTTGGATCCACAAGTGGCCCTGTTGATATTCACCGTTGGGAATATCACTCGTTGTTTGATGTTTTTGTGTTGTTAATTTATGTTTTTGTAATAAAGTTCTGTTTTTCCACTACTGTTGACTACTGGACTTTATGACCTGGCGCACCCCCATTTCAGTGACTACAATCTTGGATCTGGAGCACAGAGACGTCAAGCAACGTCTGGCGTTAGGTTTGGTTGTGCAGCAATACTACGAATTGGGACGAGTGGGTGGTGCGGATACAGGGGCCCTACGCTGCTTTTGTGTACATGCATCCAAGACGTGTGAGGAAGTTTAATAGGGCTGGCTGTGCGACTGCTCCGACTCTGTTAGTTAGAAGGTACCAGAAGGCAACAGGTGCAGCTCAGCCAGTAGCTTTGTCTGCGGAAGTATGTTAGGTGTCTGCTGTGTTAGTACCGTCAGCCTGTGAGCAATGTGGCAGTGTGAACCAACTTGAGAATGGGGCGATAATTATTTCGCTACTTTTGCTGCGCTAAAGTGCCGATAACTCGGCAACAAGTCCCCACTGTTCGGTTATAGGTTGACTCTAAAACGAGCCCGTGTGTTAATTAGGACTTTGTTGTAACTACTTGCGAATCACAATAAAAAAGATGAAAATACAAGAAAAGTGGGCAGGGTACAAACACCCTGACCCCCTAGGCCTGCTCAGAAGATCCCACAAAAACCCCCAAGGCCAAAAAAGTAATATTTTTTCTTTTTAATAAAAAGCGGCTGGGTGCGCGAATCTAGTTGAAAATTAAAAAAAACGATGGGGCGCATTCTCATGGACTTATCGCAGAGTTATCGACACTTTAGTGCAGCAAAATTGGCGAAAGAATTATCATCCCATTCTCACCCTGGTGCAAATGGCCAATATCGCCAGTTTTCCTGCGATAGCTTCCGGACCACGCCTCATCGCTGGCTGCGAACACGCTGAGTGCTTCAGGTGCCACTGGCACTAACTCATTGCACTGCAAGTCACTGCCACGTGGCCTTATTGATGCAGAATTTATTAGGCAAAAGACATTGCTCCCAGTGCGGCCTGCCCAAACCACGTATCATCGCTGGCTGCACACAAACTGAGTACTTCAGGTACCACTAACTCTGTGTAGCTTAAGTCAACGCCACGTGGCTGTGGGCCCTTGCTGACCGCTGGCTCTGGCCTACACTGCAGTAAGCAGAGCTCAAAATTGAAATTCAATCTTAATTCATTAATTTCAGAGTCCAGTAGGCAACTGACTATAACATTCCTGAAACCTACACATTTCGACAATGTATTCCATACATATTTCATCTTTAGTTCCATTCACCTACACTGCGGTCAGCAGGGCTCAAAATTCTAATTCAATCTTGATTTATTATTTGCAGAGAGAATTGTACTCTATGTCCTCGGATTTTGTCAAGAGGAAGTGACAAAAAGCATTCCTCGATGTCTACGTTGACTACTGCCTTCCATCTACACTGCGAACAGCAGGGCTCGCAATTCAGATGGAGTCGCGATTGCAGATGACGCAGCCCAGTAGGCAAGAGACATTGATCCCAGGGCGGCCCGCCCGGACCACGCATCATCGCAGGCTGCGCATATTCTGAGTGCTTCAAGTGCCACTATCTCACTGCACCACAAGTCATCGCCACGTAGCCTTATGAAGGCAGAATTAATTCGGCAAAATACATTGTTACCAGTGTGGCCCGCCCAGACCACGCATCATCGCTGGCTGCACACACACTGAGTGCTTCAGGTGCCACTGTCTCACTGCACCACAAGTCATCGCCACGTAGCCTTATGAAGGCAGAATTAATTCGGCAAAATACATTGTTACCAGTGTGGCCCGCCCAGACCACGCATCATCGCTGGCTGCGCACACACTGAGTGCTTCAGGTGCCACTATCTCACTGCACCACAAGCCATCGCCACGTAGCCTCATGAAGGCAGAATTCATTAGGCAAAAGACATTGCTCCCAGTGCAGCCCTCCCGGACCACGCATCATCGCTGGCTGCGCACACGCTGAGTGCTTCAGGTGCCCCTGGCACTAACTCACTGCACTGCAAGTCACCGCCACCTGGCCTTATTGACGCAGAATTCATTAGGCAAAAGACATTGCTTCCAGTGCGGCCCGCCCGAACCACGTATCATCGCTGGCTGCACACACGCTGAGTACTTCAGGTACCACTAACTCTGTGTAGCTCAAGTCAACGCCACTTGACTGTGGGCCCTTGCTGACCGCTGCCTCCGGCCTACACTGCGGTCAGCAGGGCTCACAATTAAAATTGAGTGTTGATTCATTAATTTCAGAGTCTAGTAGGCAACTAACTATAATGTCCCTGAAACCTACACATTTCGACAATGTATTCCATACATATTTCATCTTTAGTTCCATTCGCCTACACTGCGGTCAGCAGAGCTCAAAATTCTAATTCAATCTTGATTTATTATTTGCAGAGAGAATTGTACTCTATGTCCTCGGATTTTGTCAAGAGGAAGTGACAAAAAGCATTCCTCGATGTCTACGTTGACTACTGCCTTCCATCTACACTGCGAACAGCAGGGCTCGCAATTCAGATGGAGTCGCGATTGCAGATGACGCAGCCCAGTAGGCAAGAGACATTGATCCCAGGGCGGCCCGCCCGGACCACGCATCATCGCAGGCTGCGCATATTCTGAGTGCTTCAAGTGCCACTATCTCACTGCACCACAAGTCATCGCCACGTAGCCTTATGAAGGCAGAATTAATTCGGCAAAATACATTGTTACCAGTGTGGCCCGCCCAGACCACGCATCATCGCTGGCTGCGCACACACTGAGTGCTTCAGGTGCCACTATCTCACTGCACCACAAGTCATCGCCACGTAGCCTTATGAAGGCAGAATTAATTCGGCAAAATACATTGTTACCAGTGTGGCCCGCCCAGACCACGCATCATCGCTGGCTGCGCACACACTGAGTGCTTCAGGTGCCACTATCTCACTGCACCACAAGTCATCGCCACGTAGCCTCATGAAGGCAGAATTCATTAGGCAAAAGACATTGCTCCCAGTGCAGCCCTCCCGGACCATGCATCATCGCTGGCTGCGCACACGCTGAGTGCTTCAGGTGCCCCTGGCACTAACTCACTGCACTGCAAGTCACCGCCACCTGGCCTTATTGACGCAGAATTCATTAGGCAAAAGACATTGCTTCCAGTGCGGCCCGCCCGAACCACGTATCATCGCTGGCTGCACACACGCTGAGTACTTCAGGTACCACTAACTCTGTGTAGCTCAAGTCAACGCCACTTGACTGTGGGCCCTTGCTGACCGCTGCCTCCGGCCTACACTGCGGTCAGCAGGGCTCACAATTAAAATTGAGTGTTGATTCATTAATTTCAGAGTCTAGTAGGCAACTAACTATAATGTCCCTGAAACCTACACATTTCGACAATGTATTCCATACATATTTCATCTTTAGTTCCATTCGCCTACACTGCGGTCAGCAGAGCTCAAAATTCTAATTCAATCTTGATTTATTATTTGCAGAGAGAATTGTACTCTATGTCCTCGGATTTTGTCAAGAGGAAGTGACAAAAAGCATTCCTCGATGTCTACGTTGACTACTGCCTTCCATCTACACTGCGAACAGCAGGGCTCGCAATTCAGATGGAGTCGCGATTGCAGATGACGCAGCCCAGTAGGCAAGAGACATTGATCCCAGGGCGGCCCGCCCGGACCACGCATCATCGCAGGCTGCGCATATTCTGAGTGCTTCAAGTGCCACTATCTCACTGCACCACAAGTCATCGCCACGTAGCCTTATGAAGGCAGAATTAATTCGGCAAAATACATTGTTACCAGTGTGGCCCGCCCAGACCACGCATCATCGCTGGCTGCGCACACACTGAGTGCTTCAGGTGCCACTATCTCACTGCACCACAAGTCATCGCCACGTAGCCTTATGAAGGCAGAATTAATTCGGCAAAATACATTGTTACCAGTGTGGCCCGCCCAGACCACGCATCATCGCTGGCTGCGCACACACTGAGTGCTTCAGGTGCCACTATCTCACTGCACCACAAGTCATCGCCACGTAGCCTCATGAAGGCAGAATTCATTAGGCAAAAGACATTGCTCCCAGTGCAGCCCTCCCGGACCATGCATCATCGCTGGCTGCGCACACGCTGAGTGCTTCAGGTGCCCCTGGCACTAACTCACTGCACTGCAAGTCACCGCCACCTGGCCTTATTGACGCAGAATTCATTAGGCAAAAGACATTGCTTCCAGTGCGGCCCGCCCGAACCACGTATCATCGCTGGCTGCACACACGCTGAGTACTTCAGGTACCACTAACTCTGTGTAGCTCAAGTCAACGCCACTTGACTGTGGGCCCTTGCTGACCGCTGCCTCCGGCCTACACTGCGGTCAGCAGGGCTCACAATTAAAATTGAGTGTTGATTCATTAATTTCAGAGTCTAGTAGGCAACTAACTATAATGTCCCTGAAACCTACACATTTCGACAATGTATTCCATACATATTTCATCTTATGTTCCATACACCTACACTGCGGTCAGCAGAGCTCACAATTTACATTGAGACATGATTTATTAATTGCAGAGAGAATTGTACTCTCTGTCCTCAGATTTTGGTCAAGAGGAAGCGACAAAAAGCATTCCTCAATGTCTGTGCTGACTACTGCCTTCCATTTACACTGCAGACACCAGGGCTCACAATTCAGATTGAGTCGCGATTGCAGATGACGCAGTCCAGTAGGCAACAGACATTGCTCCCAGTCCGCCCGCACCACGCATCATCGCTGACTGCGCACACGTAGAATGCTTCTGATGCCCCTACCTCAGTGCACCACAACTCATGGACCCTTTATGATAGAATCTTTTCTGTATGATTTCAGATCTGCTGCCCCTACCTCAGTTCACCACAAGTCATGGACCCTTCACGATAGAATCTTTTGTGTGTTATTTCACATCTGGTGCCTCTACCTTAGTGCAGCACAAGTCATGGACCCTTTATGATTGAATCTCTGTGTGTGATCCGATGATTACTGTTGTACTTGTAGCCAGCACCAACCATTCCCTGAGGGCTGCCTTACACTCACTCCACATGCATCCAGCACAGGTGTCACTGGACATGTGACCCTGGTCATAAAAAGGGGCCGAGCGTGCCCGTACCCAGTTCTACTATCTATCCAACTGTATCCGTGTGTTCATTATGTATGCATGATGCCCCTAGCCCTACCACATTACATTGTGCTGTGGACAGCGCACGCAACCATGTTACCTTTGGCAGTGGGGAAGACTTCGGTTATGTAACTTTGTCTGGGTCATTGTATAACTGCATGGGTAGAGACTGGATCATTAGAGTACTGCAAGGAGAGTGTATAGTGAATTTATAAGTGCTTGGGGATTGGCAGAGTGATTGGATAAGTACATATGTTGGCGGAGCATAACCCCCGAGCACGAGCTTGGCTCTAATTGGCTGCCCTCCATGTGCCAAAAACAGAAATTTGGGCTTTGTATGGTCCTGTATTGCTACAGCTGCAACACTCCACTGAATGTGCAAGAAACATTCATATCCACACAGATGTGTCATGTCCACAATCTTTTATGTGTGGAAGTATGGATAAATGTAGTGTCAGTGACTCCCCCTACCTTCCATGTTGACCATGTTGTGGGACTTGGGTCACAGGGCGACACATTGGTGCTTGCGGCCCGGGTGGCGGCAACACTACAACAGGGACACCCACATCAGTTCATTCCTCATACAGCCCAGGACGGAACCACGCCAAGAGCTCCAGAGTCATTCTTCACAGCCTCATGCAGGACTGGCATAAACCAGGCCAGCCCACTCCACTTACGATTACAAGGGGGGACGACAATGCTACATGGCCCAGGTTTTCATTCTAGTGTTCTGCTGGTCACAGGTCTAGTTGTCAGTACCCACAGCCACTCCCTCACAGCTGGTTTACACCCACACCACACCCATCAAGCAAAGGCGTCACGGGACACATGACCCTGCCAATAAAAAGGCCTGGGCACACGTGCAGGGCGCCATTTCCACTCTCTGTCTGGATGTGTCCCTGGGCGGGACAGCGATGAAGGCGTATGCAGTTGTATGTACTCTGCCATTACTGATTCTATACTATGTTTCAGATGAGTGAGCTTGAGGGCTGCAGTATGTCACAGCATGTGGTTGGAGACATACCAATGATCGAAAGGTGAGCTGTGAGGGTTTTCTCCGCAGTGTCAGCACTCACTCTCCCTCTCCATCTCTTCCTTTCTCTCTCTCACACTCTTTCTCTCTGTCTTCCTCTCTCTCACTCTTTCTCTCTTTCTCTCTCTTCCTCTTTCTCACACTCTTTCTCTCTCTCTTCCTCTCTCTCACTCTTTCTCTCTTTCTCTTTCACTTCCTCTCTCTCACTCTATCTCTCTTTCTCTCTTTCTTTCTCCTTTGATGGGCCATAACACACAATCTTATCTTACTTTTTGTCTTGCAGGCCGTGATTCACAGATTGTTGAGGGATGTCATGCCATGGCTGTACTTACTTTAATTTTGTTCTGTCTAAATAAAATGTTTTATATGTAAATCCATAGATGTGCTTCTCAGTTGTCCAACCTCACCTGCATCTTGATTGTTATAATTGTGAGACATCAGCCAATTTGTTACGTTCCACATTTCGGAAGGTTGCTATCACATTTGTTTTTCGTGGGGTGGGTCGCGACTCCAAACTTTTTTTTTTTTTTTTTTTTTAAACGTTAATTTCCTTTAACTGTCATTAATTTTTTTTTTACATGGGAAGGGGGCCGTGTGGTCCCCGTCCCAGGCCACTTCTGGCCCCGCAGACCCCATCCCCCGGGGCCTGGCATCTCTGTTGGGAACGGTCCTGCCAGCTCCCCGACTCCTGCGGAAGCCAGCATTTCTTTTGGGCAACGGGAGCTGCTAACATGCATCTTCCCTTGCCCAAAAGCAATTCTCCTTTCCTTTATTGAAGTGAGAGGAGGTTTTCCTCCTCTCGCTTCAACGAAGCAAACCAGGGTTTGCTATCTCAGGGTGCAAGCCATGCTCCCGCCCTGTCATACCAAACGGCAATGTCCTGGGGGTGCACACCCTGGGACATTGCAGGAGCTGGCCCTGGGGGGTGGCGGTCCCCAGGGCCATCAAGCACTCCAGGAGGGAGAAGGCGCGACCCCGCTCCCTCTATTTTCAAAGCCCCGGGGAGGAGGTGGTCCCTGGGGCTTCAGAGAGCCCACGAGGCCCACCCTGCATATTTAATTAGAGCCCCCGGAGTTGGTGATCCCCGGGACTTGAGGTGACCTTGGAGGCCCCCCAACAATTACAAAACAAACCCCAGGGAGGTGCGGGATGGCCGTGTGCCATCCAGCACCTAATTTAGATGGGGGTGGCGGTCTCCGGGGCTGCGGAGGCCCCGCAGGCCCCCACAATATAATTATAGGATTGCCCCCGGAACCTGACCCACCCAGGCGCTCATTTAAATGAAGCCCCCGCTTTATTTAAAAAAAAAAAAATGTTGTCTGGATTCACGCACCCAGCACGCATTCTGACGTTTTTTAAAAAAATTGAAAATAATTTTTAGGCCTGGGGGTCCTTGTGGGCCCCCGTGAGCAGGACTAGGGGGTCAGGGTGTTTCTACACTGACCCCCTTTTCTTCTTTTTTAATCTTTTTTCGACTGTTTTCTTGTGACTCGGTTCTACCGAGTCACAAGATGGCTGCCAACACTTCCTGGTTGGACTGTAGCCTTGCCTAAAGTTTCCTATGGGAAAATTATTTTTTGACTTCTATTTTTTTAATTTCTCAGCAACTACTGAATGGATTTACACTATTTTAAAAAAAGGTCACTTTCTGAACCAAGCTCTACCTTTCTCCCAAATTTGGTGTAATTCCGTTCAGCAGTTCGGGCTGTAGCCTGTAATAACATTTCCTATGGAAATTAACATGAAGAAAACACTTTTTGGGACCCCCTTTATTCTCAGCCCCCGCTTGACTAATCACCTCCAAAGTTTCAGGATAGAAGCTGACCTGGATAGACCTTTGTTTTGGAAAATTTCACGAAGATTCGTCAAACGACGCCAAAGTTACTAGCAATCAAAAAATGCTTTTCCTATGGAAACTAGGTTCTAACTATACCTACCTACTGGCGACCGCCAATAGATAATATATAAATATATATATATATATATATATATATATATATATAAAATAAACCAAAAAATGGCCCCTGCTTTCAGGAACAGACCTGGAGCACTCTAGGTCTGGAATCTTTATTTCACATCGCATGACGCGTTTCGTCAAGGTTCACTTTCTCAAATGCTGTTGCGTGAAAAAGGAATAGTTGGCATTTCAATGTCTTTTAAAAGCCACACGGGGCTCCTCCTGCACAGTTTCAGCAAGAAAGGACTGTATTGGGAAACAGTCCCTCTTGAGTTCTTTTTTGGCCGCCATCTTTGAGTGTAAGTTCTGTGTATTGTTGTACCTAAAAGGCAGTTGTTCTTTTACTGTAAACTTCCATCCATTGATGGGAAAGGAAAAAATATTCAAAGATCGCGCTTCACCGCTGTGCATTTCATTCAAGAGTCCCGTTGTTTTAATACCAGCCCATTCGTCAGCCGCTTTTGAGAGAATTCAGTGTCTGAGGACACAGGAATATTGTATTCTGTGCACTTCCATGTGGTCATGGACCAATTATTGGCAGGTACATCGTTCTCCCGGTTGCGGCGGTTCTGGCAGCACCATTTCAAGCTCCAAACAATTGCTACCTGTGCAGCCGAACTCCTTGCGTGGCGGGTGCTTCCTTCGTGCAGATAGCATGCACGTGAAAAAAAAACATATATATATACATGCATATATATATATATTCACTGAAAAAACCATAGGTTTCAGGGGTGTTATAGTTAGCTGGACTTTTCACTTGTACAAAACCATTGAAATTCCCCCGTTATAGTTAGTTCAGCTAACTATAACTCGTTCGCCCGCAATGCACTGCTGATGACGTCACATATTACATCACTCATGACATGGTCAGTGACATCACTGATGACATCTCAAATGACATCACTGATGACATCACTGATGACATCATCCAGTGAATGTGTGTTTTTCTGAAAATTAAATATGTTTTAAATATGTATATCTCAATGTCGATGGAAGAATAAATGGGTATATAAGTGTCTAAATCGATGATTTGTTTTTCAAAAATTGATTGTGTAACTGACTGATTAAGTGTATCATAGTGAATACATGGCTTAGTGAGTAATGTTTAAATATGTAAATATCTGTATCAGTCTCTCACTTTGTGTATAAGTGGCTGCATGGGTTGGTGAGTAGCTACATGGGTGTCTATATAGGTTATTAGTTGGTTTTTTGAGTATCAGTCTGAGTGTCTGCATGGTTCGGTGGGGGGTATTACGTAGTGCATAGGTGCATGAATGAGTGACTCACTGTTTGTATGTGTTGAAGACAGCATGTGTGCAGGACTGTATGGGTGGATGAGTGTGTGTATTGGTGTGTTAGTAAGTGAATGACTGTCTCAATAGTGTCTTTATGAGTAACTTCATATGTTTTAAACTAGTATATGTGACTATTGGTGTATATAAGTGAGTATATGTGAGAGTGAGAGATTGAAAGAGTTCCTGTATGAATAAGTATGTGTTTCTATAAGTGATTGTTTAAAAGACTAAGTATGTGTAAGTTTCCGTAGAAGTAAGTGTGGTGGTGTGTGTATAACTGTATATGCAAGTAAATGTATGTTTGATTCTTTATTAGCATGAGTGACTATGTGTGTGAGTGGCATTGTGTAACATGATGTATAGGTGTATGAGTACATATGATGAGTGAGTACATGTATGAGTGACTGTATAGGACTGTTGGTGAATGAGTGGATGTGTATGTGGATCTTAGAATTACTGAAGAGGTTGTTGTAACTGGTATTGGTATGTCCATTGTTTTGAAAATTTTAGTCTCTATTTTTGAATGTGTGTATCAAAGGTTATATTAGGGTGAGAGGAGGTCTGCCACTCTATCACAAGGATGATGTCATCAGTAAGGTCATCAGTGATGTCATTTGAGATGTCATCAGTGATGTCATGAGTGATGTCACTGACCATGTCATGAGTGATGTAATATGTGACGTCATCAGCAGTGCATTGCGGGCGCGCGAGTTATAGTTAGCTGAACTAACTATAACGGGGGAATTTCAATGGTTTTGTACAAGTGAAAAGTCCAGCTAACTATAACACCCCTGAAACCTATGTTTTTTTCAGTGAATTTCTGAGGTTTTTTAAATGCTAATTCCTAACTATAATGTGCCTGAAACCTATGGTTTTTTCTGAGAATTTCAAAGGTTTTTTAAATGCTAATTTATAACTATGCCTACAGAGATAGGACATGTGAAGAAAGAAGAAAAAATGCACAGAAAGAAAAAAAAGAAGTGCAGAAAGAAGCAACAGAAGTCCTCAAAGACGAAGAAAAGTGCAGGAAGAAGGATAACGTGCAGAAAGAACAAAAAGAAGAGCAGAAAGAAGCCTTGTTGCAAAATCATCCTGTACCCTCAACTTTTTCAGACGGATACTGGTGGTAACTGAGTCTGACTAACCAGTCCTAGAGCCAGTGCTATGTTAAAAGACACTTAGAATACAGTGAAAACACCTACATACACCAGGGAACATTATGCGTTGGGGTCCCCCTGTGATTAGCATGACCTCCTCTGTAAGGCCCTAGTATATAATAGGGCAGGGGGATTAAAACTACCTCTTAAAACAGGCCACAGGGCGTTTTTGCACACGTTAACTCAGGCCCCGTCCCCTCCCTTCACAACTGTGTAAACACGCCCTGTGTCCGTTTTTAGTTGGGAGATTAAGTTCATTTGAATCCTGAGGGTCCCTAGGGTCCAACTAGCCCACTAGGTACCTCCAGTAAGTGCCACAGAGCTGCGTTGCAGAGAGGTGTAAAAAGTGGCACGGCCTGGACCACCTCTCTGCAATGCAGCTCAGTGGCGCTTACTGGAAGCACTTGGTGGGCTAGTTAGCCCCCAGGGGCCCTCAGTATTGAAGGGAAATTATATCCCCAATTTAAAACGTGCCATAGTGCATGTTTGCACACGTCACCTCAGGCCCCGTCCCCTCCCTTCACCACTGGGTAAACGCGCCCTGTGGCTGTTCTAAGTTGAGAGATTAAGTCCCCTTGAATCCTAAGGGTCCCTAGGGTCAAACTGGACCACTAGGTACCTCCAGTAAGCGCCACAGAGCTGCGTTGCAGAGAGGTGTAAAAAGGGGCTTGGCCTCAGAACACCTGTCTGCAGCGCAGCTCCCTGGCGCATACTGGAGATGCCTGTTGGGCTAGTTGGCCCTCAGGGACCCTCAGTATTGAAGAGGAATTAATTCCCCAACTTACAACTCGCCAGGGGGCGCGTTTGCAGAGTGCTGCAAGGAGGGGGCATGGCCTCCGGCACGATGCCAGTCTTTTATTTATTTTAATTTTTTAAGAAGGGGGGCTGTGTGGTTCCCCTTCTTATTCTAATTTATTGGCCCTGATGACCCCATCCCCCAGGGTCAGTCTCCTAATTATATTTTTTTGACCCCAATCCCCAGGGCCGGCCACTGTTTTTAATTATTTAAAAAAAATATATATTTATAGACACACCTAGGACATGCTGGACAAACCGTACGTACCTATCACCATGACGATTTGCGTGATATTCATTAAAAGGCGACTATGCATACAATGAATCCACGTGGAATGTATTTACACCACTAGTGAAGCTCTGACATGTCTGATACCCTACCGTGCCTAATCCCGGTAGACACCCTTGTCGTTTATTTATACAAACATGGGTAGCTATTGACGGGCACATTTAATACACATGCACACCAAGCCATTCAAAGGGGGTTCAACAAAAATTCGACCAAAACTATGCAAGAAACCTCCCTCACGGTTAATAAAACACACATCCACTGCCGGATGTGTAATACTTTTTATTTTACTCTCTGGAAAGGGGACGAACATCACTTGAGAGTCACAGCTCGCTCCTGGCAGAGCCCAATGCTGTGTTACACCCACCATTGCCTGCTGAGTGCCTCACACCTCTGTGTTGTATTCCACTAGCTAGTGCATATGCTATGACACTCTCTAGCCCATGTGCACTGTAACACCACCCCGTGAATATGTCATGCCACACTTGTCTTCGCACGGGTTATATTGCCGCATCTAACGTGCCTTCCTCGATGTGTATGTTATAACGCACAGCGCTATGCCATACATATTACAATCTGGGATTCATATCTTTGTCACAGTGCATATGCAACGTTACACTCCCCAGCACATATTTTATATTACAACTTTAGAGACTAGTTAGGTTACACAACACTGCCCTGTGCATATTACACTCCAAGGCGCATATCGCATAGCACGCGCTAGTGCCTGTGCTATCTCGCGCTCTCCAATGAATCTGTCATTGCGCACAATGTATTGCATATTATATTTCACGCCCGGTTCATCTTATATCACACTTTTTGGTGCATAGTTTATACCATACACTATATCTAGTTTTCATTTTCAATCGTGCTCTCATGACTATGTTCTATATAACACTGTGTTCACCTACCCTTTTCACGGGCATTACATTTTGCGATAGGGGGTGGAGGGTCAGGGGGTGTTTCTGCCAAGTGAGCCCGGAGTCACAGTCACAAACGTCCTCTTCTTCCTGAATATAAGTGAGATTATGCTGCATACATGTTCATATTTTAAGTAGTTCGCACAGACACACGTTTTAAAAACAATAATGTTCCTAATACCCGCCTTCTCTGAACAGTTAGCTTGCTGCCCCATCCCCCTCCTCCCTATCCTCTGTTGTGTGAATCCATGGACTAGTCTCCTCCCTCCTGCCATGCATGGTCTGATGTGCTGCCACTGCCCTCAATTTAGTATGATGTACCAGTCCACTCCTCCTGCCCTCCCTTGCCCAATTCTATGCCCCATCATTGACCTCCTGCTTAAACTCTGTGCTTAGCTTGCTGCCCCTATTCTCCTTCCCCCTGCCCTCCAATGTCTTTGTGCATGCCCCTGCTCCATCCTTTTTGCCCACCATGTTCCATGGACCTGCCACTCCTATCTACTCTGAGTGTTCTGTTGAGCTGCCACTCCCCTCCCACCTGTCTAGCATTGTCAGATGACTGTAACCTGTCCCTGCCACCTCCACCCTGCCTGTCCACATGCCATGCCCCTATCCTCTTCCTCCTGTCCTACATGGTCCATTGTACTGCCACACCCTTCTGCCCTCCCTGGTCTGTTGTGCTGCAACTGCTCCTCCTGCCTGCCCCGTGCGGTCTGTTGTGAGGCCCCTTCCCCTGAACTTTCTTGTCTGTGCACAGGTCCTGACCCTCCCTTCTATCCTCCATCGTCCTTTGTGTATGCCCCTGCACCCTCCTTCTTGCCCATCATAGCCATTGTGCTGCCACTAACCCTCCCACTTGCCATGCATGGTCTTTTGTGCTGCCATGGCCCCTCCCACCTTCCCTGTGTGGTCAGTTAGCTGCCCCTGACCCCCTCCCACCTTCCCTCCATGGTCTGTGTGTATGCCATCACAGTCTCACTGTTGCTCTTCATGGTGTGTCTTGCTTCTAGTGCCCATCTTGCCTGACCTCCATGGCTATCTTGCTGCTCCTGCCCTGCCCCATTGCCCCCAGCCCTCTGTTTACATGTGCAGACCCCTACTCCCTCCCTCCTGGCTTGTCTGTTCCGTTGTAATACCCCTGATCCGTCCCTCCTGCCCTTTATGGTCTGTTATGCTGCAGCTTTCTCTCCTGTCTGTCCATTATGGTCAGCTAGCTACCATTGCCTCTTGCCCCTCTGTTCTCTGTTGTCCATGTGCATGGTCCTGTCCCCTCCCTTTTGCTTTCTATGGATTGTTGTGCTGCACTCCCGTCCCGCATGCCCTGTGTGGTGTATTGTGCTGCTGCAAACCCTGATGCCTGCCCTGCAGGGTCAGTTTGGTGCACCTCTCCATGTCCCTCCTGTCCTCTGTTATCCAAGTCCATGTCCATACCCCATTTCCTTCCATGATCCAGTGTACCATACTTGCGAGCATTTTGAACTTGGTAAGAGGGAGATTTTGAAAAAAACTGGGGTATTGATTTTCCCCTTTGAGTTACATTGAAAAAGAGGAGTTTGTAGACAGGAGACAGATCAAATAAAGCCCATTTGAGATTAAAAACATTGGACGTTTCCTGGCTGAATCATGTCTGTTGGCATGTATGATTGTACTACCATTGCCTCTTCCTTCTGCCCACAATGGTCTATTACATTGCCACAGCCTCTCTTGCAAGTCCTGTATTGTTGGTTTGTTGCCCCTGCCCCCCTTCCCACTGCCCTCCATAGTCTGTTGTGCTGCCACGGCCCTTCCTGCCTGCTCAGTGTGGTTAAATTGTTGCCTTTGCACCCTCCTACCTGCCTTTAATTTTCAGAGTCCGTGCCCCTGGCCTCTGCCTCTCAACAGTATCCTAATGAACAACTAGATTGCTAACATTCTATATTTATTACAAAAGTGTGGAACGCCTGAAGTCATCTTGATGTAATCAAAACTGTAATACCTAGAGAATTTCCTTTAGAAATTACATATATGAGAGGGTCTTATTGGCATCAAAATTATGGTTAGTGCTCTAAAAGACTAAAATAAGGACATATTTTCTGAGTTTTCAAATAGCGACAAAGCACTTTTATCCAGTTGACCACTTGATTAAATGTTGCACTTAGGGGAGAGGATGTGGTGTTACTTCCAGAACTGCAGACTTTGCAACTGGGGAACCAGGTTGGAGTTTCTGCTTCAGCTCGACATTCTGTGATTCTGGTCAAATCACTTAGTCTCCCCATGTCTACAACCAAAATGAATTTGTTCTTGTGTGATGTAACCAATGCTCATGTAAAGTGCTGCAGATCGGAGCATATAAATTCTCTCTACTTCCACGGACAGAGTAAATCCACAGTCGTACGCACATACACTCATCATACGCTAGGGCCCATCACACTAACATTCACTCTATTACTCTATCCACACTGAATATATCAGAGAAACCTAAACCAATCTGCATCTAGTGCGAGGTCAATGCGACCTTAAAGATATGTCTTGAGTCATGAATTAAAACACAGGAAATACATTCGAAACTCAATAAATGACAAAGAAATAACCACCCGACACTGATATTCAAACAAAGGTTATCTATTATCTAAATTAATTCAAATGAAAGTCAATCAGTAGCAAAGTCATTATTCTCATAGTTACCTATTCTAGCTAAATGGGTCAGGACAGGTCTCTCAGTAAAGTCTCCCGAGTCACCGTCCTCTCGATCAGCATCGATCCTCTCGAGCATAGGTTCAGGAAGAAGTGGCCTTAGACCCTCTCTAGTCTAACATTATTTATAGTAAAACTAACAAAATAAAAGTAACAAACAAATTCTAAACGTCCGTTGAGCCGCTGATCAGAGCGAGCAGGAAAGGATGTTGACTCGCAACATTTGGAAAACCTCCGCTCACAAAAATCACAAAAATAAAAACACGGAAGAAGGAAACTCAAGCTAGAAAACGATACATCCATGAATGCTTTTCCTCGGAACCATAGCGAAGCCACCGCAAGTTTATCAGAGTTCATTGTGGCTTTATTCTTCTCCAAGGGCAATTGGCAGCAAGCCTGGAGCTGCTGTCCTCACGGAAACTTTTAATACAGCCAGAGGCCATGGTCAGGTGGTTTTCAACCATGTTCAGCAAGGCCTCTCGTCACATTTCAATCACTCGAGTGCAGGCTGTAAATATCGGCCATCTTGGATTAGGCCAAAACGGACCATCTTAATTAAAAGAAACATAAAACAACGTTACCACATCATAATGATTATACAGTGTTAAGTCCCACTAATACCCTTATGTGTATGTAATTACCTAGCCATCTGCGACACAAAGAAGCATTAAAGCACGTTATTTTAAAAACGCAAACACAAAACAAATAGCACTTTAGCAACACTTATTTAATTAATTTGCACACCAACTTAGTTCACGTATTAATTTGGCAACATAAAAGCATTCCCACGTGTAATTCTTTCATTAGTAATGTTAATTAATCAAGACTTTTAACAAAGCTAGTAATTAATGATTATTAATCAGTAATTTTAATCATAACATATAAACAAAACTGGAGCTTAAATCTCAATAAATTTTCAATAGAAAACTCTGCTTCAGCAATCCCCCCTTTGGTGATATATTATCACCACAAAAAACCAACCCCCAAAAAAAATGTAGTCCCAATTTTTAGGAGAAATTGAAATGTCTTTTCACAACACTACACACCAGACTCTCTCTCATCATCCCTTTTCGACTCTAAGTAAACACTCTCCCTCAATTCCTCTAATTCTATTTCTTGTGGGTCTCTTTTTGACCTCTTTTGTTTCTTTTCAGTATTTCCTCTAATTATTCTCTTTTTCCCTCCCCTGTTTTTACAACACAAACACCCCAATCTTAGTATCAATAAAGCAACAATTACACATGTCAATGGAAATAATATTTTACCAATAATGGTACTACCTATCTTAGCAATAAAACTCTTAACAGCAACTATCTTATTAGCTATTTTAGTCCAGATACTTTCAGCTTCCAGTGGTACTAATTCTTCATGCAAATCAGTAATATTTTTGATATAGACCTTTAGATCTTTGCTTTCATCAGGAATGTAAGTGCAACAATGTTGAACTTTCAGCATTCCACAGACTCCACCCTCCTTGGCCAATAGAATATCAAGGGCAAGTCGATTTTGCATAGACATGGCACGTACAGCAATCATCTCCGTATTTACCAAAAGAAACCCTCCAGCGGTACTTGTCGATAAGCGATCCACCACTGTTGACAGTTTCCGAATTCCATATGCATTTAAAGAAATTCCCACTGCTGGAATTAAAGCTCCAAAAATATCACCTACAATTTCTGACCAAGTTTCTCTCTTAAAACGTGTTAGTAGATTAATGTGTTCTACATCTTCTATCCTATCTATATGAAATATCTTTGGAAAGACCAGGCCAACATAACACGTGCCATACCAATGGTCAGGCAACCTGTAATAAGCCTTATTCCCACAAATATAATACACTCCCGGGAAAACTGGATCTTCTCCTCCCTTAAATCCCCATCCTGTTGCAATGAAGTATGTATCATGACACTCACTAGTCCCAACAAAGTAATTATCATATTGGGATTTCTTTCTGGTAATGCATAGTTTACCCTTCTGTGGTGCATCTAAAGCCAAAGTTGGACTGGCCCCATTCCTCAATTCCTTTCCCATCTCAATATCCCATATTGTCTCACTCACTTTATATTTCCCTGCCTTTTCATGCATGCTCACTCTCCTTTCCTCTACCATGTCTAGGAAAGCCTTTTCTTCTTCTTTCAAACTACAAGTTAAATTATTTCTAAAAATGTAATCTAATGTTAATTCTTCTGTCTCAATAAAAATCTCACCAAAAATGTTAGCTTCTTTAGCTGGATTCAGCTTTCTATTCATAGGCAATTGCCCAAAAATGTTATCTTTGTTAGACATTTCATAATCTATTTTCCCTAACAAATAAAAAACACTACTTAACACACTACATGAAATCCCATACGTAGCTGGTGATAAGTAACACCTTCTGAAACGGATGCAGGCAATTGCATACAAACATAGCAATCCCTAACTTCCATTGTCTTTACGTATTCGTACAACAACTTTGAAAAAACATTGCTTGGAAAATCATTAATTGACCTATCTTTATGTATGTAAATGTTACTACTTCTAGTTGGAACTACTTTCTGTGAGCTCTTCCCTATGTTAGTCACATTCTCAGTATGTATTCCAAAACTATCTATTGTAACCCTAAAAGTAACTAATAAAGCAAGTACACCCCATAGTAGCATTAATAGTCCAGTACAGCAGCAGCACATTCTACACCATCTTTTCAAGAAGGCACATCTACTTTGATTATTTTCTGTGATAGCCATTTTACTACTTTGGCAGTGTCTTTTGACTTAGCCTCTTCTACTCCACTACTAAAATTTTAGATCCCTATATTATTTCAAACAGCTAATTTCAGACTTTCTTCTTTTCACTTTTCTCCAAGTGACTCCTTTAGTTCACTCAATTTGGATTTTCATCACTTTTCACTTTTTCTTCAGCAACATCAAATTGTATCAGATCTTCAACAACATCCTGAGCATCCGACTCTTCTCCAATGTCAGTCAGGATAACTTTCAGGATTCCAACAGTTTTCTCCTCCTCAACCACTTCTCGTACGGTCCCCTCTGGATTTCCTTGACTTTCTGCCTCTTCGCCTTCAGACAGTGCCACGTACGTCCATTCCGGTGACCTATACTTCTGGTTAGGTTTTCTTATTCTCTTGATCTCCTCTGGTTCTTTTGAGACCTTCTCTTTATCACTCTTTGCTTGATTCTGACTGGACACCTCGTTCACCTGTTCAGCTTTCGATGAATTTGCTCGTGTCAGTCTGTACCTCAGTCTCTTTATTCTGTTAGGCCAAAGATCTCCTCTTGCAACCCTTTTTGGTCTCACTTCTTTATTATTTCTTTCTCCGATCCAAGTTCTCTTTCTCAGAACTCGACCCTCTGATTTCTCATTCTCACTCTCATCTGATTCTGTTTCATTTGCCTCTTGTCCATGAACAATTTTCTTTTGCTCCACAGTCTTTTCCCCCACTGATTGAGATTTCCCTAATTCTGTCCCTCCTCGGGTCTCCGACACGCAATCTTCTTGCTGTCTACTTGTCCCTTCACCTAGCTTATCAGGAATGTTCCCTACACCTCCTCGGGGGTCTTCCGCAATCTGTCCCTCTCTATCTTCTTCTGACCCTGCTTCCTCAGGTGTAATCTCAAGTGGATTTTCAACCTCCTCATCTGATTCAGGTGTAGTCTCTGTGGAATTGCTCTTCTCTCTTCTTTCTTCTCCACTGTTTGTTGGAACTTCAGGCACTCTTACAGAATCCGATCTCTCCTCTGAGATTCTCAATGTTTCTCTTGAAGCCTCTCTTGGAAAGAAAAAAGAATCACCTGACTCTCTTTCTCCTTCCCACCTTTCAGGATTCTTTTTTCTTCTCACAGGTTCAGTTTCTGCATCATCACTGGAATCTGACTCTTCAAAATACTCTTTACCAGTCCCATCCTTTGGATTCGGAACTCTCAGAGTATGACTTGCATGCACCCAGTTCTTCACACCAGCACACTTCACTGCAGTTGTCGTAGTCAGAATAACTTGTCTTGGCCTTCCCCACCTTGGAACCAAGCAATTTCTTCTTCTGTGTACTTTAATCCTCACCCAGTCCCCTGGACTCAGATCATGGGCTTGCTCCTTTTCAAGTGTTGTAGCGTCTTCTCCAACTTGGTGAAACACAGAATGAACTGCGTCAGCCAGGCCTTTACAGTAATCCAAAATCATGTCATCAGTTATTGTCATCAACTTGTTGACAGGCACGAAAGCATGTCTCATCGCACGTCCCATCAATATTTCATGTGGACTCAACCCTTTTGTTCTATCTGGAGTAGACCTAATAGTCATTAGCACTAGAGGCAAGACATCAGGCCATTTCATTCCAGTGGCTAAACACATCTTACCAATTCGGTTTTTGATTGTGCCATTCATCTGTTCAACGACACCAGAAGCTTCTGGTCTGTATGCACAATGTAGCTTCTGCTGTATGCTCAATGCTTCACAAATTAAACCCATGAGCTCATTGTAGAAGTGTCCACCTCTGTCTGACTCAATTGTCACTGGAAACCGTACCTAGGAATCAACTCTCTTAACAGTAACTTTGCCACTGTTATTCCATCATTCCTCCTAGTCGGATAGGCCTCCACCCATCTTGAGAACAAACAGACTACCACTAGAACATACCTCAATCTGTTCACTTGGGGCATTTCAATGAAATCTATTTGCATTCTGGTAAAAGGACCTCCTTCTCTGCCTATTGTTCCTAGGCTCACCACTGTCTTTTTTCCAGTATTGAACTGCTGACAAATCAAACATCTTTGACAGATGCTCTCCGCAATTAGCCTGAACTTTGCATTGTACCAGGTTTGTTTGAAGGACCTAATCATCGCGTCCCTCCCCAGATGTCCCTGGCCATGATACATTCTTGCCATCGTTGATAGCATCGAATTAGGCATGACTGGTCTTCCATCTCTATAGATCCAAACATGATCTGTCTCTCTTGGGGCACAACCTGCCTTAATCCAATCTCTCATTTCCTCATCTCCTGCTTCATCCTGCAACTGCTTCACTTCATCCCACGTTTCTAGGACATTAGTAAACAGCACAGAACAAAAAGACATCTCCCTTTCTCGTCCCCTGTTAATCGAATGATTGTTCTTTGCACAATACTGTGCTATGTCATTAGCAAAACGATTACCAAGAGTAACAAAATCATCTCCTTGTCCATGAGCAGCACATTTTACAACCGCTAGTTCTTTAGGCAGCTGTATCGCCTCAAGCAACTTCCCAATCACCTCAGCATTCTTTATTGGAGTCCCACTCGACGTCAAGAAACCTCCCTGTAGCCAAAGTTGGCCAAAATCATGAACCACTCCAAATCCATACTGACTATCAGTCATCACAGTCACTCTCAGATTTTTCCCAATCTTGCAAGCTTTCGTCAATGCCACCAATTCAGCCACTTGAGCAGATCTCACTCCTTTCAAAGGCGGAGCTTCCATAACTTCTGAAACCTTGCACACTGCATATGCTGCACTCAGCACACCATCATCAGTTCTCAGACATGATCCATCCACAAACAACACATGATCACTCTCAGGTAATGGCAAATCTCTTATGTCTGGTCTCGGTTTTGTGCAGTAGTCAAGCACATCCAAACAATCATGATCAACATCATCTCCTACATTCAGGTTTTCAGCATCTGGTAAAAGTGTCGCTGGATTCACATTCACACATCTCTCAAGAGTCACATTTGATGCACCCAGAATGATTTTCTCGTATTTAGTCAGCCGACTATGTGACATGTACTGAGTTCTGCTTCTTGTCAAAAGAATCGCCACATCATGAGGTACGAATACCCTTACAGGATATCCCATTATTATACCCTCACTCTGTTCCAAGCTTCTGCATGTAGCAGCTACTGCTTTCAGGCAACCTGGCAAACCCACAGCTACGGGGTCAAGTGTTGATGAGAAGTACGCAATTGGCCTTCTCAGTTGTCCATGCTTCTGAATTAACACTGAAAGTGCACATCCAGTTCTCTCACTACAGTACAACTCAAACTCTTTCTCATAGTCTGGCATTCCCAAAGCAGGGGCTTCACACATTCTGCTCTTCAACTCTTCAAATGCTGCCATTTGTTCTGCATTCAGTTCCAATGGGTCTCTCACCTCACTTTTAGTCAATTTAAACAGTGGTTTTGCTATCAGGGAGAAATTACTTATCCACTGACGACAATAACCCACCATCCCCAGAAACATCCTCACTCCTCTCTGGGTCATCGGGGCTCTCATTCCTCTGATAATTTTGATCCTGTCATCAGTCACCTTTCTCAGACCTTTTTCAATATTGTGTCCAAGATAATGCACCTCGTTCTTGCAAAATTGCAATTTGGCTGGAGATACCTTTAACCCTCCATCTGCCAGATGATTCAGTAGAGCTATGGTATCTACTTCACAAGCTTCACGTGTCTTCGATGCCACAAGTAGGTCATCGATGTATTGCACTAGTACCGAGCTTTCAGGCATGATCAAACTCTCCAATGTTTTTTTCAATAACTGATTGAATATCGAAGGACTCTCTGTATACCCCTGTGGGATACGACACCATGCCAAAATACGCTGTCCAAACCGAAATGCAAAAATCGGCTGGCTGTCATGATGCAATGGAATTGAAAAGAAAGCATGACACAAATCAATTACCGTGTACCATTCAGCATCATGAGGAATCTGATACAAAATCACTGACGGATTTGGCACAATGGGACAACATGCCACCACAATTTTGTTAACCTTTCTCAAATCCTGTACAATCCTGAACTTTCCATTAGGTTTCTTTAGCCCCATTATCGGTGAATTACACGGGCTACTCAGTAACTCTCTCAAAACACCGTGTTGAATCATCTTGTCAATTATAGGGGTTATTCCCTCAATTATCTCTGGTGTCAATCTGTACTGTGGGATATTAGGATACACAATCCCCTCTTTCACTGAAATCTTCACTGGATCTACATTATTCATCAATCCCACATCTTCTCCAGTAAAATCCCAAACCGCTGTTTTTACTGTGTGTCTCAGCTCTTGAGGCAAATCATCTGGATTAAACACAGCATATGTGCTAACAATCTCACTCTCTTTATTATCTAGAGTCATCCTGTACAAAACATCCTCATCTGGTGTCTCAAAAGCTATTCCATCCGGAGTACAAAAAATTGTGCAATTCATCTTACACAATAAGTCCCCACCTAACAAGTTCACTGGACTAGTGTCACAGACTACAAATCTGTGCATGTCTGAAAATTTCCCTATTCTTACCCTTACTGGTTCGGTAAGACGAGTCTTAATTTGTGTATTAGCTACACCAACTACTTGGATTGCTTCGTCCGAGAGAGGAAGATTTCTTATATCTGCTGACCTGACAGTTGATCTCGTCGCTCCTGTGTCTACTAAAAAAGTAACCACAGAAGCTACTTTCTCCCTCCTGAGGCGGAAGCCGGGAGGTCCCCTCTCCTCACTTGTGCTTTTAAGTATTTTTCGCGCATTTTATTACGTGTGATTTTGATTGCTTGTGTGAGTGACCCAGAGACTCTCCTCGCGCTCTTAAGCGCTTTGTGTTCCTTCCCTCCCACCTCTGCCCCCGGACCGCCCTCGGCTGAGTATCGACGCCGAGGGTTGGGATCCCGGTTTTGGCGGCCATATTGGGTGTGGGTCAGGCGGGTGATGCGCTCTAGCAGCGCTTAAATAGGAAGTGGTGAATCTGCTCCAGTGATAACCACAGAAGCTACTTTCTCCCTCCTGAGGCGGAAGCCAGGAGGTCCCCTCTCCTCACTTGTGCTTTTAAGTATTTTTCGCGCATTTTATTACGTTTGATTTTGATTGCTTGTGTGAGTGACCCAGAGACTCTCCTCGCGCTCTTAAGCGCTTTGTGTTCCTTCCCTCCCACCTCTGCCCCCGGACCACCCTCGGCTGAGTATCGACGCCGAGGGTTGGGATCCCGGTTTTGGCGGCCATATTGGGTGTGGGTCAGGCGGGTGACGCGCTCTAGCAGCGCTTAAATAGAACGGCCATGACTCCGCGCAGCGGACGCGTTCAGCGGACGCGCCGGATCTGCGCCGGAGTCGTGCCAGAGTCCTGCCCGTCTGCGCCCGTCCGCGACAGGACGGGACCAGGGACAATGGGACCGGCACCTTTGCTTACGACTGCTGCTACGGCCCCTATTATCAGGTATTCAGCGCAAGCCCTGCTACAACTGAAACCAATCTCTTTCACAGACTGCTCCAGAGACCCCCGGCTATGTCCTGAGGGCCCGTTCTCATGCACATACTGTAAACACCAAACATCTTTCACAACATTCAGTAATAAGATGTCAAAAAAAAGGGAGCAAACTCCTTCCAAAGGGACCAAAGAGATGAAGTGTCTTCTTCTAAATGTTCGCTCCCTACCTAGACATCAATTAGAGGTATGGGACTTAATACATACAAATCAACCTGATCTTTGTTTCCTAACGGAAACCTGGTTAAAACCTCATACAGTCCCCGCTATTGCTGTCGGGGTTCCTCTGGGCTATAAGATCGTCCATTTTGACCGTCCAGAGAAAACTGGTGGTGGCCTAGCCATTATACACAAAGATTACCTGAAGATCATCACGCTAGAACAGAGGCACAACTCTCTCTTTGAAATATTAATTTTCAAAATGCAATATGCCTCAAATAGATTCTGGAAAGGAGCCCTAGTCTATCGCCCCCCTGGGCCCTCAACAGGTTTTCCTCTAGCATTACTGGAGCTTCTGGCCCCACATTTTAAAGCAAAAGAAGATTTTCTTCTCCTTGGCGATTTTAATATCCATATTGATAACCCCACACTCCCTGAAATGACCTCCCTGGTCTCCGAACTATCCTCCCTTGGACTGACATTACAAAATCACGAGCCCACTCATATAGGAGGTCACCTCCTTGATTTGGTTTTCACCAACTTCCCTCAGGTACAATGCTCCTCCCCGGTTCATATAATTTGGTCCGACCACTTCATCGTGGAATTTTCCATATCTAAAGCGGACAAGCCCCCTAAAATAAACTCACTACCACCAATCTGGCGTCGACAGTGGTATAAAGTCACCATAGAGGAATTGCAAAAGGAATGGAAGCAGCCCATTCCCATAGAGACCGACAGCATACAGACTGTCTTAACCAAGTTCAACAATTCCCTTAAGGAAGCAATAGATAAAATAGCACCTTTAAAACCACACAAACAATACCCTGCCACCAAACAAGAAATCTGGTATACCGAGGAGCTTAGAACAGAAAAACAAAATTGCAGGAGACTAGAAAAGAAGTGGAGGAAAACACGAACTGAAGAAAACAAGAGATCACACTATGAGGCACAGACTAAATACTACAAAAACATCAAATTTGCGCGGAGGAATAGCCTTTCCCAACAAATTGCCGAAGCGGGAAATAGATCTAAGGAACTATTTAAAATTCTCCAGGAATTTGTAAAGCCGACTGCATGCAAAAGCCCTGATGACTTTTCCCAACAACTATGTGATGACATTTCATTATTTTTTTAAAATAAAATTAACTCTATCTATGACAAAATTTTATTGGCCTCCGATCAAAATAGTGACAACTCCTTATTTCCATCTATCCTGCCCATGCAGAATAAATCCACACTTATGATGTTCCCAGCAGTCACTGACTCCGATCTCACCTCTTTAATGAGCCATATAAAATCTGGTTCCCCAGAGGATTTTCTATCAGCTAAAATAGCAGCCTCCCTACATACATTGCTTAGGCCCCACATTCTAAATCTGATCAACCATTCCCTCAGAGAAGGATCTGTGCCCACTGAAATGAAAAAAGCAGTGGTGAACCCAATCCGGAAGAACGCAGCTATTCCATGGACCGATCTTTCCAATCTCCGACCTATTTCCCTCCTCCCCTTTCTCAGCAAAATGACCGAGAGACATGTGAACACCTACTTGTCCAAGTACATCGAGGCAGCGGAGGGCCTAGACCTTTCTCAATCTGGATTTAGGCCCAATCACAGCACAGAGTCTGCCCTCCTCTCAGTGACTGATACCATCAAGATGTCACTGGATGGAGGAAATTCACTGATTCTAGTGATGTTAGATTTATCCGCTGCCTTCGACACTGTATCCCATGAGATACTTCTCGATCGCCTGAGGGAGAAGGGAATAGAAGGAATGGCTCTTTCCTGGCTAGAAAGCTTTCTTTCGGATCACCATCAAGAGGTAAGACTGGGCTCCCACCATTCCATCTCAAGAGAGCTCACTAAAGGAGTGCCACAGGGCTCTTGCCTAAGCCCCACACTTTTCAACGTGTATATGTCCCCGTTGGCGGATATAGTAAGATCTTATGGGTTCACACCGATATCATACGCTGACGACACTCAGCTTTTGTTCCCCTTTAAAACCTTCACACCCACAATACAAAAATCTTTTGCGGACGGCATGAGGGCTATATCTCACTGGATGGCCATCAATCGCCTCCAGTGCAATGTAAGCAAAACCGAGGTTATGCTGTTTGGGGAGGCCACACTTCTGTGGTCCCCAGACTGGTGGCCCCTGGATTTAGGACCAATTCCAAGCCCCAAACAAACTGTCAAAAATCTTGGTGTACGTCTAGATAGTTCTCTTCTGTTTAAAGAACACACAAACCAGGTAGCAGGCTCCTGTTTTCAGATCATTGGACTGCTACGGCGAGTCTTCCCATTTCTATCTGATTCTTATAGGAAGACTCTTATCCAGGCTCTGGTCATAAGTAGACTAGACTACTGTAATGGATTGTTGGTTTCGGCAAATGAAGAACAACTACAGAGACTACAGGTGGTCCAGAACACCGCGGCTAGATTAGCTCTTAATGCCCCGCCAAGGTCTACATCTCTTCCACTTTTGACAAAGGTTCATTGGCTGCCGATTAGACAGCGTGTAATATTCAAAATCTGCTGCACTATCCATGGTTGTCTGTTTGGCAATGGACCTAAATATTTAAAAGAAATATTTAAACCCTACACTCCCAGTCGAACACTGCGCTCTAGCACTCAACAACAACTGCAGGTTCCTAGGATAAAAAAAGTCAGGCAGGGAGGGCGAGCTCTATCCTACAAAGGCCCTATCCTTTGGAATTCACTGCCCCTTGCTTTGAAAAACATTATTAACTTCCAATCCTTTAAGAAGTCCTTGAAAACGTTCCTATTTGTAGCCTCTTAGGCTCTCTTCTTGCCTTTCCACTTCTCTGTTTATGTATCAGATACTGGCTTCTTGGTTATGCATAAGCGCGGAGATACCCCTTCGGGGGTTGACTTCCAGCGCTATACAAGACCAAAAATAAATAAATAAATAAATAACACTCTCCCCATTTATTTTCCCATCTACAAATGGTCCTGCCTGGTCTATTTCTAGAGTTGCACCAAGTATGCACTCTTCCTCCTCTCTTCGGCACCGTCAATAGTCCCCTTCAGACTCACTCCCCTCATTTTTTAACCAGTACTGCTGTACCGGGTTTGAACGTCTTGGTTTGTTTACCTGCTCATCATTGTAGAATCCCGAGTCCTGGTTATACTTTTGGGACCCTCTATTCTGCGGCAAGGGCGGTTTTGGCTCTTGAATCTGCTGTCTGACAACCTTCTGCTGTTGCTGCTGATGATTACACCCCTCGTTCTGCACCTGTTGATTCAACGATTTATTCTCATTACTTACTAATGGTGGATTGGTACACTCGGATCTCCAATGCCCCAATTGTCCACAGTTGTGACAAGGGAACTTTTTCTTTGCCTCCTCTAGATTCCCTTTTCCTTTTCCCGCATATCTGGGCCTATTTCCTGGATTATTTGCCTGTTCCACCAACTGTGCTTCTTGTCTTTCTGCAACTTTCACCTGTGCCCACATTGCTTTCTCTTTCAGCTTTCTCTGTTTTGCCTCAATCTCATCACTGAAGTACTTTGCATGTCTCAAGATTTCATCAATCTTTTTACTCTGCCAATCAACTGTATGCTCACGAATCCTTTCACTGATTTCAGGTCTCAAGCCATATACAAATCTGTATACAAAATGACTTAAATCCTTATCACCCAGGTGTTCATCTCCACTGAACTGTTTAAAAGCCAGTATCAGCCTTTCATAAAAAGCATGAACTGATTCTTTCGCTTCCTGATGTGTTCGATCTATCTTAACCCAGTCTGTCTCTTTCGGGGGTACTTTATTTTTCAGGAACACAATAACCTGGTCATACTTCTTCATAACCTCTGGGTCTGGAGCTCCTGTCTTCGGATCTCTTGGATACTCCTTAGCAGGCCAATCTACAACTATTTTACACTCTGCCCACAAGTCTGCTGGAACAATTATATCAAACAGACTATTCAGGTCAATCCACAGCACTTTCGACAATTTCACAAACCTGTCTACTTGCCTATACCACTCGACGGGCTTTTCTCTCAGTCGAGGGAAATCATTCATAAATGACAAAATATCCTGTCTAGTCCATGGGACATGTACATATCCTCCTCCAGGAATCTCCCTCATAGGATAAGCATCCACTGTTTTTTCTTTTTCTCTCATAGGGAAAGCTGAGTAAGTCCTGTCCACTGAATCTTCCCTTTTCTTGTACCATCTATCCTTCCACCTTTCCACATCACCCCATTTTCGTAACAAGGCAATCATTTCCTTAATCTGCCCTGTTCTGCCAGCACCATTTAGATTTTCAATGTCTTTGTCGGTGAAATCCACCCTGTAAGGCTTCTGCAAAGCTTTCACCTTATCCATGTCAACTCCTTGTTCACTCGCTATTGCTCTTAACCTGTCATGTGTACTCTTAGCCCTCCAGGTGATACTCTTGCACATGAATAACAACTCTCCATCAGGATGATTTTTCAGTATTTCTGTAGGAATTGTTCCTGCAATTAGCTCCTCCAATTCTATACGCAACCTGGCTACATCAATTGCCTGTGAATCTTTATCCTTCTTTTGAAGAACTTTCAACCAATCATTCAAATCCTCAGCTGTTATTTCAGTAGATTTTTTCACTGCACCCACTTGTTCTGCCATCCTCTGTGGTTCCAAAATCATTCCTCCCAAACAACCAGTATTCAATCCTGAATTAGGCTGCACATCTGATCTTTCACTACATGTGTCATGTCTCGACTGTCTCAAATTATTTCCTCCCGTTCTCATTCCTGATTCCTCCAAAGAGCAAGTACCAACCAAACCATTTCCAACATAGGGAACTGTCAAACCATTTTCACCCATTCTTTGCTTATCAAAAATAGGCACAACCGGACCTATGGTTACAGGCACTGTAACAGCTTCTAGATTTTTCGTCAGCTCTCTAATTTTCTCAGTCAGCTCAGATGTGGTTCTGGCTAATTCTCTTGTTTTCTTGTCACTGATTCGATTCTCTCTCTCCCGCTCTCTCTCTCTTTCCCTTTCCGTGAAAGAGCTACCACTTTTCAGATCAGGTGTCATAACCTCAGTTTTAACAATTCGCAAAGTATCTCTTATTGGAGTAGCAACTGGCGTGCTCTCTTCTGGTTCTGGTCTATATGGAGGTGGTCTCTTGTAAATCATGTCATCCAAGACCTCATCCTCATAATCATTAGCCCCATACCTTCTCACTTCTGCATCAGGCACCTTTTCTGTACCCTTCCTCTCTTCCTTCTCGTCAACTGTCCTCATAGGATATAATCCCTCTGACATACTAGCATCTCGCCATCTCCTCATTCGATCATGATGAGTCTCACGATCATATTTTCTCCCGAACATATACCTATAATTGCCTCCACTCCTCTGCTTTTCTCGCTTATGCACCTCATCTTCCCATTCCACCAAAGCCTCGAACTGTGTCGGCCTTGGTCTAGGCTCTAGACACATAATTTTTTCCCGTAAATTTCTCAACATGGCCAGATTAAATGAACCATGTTCCGGGAACGCTAAAACACCGTCGTCCTTAGTGTACTTAGCCCAGTTATCTAACCATATACAGGTATGATACCCATATTTCGCAACCATGAAGGATGCAGGAGTTCTCGTCGGAGGTAGCAATTCACCTTCTCTAGTTATTATGTTTTTATCCTTGTCGAACCACCTTTTAGTTTTACCGAACAAGGATTTCTTTTTCTTTTCCTCCGTTTGGTAATACATTTTAGCGTTTACCACTATTTTCCAGTCCCTTCCGCAACTGTACGATCTTTTGTCCAATAACAGCGTGACTCACACCAACGCACCAATCCTGGAGCGTCTACGTCACCCTGTACTCCTTCCAATCCCTGCGCGGCTCACACCAACGCACCAATCCCAGCGCAAGCACTGTTCTGATCCACTACCCAATCACAGCTCGGTCTGTCTCTGACGTCAGTGGTCGCTGCAGTCGCTTCTGCTCTGTCTCCTGTCACTCGTCTACCCCTCCTTTACAAAGCCTTTTCAGTAGACTTCGTTTCAGATTCTACAAAATCTATTAGTTACAACATATAAACATCTCCATTGTCTGCTTCGCTAACCACAGAATAGTAAAGAAAATCCTTTCTCACAAGAATCCCGCTTCTCTCTAGAACAGCGCTTACCTCTGCTCTACCACGGAATTAATACTTTCGTTGACACAGTAGCACATCCCTCTACTCTGCCCTTCTAACATGCATCCATTAACTGTTTCCTCTAGGACTGCTCCAAAGAGTCTCACAATCAACTAAATGCTCATACATTCACGCACTTTCACACCAGAAAAATGTAGCACAACCACACAGAATTCTGCCTTTCCCGAGAACAGCGAACAGTCTGTCCCACTACAGAATTATAACACACGTTAACCAAGCAGCGCTTACCTCTGCCCAGTCCTTCAGACAAGCTCAGAGAATACCTATTACTTCTCCAGCAGTAAGCTTTAACGGCAAACCTTACGGATCCCTGGGACTTAAGACCAGAGTTTCACAGATAACCTTCGCTACCATACGCACTCCTTTTATACTGAAAATATTTCCCTAATAGTAACACACGACGATGTCACTGATTCCGAACCCAGACAATGTGACGCGCAACTTCAATTGTCACACGTTTTTCCCCGCATACGTACAGGGCCAACAATCCCGTCTTTCCCGAGAGCAGTACTTACTTCCCTCTGCCCTACTACGGAACCGTCACCAGCTCCCCACGTTCCAGAAGCCGTACACACTACATAAGACTCAATACGACGACCTCAACATATAGTATTAGTACATATATCAACATCAATCAATAAATCAATGAATCAAAAGCCTATGTACAAGCAATCTATCAGATCAAGACAATAATCTAAAACCATCATACTGCTACCAGGAAACTGCTGCAGATCGGAGCATATAAATTCTCCCTACTTCCACGGACAGAGTAAATCCACAGTCGTACGCACATACACTCATCATACGCTAGGGCCCATCACACTAACATTCACTCTATGACTCTATCCACACTGAATATATGAGAGAAACCTAAACCAATCTGCATCTAGTGCGAGGTCAATGCGACCTTAAAGATATGTCTTGAGTCATGAATTAAAACACAGGAAATACATTCGGAACTCAATAAATGACAAAGAAATAACCACCCGACACTGATATTCAAACAAAGGTTATCTTTTATCTAAATTAATTCAAATGAAAGTCAATCAGTAGCAAAGTCATTATTCTCATAGTTACCTATTCTAGCTAAATGGGTCAGGACAGGTCTCTCAGTAAAGTCTCCCGAGTCGCCGTCCTCTCGATCAGCATCGATCCTCTCGAGCATAGGTTCAGGAAGAAGTGGCCTTAGACCCTCTCTAGTCTAACATTATTTATAGTGAAACTAACAAAATAAAAGTAACAAACACATTCTAAACGTCCGTTGAGCCGCTGAGCAGAGCGAGCAGGAAAGGATGTTGACTCGCAACATTTGGAAAACCTCCGCTCACAAAAATAAAAACACGGAAGAAGGAAACTCAAGCTAGAAAACGATACATCCATGAATGCTTTTCCTCGGAACCATAGCGAAGCCACCGCAAGTTTATCAGGGTTCATTGTGGCTTTATTCTTCTCCAAGGGCAATTGGCAGCAAGCCTGGAGCTGCTGTCCTCACGGAAACTTTTAATACAGCCAGAGGCCATGGTCAGGTGGTTTTCAACCATGTTCAGCAAGGCCTCTCGTCACATTTCAATCACTCGAGTGCAGGCTGTAAATATCGGCCATCTTGGAATAGGCCAAAACGGACCATCTTAATTAAAAGAAATACAAAACAACGTTACCACATCATAATGATTATACAGTGTTAAGTCCCACTAATACCCTTATGTGTATGTAATTACCTAGCCATCTGCGACACAAAGAAGCATTAAAGCACGTTATTTTAAAAGCGCAAACACAAAACAAATAGCACTTTAGCAACACTTATTTAATTAATTTGCACACCAACTTAGTTCACGTATTAATTTGGCAACATAAAAGCATTCCCACGTGTAATTCTTTCATTAGTAATGTTGATTAATCAAGACTTTTAACAAAGCTAGTAATTAATGATTATTAATCAGTAATTTTAATCATAACATATAAACAAAACTGGAGCTTAAATCTCAATAAATTTTCAATAGAAAACTCTGCTCCAGCAAAAGCACTCCAATACCTGACAAGTCTGCACTATATAACACTGCAAAAACACAAAATAATAAGTGTTTTGCACACTTCTGTCATTGGGCTATATTTGGGCTACATCTGGGTGATTTTGGGCTACATTTGGGCTCTTTTGTCTCCGGTGGCCATCTTGGGAGATTTATTTGTTATGAAGTTTCCTAATTTCCTCATGTAATGCAGTCTCCTCAGTAGGAAATGCTTTCAGTTTTTTACTTTGATTCCATCATGAAGGTATTCAGATATGTCACACATTTGCCATAAATTCTGAATGTTAGCACTCTAGTTGCTCATTAGATCACTGTAGTAAAACTACTGTTCGCCATGGAAGTCTGCTCCTGGTATTAAAAGTGCATGTTTCAGTCTGCATGTCAGAATTTTTTAATGAAATAGAAGAGGATTTGAGAAGTCACTCAAAATGTGCCCTCATTTTCTTTCTTCAGCATTAATCATAATTTCTATGGCAAAATGAACCCCCTCATTGTGTTCCTTTTTAAATTAAATGTTTTAAGTGTTACCAGTTTATTCCAATCAAGATGGCTTCAGGTGTGCCATACTTTTGTCATAATGAAGACAGTAAGCGCTCTAGTTATTTTTAAGAACACTCTGGGACATTCTGTCATTGGGCTATACTTGGGCTACATCTGGGTGATATTTGGGCTACATTTGGGCTCTTTTGTCACTGGTGGCCATCTTGGGAGACTTATTTGTTATGAAGTTTCCTAATTTCCTCATTTACTGCAGTCTCCTCAGTAGGAAATACTTTCAGTTTTTTACTTTGGTTCCATCAAGAAGGCATTCAGATGTGTCACACATTTGCCATAAATTCAGAATGTTAGCACTCATTTTGCTCATTAGATCACTGTAGTAAAGCTACTGCTCACCAGGGAAAACTGCTGCTGGTATTGAAAGTGCATGTTTCAGTCTGCATGTCAGACTTTTTTAATGAAATAGAAGAGGATTGGAGAAGTCACTCAAAATGTGCCCTAATTATTTTTTCTGCAGCACTAATCATACTTTTTATGGAAAAATGAACCCCCTCATTTTGCTCCTTTTTTAAATTAAATGTTTTAAGAGTTACCACTTTAATCCAAGCAAGATGGCTTCAGGTGTGCCATACGTTTATCATAAGTAGGACTGTTAGCGCTCTAGTTGTTCTTTGGAACACTCTGGGAAGCTGCAGTAGAACACAAAGGAATCAACTGACAGTCTCTGCCCTTGTTGGATGTACATGTTTTACTGAGAATGTCAGACTTCATTCTCACATGACTGAGAAAGATAATGTGAATTTACAGAAAATAAGCTCTCAGTTTAGCTTATAGATCACCTTCCAAACCTCTGTGGGAAAAGCATGAGAAAATATTTTTCTCTCAATCATGATATCCCAGCAGAAGGCTTTTTCACATGGTGAAATCACCTTAGAACATACCACAATTCCTAAAATGAGTATGGTACCATCAACAAATGATTTATAATGTAACTAAAGTCTTAAAACCTTCTATTAACTGCAATGCTTTTTAATGAGGTGCTATCATGTATATTGGTCCCAAGATGGCTGCTAACACTTCTTGGATGAAGTGCTGACAGCCAATCAGATCTCAGGATGAGATGTGTGGTTAGGCTCCGCCCAAATATATATATGATTTTACTTTTGATTTTCTCAGGAACTACTGAACAGATTGACTCCATATATGCAAAAGGCACATCCCTGAGCTGAGGAGTACCTCTCTGCCAAATTTCAAGTAATTCTGTTCAGCCGTTCGGGCTGTACCTTGGACTAAAGGTCCCTATGGAAAATTGCATGGGGAAAACGCGTTTTGGGAACCTCCTTTTTTCTCAGCCCCCGCTTGACGAATCCGCCCGAGACTTTCAGGGTAGGAGCGGAGCGGAGCGCCCCACCTATTTTGAACATTTTGCGAGGATTCGTTAACCGGCGTCAAAGTTATTCCAAATAGAATGTTGCGGATTTCCTATGGAAACACGGTCCTAACTATAACTATCTACTATCGACCGCCAGTAGATTATATATATATATATATATATATATATATAAATATATATATATATATATATATAGTATCTACTGGCGGTCGCCAGTAGATAGTTATAGTTAGGACCGAGTTCCCATAGGATATCTGAAAATTCTATTTTGAATAACTTTGGCGCCGGTTGACTTATCTTCGTGAAATTTTCAAAACTAATGGGGCGCTCCGCTCAGCTCCTACCCTGAAAGTCTCGGGGTGATTCGTCAAGCGGGTGCTGAGAAAAAAGGTGGGTCCCAAAACGCGTTTTCCCCATGCATTTTCCCATGGGACTTTTAGTCGAAGGTACAGCCCGAACGGCTGAACAGAATTACTTGAAATTTGGCAAAGAGATAGTCCTCAGGTCAGGCATGTGCCTTTTGCATATATGGTGTCAATCTGTTCAGTAGTTCCTGAGAAAATTGCAGTTAAAAGAACATAAATATCTATATGCGCGCACTGTGCTCGCACGGGGCGCGCACCAAATGGCCGCGAGCATAATTCTGATTGGTGCTTAGATGACAGTCAACATTCCAATCGGTCGAAATCAGGAAGTGTCAGACACTATTTTGTGTGTGACAGTGAAAAAGAAAGGTGGAGAACGTGAAAAGGGGGCAGGGTAGAAAGTTCCTGACCCCCTAGCCTTTGTCAGGGGGTCCCTGAAGGACCCCGAAGGGTGAAAAAAACATTTTATTTTTTTTCAAAAAATCGCGGGGTGCGCGCACCCCCCCAGCCGCCATTTTGAGTTTTAGAGGCAGAAGAGAGCTAAAAACAAAAGTGGAGAATGTGAAAAGGGGGCAGGGTAGAGAGTTCCTAACCCCCTAGCCTTTGTCAGGGGGTCCCTGAAGGACCCCGAAGGGTAAAAAAAACATTTTATTTTTTTTCAAAAAATCGCGGGGTGCGCGCACGGTGCGCGCACCCCCCAGCCACCATTTTGAGTTTTAGAGGCAGAAGAGAGCTAAAAACACAAGTGGAGAATGTGAAAAGGGGGCAGGGTAGAGAGTCCCTGACCCCCTATGCCTTCTCAGGGGGACCATGAAAGACCCCTAAGGTCCCCTAAAAAAAAAAAATTATAGATATTGCACCGTGTGCGCACGGTGCGCGCACCGCGGCAAAAGATTCATAAAAAAATAGAATTAAAAATCAAGTTTAAGTGTTTAGATGTTGGTTGGCTCTAAAAAGAGCCGTTGTGTTCATTGAGTGTTTTTTTGTACCTATAAGTAAGTACCGATGCAGAGTCTAAAGTTCAAGAGGAAGACTCTGTTCCCTTCATCTGTGAAATGAACACCATCTCCTCTATAAATGCCTTGCATGTTGTAACGCAAGTTGTGGGGGTATATAGAACCCATGCCATAGTCTCTGAGGAAAGCAGAAACAGACTTATTGACGTGCTTTTTTGCTTTCTCAAACTGCGGACAATATTGGTTGGACCAGTTCCACTTTTGCCTTTGGCATATCTTAGAATATACAAAGGTAGTTTGTGGAAAAAGTGACATCAATTGCACAAAGGTGTCCTTAACAAGCATTTCCAGACCTACCCCAGTTAAAGTGCCTAGGTCATTTCCACCACAGTGCACAATTATAAGGTCAGGCTGTGGGAGATGTAGAAAGGATTTCACCAAAGGCATTAATTGGTGCCACTTTAACCCTCTCTGACCAATCCATTTAATGTCTACATTTGGCAAAGCAAGGTCTTTCCCAATACCTCTTTTTTCTGCATACTTTTCACTCAAGTAGACATAGCTATGACCTACAATCCACACTGTGAACATCTTTCAAGGAGATCTGGATGCACTCAGAAGGTGTCTTTCAGTAGAATGGCAATATGAAAAGAAAGATAGTTGTAAAATGGAGGCTTACATACTTTTTTTTTAATAAAAAGAACTCATTGGCTGTTTCAGACCATTCAACACTAAAAACTAGGCTGTATGTTTACATTTTTAAAAGCATGTTTTGTATTGGTTCAGAAAAATGTGTTCCCACAGAAGATTACTTTGGATATGCTGTTCGGTTTGAAAAGTCAAGCACTCTTGCTCTTTGGATTAGAAACTATGGGGCATATCAACAAGGGCTTTAAAAGCCAAAAAAGCAGAGATAAAACTAGCGCCCTATCAACAACAGGGTGCTAACACGCAAATTTGCATGTTAGCACCCTTTTACTCTACGCTTCCCCTTGCATCTCTAATGAGATGCAAAGGGGGCGTTCCAGAGTAGAATAATAGGAGAAATGTCGCTAAGCGACATTTCTCCTATTATCAAGAATGTCGCTAACCCTGTTAGAGACCAAAAAAGCAGCGCTAACCCGGGTTAACGCTGCTTTTTTACATCTGCTAATTTTCTGACTTAGCCATGATATCCTATGGAAGGAGGATATCATGGCTAAGTTTGCCTGTCCCTATCAACAAGGTAACGTGTGATTATCACTGGGTTTCCAGCGATAATCTCACGTTAGCCTGTTAGCGTGTAGATTTTTATCGCTATTGAGATGAGCGTTGCTAATAGCACGCTATCTCAGCGATAAAAATTCACGCTAGCCGGCGATAATTATCCTCACGCTAAGAGCGCTGAGCGATAATTATCGCCAGTTGTTGTTGATATGCCCCATTGTGTGCTGAACTTCTGACCTCTCTGCTCACACCAGTGTTCCATGATCTGTTGCTATGGTAGCAGGCAGAAGTCATGTTGGGGGTAGGAATCATTTGGAAAGGGTTGAAATTTGCAACCAATAGAAATGTGTGTTTCCATTTAAAAAAATGTGGGAAGCAATGTGATTTGAAGTTAACATGTATATGTGTGAAAAAAGAGAGGGAAATTTTGCCATTTAGTGGTTCTGGTGAGAGGAGTACAGCTCAGAGATTCTGGCTCTGATAATCTGCTGTGTGAGTGGCACATTTCTCTCTCAACTAACTACTTTTAAAGGTGAGTTATGAATTGGAGAGGGGATGTATGTGGTGTATTTTGATATAAATATTAGAAATTTGTTTCTTCTTTTAAAGTTGTGTTTTACATTTTCTGTTTTGGAAGATATTTAACTGCCTTGTACTTGTAAGATATTATGGAGTATGTCTTCACCATAAGTTAAGGTGTACTGGTATCACCCAGGAATACTGTTTTGTGCCTAGAATCACATCATGAGTCTGTGTGCACACAGGAATTGTTGTCATAGATTTAATTTGTGTTGCTCTTGTTCTGTAAGACTTGCACTCGTAGGAAAGGGGCAGCTTGTTTTCTTGAACTGTGATGGTTAGCATACAGCACACATCACCATCTCACAGATGAGAGGCAAATGCTAACACATTTGAAAACAACAGGGTAGATTTTCCTTGCAGTACTGTAATGAGTGAGGTAGTTCCTACATGTTCATAAGCCCAATTAACCCTTACCACATGTGCTATTACATCTCTGCAGACTTCATGCAGTTGTGCAAGCGTCCATTCAGATCTCTCTTGCACCTGACAATACACAGTCTCCAGAAACACACTCTTAGCACACAGGCAGCTGCATCTCCTGCACTCCCATGCTTACTATTCAGCACTATGTGGTATTTCAGATAGCAGTGTGTAACGCTAACACATTCAACATCACCAAGGATCATTTCCTTCGCTCTAGTCTAATCACTCACCCAGGTTCCACATGCTCATGGTCTCAAGTAGCTGTTAGGACATGTGCTCTTTTCTGCCTCTCTAAACTATAAGGAAAATGTGTCAGGCTGTTACAGTAATTATCACTTGCTCTACCACAGTAGTAAATGTGCTTTGAAATTGCCAATCAAATATCGTTTTCTGCCTAGAATCACACCATGAGTCTGTCTGCACACAGGAATTGTTGTCAGAGATTTAATTTGTGTTGCTCTTGTTCTGTAAGACTTGCACTCGTAGGAAAGGGGCAGCTCATATGATAGGATTTGAAAAGCTCAAAAAAAATATAGTAATATATTTAAATTACATAAAGGTATTTTTTTTTTAGTTTCCTTTAGGTATTGCTGAACAACACTGAAATAAATTAAACATGCCTATAAAATCAAGAAAGAGAAAAGAACAGCAAAACCATCTATATTTGAAGACAACTGGACAACAGAAATTAGTTAAAGAACCTCATGTTGGAAAAAAGAAAAAGTCTTCTGGTAAGCAGACCAAGGAATTTTAAAAAAATATCCTCAAACAGAGAAAAAAATGTACAAAGTATATCCACTGCAAATAGTGTTTCAAGAAGAAAACAACAAGACAATAGAAAGAAAATACTAAATGATAATGTACAATCAGAAGCAAGAAAGAATGACTTAAAAAGAAAAACAGAATTTCAAAACATTCGTAAAAAAATGTTTCAGAGAAGAGTGGTGGTCAATTTGCTAAAGGAAGTGAAAAAATATAGGAAGAAAGCAATATTTTATAAGAAAAATAAACATATTGAATCAATTGTTGCAAAGGCTTTGGAATTAACCCCTTCGCTGCTAGGCCTTTTCCCCTCCTGTGCTAAGCCTTTTTTGGGCTATTTGGGGTAGTGCGCGCTTAGGCCCCTGTAACTTTTTGACCACATTAGGTATCCACACCAAATTTGCGTCCTTTTCTTCCAACATCATGGGGATTCTAAAGTTACCCGGGGTTTGTGGATTCTCCTAGAGGGTTCCCAGAAATTAGTCAAAATACAGCAAAATTTGGGTTTTTTTGTGAAAAATTGGGAAAAGTGGCTGCAAATGAAAGCGTCTGGGTTTTTCTCTGCAAATGATATCAAAAAAGGGTTTGTGGGGCTGAAATCACAATTTCTCCAGCTTTTAGGGAATGACAGTTTTTTGTCAGAAATCCAACATTTTTTACACAGTTTTGACATTTTTCTGGGACATACCCTATTTTTACTATTTTTTGTGCTTTGAACCTCCTTCCAGATAATGGTAGAAATGGGTAGAAAAGCAATAATGGATCCTGGAAAGCTATACATTTTTGAAAATTAGACAAAATTCTGAATTCAGCAAGGGGTCATTTGTGTAGATCCATCAAGGTTTCTTTATAGAAACTTACAGGTAAATATAGGAAAAATTAAACATTTGTTGAAAAAAGCAGCCTTTTGAGTCAACGTTTTCACCTGTAACTTCTCCGAATTATGACATCTCTTTGAAAGCAATGTACCGTTACATCCGGTGGACCTTCCTGGTTGTGGGGATATATAGGACTTGTAGGTTCACCAAGAGCCCAACGAACCCAGAGTAAACAACTGAGCAGCATTTTGTAATGTTTTTTTTTTGTTCCGGGTATATAGCAATTATTGTGGGAAAATGCATACATGGAAAAATCGGTATGAAAGACACCTATGTATTTCTGAAATGGGAACAAATTACAGAGTTTAGAAACAGTGCATATTTGCACATTTTCGAAATTGGGAATACTCATACTTGCATGACAATTATTGGTCATTTTTCAAAATGACTTTTTTTTTACACAATGTCTTTCATTTGGAAGGGAGAAATGCATCAAAAATCAATAGGTAATAACAGTTGCTTTACAAATCTGAACTACCCTAAGTCTCCCGATAAAAATGGTACGTCACTTGTGTGGGTAGGCATAGTGCCCACGACAGGAAGTGGCTCAAAACCTAAGGGGAACGCACCACATTTTCACACTGAAAATTTCCACTTTTTTGCGAAGAGTCTAGCTGTAGTTTTTGAACCCTAGCCCTGCCGGCACCTAGGGAAACCTAGCAAACCTATACATTTTTGTAAACTAGACACCCAGGGGAATCCAGGATGGGGTGACTTGACTGCCTCCCACCATGGTCTGTTACCCAGAATCCCTTCCAAATGTAAATAAATGACAAAAAAAACAAATTTTCCCCACATTTCTGGGATGGAAAGTTCTGGAATCTGCGTGGATCCACAAATTTCCACCCACCCCGCATTCCCCAAAGTCCTACGAGAAAAATGGTACCTCACTTGTGCGGGTCAGCCTAGTGCCCGCGACAGGAAACGGTGCAAAACGCAACGTGGTCACACCTCAATTTTGCAGTGAAAAATGACCCTTTTTGGCAAAGTGACTAGCTGTAGTTTTTGAACCCTAGCCCTGCCGGCACCTAGGGAAGTCTAGCAAACCTATACATTTTTGAAAACTAGACACCCAGGGGAATCCAGGATGGGGTGACTGCCTCCCACCATGGTCTGTTACCCAGAATCCCTTGCAAATGTAAAAAAATCACACAAAAAACACATTTTCCCCACATTTCTGGGATGGAAAGTTCTGGAATCTGCGTGGATCCACAAATTTCCACCCACCCCACGTTCCCCAAAGTCCTACGAGAAAAATGGTACCTCACTTGTGCGGGTCAGCCTAGTGCCCGCGACAGGAAACGGTGCAAAACGCAGCGTGGTCACACCTCAATTTTGCAGTGAAAAATGACCCTTTTTTGGCAAAGTGACTAGCTGTAGTTTTTTAACCCTAGCCCTGCCGGCACCTAGGGAAACCTAGCAAACCTATACATTTTTGAAAACTATACACCCAGGGGAATCCAGGATGGGGTGACTTGACTGCCTCCCACCATGGTCTGTTACCTAGAATCCCTTGCAAATGTAAAAAAATGACAAAAAAAACACATTTTCCCCACATTTCTGGGATGGAAAGTTCTGGAATCTGCGTGGATCCACAAATTTCCACCCACCCCGCGTTCCCCAAAGTCCTACGAGAAAAATGGTACATCACTTGTGCGGGTCGGCCTAGTGCCCGCGACAGGAAACGGCGCAAAACGCAACGTGGTCACACCTCAATTTTGCAGTGAAAAATTACCCCTTTTTGGCAAAGTGACTAGCTGTAGTTTTTTAACCCTAGCCCTGCCGGCACCTAGGGAAACCTAGCAAACCTATACATTTTTGAAAACTAGACACCCAGGGGAATCCAGGATGGGGTGACTTGACTGCCTCCCACCATGGTCTCTTACCCAGAATCCCTTGCAAATGTAAAAAAATCACAAAAAAAACACATTTTCCCCACATTTCTGGGATGGAAAGTTCAGGAATCTGCGTGGATCCACAAATTTCCACCCACCCCGCGTTCCCCAAAGTCCTACGAGAAAAATGGTACCTCACTTGTGCGGGTCGGCCTAGTGCCCGCGACAGGAAACGGCGCAAAACGCAACGTGGTCACTCCTCAATTTTGCAGTGAAAAATTACCCTTTTTTGGCAAAGTGACTAGCTTTAGTTTTTGAACCCTAGCCCTGCCGGCACCTAGGGAAACCTAGCAAACCTATACATTTTTGAAAACTAGACACCCAGGGGAATCCAGGATGGGGTGACCTGACTGCCTCCCACCATGGTCTGTTACCCAGAATCCCTTGCAAATGTAAAAAAATGACCAAAAAAACACATTTTCCCCACATTTCTGGGATGGAAAGTTCTGGAATCTGCGTGGATCCACAAATTTCCACCCACCCCGCGTTCCCGAAAGTCCTACGAGAAAAATGGTACCTCACTTGTGCGGGTCGGCCTAGTGCCCGCGACAGGAAACGGTGCAAAACGCAACGTGGTCACACCTCAATTTTGCAGTGAAAAATTACCCCTTTTTGGCAAAGTGACTAGCTGTAGTTTTTGAACCCTAGCCCTGCCGGCACCTAGGGAAACCTAGCAAACCTATACATTTTTGAAAACTAGATACCCAGGGGAATCCAGGATGGGGTGACTTGACTGCCTCCCACCATGGTCTGTTACCCAGAATCCCTTGCAAATGTAAAAAAATCACACAAAAAACACATTTTCCCCACATTTCTGGGATGGAAAGTTCTGGAATCTGCGTGGATCCACAAATTTCCACCCACCCCGCGTTCCCCAAAGTCCTACAAGAAAAATGGTACCTCACTTGTGCGGGTCGGCCTAGTGCCCGCGACAGGAAACGGCGCAAAACGCAACGTGGTCACACCTCAATTTTGCAGTGAAAAATGACCCTTTTTTGGCAAAGTGACTAGCTGTAGTTTTTGAACCCTAGCCCTGCCGGCACCTAGAGAAACCTAGCAAACCTATACATTTTTGAAAACTAGACACCCAGGGGAATCCAGGATAGGGTGACTTGGCTGCCTCCCACCATGGTCTGTTACCCAAAATCCCTTGCAAACGTAAAAAAATGACAAAAAAAACACATTTTCCCCACATTTCTGGGATGGAAAGTTCTGGAATCTGCGTGGATCCACAAATTTCCACCCACCCCGTGTTCCCCAAAGTCCTACGAGAAAAATGGTACCTCACTTGTGCGGGTCAGCCTAGTGCCCGCGACAGGAAACGGCGCAAAACGCAACGTGGTCACACCTCAATTTTGCAGTGAAAAATGACCCTTTTTTGGCAAAGTGACTAGCTGTAGTTTTTGAACCCTAGCCCTGCCGGCACCTAGGGAAACCTAGCAAACCTATACATTTTTGAAAACTAGACACCCAGGGGAATCCAGGATGGGGTGACTTGACTGCCTCCCACCATGGTCTGTTACCCAGAATCCCTTGCAAACGTAAAAAAATGACAAAAAAACCACATTTTCCCCACATTTCTGGGATGGAAAGTTCTGGAATCTGCGTGGATCCACAAATTTCCACCCACCCCGCGTTCCCCAAAGTCCTACGAGAAAAATGGTACCTCACTTGTGCGGGTCGGCCTAGTGCCCGCGACAGGAAACGGCGCAAAACGCAATGTGGTCACACCTCAATTTTGCAGTGAAAAATGACCCTTTTTTGGCAAAGTGACTAGCTGTAGTTTTTGAACCCTAGCCCTGCCGGCACCTAGGGAAACCTAGCAAACCTATACATTTTTGAAAACTAGACACCCAGGGGAATCCAGGATGGGGTGACTTGACTGCCTCCCACCATGGTCTGTTACCCAGAATCCCTTGCAAACGTAAAAAAATGACCAAAAAAACACATTTTCCCCACATTTCTGGGATGGAAAGTTCTGGAATCTGCGTGGATCCACAAATTTACACCCACCCCGCGTTCCGCAAAGTCCTACGAGAAAAATGGTACCTCACTTGTGCGGGTCGGCCTAGTGCCCGCGACAGGAAACGGTGCAAAACGCAACGTGGTCACACCTCAATTTTGCATTGAAAAATGACCCTTTTTTGGGAAAATGACTAGCTGTAGTTTTTGAACCCTAGCCATGCCGGCACCTAGGGAAACCTACCAAACCCACACATTTCTGAAAATTAGACACCCGGCGGCTTCCAGAGAAGTATGGCTTGCGTGGATCCCCCAACGTTTCCTTACCCAGAATCCCCTGCAAACCTCAATTTTTGCTGAAAAAATCACTTTTTTCACACATTTTGGGGTGGGAAAGTTGTGGCATCACCGGGCTCACACAAATTTACCACCACCCAGTGTTCCCCCAGGTCTCCCGGTAAAAATGGTGTCTCACTTGTGTGGGAGGCCCAAGTACCCGCGGCAGGCAAGGGCCCAAAACGTAGTGAGGCGACATCAAAATGGCCTATCGCAAAACCACCTGGTTTTGCAAGGGGGTCACTTTGGTTTTTGACCCGGTGCTCGGCGACCATCCAGGGAAACCTACCAAACCCACACATTTCTGAAAACTAGACACCCGGCGGCTTCCAGGGAGGTATGGCTTGCGTGGATCCCCCAACGTTTCCTTACCCAGAATCCCCTGCAAACCTCATTTTTTGCTGAAATAATCACTTTTTTCACACATTTTGGGGTGGGAAAGTTGTGGCATCACGGGGCTCACACAAATTTACCACCACCCAGCATTCCCCCAGGTCTCCCGGTAAAAATGGTGCCTCACTTGTGTGGGAGGCCCAAGTACCCGCGGCAGGCAAGGGCCCAAAACGTACTGAGGCGACATCAAAATGGCCTATCGCAAAACCACCTGGTTTTGCAAGGGGGGTCACTTTGGTTTTTGACCCGATGCTCGGCGACCATCTAGGGAAACCTACCAAACCCATGCATTTCTGAAAACTAGACGCCGGCGGCTTCCAGGGAGGTATGGCTTGCGTGGATCCCCCAACGTTTCCTTACCCAGAATCCCCTGCAAACCTCAATTTTTGCTGAAAAAATCACTTTTTTCACACATTTTGGGGTGGGAAAGTTGTGGCATCACCGGGCTCACACAAATTTACCACCACCCAGCGTTCCCCCAGGTCTCCCGGTAAAAATGGTGCCTCACTTGTGTGGGAGGCCCAAGTACCCGCGGCAGGCAAGGGCCCAAAACGTAGTGAGGCGACATCAAAATGGCCTATCGCAAAACCACCTGGTTTTGCAAGGGGGGTCACTTTGGTTTTTGACCCGGTGCTCGGCGGCCATCTAGGGAAACCTACCAAACCCATGCATTTCTGAAAACTAGACACCCGGCGGCTTCCAGGGAGGTATGGCTTGCGTGGATCCCCCAACGTTTCCTTACCCAGAACCCCCTGCAAACCTCAATTTTTGCTGAAAAAATCACTTTTTTCACACATTTTGGGGTGGGAAAGTTGTGGCATCACCAGGCTCACACAAATTTACCACCACCCAGCGTTCCCCCAGGTCTCCCGGTAAAAATGGTGCCTCACTTGTGTGGGAGGCCCAAGTACCCGCGGCAGGCAAGGGCCCAAAACGTAGTGAGGCGACATCAAAATGGCCTATCGCAAAACCACCTGGTTTTGCAAGGGGGGTCACTTTGGTTTTTGACCCGGTGCTCGGCGGCCATCTAGGGAAACCTACCAAACCCACGCATTTCTGAAAACTAGACACCCGGCGGCTTCCAGGGAGGTATGGCTGCGTGGATCCCCCAACGTTTCCTTACCCAGAATCCCCTGCAAACCTCAATTTTTGCTGAAAAAATCACTTTTTTCACACATTTTGGGGTGGGAAAGTTGTGGCATCACCGGGCTCACACAAATTTACCACCAACCAGCGTTCCTCCAGGTCTCCTGGTAAAAATGGTGCCTCACTTGTGTGGGAGGCCCAAGTACCCGCGGCAGGCAATGGTTTTGCGATAGGCCATTTTGATGTCGCCTCACTACGTTTTGGGCCCTTGCCTGCCGCGGGTACTTGAGCCTCCCACACAAGTGAGGCACCATTTTTACCGGGAGACCTGGGGAAACGCTGGGTGGTGGTAAATTTGTGTGAGCCTGGTGATGCCACAACTTTCCCACCCCAAAATGTGTGAAAAAAGTGATTTTTTCAGCAAAAATTGAGGTTTGCAGGGGATTTTGGGTAAGGAAACGTTGGGGGATCCACGCAAGCCATACCTCCCTGGAAGCCGCCGGGTGTCTAGTTTTCAGAAATGTGTGGGTTTGGTAGGTTTCCCTAGATGGCCGCCGAGCACCGGGCCAAAAACCAAAGTGACCCCCCTTGCAAAACCAGATTAACTATTGTTACTACAGCGTGAGAATTTTGGAATAATATTGCAAAGAAAATGTGGCAGACATTTTGAGGTTTACAGGACATTGGGGATAAAAAATCTTTTTCAATTCACAAGAGAGACATCACCATGAACTCCCATGGGTTTTCGACAATATCTACAGTTGGTGGGTTATTCTTGCATGGAAAGTGTACCTTGGCAGAGAAACTAAAGACAAAGATTCCTGCACAACCATCTATTCCTCAAACACACACACATACTGGTTGGATTTGGCACGAGGGCGAGTCATGGTTCAGTGTATTAAATGTTATTAACAAGAGATTTCACAAAAATGAAATGCACTGTCAATAATTAAATTCACAAAAAACCAAACCAATGACTCGCAGCTCGCGAGCTGTAAAGCCACGTCAAGGCACCAACCACTTTACAGGCCATTCACACACCTTTCATACGTGATACAAACAAGACCATTCGCACGACCAGGCACAAAAGCAACACATTTCATAATTCACCAAAAAGGGACAAGGTACACCCTGCTTCAGAAAGACAAATATTACTGCACAGCCATCTAATCCGCAAGCACACACACATACTGGTTGGATTTGGCACGAGGGTGAGTGGTGGTTCAGTAGATACAATTGTATTAGCAAGTGATTTCACAGAAATGAAATGCACTGGCAATAATTGAAAGGGCGAGAAACTGAACCATTGACTCACAGCTCGTGAGCTGTAAAGCCACGACAAGGCACCAACCTCTTTACAGGCCATTCATACACCTTTCATACGTGTGAGACATACAAAACCATTCACACCGCCAGCCGCGGGCCCATCACATAACAAAACTCACACCAGCACACAGCGCCATTCAAGGGCCCATCACTTTCACACGCCCACAATCCAGACACAGCAACTACACAGGCCAATGGATTGCGTGGAGTGGCACTCAGCTAGCAGTGTGTGTAGTGACCAGCAGAAAGTCACTACTCACACACAGCCAGCCGAGCACCAGTCCACACACACCGCTAGCCTAGCGCCAGTCCACGCACACCGCTAGCCAAGCGCCAGTCCAGGCACACCGCCAGCCAATCGCCAGTCCAGGCACACCGCCAGCCAATCGCCAGTCCAGGCACACCGCCAGCCAATCGCCAGTCCAGGCACACCGGCAGCCAATCGCCAATCCACCTACACCGCCAGCCAAGCTCCAGTCCACGGACACCACCAGCCAAGCACCAGTCCGCACACACCACCAGTCCACGCACACCGCCAGCCAAGTACCAGTCCACGCACACCGCCAGCCAAGCACCATTCCACGCACACCGCCAGCCAAGCTCCAGTCCACGCACACCACCAGCCAAGCTCCAGTCCACAGACACCACCAGCCAAACACCAGTCCGCACACACCACCAGTCCACGCACACCGCCAGCCAAGTACCAGTCCACGCACACCGCCAGCCAAGCACCATTCCACGCACACCGCCAGCCAAGCTCCAGTCCACGCACACCACCAGCCACGCACCAGTCCACGCACACCGCCAGTCCATGCACACCGCCAGTCCACGCACACCGCCAGCCAAGCACCATTCCACGCACACCACCAACCAAGTGCCAGTCCACACACACCAACAGCCAAGCGCAAGCCTACACACACCGCCATCACATTTAGGATTTTTTTAGAAAAAAATAAAAACTCAAACAAATTGAAAATTGATACAAATCTTCTAACAGAAAATCAGCAACTAAATACATTGCACTAACACCAACCTTGAAACAGAATCAAATTTTCCAAAGAATACAGACCAGGCAGTTCACTTTACCACTCATGAATGCTCCCAAATTTTTTTTCGCGTGTGGTACGCTCTGAAACAAGCAAGGAGACACAGTGCAGGATGAGAGGGACAGTCGGGGCAGTACATACGACTCTCCTTCCGCGAACCTCTTCGCCAACAGACTCTACATCTCCTACTGGGAAAATCTTTTGCGGGTGTGGGAGGAATGTGATCTGGAAAGTGGCGTTCTTTCAATCTAGCAACATCCTCCACCACTCCAACTCTAGGAACACTTGCCTGTTCCACTACAACAAGGCTGCCTATTACAGACTCCTGAAACTTAGCAAAAGTCATCTTTGACTCAGGGCAAGAATCCTGGAACACAACAAAAGCATTAAACATTGCCAAGTGGAAAAGATGGATAGCCAACTTCTTGTACCAAATGTAAGCCTTACGAAGAGCAGTGTAAGGTTCCAACCTCTGATCTACTCTGTCAACACCACCCATGTGCCTATTATAGTCTAAAATGCACACAGGTTTGCGCGCTTCAGCGACCTGACCCCAAACAGTCACAGGTGCAGTGCTTTCATCATGGATGGTAGTCAGCATGTAGACATCTCTCCTGTCTGTAAACTTCACAGCAAGAAGCTCCTGGCAACGCAACGCACTGCACTGTCCCCGCACAAGCTTTTGACAAACAAGTTATTTCGGGAAACCTTTACGGTTAGAGCGGATTGTGCCACAAGCAACAGTGTCCACTTTGGCCAATTCCCTGAACAACCGCACACCAGTGTAGAAGTTATCTACATATAAATGGTGGCCTTTGTTAAAAAATCCTCTACCAAGTTCCCAAACAATTTTCTCAGTCACTCCAAAAGTGGACGGACAACCAGGGAGGTTAAACCTAGATTCCTTACCGGTGTACACCCTGAAATTAGAGACATATCCAGTCCTACTGTCACACAGCATATACAGCTTTATTCCATAGCGTGCCCTCTTACTAGGAATGTATTGCCTAAAAAACAAGTGGCCCTTGAACAACACCAAAGACTCATCCACTGCAATTTCTCTACCAGGGGCATAAATCTCAGAAAATCGATCAACAAAGTGATCAAGGACAGGCCTAATCTTAAAAAGACGGTCACAGTCAGGGTGATCTCGTGGCAACGCTAAACCATTATCAACAAAGTGCATCATCCGAAGCAGAAGCAAATACCTGTCACGACTCATGACTGCCGGAAAAATAGACGTTGCCATCAAGGGACTGCTAGACCAATATGAAGACATTGATGGCTTCCTTAGCAAGCCCATCAAAAAAGTTAAACCCAAGAACTTCTTCATCTCTTCAACATTTGTGGGAGTCCACCGGGTAGCTCTAGAGTGTGGCTTAAGACTGGCACTGTTGTCCCTCAAAAACTGTTCGGCATACAAATTAGTCTGCTCAACAATCTCTGCCAAAAACACATCGTCCATAAACAACTGAAAAAAATTTACCGGCAAAAAGTTTTCAGTATTCACTCTAGACCCTGGAACACCAGCAAACTCTGGCAATGCCGGCTGCACCATGCCAGGGGCAACCCAGAGGTCATCACTTTCAACGGGAAGCCTTGCAGCCCCAGCCTGCAGCCCAAATGCCTCTTGCCGCACTACACCAACGGGAAGCCTTGCAGCCGCAGGCTGCAGCCCAGAAGCCTCTTGCCGCACTACACCAACGGGAAGCCTTGCAGTCCCAGGCTGCAGCCCAGATGCCTCTTGCCACACTATCGGCACATCAGTCTCCTCCTCTAACACAGGCACTTCATCCGCACTAAGAGTATCTTCATCATCCGATGACTCCATACGGAGAGACAACTCACTGCCAGAATCGTCCCCTGCCTCCTCTCCCTCAGATGCAGAGTCAGTCTCTGAACCATGGTCAGAGGAAGACTCAAAAAGCAAACCAACAACCTGCTGAGCAGTAATCCTGCGGCTAGCCATTATACTTACCAAGATAGAAGACTGCACAAACAAGTCAACAACAACCAACAATGTGCAAACCAAGTAAGTAAAGAAATGTGTACCTTTATCACAAAGATCAATGTACTCAAAAACTATACAATCAAATTACAAGAGACAGCTGCACTCACCAGAAACCAACTCTGCAGTGACACAGCAAAAACCAACGATATCAAACTAGAAAGAAGAAAAAAAAACAAATTACTCACAAGACAACAAAATACACATCGAGCACCAATGCAAAAAGTTTTTGACACTCAAAAAACACACATACTGCTATTATTACACCATTTGCAAAAAAAATTCATGCAGAGAAATCAAACACATTTACATTGTACAAAAAAGAGTCTCTTACCAAACTACACAAACAGCAGAACCACCAGTAACAACACGGCAATAAACATTACAACATGCTATGTAACTACCCAAATGGTCAATCGGGTTATGTGCCAGGTGGGGCAGAAAACAGCAGGAAAAAAAAAGGCTACTCTGTCCCGGGGTGGGTGGGCCAAATACATATTATAAAAATTGCCCCCTGGAAGCGACACTTGCAAAAGGGGTCACTTCCATTTTTATTTACACTAATTCCCTGGTGTCTAGTGGGCATTTCTGCCCCCCCCCCCCCCGGGCCAGAAACGGACCGAAAGTCGACCGATCTGCCACCAGGGGGGGCAGAAAGACTTCCAGAAAATTATGCCCCCAAGGAAGCGACCCTTGCCCAAGGGGTCGCTTCCCAAATCAATAAAACTACATCCCTGGTGTCTAGTGGGCTTTTCTGCCCCACCCTGGGGGCAGAAACAGACCGAAAGTGGACCGATCTGCCCCCAGGGGGGGCAGAAAAGTCTGTACAAAAATTATTCCCCAAGGGAAGCGACCCTTGCCCAAGGGGTCGCTTCCCATATCAATATAATGACATCCCTGATGTCTAGTGGGCTTTTCTGCCCCCCCCGGGGGCAGAAATGGACCGAAAGTGGACCGATCTGCCCCCAGGGGGGGCAGAAAAGTCTGTGCAAAAATGATCCCCCAGGGAAGCGACCCTTGCCCAAGGGGTTGCTTCCCATATCAATATCAAGACATCCCTGGTGTCTAGTGGGCTTTTCTGCCCCCCCTGGGGGCAGAAACGGACCGAAAGTGGACTGATCTGCCCCCAGTGGGGGCAGAAAAGTCTGTGCAAAAAATATCCTCCAGGGAAGCGACCCTTGCCCAAGGGGTCGCTTCCCATATCACAATAAATAAATCCCTGGTGGCTAGTGGGCTTTTCTGCCCACCCTGGGGGCAGAAACGGACCGAAAGTGGACCGATCTGCCCCCAGGGGGGCAGAAAAGTCTGTGCCAAAAATATCCCCCAGGGAAGCGACCCTTGCCCAAGGGGTCGCTTCCCAAATGCCGAAATACACATCCCTGGCGTCTAGTGGGGCATCCCTGCTCCACGATCGCGACGCTGTGCGCGATTGTGGGACAGGAATGCCCAGCATTGAGACATCAGGGGAGAGGAAATACTCTTTCCTCTCCCCCGATGCCTCAAGGCATTGGAATTCGCCCCCCCCCCCCGCAACACCGCAAGAAAACACTCACCCTCCCCGTTGGACGCGCTGGAAGAAATGAATACCAGCGCGTCCAACGCTTCCTGATGACGCCGGCGTGCGCTGTGCGTGCTGACGTCATCAGGAAGCGTGGGGGGGCTCGGGGGTGGCAGCGGAAACTCTTCCACAGCCATCCCCCTCTGTGGGGGCACGATCGATGCCCCAGGGGGGGAGTGCCAGCGCTTCCCCCAGGGGCTGTGCTCATGACGGAGCGGTTCCGTCATGAGCACAGCTCAGCCGATGCTCATGACGGAACCGTTCCGTCATGAGCATCGAAGGGGTTAAAAAGAAAACTATTCATTTTAATTTTGAACAGGATCCGTACATTAGATAAAATAGTCAATGTAATGAAGTCAAAAAGCAAAAGGAAAAGAGTAGTGAAAAAAAATAACTTTTGTAATGTGTTCTTAGGAGAATGGAAGCATAGTTCAAGTACTGAACCATTTTTTAATGAAGAGAGTTATCTTCAAAGTAATAGTTTGCTGCATGCAGGTGACACCAGTGGTCGAAGTTATGACGTTAAAGATGGTTGTGTAATGGAAAAGGAGAAAATGGTTCCAAGAAATGAGGAAGAAGTGTTAGCTGATGAGGTTATGGGGAAACGTCCTAAAGCCCCAGTGTACACTTGGAATTGTAGTAGTATTTGTACTGTACGACAAGAATCTATTGATAAATTATGTGACTTTCTAAGAGAATATAGTAAAAAAAAGTGTTAAACAGAAGATTAAGGTGCTTCAAAGACTAGTGTTTTTCACCATTTTAGGATGCTGGCAGTACATCATACTGAAATGAGAAAGTTTGTGAGAAGATTGTATTTTGCTAAAAGTCCAGCACTAAAGTTAAATGAGTTGAATAGTGCTCTGTTGCGTGGATCTGTATCAGATGTAGAGAAGGTTACTGATGATATTCAGTTTTGTTACTTTGGTCCAGAACAAGAAAGTGCAGGAAATGACACAGTTATTGAAGAAAATGTGGAAGAGAATGTAGAACCCACTGTTAGTAAAAATTTTGAAGATCAAATGACAAAATTTACTATCATCTCTAATGAAAGACCAAATATTACTTGTATTTGTTGCCGGAGAAGCCATTATAAAACTCAAAAAAGGAATGTTGATCTCTATAAAAAAAGTGAAAAAGAAAATAATTATGAGTGGAAGGATTTTCCTACATATTTGTTTCTGGAAAATTGTTTTGATTTGGGTGAAGATCAGCGTATTTGTAAATACTGTTATAACAAGTTAGAAGAAAATAAAATGCCAGCTAGAGCTGGACATAATAATTTAGAATTGGTTGATATTCCTGCAGAACTTAGTGATTTAAATACGTATGAGTCTATACTCATTCATTGTGTCCATCCATTTGAGACTATAGTTCGTATGGAGCCCAAAACAGGTAAATTACCTCCTTCAGATTTACAAAGAGGTTTAAAAGGAAGAGTTGTCTATTTGCCATTAGATTTGAAAAAAAATATTGAAACAATTGATGCAGATAGTTTGGAAACTGAACCATTAGGTATTCTGGTTAATGGTGTACCTACAAAGAATAAGAAAATTTGGCAGGAGCTAGTAGATGTACGAAAAGTACAAAGAGCAAATTTATATTTGAAAAGAAATAATAAGTACTATGAATCAATTTATATGGATGAAGATGAAGAAGTTTTACTAGCAGACACAGGAATACCAACTGGGCAAATTGAAAAAGTGGATAAGTCAAAAGAAGAAGAAATTTATGAACATTTCAGCATACATCCTCTTCATTCTAAAGAAGTTATGGGAAACACTATTGATCTATTTCAGATGAAAAAAGCAAAAGGAACTCCCGTGAGTGTATGGGAGGAGAGCTTGGAAGCTTGTTGTTTTCCCCAGCTGTTTCCTACAGGAAAAGGTGGACGATATGATGAACGTCCAGTACAGATTCCTGCTTCTGAGTATCGGAGACCAAGATTATATGCAGAAGATCCAAGATTTCGTCAAAGTATTCCTTATTTGTTCCATCTTTTATTTGAAAGTGACTTGTCTGCACTATCTTATGCAGTAAATCACATTTTAAAAACGGGAGTACATCTACATAATGTGTCTGCAAAGGATTTTATGAACAAAGTGCAACAGCGAGATGATCATTTGGAATCTCAATTGATTAATCTGATGGCTTGTCAGCGTGGAACTAATGAATATTGGTACCGACGTCATGGAGAATTGAAATGTATGTTACGGAATTTAGGAACTCCTACATGGTTCCTTACCCTAAGCTGTGCTGAGTACGCTTGGGATGATTTACTGGATTTTCTTCGAGAGGCAAATTCAAATATTGAAAACATCCAATACAAGACAGCAGGAGAATTGTGCTCATTGGATCCGGTTAATGTTTGCAGATATTTCAATCATAGATTTGAGGCTATGATGTCCTTCATCTGCAATAAAAAAAATCCACCTCTTGGAGAAGTTGTGGATTTCTTTTGGAGAAAAGAGTACCAAGCAAGAGTTGCTCCTCATATTCATATGCTGTTGTGGATCAAGGATGCTCCAAAATTTGGAACAGATTCTGATGATGCAGTTTTATCTTTCATTGAAGAATATGCAACATGTGCTATACCTAAAAGCACAGAAGAAAAAAACTTAAAAGAGCAAGTTTTACGTTTCCAAAGTCATCGGTGTGGAAAATACTGTCGACGAAAGTACAAGAGTTAAGATAAATTCTACACAAAATGTCGATTTGGATTTCCACAACCTGTTCTTTCAAAAGGAAGAGTAAACAGTTTTATGTCAGCTGTGCGACATACCATTACAAGAAAATCTCTGAAAAATACCTACAACCTAAGAAGAAAAGAAGAGTCAAAATATATAAATGACTACAACCCAGTCATTTTATCCATGTGGAATGCTAACATGGATATTCAGTATGTACCTGACAATTCTATTGCTGTTGCTCGGTATGTCACATCTTACATCACTAAATCTGAGAAAACGGAAATGAAAGAAATGTGGGAAGAGATTTCTCACGAGAAGACTGTCAGTAAAAAGCTATACAGTTTCAGTTTAAAGATGTTATCGCATCGAGACATTGGGTCATACGAATGCTCAGCTAGGTTCTCATCTGCAAGTCTGTACTCCAAATGCAGAAGAATAATTTGGGTAAATTTAGGCCTTGCAGGAATGCGAAATCGGGTACTGAAATCTATTCGAGAAATTGAATATTTAGCAGAGAACGAACCAGAAAGTACAGACATTTTGAAAACAAATATGTTGGACACATATTACCCAAACAGAAGTCATCATCTTGAGAACATGTGTCTCTATGAAGTGCTGCAGAACTGCATTTTTACACGGAATGCCACAGAAGACATCAACAATGGAAAATATAAAGTCATTGGTGAGGAAGGATGTTTGGTGAAACAAACAAAAGGAAGTTTGATTAATCACAGGAAGCTGAGTTGCGACACTACTGACAAAAATAAATTTTACTACTTAGCACTTTTACAGCTGTTTAAACCATGGCGTTCAGAGGATGAATTACTTGGAAATTTTCAGAGCTATGAATATTCCTTTAATGCATGTAAAGATATCATAGAATGCAGTACTTTCACAAATTATGTACAAATGTTAAATGAAGAAATTTAACAAGAAGCTACAATTGCAGCTGAAGTAGCTAGAGACAGTTCTCAAGACAGTCAAAGTTCTGGTACGCTCAGTCAAGATCCCCTAGGACAACCAATCGTAGAAAATGAAGCTGCAATAGCCATGACTGAAGTGGAAACAGCTATGAATCAAGCTCAGGAAGATTTAATAGACTTACCAAATTTGTAACAACAACTGAATGATGAACAACAACAAATTTATGAAGAAGTCACAAAACAAATTGATCATGGATTACTACATGAAAATAAAGAGTGCTCATGCACATCATTTGAACCAATCAGAATGTATGTGAGTGGACAAGCTGGAACTGGAAAAAGTTTCTTAATTAAAGTAATTAGAAGCTACCTAGAGAAAAAAATGGATTCAACTTTGTCTTGTGTTGTTACTGCTCCAACTGGGTTATAGCATATAACATAAAAGGAATTACCTTACATCATTTGCTAATGTTACCAGTAGAGCATGAGAACAAAATAGAATACCACAAGCTAACAGGAGAAGCACGTTTTGAAGTTTCAAGAGTGTTGAAGGAAATGAAAGTTCTCATTATTGATGAGGTAAGCATGGTATCAAACTTAATGCTTGCCTTTGTGCATTTAAGAATGCAGCAAATTCTAAAGACAGACTATGACGTGTTATTTGGAGGAAGACATGTTATAGTTTTTGGGGATCTACTGCAGCTCACTCCAGTTAAAGGACAACCAGTATTTAATACTCTTGCACATGAAGACACGAAAAAGTCATTAGGAAGTATAGGTAATGTGAATATTTGCAACAGCAGTATGATGGTAACAGTTCCTAAAGAATAAAGTAAGAGAGATTCAGAAAGCCAGTTAGGCTTTTGAAGAATGTGCAGTGTCTCCAAGATGGTTAGAGTGTGCCGAGAAAGAGTGAAGGTACTCCTATGTGGATCTGTAAGTGCCCTCACACACCCAAACAGGTGTATAGCATCATCATCGGGCTGGTGCTCCTCGTGGGGGTGGCGCTGCAGTCCCTCACGGGCCCGTTTGACGGGGCTCTTTGTCGGAGATCTTCAAGGAGTTTGCCGCATTTGTGCATGGGGGTGTGTGGGGCTAAGTGTAAGTGGTGTGGTGATTGAGTTCTAAAAAGAGCCCAAGGACACTTGCAATTTATTAAGGGTGTCCTCGGGGTCCGGATAAAATATATCACGGGGATGGAGAAGCAATCTCAGTTGCCTGTGTGAGAGGGGAAAATGAAAAATTACAATCCCTCTTCTCTCACCCGTGTAGTGAATAAAGTGAGTGTGTCAAGGGGTCGACATGTTTCGCGCCATAGATAGTCCCTAGTGGATCTGGGGGCGCTTCATCAGGACCAAAAGAGTAAGGTATGTCAAATGGGAGTCGGGAAAGAGACACCCTATAAACCCATGAGTCCTAATTGTAGGAAAGGTAGTTGCAAAACAAGAGATAAGAGACACGTCGTCTAGCGTGTCCCTTGTTACGGCCCTCCCTAGTTCCAGGTCAGGCCTCATCAGCTTAGCCAAATAGCAGTGAAGGCAGTGCGTGCTCTTCTTCTGTGCTCCGGAACACCTACCCGGTAGCTTCGGCTGCTGGCGCCCGAGGACACCCTTAATAAATTGCAAGTGTCCTTGGGCTCTTTTTAGAACTCAATCACCACACCACTTACACTTAGCCCCACACACCCCCATGCACAAATGCGGCAAACTCCTTGAAGATCTCCGACAAAGAGCCCCGTCAAACGGGCCCGTGAGGGACTGCAGCGCCACCCCCACGAGGAGCACCAGCCCGATGATGATGCTATACACCTGTTTGGGTGTGTGAGGGCACTTACAGATCCACATAGGAGTACCTTCACTCTTTCTCGGCACACTCTAACCATCTTGGAGACACTGCACATTCTTCAAAAGCCTAACTGGCTTTCTGAATCTCTCTTACTTTATTCTTTAGGAACTGTTACCATCATACTGCTGTTGCATTTAACTTGGGAGCCCTGGTACAGGACCTTTTCTAATAGCTCCTCGTCCCCCCCTCCTTTGTTGATATAATGTGAATATTTGGTCATACTTTGAGTACAAAGAACTCATTACCAACATGCGGCAAGCAAATGATGATGATTATGCAAGTATTCTCAAAGATATCAGAATTGGACTACTCACAGAACACGGCAGAAAAGCTTTACAGAGTCGATTGCTATGTAATTTGTTTCCAACAGAAAAAATAGTTCCAGAGAAAATATACAAGAAAATTGCAGAAAAAAATACTGTAATCTGCTTAATGCCAACTCTACATGAATGCTCTATATTCAATGAGGAACTTTTGAAATTGGAAAATGAAGAGATTATGAAAATGGAAGCCGTGGATAAAATACAGCATGGAGGAATAACTATTATATTGACATGCAAATTGAAAACTAAATTGGATTCTCTAGAGAAAAACATATCGAAAACAGCTGGTTTAGAAAAGAATCTTTATGTATGTATGAACTGTCGAGTAATTTTAAAACTTACTTTGAATGTAGAAAAAGGTTTAGTGAATGGAGCTATGGGTAAAGTTGTTTGTTTTGTTAATTACCAGAAAAAGGAAGGAATTGAATTTTTAAAAATAAAATTTGATCAGATTGAAGAGGTTAAAGACATTAGTCATTGTTCAGTTCGTTTTTTGCTTGTGAAAGATTTATATGTACGTAGGAAGCAGTTTCCGTTTTCTCTAGCATATGCTGTAACTATTCACAAATCTCAAGGATTAACTGTAGATAATGCTTTTGTAAACATTGGATCTAGTGTGTTTAAAGAAGGTATGGCATATGTTGCTTTGTCACAAGTGAAAAAATTATCTGGTTTATTCATGTTAGACTTTGATGACTCAAAAGTTAGTGCTGATGCAAATTGTGTAAAGGAGTATAATAGATTAAGAAGAAGCTATGCTCCTCATTTAGGTCAGTATCCTGTGTTTGAAAAACGTGTTGTTTGTCGGAAAAGGAGAATTGAGAATATCTGTAATGAGGATGTACAGAAGAGAAAACAAAAGGAGAGTGATGTGATTGCAAGCAAAAAGAAAAAGGACAATGTTGAAGAGGTTGTTGGTTGTCATTTTGAAAATAGCTCTGGTGTCAACTGCTACGCTAATGTAGTGCTGAATGTTGTATTTTATCTTGAAAGTTTGCAAGAGCAGATAATACTAAATCATGAAAAAAGATTTTGTTATCTGCTGAGTTTCCTTTATGAGAAGTTGAGTAATGATAAAACTAAAATAGAAAGTGCTTCTGATGTAAGAAATCTTTTAGATGTATGTTCTGGAAGTACACAGTTTACACAAAATGTCCAGCAAGATGCACAGGAATTCTTAATGTATATGCTTATGGTACTGGAAGATGAAGCGGTAGAAATAGAAAATATGTTTGGTCTCTCTTATAAATGGGAACATTGTTGTGAAAACTGTATGAACACATGCAGCACTAATGTTGATTCTGAAAGGTTCATACAATTAACATTCCCAGAGAGTAAATCAGTGACTTTTAGTAAATTAGTAAAAGATGCAAATCACAACATGGAATGTTCTCAATGTAAATCAGAAATGTTATCAACGTTATTTTTAAAGAAATATGGACAGTATATAATTTTAATGATGCAACGTTGTAGAGCTGATGGAACAAAATTGGACACTTTAATAAAGAAGTTTGTAGGAAGTAATTTATCAATATCAGGAAAGACTTTTGTTGCAGTTGCAATAATTTTCCATGATGGACCTTCTATAACTTCTGGTCATTACACAGTTTATCTAAAATGTGAAAAAGGCTGGACACTGTGTAATGATTCTCAATTGATTTTCAAGCAACGTTTGCCTGCAGAATTACCAGATTCCTACTTAATTTTTCTAAAACCAAAATTTTAGATACAAATTGCAGCATCTGAAGAAACCATTATTTCGATCTCATAGGATTACCATTGGATATTTCACCTAAAAAGGATTCAAAAATTACCTTGTGGCCTCATGGATAGGTAAATGTTTCTATTGTGGACTTCTTTGACAGATATTATCTTGGTGTATGTGCTTAAGCAACAAGATTTACAGACGTTATTTATTGCAAATAGTTATTGTTCTTAGAAGATATTTTTAATATATATGTTACATTTCTATCAAGGTATGTTTTACTGAGGATAGATTCAGGGCTTTTTTAAACAATCTTTCAGATTGTTTATTTTTTTGCCCGCTGTTAAGTGATGAATACAATTGATATCACTATTTTCAGCGAAATTCAATATATTCTGAAAACAGCAAAAAAAGGGCAAAAAATTACTTTGTTAAATATGAAAATATGTGTACTGTATTCTAAAATGTATTGTTAAATATTACTACTTTTTTCTTTTTTTTCAGATCTAGAAAGAAAATTTAGGAAATTGAATCCATTTTTCTTGTAATTAAAAAACCCCATTTATTTCTAATTAAGTTATTTTGTTGGTCAGGTAAGTTTAAAATATCTGTATTTCTCACCCCTTCACTTTCAAGCTCCCTTTTCTTCACTTCTCCTCACTCTGCTTTTCTCATTCCCCTTCCCTCTCTCTTCTTCCTTTACTGCTCTTTCGTAACTCACTCCTTCTCAACTACTCCCCTAAGTTAACTGCCTCCATCACTATTTTTTCAACCATGTTTCTCTCCCTGTCTCCATATGTCTCAGTCATTCTAACTGCCTTACTCCTTCTCAGTTCCTTGCTCTCTGTCTCTGTTTCTGTCTCTCTCCCTTTGTCTGTCTTACCCTTAATTTCCTAAACATCTCTGTTTCTACCACTCCTCCTCTCTCCATCACTCATTTTCCATCTATGTTAATCTTTTAACCTTCTCCGTCATTCGCCTTCCCTCACCTTCCCTAACTGTCACTATCCTTTACTCATAGTCACTCCTATTCTCCTACTTCACTTCCTCCTGTCTGTATCTCACACCCCTTCATCTTTTCACGTTCTTTCCTTCACTCTCCCTCACTCTCCTTTGCTCATTGAAATCCTGACTCCCTTTCTCTCACTACAGTTTCCTAAATCCCTCCAACCCCTCACTCCCCATCTCTCACTTTCCCTTACCCCCTTTTCTAATCCTCATACCCCTTATCTCACCATCACTCCACTTCTCTTACTTTCAATCCCTTTACCCTGCTGTACTTCATCCGCTTCATCTGTTACTCCCTTTTCCTATCTCCGTCCCTTACTCCCCTTTTCTCACTCCCCCTCCATCACTCTCCATTACTCACTGCCATTCCCTTACTCATTCACTCTTCTTACCTGTATCCTCTACCCTTAGTCCTTTTGTTGCAGTCAGTCTTTCACTTCCCTTTCATGACTGATCATACTTTCCTTTTCTCACTCATTCTGTCTGTCCTTTCCTCCTCTTCACTCAGTCATTTTAATCATTTCAATCATTCATGTATACACTACACATCCATTCAATAAAGTTACAACACAGTATATTAGGAATATAGCTCTTCTTGGAGAAGTGAAGTGAGTTCTGAAAAGAACAGTTTTTTTGTCTTTTTTGTTTTGTATTTTTTTTTTTTTTAACAATTTTGTATTTGTTTTGATTTTTTTAGAGCACCAAAAAAAAACTGGTAATGAAAAACTGTTCAACAAGAACAAAAACAATAAATGAAAAAAATTATGGCCTGGAGCATGTGTGCTGCTGTATTTTGTTTTCGATCAAGTTAATACTGCTCTCACCGTAGCAAAGAACAGCATTGCACACATTACAATGTATGTGCACCTTCTGGAAAAGTGGGCGGATGTCCAGTGACCTGGTACACGGAGAATCTGCGGCCACAGATGATGTGCTCGGCTGAGCAGGTGGAGGGTTGTCTCTTAGGGCTCTAGTTGACTCTCGAGCATAAGGTACAGGATGCACTGTCTTGAAGTGTCTCAGCATTGAATAAATACTAAACGAGTATTTCTTGCTGGGATCTCCTCTGGATAAGACAGTTCCACAAATAGTGCATGTCACCTTCGGGGCATTGACCTTCTTTTGGCCCTCTGGAAATGTGAAGAATTTCCAGATGAAAGAGTCTTTTTGTTTGGTCTTCCTTGGTGGTACCACAAAGGTCTCCTCCTCACTCCCTGAAGTAGACTGCTGTTCTGCCATTTTAAAGTAAAATTTTACTAGAGTAGCTGTTCAGCTCCTTGTCCCAGGAAATAAGAAGAAATAGTGAGGGGAGTGGGTGTGGTGTTTGAAGATTCTGGAATAGAAACTACCATGAACCAATGAAAAGTGTTGTTTCGTAATCACATGACTTGCCGTGCGCGCATGGTGCTCGCACGCATGCGCGCACGGTGCAGGCATGGATCAGAAATGAATTACTTTTAACCCGATTTCTAAAACATGAAAAGGAGGCAGGGAAGACACTCCCTGACCCCCTAGACCTTCTCGGGGGGTCCCTAAAGGACCTCGTAAATAAAAAAAAAACATTTCCTTTAATAAAATAAATTGCCGGTGCGCGCACGGTGCTCGCACGCATGCGCGCACCGTGCGCGCACGGTGCTCGCACGCATCAGAAATGAATTACTTTAACCCAATTTCTAAAACATGAAAAGGAGGCAGGGAAGACACTCCCTGACCCCCTAGACCATGGGTACTCACAAACTTTCTCTCGGGGGCCAAATTTACAGTGAGGTTTCTGGCTGAGGGCCGCACCGGTGGGGCCGGGCCAGTGGGGGAGGGGGCGGGGCTAGAGCAAAAAAAAAAAATGTTGACCATGAGGTTGAACACAGGCCACTGCAGTGGACGCCTTCATCCACTGAGCCACCAGACCCGGTATGCACACATTATCTATCTATCTATCTATCTATCTATCTATCTATCTATCTATCTATCTATCTATCTATCTATCTATCTATCTATCTATCTATCTATCTATCTATCTATCTATCTATCTATCTATCTATCTATCTATCTATCTATCTATCTATCTATCTATCTATCTATCTATCTATCTATCTATCTATCTATCTATCTATCTATCTATCACTCTGTCTCCCTCCCGCCCTCTCTCTGTTTCCCTCCTTCTCTCTCTCCCTCTCTCTATTACTCTCCCTCTCTCTCGCTCTGTCTCCCTCACTCTCTCTATCTCTCTCTCCCTCCATCACTCTGTTTGTCTCCCTTTCTCTCTTTCTCCCTCCCTCTCTGTCTCACTCACTCTGTCTCACTCATTCTGTGTCTCCCTCTCGCTCCCTTTGTCTCACTCACTGTTTGTCTCCCTTTCTCTCTATCTCCCTCCCTCTCTGTCTCCCTCTCACTACGTCTCCCTCCCTCTCTCTCTCCCTCTCGCTCCCTCTGTCTCACTCACTGTTTGTCTCCCTTTCTCTCTGTCCCCTCCCTCTCTCTCTCCGTCTCCCTCCCTCTCTCCCTCTGTCTCCCTCCCTCTCCCTCTCTCCCTCTGTCCTCTGTCTCCGTCTCCCTCCCTCTGTCTCCGTCTCCCTCCCTCTGTCTCCGTCTCCCTCCCTCCCTCTGTCTCCCTCCCTCCTCTGTCTCCCTCCCTCCCTCCCTCCCTTTGTCCTCCCTTCCTCCCTCTGTCTCCCTGCCTCTCTCTCCCTCCCTCTCTCTGTCTCCCTCTCTCCCTCCCTCCCTTCCTCTCCATCTCCCTCCCTCTCTCTCCCTCCCTCTGTCTCACTCACTGTTTGTCTCCCTTTCTTTCTGTCCCCCTCCCTCCCTCTCTCCCTCTCCCTCCCTCTCTCCGTCTCCCTCCCTCTCTCTATTGCTCTCTCCCTCACTCACTCTGTCTCCCTCACTCTGTCTCCCTCCCTCTGTCTCCATCCCTCCCTCCTCCGTTCTCCCTCTGTCTCCCTGTCTTCCTCCTCTCCCTGTCTTCCTCCTCTCCCTCTCTCTCCCTCCCTCTTCCTCCCTCTGTCGCACTCTGTCTTCCTCCCGCTGTCACCTCACCCCCTGCTCTCACTCCCTGCTGCCCTCCATCACCTCACCCTGCTGTCCTCTGTCACCTCACCCCGCGCTGAGACGGCTTCCAGGGAACGCACCCCGCGCTGAGACGGCTTCCAGGGAACGCACACGGCCGCTGCACCCAAGTACTTCACAGGTCTTTTAAAGACCATTCACTTGTTAATGAAACTTTGTTGTATTTCACCTCTTCTTAGCGCCCCTGCATCTCCACTCAATCAGAGGGGAGATGCAGGGGCGCTAAGAAGAGGTTAAATACAACAAAGCCTCATTAACAAGTAAATGGCCTTTAAAAGAATCGCCCGGCCTCACAGCTCCGCGCTGCTGTAACCGGCGGTGTTCGCTGACAAGCACAGGGCACAGGCACTATGTCTGCAAGGTCCGCGGGCTGCCAAGGAAGGTTTGCCGGGCCGCTGGCGGCTCGCGGGCCGTACTATGAGTACCCGTGCCCTAGACCTTCTCAGGGGGTCCCTAAAGGGCCTCGTAAATAAAAAAAAAACATTTCCTTTAATAAAAAAAATTGCCGGTGCGCGCACGGTGCGCGCACCGTGAAAAACCCTTAATACAAAAAACATTTTAAACTGTATATAAGTTTATAGAAGATATTAACTATGCTGTTCAACTTTATCCAAATTCAAAAAAAAAGATCTGAGCCATTCCATATTACAGGATACAGTCAATCTATAACTATATACATAGGTAGTTTATTGTAAAATAAATATATAAAAAATATAATAATACATACATAAATTAGCATTTAAAAAACCTTACAAATTCACTAAAAAAACCATAGGTTTCACACATGTTATAGTTAGAAATTAGCATTTAAAAAACCTTGCAAATTCACTTAAAAAACCATAGGTTTCGCACACGTTAGAGTTAGGAATTAGCATTTAAAAAACCTTGCAAATTCACTGAAAAAACCATAGGTTTCACACACATTAGGGTTAGGAATTAGCATTTAAAAAACCTTGCAAATTCACTGAAAAAACCATAGGTTTCACACATCTTATAGTTAGCTGGACATTTCACTTGTACAAAACTATTGAAATTCCCCCGTTATAGTTAGTTCAGCTAACTATAACTCGCTCGACCGCAGTCCACTGCTGATGACGTCACATATTACATCACTCATTACATGGTCAGTGACATCACTCATGACATCACTGATGACATCTCAAATGACATCACTGATGACATCATCCTTGTGTAAGAGTGGCAGACCTCCTCTTATCCTAATATAAACTTTGATACACACATTGAAAAATACAAACTAAAGTTTTGAAAACGATAGAGATACCAATACCAGTTAGAACAACCTATTCAGTAATTCCAAAATCTACATACGCATCCACTCATTCATCAACACTTCTATATAGTCACTCATACATGTACTCAGTCATCATACACCTATACATCCTGTTACACACCTACACTCATACATAGAGTTACTCACACACATACTCACACATGCAAATAAACATCCATTTACTTGCATATACAGCTATACACACACCACTACACTTACTTTAACAGAAACGTACACATACTTACTCTCTTAAACAATCACTTATAGAAACAAATACTTATTTATACAGGAACTCGTCCAATCTCTCACTCTCATATATCCTCACTTATATACATCAATACTCACATATACTAGTTTAAAACATATGGACTTACTCATAAAGACACTATTGAGACAGTCACTCACTCTCTTACTCACCCATACACACACTCATCCACCCATATTGTCCTGCTCACATACTGTCTTCAAAACACATACAAACAGTGAGTCACTCATTCATGCATCTATACGCTAAGTAACATCCCCCACTGAACCATACAGACACTCATACTGATACTCTAAAAATGAACTAATAACCCATATCCACACTCATGTAGCTACTCACCAACCCATGCAGCCACTTATACACAAAGTGAGACACTGATACAGATATTTAAATATTTAAACATTACTCACTAATACTTGTATTCACTAAGATTCTGTTAATAAGTCATCTAGGGGCATATGTATCAACATCTCCATTTGCGATTCTCAAATAGCGATTTTTGGAGAAACGCTATTTGAGAATTGCAAAACGGGATGTATTTAAAAAATCGCACAAATTTTGCGATTTCTTAAAATTCCTTAATTGCGATTAGCAAATTGCGAAATCGCAATTAAGGAATACCTTCCCATTCATACCTATGGGCCAGGAGGTCCATAGCAATGAATGGGAAGTCCTTCTCAATTTGCGAATCGCTATTTGCTAATCGCAAATTGAGAATATTTTCAAAGGTGCAAGGGTGTCATGATGACACCTGATGCACCCCTGAAATCAGCATGTGTGCACATATGGCGCACATACATGCCCTAAGGGCATGTATGTGCACCACATGGCACTTTGAAATATGCAACAAAGTGCATATTTCAAAGAAATCCCAACTTACCACCAACTTGGAGTTGGTGGTAATTTGCGATTTCTTAAGGAGAAATCGCACAACTTGGGTGCGTATTACATTGCATTTAAGAAATCGCAATTTGCGATTTCTTAAATGCTTACGCAAACTTAAGAAATCGCAAATTTAGGGATTCCTTAAGATTGCGAGGCTGAAATGCCTCATACATCTCCTTTTGCGATTTTGCATTCGCAAACGCTGTTTTTTTCCGATTCACAGCGTTTGCGAATACAAAAACGTTTGATACATATGCCCCTCATACAATTAATTTTACAAAAAAAAACATCCATTTAGACACTTATTTACCCATTTATTCTTTCATTAACCTTTAGATATACATATGTTAAAAAATATTTATTTTTCAGAAAGACAAATATTCACTGGATGATGTCATCAGTGATGTCATCAGTGATGTCATTTGAGATGTCATCAGTGATGTCATGAGTGATGTAATATGTGACGTCATCAGCAGTGGATTGCGGTCGCGCGAGTTATAGTTAGCTGAACTAACTATAACGGGGGAATTTCAATGGTTTTGTACGAGTGAAATGTCCAGCTAACTATAACATGTGTGAAACCTATGGTTTTTTCAGTGAATATATATATGTATATATATATATAGATATAGATAGATCGCTATCTAGATAGATAGATACATATTGATATACTTATGTCTTAAAGTAATGTTTCCTTATATTGGATTTTCAGCCTTGGGAATGCCCCAACCGTACAGGCTGTGTAAGGGATTAAACATGTGTTGGCTGTTCAAACCAAGCATGAATCCAAGGCAGTACAACGTATAAATATTATGGCACAATAAAAGGACATAATATGCAATCACCAGCTTAGAAGTATACTTGTCTTTATTTTGGATGCTTAACAGTAATGAGCTATCAGATCTAAATATAATAAATAAAACAGGAAAATGGCACATTCCTAAGAATTCAGCTAGTCTGTTTCATACTTTACATAGGGGTGGGTAAGTACAATATTACTTGGCTGTCTAATTTTGTACAGTATGGGTCCAGCTAATGGGTATACGTGTTTACAAAAAGCATCTGCTCCTACTGCACCATAAGTTAAGTATATAGAAGTACTGAACTTGTTATAAATCTTTGTATTCAAGAGTAACTCTGTTTACAGGTAACAGTTGATGATTTGTGTTTATTAAGTTCCACATAAAATTTTTGGGAGTGCAGAAAAGTTTCCAATGGGACTAACATTCTATGTAGCAGATATTAACTTTTGTTAGCAGCCTTGATTTATTAGGTAGAACCGTGTCAGCATGACAATTTCTACAGAGAAGACTGAGTGCACCAGGTACTAACCTACATACATCTGCTTGTTTTGCATGATAAGATGGGCTATCCCTAAAGTTTTAACAGCAGTATATAGTGTGCAGGGAGTAGGATGTTTAGCACCTTTAGATTTTAGTTATTTTTTTTTAGCAAATAGTATCTTTTTTACAACTGTTGCATAGAGTGTACACTGTTCTCAGTGGATGCTTTGTAATACTCCGTACTATGTTTCGTATGAAAGTTTCACTGTATGCAAACAGAGTGGTATACTCTCTCCTTAGAGTAAGCACTGTTTACAGTACCCAGTTCTCTACTGATATCAACTTCATTTATCAATGTAGGTTCAGTGAGTTTCAGCTGTTTAAAACAATTAAAAGCTATTCATAATAGGTCATTTGTTTTGGAACTGAAGCTCACTATTGTTAGGTACTTGGCTTTCTCTAAACAGTTGTATACAGATTGAACAACATACTCAATGAGGGGTTACTATATATCTGTCATTTGATTGTTAATGTGACCTATGCTTGCTGTAAAGTGTATGATATACACTCAATGTTGTAGATAATGCATGCGTTCCACACCTAAGGGAGTTGTCTGTGATGGCAGTAATGATAGCTGATATTATCCTGAGGTTTCTTCTACATACTGTCAGGTCTCTAATGCCATAGCAATTTATATAGCAATATGTGAAACAACAAAGCTTGGGTAATGCCATCAGTGATGATATCAATGATGTCATTTGAGGTGTCATAAGTGATGTTATTAGTGATGGCATATGTGAGATCATAAGCAGTACATGGCGGGGGTGGAACTTGTGAATTTCTAGGTATTAATTTTACTTCAAAACGTTAATGTTGTTACTGAGAAATTCACCTAACTATAATGTTACTTTAACCCAGTAACTCACAGTCGAGAACTGCCCTGAAGAAAGCCCTGTCTATTTTTTAAAGAAAAGCAAGGCAGACACAAATTGGATGTCGCAGGCTCAATTTAATCCTGACTCTGCTTTTGCCAAATTAAGGGTCAACGCTTCAGAGAGTGAATTAATTACCACTTTGCCTGATCCTGTAACTATTGGGCTTCCTCCAAAACCAGACGAGGTTTTGCCTCATTCCACCTCACATACACCTCCCTTGGATGCAACTACAGTGGTAAAAAATACAGGCTGAGAATTGGGTTCTGTTAATGTGGTTCATATGATACAAAATATCCAGGCAGAGGTGCTCGATCTGAGGTCTAAGCTAGCTTCATTAACAAGCGAAATTAAGGAGCTTAGATCCCTTGTTAGGCTGCCTACTACTACTACCTCAGCCCAAGAGGCACTATGTCCTATTCATACCTCATCAATTGATTTTAAAAAAGTGAGCCCCTACTGGGCCCATGTGCCCAATCTCTAGCAAAAACTTGTGATTGATGGCCATGACATATAAAAGCTGGGATGGTAGGGTTCACTATGATTCTGGGGTTGAGATGGCCCTAAGCCCAAAACAGAAATATTTAATTTTGCTGGGAAATCCACCCCCACAATTTATGGTAAAAGTTTCCACATTACCCAAGAAAGCATTTAAGGAAATAATAATAATAAATAAATGCATATTCTATGTATGGTCAGGCCATGACTGTTGTTCTGTCATTTCATTTGCTGGGATATTTTGCATGCAAAACACTTTCTTGAACCCTCCAAAACACTAGGGTGTTAGGATTACATATGGCTAGAGGCGAAACCGAAATTCCTAGTGCAAGGCTTAGTTCATATAGGCTTTCGCAGAAATGTATCACCTAGCTCAATGATTAGGTTTAAACTGAAACCTCCGCCCCCTGTGATTTACCAAGTGAATGGAAGGAGATACTTACAACTTGGCAGAGGTCTTGGGCATATACATCATGTATTGACTGGATGTTTAGACCGAGACATCTAATAATGCTTGCCGGGGTTACCTATCTGATTGTGAGAGAATGTGTTCAAATAGTGATGTTACAACTTTGGGTATAACTGATGTGATCACCCTAGAACTGGCCCCCATATTAATATCTTGTCCTGGAATGTAGTGGGGATTAAGTCCAAGCTTGGTGATCCGTTCTGGGGGGACTTTATTGTTCAATCTGACCTCTATCTTCTTCAGGAATCCTGGTTACTTGACCCGGTGCACAGAACAGGCTATAAAACTTACCACGTAACCTGACCTGCTCCATAGAAGATCTGTCCATCCAGTGGCCTTCTTTTTGGGTTTAAGTGGCCCTTAATGGCAAAGTATCCTTGTTTTTTTTTTTAGTCCTCATGTGCCACTTCCCACCCTATCTCTCTTTGTAGCGCCCTAGGGTGTTATTCGTCTCATTTACAAAAGATTCTCGCTTACTAGAAGGCGGAGGGGAGGAGGATGCCATATCTTAACCCAAGCCTTCCAAAGCAAGTATCCTTCAAGAGATTAGAAGCAACTTAATCATAGGACCAATATTTTCCATCTTTACAATAATCAAGATTTAAACGTCTATAACCCTACCCATCACCCATAGTGCTAAAAAAATAAAGTCCAAAATCTGTACTTCTTGTTATGGGGAGCTGCCATATCCAATTTACCTATAGCTCTCATAGCTCTAATCCAGGTCAAGTCTGTCGGGGGGTCAGGAGAAACCCAGAGTTTACAGATTTCCCTACGGGCCAGCAAAAGAGCATAGAACACCAACTTCGTTTTGTCATCCAAGCTCTTACCTTGTAAATTCAATCTACCTGTGACAATGGTTTCAGGGCTTACCTTAATTCTTTGCTTTAGGATCACTGACAGACAGTTACTTACAGCATCCCAAAAAATCTTGATCGCTGGGCATGCAGCAAACATATGAATGTCATACTCATTTAAGCTGTTGCATTTAGGGCATCTTACATTACCACCATATTTAAATTTGGCCAACCTCTTTGGAGTCCAGTATGCCCTGTGGAGAGTAAACAAGTGATTCCTTCTTAAATTCGCAGGCTTTACCAGCTTATATAGAATCAACATAGTTACTTGCCATTGTTCTTCTGTCGCAATCCTCGGCAAGCACTCTCTCCAGAGGGTCTCCGGCAGTAGAAAAGGGCCATCTTCCAACTCAACGATAGCCCAATACCACATCGCCACCTCTTTTTTAATACAAACATCTGATGCCAGCTTTTCCTCAAAGTCATTGTGCCGTCCAATAAGATGATTTTTCCCAATTGCCCAGCTTTGAATCTGAACATATTTAAATTTAGAAAACTTAGCACCCCAATGTGAGTCACAAACAGACCATGGCAATAGACGTCCATCAACAAATAAATCACCCCATTTCTGGGGACCTTCTGATTTTAAAGCCTTAGCCAGCGCATCTTCCGTCCAGCTTGGGGCGCCCGCAGTTTCCCAGATTGGTGCACCAGCACTGAAGTAAGGAAATCTTATAGCCCTTCTGACCCGGTACCAAACCATAGCCAGGTCTCTCAAAATCTTCAATCTTACTTTTTTAAAGTATTTTGAGTCCGAAAATTTATACATAAAGCCAGCCTGTTTGACCCCCTCGATTTTCAACAAAGCAGAAAATATCTCCCCATTGACTGAATTCCCTGGACTGCCCAGAAGCATTCTACAGTTTTTGAGCAAAAAGGCCCAGGAATAAATCTGAAAATCTGGGGCTGCCAAACCCCCCTTAATATACTTCCTCCTGATTTTTTTCCACGATAATCTTGAACCCTTGGAAGACCAGATAAATGACCCTATCTCACTCTGCAGTTTTGCCAACCCTTGTTTTTCAAACATAAAAGGAATAGAATCAAATAAAAAAGTTAACTTCGGCAACACCATCATCTTAATCAAATTAACTCGACCGAAGATAGTTAATGGAAGATGATTCCAACCCTTCATTAGAGTGGAGATATCTTTCCTAATTTTAGCAAAGTTGGTTGGAGCTAGTCGCTTTATATCCTGAGTTATTTGGACCCCCAAATATCTAATGTGTTTTTTGGGAGTTATAGCCTCCGTTGCCAGGTTCCAGGACATAATTTCAGTTTATCGGAATTCAAACAATACCCTGAAACTTCGCCAAAATTGTTCGTAATCGTGTCTATCATAGCCAGTGTTTGATTCAAGTCCGATGTTAAAATGACTATATCATCAGCATATAGGCCGATCTTTCTAGTCCAACCCTGAAATCTAAAAGGAGGAATACTATCTGCCTCCCTAATCATACAAGCCAGCGGTTCGATATAAAGATCAAACAAAAGAGGGGACAGAGGACATCCCTGCCTCGTACCCCTCATTACCTTTATAGGCTTGGTTAGTACTCCATTGACTAATACTCTTGAAGTGGGAGACTGATAGAGAGATACTAAAGATTGGGCAAAATTTTTCCCCAGTCGCAAGTGCATTACTAAGGCCTTCAAAAAAGTCCAATTTACACGATCAAAAGCCTTAGCGGCATCAAGAGCAACAATCGCCAAAGGAAGCTTCTGATCGGTAGCAACATCAATACTGGCTATCAGAGAAAATGTTAGTTCTTTAAGATACCTGCCCTTAATAAACCCCTTTTGATCTTCATGAACTATACCGGGGATCACCTTGGCCAACCTATCTGCCATGATCTTTGCAAACAGTTTATAATCACTATTTAGAAGTGAAATAGGCCTGTATGACTCCATATATCTTGGTGATTTCCCAGATTTAGGGATGACAATTATATTCTCCTGATTCCAAGAAGCGGGGAGCTCTACGCTACCAAGAAAAACCCCATTGAATACCTTGAATAGTAACAACGACAAACTCCCGGATAAAATTTTGTACACCTCTACCGGGAGGCCATCTGGGCCAGGTGTCTTGCCTGTCTTAGCTTGTCTGACGGCCTCCTCTATTTCCCCCAGGCTTATCTCTTGATCCAAGAAATTTTGTAGATCCTCAGTTAATGGCTTTAAAACTTTTAACCAATCCTCTATCAGCTTTATATCCGGGACCAAATCTTCCCTATATACCTCTACAAAATATTTATAAAAGGCTTCCACAATATCCTTTGTTTCTTTATCTATGCCTCCTGCTTCACCTGCTTTCACTTCTTTAATTGTATTCCTTATCCGGTCTTTCCTAGCTTTCCAGGCTAGTAGTTTACTTGTACCCTCCCCATATTCAAAATGAGCTAATCTACTGGCCTCCCATTTTTCTTTTACCCGATTGTTGACTACAGAGGCTAGTTTCTCTTTCAGCTCTACAAATTTTGGAACAGTCTCTTCCTTCTGAGCTCTCCCCCTATTTACAATAGCTGCTTCGCCCTGCCTGATTTCCAATTCCAAACATTCTACTTCATGAAAATAATCTCTTCTTCTGCTAGCCCCAATAGCACCTAATCTACCTCGCAGAAAGGCCTTAGTCGTCTCCCACACAATATCTATTCTAGCCGTACCCAGATTGTGTTCAATGAATATCTCGAGTTCCTGCTGTAGAGACTGCTTTGCCTCCTGGTCATACAAAACTGTCCGATCCAACCTCCATACTGAATCCAAATCGCGAGTCCCGATCACAAGTTCTAAAGTAACAGCAGAATGATCAGATAGATGTACCCCAACATGCATACTTTGTTTTACTTTATCCAGTACTCTTACATCTATTAAGAAATAATCAATTCTAGACTTTTGGCGATATTTTTTATTATAAAAAGTATACCCAACATTCTGACCTGCCCTCTGACGCCATACATCACACAATCCAAACTGCTCCATCAAGCCTCTTAATCTAGATGCCATTTTACCATTTACCTGGGCTCTACTGCTCGCCGATCTGTCTAGCCTAGGGTCCAATACTGTATTAAAGTCTCCAGCGAAAACTATAAAACCCGTGAGGCCCATCATCTCTTTAGCTAGTTCATCCAATGGACCAACATCATCTTGATTTGGACCATAATATCCAATAACATTATACATGAGGCCAGCTATCTTCATATTTACTATCAACCACCTACCCTTAATATCTGCCTTTTTACCCTCAATCTGACAATCTAGTCCTTTTCTGACCAGCAAAGCAATACCTTTTGTTACCAATGTCTGTGGCGTGTAGAAAACATAACTTAACCAGCGGAGCGAACCAATAAATTTCTTGCTCTCCTCCTCCGTTAAATGAGACTCTTGAAGAATCATAACATTTGCTGGAACATCTTTCAGATACCTCATAATCCTATCTCTCCTAGCTTTGACCCTTAGACCATTTACATTCCATGACATCCAGGTCACCGCATCTATCCTACCCTCCATCGTCCTTTCCCCAGTTCACTTCCCTACCACCCAGGTGAAAAAGGTAGCTCATGAGAACTTTTTTAGTGATTTTTCCCCCCTCTCCCCCACCCAAACCCCCCAACCCTGACCCCCCCCACTTCCTGGCCCAAAACCCCCCACGACCCCTCCCGGGAAAACCCAACCAATGACATTAGGCCCAACCTAGGCCTACCGAGTGCCGGATCTAGTGGACGTGCTGATTCTATCACTAAAACTTTTATTTCCCTCTATGACCTGTGGGGGCATCGATTGTATTATAAACCTCCGGGCTGACCTCCAGGCTGACAGTACTCCAAAAATCTATCAACATCTTCCACCGCTCTGAAAATAAGCATCTTATTATTCCACATAACTTTTAAAAACGCCGGAAATTTCAACTGTACCGTGGCACCCAGCCTCCTCAGAGGTTCAATTCTCTTACCCAACTCCCACTGTCTGTTTGCGGTTACCACAGAGAGGTCCGACCTGACCTCAATTCTTGCCTCTCCAACAGTTAATAGGCCCTTCCTCAATGCAGCCGCTAAGATTTTCTCCTTTAACCCAAACGTTAAAAAATTTATCAGGATCCTCCTGGGTTTCGAGCGATTTGGATTCAGTCTGAAAGGGTCTCGATGTATCCTCTGAATGTCTAGCGAGATCTCCTCCTCAGTTTCCTTCAACTGTAACTCTGTTTTTAATAAATCGACAATAAAGCCCTTTAGATCATCCCCTTCCTTCCCCTCCGGAAGCCTCAAAATTTTTAAATTATTCCTTCGCTGCATATTTTCAAATCTTTCCAAACGCTCCTCATAGGCCTTTTCCCTAGACTTAACCTGCTCTAGCTCCTTGCAGTTCTCATCCAGCTTAGCATGAATCACCTTAACCTCCGACTCGAGAGATACTGTACGCAAGTTTAATTCATCAAATTTACCTTCCAACAATCCAACTGCCTCTCTAATTCCATCTTGCTTTGCCTTGGATTCCTCAAACCCCTTGTGGATGTCCAAATCGAGCTTCTTTAACAAGGCAATAACGACAGTGTCTAAATGGGGCTCACCCAACACACCTTCACCCCCTACAACCTTACTCTCTGTAACACCCTGCAAGTTTAGTGTTCCGGTCATGACAGGGGGGTCCGCCTCTCCAGAACTATCTACTAGGCAACCCAATTCTCCATCCGCCTCCAACGCCTCTTGGTTTTCTACTTCCATCTCTAGGGACTTATATCTATTCGGACTCAGATAATCAACCCAATCCCCCAAGCCGCCTTTAAGATCTATTGAGTTTAATCCACTTTCCACTACTTCAGCACAAACTGTATCTGTTAAACTCGCACCTTTCGACAGTACAAGCGTATTAGGGACTGGTTTAAAATAAGCATTTAGGGAGGGATTGAAAGTAGTTTTCTTGCCTAGTAGCCCCGTCCTGTAAGTTTGCCTAGTCTGTTTTTAGGTCTCGCCTAGACAGTGCTTGCACTGTCTCTCCGAGACATGCAGTATACACTTTAGTGGGGAAGCTTCGTGGAAGCTCCGCCCACTCGCCGCCCATCTTTTTCATTGGATTAGGTCAGTAAATGCTGCTTTCCGATTTGTTTAAGGATTGCTAGTCCCTCCTCATGACGATTATGTCGTCATTAGTAACCTTCCAAGGCTACTGGCCCCTTCACTTGCGTACTTTCTTCTGGCACCCGGCCTGATCACAATAGTGCGCACGTGATGACGTGCTCTCTTCCTGGCCGGTGTTTTGTTGTTTTTAGCTCCATGTCTGTAAGCGCTCCCCCTGCCTGTGCGGCATACCCATCAAACCGCATCGGCATGTTTTCACTCCAGGAAACAGATGACTTTTATAGATTTATATAGCGCGAACTTGCCCCGGATATTGAAGTGCTTTACATGAGCACCGATTGCATTACACAAGGACACATTCAGGCACGAGGAGATAAAGTGATTTGCCCAAAATCACAGAATGTGGATGCGACCCCGAGGCTCGAACCGGGGTCTCCAGCACCAAAGTCGGCAATCTAGCCGTTGGACCAAATCCGCTCACTTTGTTTAATGGGAGTGAAAGAGAATATCGCCAAAACAACATAAATGAAAGCACCACCGAACCTCTGTCCACTTGGAATTAAATAGTTTCCAATTTAAGTAAAAACGTTTTTTTCTAATTCTAATGATGTTGTATTTTTTTCAAACACGTTTGAATTCAAAATTAAATTATCACCTACATGTAAACCCTTGCAACTTACTTTTAAAACTAAATTGTTTAATTTTAACAGCCATCGCGTTATCGATGCCTTTTAGGAAAATGCAATATTTTTTCGAATCGAACCACGTATAGGTGGCGTTCCCATATCAACATGTCTGCCGGTTTCCATTGACTACATCGAGGACTCCCTTGTTCTTTTTCTATGCCGTTGAACTGTTCATTGTCTCACGCTTGTTGTATGGTTCTATTGTCGATCTCGACTGTGGGGTAAACGTCTGTATGTGGATGGTAAGTATGCCCTGTGCCCCCGGTACCTTTGGTGTTTGGCTTGCTTAAATCTTGTTCTTTTAAACTGGTTTTCTTGATAGATGCATGTATCTACATGATTGATAGTGCTTCACCTTAGTTTGTTGTAACGTAATCAGATGCACGTAATAAGGATCCCCGGTGCCCTGAGTATTTCCTGCATGCGCTTGTGATGTTTGTAATGCATTAGGGCAACCGGGTAGTAAGTAGCCCAGATCCCGATGCCTGTTCTGAGTTGAATCATACATATGGTCATCCAGCCGCCCTGAATTTGCCGGGACAGTCCCTGCTTTTCACCAGCAGTTCTGACTGATTTCAGGAGATTTAACTCATGTCCCGTTTTTTATTGACGGCCGACTGAAAGCTGTGTGCAGTGTGTTTAAACAAAGCAATTTAATTAACGGGTATCATACTGGCTATAAAAATTGCTGTTTATTTATTTTCTGTGTGCCTCTTCTGTAGTTCCCTGCTAATGAGCATCGTCATTCAGTGCGCTCGTTTGATGTATGTAAAATTGTAGTGCTCCTGCAAACACTGCCCAGGAAAATTCACCAAAACAGTTGAAATAAGCGAGTTGGAGTGCTAGCTTCTCTCACTCCCAGAGCAAGCAGCACGCCAGCTGCAGGAGCAGGCAGTGCTCACCGGAGGAAGCAGGCAGTATGAACAGTGAAGATGCACATTCAAACGGAGCTGTCAGTCAGAGCAGGACGTTCAGGATTGATCATACAATTGGAGCAGTCAGTGGTGTATGGATCAGGTTTTAGGAGCAGGACAGTGAGTACAAGCAGGCAGTACTTTAATAGCTGGCGACAGTCAGTAGGGGTGCGCAGTAGCCAATTAAGACTGGTGCTGGGCATGAGCGTGCAGTGTAAGCAGCCAGCCGGAGCAGTCAGAATTCAGTGTGTAGTCAGAGTGAGTGGAACGTATGAGCAGCTCGTTGTTATGTAGTAGGGAGCACAAGGCACAGTATGCGTGAGGAGGCAGCGTGAGCTGGCAGTGAGTTAGGACAGTAAGAGCAGTTAGTAGGGAGCGTGAGTAGTCAGTAGGACCTGGTAGTGTGCGGAGTAGTAAGCACTCCACAGCAGTAGGCGGAGCGAGCAGTCACTGCAGTGTGAGAAGGCAGTGTGAGCAGTCAGTTGTAGCAGAAAGAGTGAGTGGTCATTAGCAGCTGTCTATTAGGCGCAGGCAGAGTGAACTGTTAGTTGGAGGAGGGGGACTGATCAGGCAGGGCGAACAGTCAACCGGAGCAGACAGAGTGACTGGTCAGCAGAAGCAGGCGGAGTGAGCAGTCAGTAGGAGCAAACGAGACGATCAGGCAGAGCAAGCAGTCGAGAGGAGCAGCCAAAATGAAATGCCAGCAGTAACAGGCTGTGTTAACAGTCAGTAGGAGCAGGCAAAGTGAGCAGTTAGTAGGAGCAGGCGGGGTGAACAGTTAGTAGGAGCAGGCAGAGTGCAGTCAGTAGGAGCAGGCAGAGTGACTGTTCAGCAGAAGCAGGCAGAGTGAACAGTCAGTAGGAGCAAACAGGGCGATCAGGCAGAGTTGCGACAGGTAGGAGTGATTTGGGACATCCTCGCTGGTCTCGGGTTAGCTGAGCAGAAAGGCACTTGGAGTTTTCTGAATTGAATTCCTCAAAGTTTCCTGGTTGCAACATCTTTTATCCTGCTTAATGTCTGCAAGTTTATATTCCACAACACCTACAGTATACATTGTAGGAAGATGGTGTTTGTTTAGGTGGCCTTTGCTTGGTATTTCTTCCTTAGCTTTTTCTTCCCTCTGATTTGTGCATACATTCTTCATTTTCACCCAAAATGTCCCTAGTTTTAATTGTTTCGTTGAGGAGATGACTCTTACGAGAGAGTATACGACTGAAAATTAGTATCCTGCAGATGCTTGATATTTTTGTCTCAACCATAACTTAAACACATTAGCAGTGCCAATAGCTCTGTCTAAACACTTAAGAGGTCCCAAAGGCGAGACCGATGCATTGCAAATGCTTGTTTTAAATTGCTACGTATTTTACTAGCCAGTTGTGTAGCCACACTTTCCTCCCCCACAGCCTTGCCTCCACTTCTAAGCGCGTATCCTTTGTTTGTTTTTTGGGATGTTTTCACTTTAATTTTGGGGCGAGTAACCTCCTCTCTATCTTTTGTCTCTAAGCAATCAAAAGAAATGCCCCTGAAATCCTGCAAGTCCGCTTGGCTTGTGGGGAAAGATGTAGGTTTAGCTTCTTGCTCACTGGCGGTTCCCCTCCCCACTGCCCCACCCGCACTAAACTGAATCCTCGAAGAAACCCGCCTCCCTTTACCTCGCTCAGCAGCAGCGTGGCTCCAGCGCCCCGATCCTACTGCTCCTCCTGCCGCTGTGGTGAACTCCTCCAACGGCTTCTCTAGAGACCCCGCCTCCGCAGCCGCCTCCGCAGCCGCCGGCTTCTGAAATGAGGTTTTCTCCGCCGTATCGTTCGCCGCCATACACCGTCGCGGGACTTACAAGTTGACCAAAAATAACAAGCGCGTTGCGAAGGCGTGATGAGGAATGATCGGATGCTCCGCGGTGCTCACAATTCACGCCGCGCACAGGTCTAACCACTCAACCAGCACGCCACCCTCCCGGCACTCCCGACCAGTCTCCCTAGCTGGCCGCCATGTTTTCCCACCACTCGCAAAGTATCCTTGTTGCCTTCTATTTCAAATGATATTTTGGGCGTATCTATCTTCAGGGTGGATGCATGGACCTATTATATATACACACACACACACATATAATGTCTGCAATTGGGTAGCTGGGGGGAGGGAATCCCAGGTGATACGCAACCTTAGCTTGCATAGGGCCGCCCATGACCCAAATGATTCTCTCATTATTGGTGATGACTTTAATACAACATATACACCAATGGACTTGGGAAGTGGCTCCCCTGTTAGTGGGGAAGATGATGAATGGGGGATTCCCATGCTTAACACCAGCCCAGTGAAGCGCTGGACAAGCTCATGTCATTTACTCTACTATGTGGCCTGAGGGCATATAATGGGTGCAGAGTATCGGATCCCCATGCAGTGCATACTTTCAATTACCCAGGCCATACAGGTAGAATAGATTATTCTTTAATCTCCTTGCATCTCTGGGGCCATTCAGTTGATTTGAAGGTGTTGGCTGGGGATGACAGTGACCATTATGCTGTGCATTGTTCCCTAAAAGACGTCTTCAATTTTATTGTGAATGTTCTAATTTTAGTTCAGACTAGGGATCAATCCTGGTTCTTGAACATTGTAAAGACCACTGCAGATCTGTTGAAAATGTTTGGGGAGTGCTTTATGAGCTACCAACACTCCACACAGTTGGGAAGAGGTGTGGCGCAGCGGCCAGGGCGACTAACTCTGGAATCTGGGGATCACGGTTCGATCCCCGGCGCTGGTGGCAGATTAGCTCGTCACCATGTGACTCTGGGCAATAGCTTGCTTAATCTTACTGATGGCCCCCAGTGCCTAGAGACCCTTACGGGTGATTGTTCGCGCTTTACAAATGTGGTTTTGCCTCATTCCACCTCACATACACCTCCCTTGGATGCAACTACAGTGGTAAAAAATACAGGCTGAGAATTGGGTTCTGTTAATGTGGTTCATATGATACAAAATATCCAGGCAGAGGTGCTCGATCTGAGGTCTAAGCTAGCTTCATTAACAAGCGAAATTGGGGAGCTTAGATCCCTTGTTAGGCTGCCTACTACTACTACCTCAGCCCAAGGGGCACTATGTCCTATTCATACCTCATCAATTGATTTTAAAAAAGTGAGCTCTCACTGAGCCCATGTGCCCAATCTCTAGCAAAAACTTGTGATTGATGGCTATGACATATAAAAGCTGGGATGGTAGGGTTCACTATGATTCTCGGGTTGAGATGGCCCTAAGCCCAAAACAGAAATATCTAATTTTGCTGGGAAATCCACCCCCACAATTTATGGTAAAAGTTTCCACATTACCCAAGAAAGCATTTAAGGAAATATTAATAATAAATAAATGCATATTCTATGTATGGTCAGGCTATGACTGCTGTTCTGTCATTTTATTTGCTGGGATATTTTGCATGCAAAACACTTTCTTGACCCCTCCAAAACACTAATGTGTTAGGATTACATATGGCTAGAGGCGAAACCGAAATTCCTAGTGCAAGGCTTAGTTCATATAGGCTTTCGCAGAAATGAATCACCTAGCTCAATGATTAGATTTAAACTGAAACCTCCGCCCCCTGTGATTTACCAAGTGAATGGAAGGAGATACTTACAACTTGGCAGAGGTCTTGGGCATATACATCATGTATTGACTGGATGTTTAGACCGAGACATCTAATAATGCTTGCAGGGGTTACCTATCTGATTGTGAGAGAATGTGCTCAAATAGTGATGTTACACCTTTAGGTATAACTGATGTGATCACCCTAGAACTGGCCCCCATAATAATATCTTGTCCTGGAATGTAGTGGGGATTAAGTCCAAGCTTGGTGATCCGTTGTGGGGGGACTTTATTGTTCAATCTGACCTCTATCTTCTACAGGAATCCTGGTTACTTGACCCGGTGCACTGAACAGGCTATAAAACTTACCACGTAACCTGGCCTGCTCCATAGAAGATCTGTCCATCCAGTGGCCTTCTTTTTGGGTTTAAGTGGCCCTTAATGGCAAAGTATCCTTGTTGCCTTCTATTTCAAATGATATTTTGGGCGTATCTATCTTCAGGGTGGATGCATGGACCTAATATATATACATACACACACACATATAATGTCTGCAATTGGGTAGCTGGGGGGAGGGAATCCCAGGTGATACGCAACCTTAGCTTGCATAGGGCCGCCCATGACCCACATGATTCTCTCATTATTGGTGATGACTTTAATACAACATACACACCAATGGACTTGGGAAGTGGCTCCCCTGTTAGTGGGGAAGATGATGAATGGGGGATTCCCATGCTTAACACCAGCCCAGTGAAGCGCTGGACAAGCTCATGTCATTTACTCTACTATGTGGTCTGAGGGCATATAATGGGTGCAGAGTATCGGATCCCCATGCAGTGCATACTTTCAATTACCCAGGCCATACAGGTAGAATAGATTATTCTTTAATCTCCTTGCATCTCTGGGGCCATTCAGTTGATTTGAAGGTGTTGGCTGGGGATGACAGTGACCATTATGCTGTGCATTGTTCCCTAAAAGACGTCTTCAGTTTTATTGTGAATGTTCTAATATTAGTTCAGACTAGGGATCAATCCTGGTTCTTGAACATTGTAAAGACCACTGCAGATCTGTTGAAAATGTTTGGGGAGTGCTTTATGAGCTACCAACACGCCACATGGTTGGGAAGAGGTGTGGCGCAGCGGCCAGGGCGACTAACTCTGGAATCTGGGGATCACGGTTCGAACCCCGGCGCTGGTGGCAGATTAGCTCGGCACCATGTGACTCTGGGCAATAGCTTGCTTAATCTTACCGATGACCCCCAGTGCCTAGAGACCCTTACGGGTGATTGTTTGCGCTTTACAAATGTGGATTATATTATATATTCCCTATAGCGGAGCACACCTGAGTTATAACACTCCCACTTTCTGCCCTCTATAAGCAGTCACAGGTATCAGCCACTGATGGCGCACCCAAACAAAAGTTGAAGAATCCATATCCACCTGGGTCTCTTAAGTTGGAGCTGAGTGCATCCGTTAGCATGAATAAAGCTATAGCAGCGGGTCAAGCGGCAGGGTCGGATGGTGTCCCAGGTGATCTCTTTCTTGAGGATATTGAGGGCTGGGCTTTGTATTTTAATACACTATTAAATTATATTCTTCATGGGGCTAGCATTCCGTCTAGCTGGGAGGCAGCTGAAATCAGCTACATTAATAAAAAGGGCCCATAGAACTCTCTTCTGTATTATAGGCTGATCATTCCTATTCATGTAGCCAAAACGGTCTTTGCAAGACAAATCCAAGGGAAATCGGTAGGTTGGATTAAGGTCCTCTTCTCCCTAAAGTGGGATTTCGAAAAGGGTTTAGAACACTTGACCAGGTCTTTTGGTTCTTTTTAATATACTGGAAGAAGGTTCTACTTCAAAAGCAGCAGCACTTATACCTGGCCTTTGTAGACTTAAAGTCTTCATTTGATCTAGTCCCATGAAAAAAGCTGTGGTACGTCCTCAAGAACAGAGGGGTTCAACATGACCTCCTGTATGTTTTGGTTCCCCTCCATAAAGACATATATGACCAAGTTAGATGGGGATGGCGAGCTCACTAAATGGATACCTATTCAAAAAGAAATCCTACAAGTGTGTTCCCTTGCCCCAACCCTATTTTCCTTATATTTAAATTAGGTGGCTATTCACCTAGAGGATACCCAGAGTGATGCCTCTCAACTGGCAGGCCGCAACATCGCTTCCTATTATTTGCCGATGATACCCTTTTAAGGTCGAAGAACCCTAGTGGTTTCCGATTACTTGCGACCTTCTGCTGCTAACGTGGGCTGATGATTAACCATTCTAAGTCAAAGTTTATGGTCATAATTCTTTTAGGGGCTTGATAATACTGGCGGTCAAACAGTTGGACAAGGTGTTGTAATCTCTGTCTTGGTTTCTCCCTCTGGCTCCCCCCTCACCCACTCCTACTCTTGGTCTCTCCTGTAGAATCTTGAGTGGGAGGCAATTTAGAATGTTGACAACTGGTCCCTCTGGAGGTGTTTGTACACTGACTTGAGGAGGCGTTATTCTGAGCAACTTAAGATTTGGACTTACCTTTATGCGTCCGTTTTTCATATAATATTTGGCGACAATCCATGGGATGCTGTGACAGGGACAGCGAGATGCCTCCACCCTGTTGTTGTTCATCTTCACAGGCACTGGGTGCAGGATTTTCTTGGATTTCTCTTCGGTCGTTCTTCATTTTTCCGGAGGAGTTGGCTGCTGTTTGGTAGTCCTGCGGTGGTGAGTTCAAGCCTAGCTGCTCCCCATGTGTTTTCTTGCACCAAGTCCAGAAGCCCTTATCGCCAGCGCCACAGCGTGTCCTCTACCTGAACTGTGTGCTGTTCCTCTATCTTGACCTCGCTGGCTAACATTTGGGGCACTGCTTGTGTTATGCGAGGTCTGACTCTTGCCAGATAAGTAATTGTAGAGGCAAATTTTTTCACTGTACTGGTGCCTACTGTGCTTCAGTGTTGGGGTCTGGAAGGCGCATGGGACAATCACGGTCTCGTAGCAGCGACGCATCACTTTCCTCAGGACTCCCTCAGAATCACGCTGCATGCGCAGTGGGGTGGAGGCGTTCTGGTGTCATGATTCAGGTTACGCTCCAGCTCCTGTTTGCGCATCGGCATGGGGAGGCTTTGATCTGCGGTCTCCTTAGTGGGGAGAGGCTCTGCAGCGGTGTTCACTTTGTGGGCTACACTTTTCCCAGCCCTCGTTTCTGCAGGTTTTCCCCCGCATTTATTTGGGAATTCCACATCGTGTTTCTCACTGAGTGGGGTAATCAAGAGCTCCACATGGAACCAATCTGCTGACCGTGGGAGTTTTCTGCGATCCTTCCTGCCCTACGGGATCTCGCCTCTGTCTGTTTTCATTTGCATCGCCTTCATTTTTCATCGGGGTCTTTTCCCTCAGCACATCATGGCCACATCAGCACCAAGGGGTCGAAACGTCGACATTCCACTCTACCAGTACTCTCAATAGTGCATTTGGCACTGTGTTCTTATACATGTGCATGGTCGTGTAAATCAATGCATGTTTAATGAATTAATTTCATTTTTGATTATGTGGCATTAAGTTTCATGCCTTACAATCGATTTGTGTTACCAAAACGCTATATGTCACTTACCCCATTACCTCACTCCATTCACTACCTTGCCCTACCCTTTGGCACCCTTCACTTTGATTAAGATTGATGTCCAATAATGTGTTTTATGCCAAGTGTGATTAAATAACACTGTGCTATCACGCAAGTGTTCAATCATCTTTGTTGTGAATTGAATTTATTAACTTTGTATAAGTTGTCCTGCTCTGGGACCTTCCTTTCTTTACTGTCTAACACCCAGGTCCCAGTGATCCCTTGGGTTTACCCTTTGCTTTAACGATTTATGTGCAGGTGCATACCTGCGAGGTATTTTTATGTGATATCTTCCTCTAACAATGGTGGAAAGTGAAACCCTTTCCTATACCGAGGATTATATTAACCAGCTGCTACAGGACCCTAGGAACCTTTTTCTCTCATCAGATACACCCAACATAGACTTCACACTCAATGATAAAATAGCACGACTAGAACGCCTAGAAAAGAAACTAATCCGTACCAAACTCCATGGCCATTTGCTCACAAAATACTTACAGGCCAGTATAATACCTGTTGGGTTACAGATTAGGAATGAACCTGCTATTTTCATTGACATACCGAAATTTAAGGAAGGCTTCAGTTTCATTGCCAATAACGCATCACGGCATTGGATGGTGTTAGGAGTGGAGACGGCTGCTGAACAAGTTCAAGTTTTGACAAGAGAAATTGCAGCCCTTAAACTAGAAATTGCAGGGGATTCAACGTTGATTAATGCAAAATCTGCCCTTGACAGCCTCACCAAATCACTAAAGGATTTTGAAACCACTACTCAGAATAAGAAACTAGAGAAACTCTCCAAGGACATTAGATTTTACGAGAAAAAGAACACGTACCCCTATCTCAACGACGATTATTATAAACAAGACAACACGGGCCGTTTTACAGGAAGGGGTAGAGGTGCCTTTAGGGGAAGGAGGCACTTTACAACTTTCTCGGATTCCTCGGTGAGCTCAGACAGTGATCAGGAGGCTGCGGGCCCCAGCTACGACTATAACTACCGGGACAATTGGTATCCACCCCAAGGTTACTTTCCTTTTTTAGGGGAGGGCCAATGGAGGCCACCGAGAGGACGAGGCGGAAATTGGCCAAGAGGGACATTGAGAGGCCAACAGAACCCACCGAATACGAATTGGGACAGGGGCAGAGGTGCGATCCCCAAGCAGGTTCGTTTCCAACCGGAGAATCACGGGGAAATCTCGACGAGACGAAAAGTGTACAGGTGGTAGAGCCCAAGAATAATCCAGTGATAAATATTTCATCGTACACCCTCAATCCAGATGAACAAGGAGTTCTCTCGAAGGGTCTGTCATTTGTCCCCACGGCCCATCCCAATTCTTTCAATCTTCGGACAGAACTGCATGGATTCTTTCGTAAGATCCGTCTTAGGTATTTCTTCAGGAATTCCGAAGATAATCCCTCAAAATCTCTTACGGGGTTACGGATTCCCTCAAAGTTCGTTCCACCTACCAATGTAATGAGTAGTAGAATTTTGGCATATGAGAGTATGGTTCTGAATGATGTTAATACTCTATTATCAACATATAAACACACTATACCCAACATTAGTAGATCTGAGAGAGCCGCCCTTTTGACCCTTAAAAACAACAAGGACATTGTCATCAAGTCCGCGGACAAGGGTGGAGCCATAGTGGTACAGGATACAAGTGCATATAAATCTGAAATTATGGGACAACTGCAAGATGGTGTCAGCTACTCTCTGCTAAGATCGGACCCCACCAAAGATCTAACGAATGAAATTCATCGAATCACCTCTGATGCTTTTACTTTGGGTTTCTTGAGCAAACAGGAATTTGATTATCTAAACCAAAAATGCCCTCGATTACCTACAATTTATACATTACCAAAGATACACAAAGATATGCTCCATCCACCTGGACGACCGATTGTTTCTGGTTGCGGTTCCTTATTGGAACCACTATGCAAGTACATAGACTTCTTTCTCAAACCAATTGCTGAGAAGACTGAAACGTACCTGCGTGACACCATGCAAGTTATTACTCTAGTTGACAATAAACCATTTGACTCCAGCAAGCAACTACTAGTCACGTGTGACATGGTCTCACTCTACACTAGCATCCCCCAGGAGCCAGCGTTGGAAGTGATGCGAGAGATTCTGAATTCAAGACCAGCTCCCACAAGGGTACCCACTGAGTTTATCATAGCACTTCTCACCATTGCTATGAAGAAAAACGTTTTTTACTTTCAAGGCAACTTCTATGTCCAGACGAAAGGTGTAGCGATGGGCGCTGCCTTTGCCCCAGATCTAGCCATCCTGTATATGGACAATTTTGAAAAACGTTTTGTTCTCAACAATAATCCTTTTTCTCAATATGTCAATGTATGGAAGAGATATATCGACGATATATTATTAATCTGGAATGGCAACACAGTCCAACTCACTCTTTTCCATGAATGGCTGAATCAGTGTGATCTTGATATCCAGTTTACCATTCAATTCGATGCTCATGAAATACCCTTCCTGGATCTGAAGGTCTTCAGTGAAGATAACAAATTATACACCACGTTGTATAGGAAACCCACAGAACGCAATTCCCTCCTAAGGTACAGCAGTTACCATCCACGTGGCCTGAGAGATAACCTCCCGATAGGTCAATTTCTACGCATCCGTAGAAATTGTACTAAGCGGGTAGACTACTTGACTGAGTCTGAAGATCTGAGTGCTAGATTGATTGCAAGGGGTTATCCCAAGCGTCTGGTGAAAAGGGCCCAGAAAAGGGCCTGGTACAATCCACGGGAGACCTTACTCACCTCCAAAGATCCCGTTGAATCCGGCAAGAAAAAGATGATTTGTGTTACTACGTTTTCCACCAGAAGTAATGCTGTGAAAAAGATCATAAACAAACATTGGAACTTAGTTTCTACTGAGATTGACCAACCGGAGTTACCCATGCATTCCTTCAAGAAGGCCATGAGCATTAAGGATCATGTGGTACACTCTTTCTTGGAGGACCCAGCGGAACCTACCATTCAGTCGCTATGGACCTTCCACCCATCATAGGACACTACAAATGTGGTTCCTGTAAAGCATGTTCAACAACAATACAAACTAAACAGTTTGTCTACAAACACCACACCATAATGCTTTATTCCCATACTAATTGTAACTCCGCCAATGTGATCTATGGGATCCTCTGCCCTTGTAATCAGTTGTACATCGGTCAAACACAGCAGAAAGTTAAAGCTAGGATTTTGCAACACCAATCTAGAATTAGGTGCTGTGTTCCAGGTGCACCCCTAGTCGAGCATTATAGCCAACTCGGTCATAACTCTGACCAAATGCAATGGCTTGTGATGGAGAAAACTAAACTGGGCCCAAGGGAGGTAACATTTCCTCCATCCTAACCATTAGAGAGTCTAAATGGATGATCCGTCTGGATACTATCAATCTTGGTTTGAATGAACAGGATCCCAGCAATGCCCAACTAGCTGTCCTTAGTAACTAGCTATCTTCACTTTGTGTACTTTGACCATAGTTCTCAATGTTGGTCACGCTGACCTATTTATTAAACATGCTTCTTGCAACTAACATTATGAGAACAGTCACTCTACATGGGTTGTGTTTCAAGAATTATGCCATTTTTATGAATTGGATGTGCATTACAGACATGTATACATTGTGTTCATTCTGTTTTACATTGAAAGGTTATGTCATTTCTTTATGTGTTTTCACTGATGATTTACTCTATAACTTTCTTTGTCGAAAGTTTCGGTTTAATGTACCATCTTTACCATGTACACATCATTAATTATTGTGTTGACGATCATATGTTCAATATGCCATCTAGTTTGTAAATATGGTACCATTGGTGATTTTCATGTGTTGCTTTTTATGCTGAGCCAAAATGTAGAATGACCATGTTTTGAGATAATCACTTACTGTTCCCACAATTTATTCTGATTTATTATGCACATTATTTGTGCGGTTGTATCATTTCACTTCACTGACTCTACGTACTTAAAGTGGTCTGTTTGTTGTTCATCTCTGAATTTACACTATGAGCATTCAAATTTCATCAATCTATTCTGGGCTTTAATCCGTTTCTTTATTCCTTTGACTCTCAATTTTCAGCTCTTTTGCAAATACTGTTCATTATTGTTATGATTTTAAAAGACAAACACGTCTTTCTTTCAATACACTGCCACTGCTAGCATCCAGCTGCTGCGCCGCGCGGTACGCCATGTGGCTCACAGCGTTTGCCTTTAAATTAAGTTCATTTCTGCAGCAGCGCCCTTGACTTCATTTCTGAGGAATACAGCGCGCTGTGTCTATCGGTAAGCTTTTACCCTGGGTTCTCTCTTTTTAACTTTTTAACCTTTAGCAGTGTCGGTCATTTATCTGCCGGTCAATTTCTCTTGCCTTTGTGCTGGGTGAAATACGGGATTGTTTTTTCACTTCCCACTTGCTATTTACATCCCGGTTTATTTAATTATACAGGTCCATAGTCGTAATTTATTTTCACTTCCTTCGACCTCTGTGGTCTTGCCACGATTCCCTTCTTTCTTAGTAAAGACAGACAACCAGTGGGCCACCCTTGCTCGACTTTAGCTTTTTATTTATGGACATAATTACCCGGGGCTACAACTGATTTCTGCCAGTATTTTTTCATATGAGTTTTCTTATGAGTCACATTGGGATCCGAAAGGCCTTTTATTACTCACAAGGTTGATTTAGTTTCCCCTCATACTGTTCCTATATCATGGTTCCTTTCCTGTATGCTCATGGTCCTCGGTTTTTTGTAAAATAAACTTTCCCACATTGGTTTTATTCTCAGAGGCCATGTTTCAGTGATTGATTTCACCTCCTCCCGTGATGGTTTATCCGCGGCGAGTGAAGCAGGAGTAATTACTACTTCCTGGACGATTTTTCCTGAGTAAGTTAGATTTACCTGTTCAATTTTCTGATGAATCCATTTAATTGATTTGTGGTTCACAGTTACACCCAAACTTTTTTCTATATATTTCTTAGGTGTACCCCCGTTTCCACCTTCATTAGGAGCCTGACGGCCCTCGCGCCTTTGTACGCCAAGCCAGTTTCTGTTTACTTTTCCAACATGGTAATTATAGTGATTGCTTTCACTATCCCAGTCCCCTGTTAAAACAGTTTCCACTTGGGACTCCATTCACCACCTATGTGTAACATTGATTTATTAATATCTTCTTAGGTGCCCTCCTTCCTTCCTACACTCTTGTCCTGATGAAGACCCCGTTAGTAAGGATCCAATCAACCTACCTGGGTCAAGGGGTCGAAACGTCGACATTCCACTCTACCAGTACTCTCAATAGTGCATTTGGCACTGTGTTCTTATACATGTGCATGGTCGTGTAAATCAATGCATGTTTAATGAATTAATTTCATTTTTGATTATGTGGCATTAAGTTTCATGCCTTACAATCGATTTGTGTTACCAAAACGCTATATGTCACTTACCCCATTACCTCACTCCATTCACTACCTTGCCCTACCCTTTGGCACCCTTCACTTTGATTAAGATTTATGTCCAATAATGTGTTTTATGCCAAGTGTGATTAAATAACACTGTGCTATCACGCAATTGTTCAATCATCTTTGTTGTGAATTGAATTTATTAACTTTGTATAAGTTGTCCTGCTCTGGGACCTTCCTTTCTTTACACATCAGCACCCCAGCGCGTCAAGCAGGCATATGGAGGACTCCCTTCTGGACTTGGTTCCTCACTTCACAGTTTGGTTGCCACTTTTCTTTCAATGCGCATTCGCATAACTCCTTTTGCTTAGTCCCTCCGGATCCACCTTACAGGAAACTCTCTTTGGGGGAGTGACTGACTTCCCATTACAGTGTTATAGAAAGGGGACTTTGCAAACCTCACTCTGGTTAATATTACAGGTTCTCTGTGATTGCTTTCTGGTTGCAGTGTCACAGAGAGAGGACTTCGTATTGAGTTCATTCTGGCTCTTAATTACATGCTTTTTCTCCAAGCATTGTATCAAGTGACAGTGAAAGAGTGCAATTCTATAATTAATCTGTTTTTCTTTCAGCTACGGTGCTTGTTGTATGGTCTTCATTGCTCTTGGTCTGTTTGCAGTAACTTTGGGAACCGTTTATTTTTTATATCCTCATTAGGCTTTTGCTCCCACACTATGGCTGCAGCAAGCATGAGTCAACCACCACCTTTTCAGAATGACTCAGGCGAGCCAGAAACACCATGGCGTATGTGGCTTGGGATCTGATAGCTATAGGGGGTGTGATTTTCCCATCGATTAGGAAGCAGCATATTCTGCTTCACAACTTGGGGATTCAAGGTAGGAAGGTGTATGAAGACATTACTGGAAGAGATGTGGATGAAGAGTTGGAGGGGGGAGAAGCAGGTGTAGATGTGTGTGATTACACTTTAAGAAAACTAGAGGCACACTTTAAAGAGAAAATCAACATAGTTTTGGAGAGGCACACATTCTTTAAAAGGGAACAAAGGAAGGATGAGAGAGTATCTGCATATGTGGCTATGTCAAGAGGAGTGTCAGCTACTTGCTAATTTGGCACATTCACGGATTCCATTATTAGGGACCAAATTGTCAGGTGCACTAATGATCAGAAAATACAGGAAGAGCTCCTCACTAGAAACCCTGATTTGACTGAAGCTATCAATATTTCCAAGGGACTAGAACACACTGCATTATGCATCAGGGAAATGAGAAAAGAGGTGTTTTTAGATCAGTTGGGCAAATAAAAAAAAATACATGCACAATTTTACTTGTGGGGCCTACTGTTTGAGCTGCGAACTGATCACAAACACCTACTCTCACTTTTTGCAAAAGAGGAAATGGAGAACACCACTCCTCGCATAGCTAATTGGGTTTTGGGACTCCAAACTTTCAATTACAGAATAACATATATGCCTGGTGCTAAGAACAGTGCTGCAGATTACTTGTCTAGTGCGCCTGTGGCAAGGAGGAGGAGGGTTGTGAGCTCATTGAGGATGCTATTTTGGAGATCAGTGTGTCCGCAGTTTTACAAGATCAGTGGGAGTCCAGCACAGAGCAAGATCAAGAGCTCAAGGCAGTCAGGGACTTAATAATCAAGCGGTGGCCCAAGAGATGTAGGGACCTATCAGAGGAACTACAGTGCTTCTGGAATGTAAGAGAGGTACTATCCTTGCAGGGAGATTTCATATGGAAATCAGGAAAGATTTTCCCACCTGAAGGCTTACGAGAGTAAATATTAAATTTAGCTCATGAAGGGCATTTGGGGAGGAGTCTCAGTAAGGCCAAGCTTAGATCTGATTACTGGTTTCCCTATATGGATCACCTTATGAAAGAGACGGTCAGGGACTGTCAGGCCGGCAGCCTGAGTTACAAAACTAAGAGCCTTAGACGTTCCCCCCTTATTCCTGTTGAGGTACCCACCATTCCTTGGAACAAAGTCGGCCTTGGCATAGCGGGACCCATATAGACAATGGATCCACAGGGAAGGTACTTGACAGTTCTCATTGGCTATTTCTCACATTGGATCTCCCATAAGTTTGTCAGCACGGTCAACACTAAGTCCCTCAAGTTTTTCTTAGCTGAGGTATTCTCCAGGGAGGGTATTCCTGAAACCCTCATTACGGACAATGGGGTGCAATTCGTGTCTGAAGAAATTAAAGTATTTCTTAAGGATCTGTTTATCTCTCATGTCCGCACGCCTCTATATTGCCACAAGGCCAATGGCAAAGTTGAAAGAGCTAATAGAATCCCTCTGGCTCCCCCCCCCCCCTCTCCCACTCCTACTCTTGGTCTCTCCCAGCAGAGTGGTTAGGCAACAAAAAATGTACAAAGACAGATACAACAGGAAGTGGGGCACGAGAAGCAAGGACTGGAAAATTGGACAGTGGGTCCTTGTTCTCCCTCTGGCTACCCCCCCCCCCCCCCCCCTCCCACCCCTACACTTGGTCTCTCCCTTAGAATCTTGAGTGGGAGGCAATTTAGAATGTTGACAACTGTTCCCTCTGGAGGCGTTTGTTCACTGACTTGAGGAGGCGTTATTCTGAGCAACTTAAAGATTTGGACTTACCTTTATGCGTTTGTCTTTATTACAATACAAGGTCACTGAATTATTCTACCTGGGAATTAAGATAACTAGATACATATCCTGGCTGCCCCAGGTCAAGAGGAGTAGTCTGAACTTAACCCAGAATTCTGAAGCCATTCTAATATTTTATAGGTCATTGCGAGTAAGGCATATATCCCTTGCCCTAAAGAGAAATAATGCTAAGGCTGAGGTTACCACACTGTATGGGACTGCGGTATAGGGAAATGCAAATATGACCCCATTGGGATGGTGCAAGGCAAGGTGTGGATGGGGGAGGTGGCTCAGTAGAGGGCAGCACACTGTACCTTAGAACAGAGTCTGGCTGATGGGGCTGGGCTGCACCATCGCCTACTCCCAAGGCAATTTTAGTTATAGGATCTTCTGACTAGTAAATTCGGTCCAGTGTTCCTGCACCTGTGAAATCTGGATGCGAAAACACTTTGCTACTTATCGTTGGACAATGCTGTATCTTAACTAAGGATATTTCTCCATCCATCTCGTAGTCAATGATTTAATCAGGGCTGTGTAATACCCTGACCCATCAGTTTAACAAAGATAATGAAAAACAGCATTAACAACAGAGAGTCACGATGATCCCCACATCATTTTGTAGAAGTGACAAAACTGATTAAGTGATTTTGGCCTTCCAGGAATGAACCAATTGTTAAATATTGAATGATTGCGCCCAGACTTGACAAGAGACATGTCCGAGGGCTCCAAATAAAATGTAGATGTCCCACACTCTTGAGACAGTTCTGAGCACCGTGGAGCAGATTCTGCATTGCAGCAGATTCTGCACTGGAGCCTGCGCAGAGCTGTGCTGTCATGAGCTGATCTTTGTGACAATAGGTGGTAGACCTCCTCTTCATGCTCCAGATTGGCATCTTCTCAGCTGCAGTCACCAGGATTTCCGAGGCACCAGATAGGTGCCAAGCAATGCCAGCATCCAGAGGTGCTAGAATGCGAACACCACTCCATCATGCACCAAAAGGAATGCAATGGCAGGACAATCGGATAGGAGATGAATGCAACAGCTGCCCGAGTTCTAGCATGAATGTATGGCACTAAAGCAGGCCTCTAAAATATTTGAAGTTGGGTGTCCATGTTGAAAACCTGCTCCATGCCACAGCCTCTGATTAGGAGCCCAAGCAGGAGCAGTATCTTTACACAGAATTCCAGTGTGAGTGGGCAGCTTTACCCACAAGAGCCTCTGAACTGCGACACTTTGTCTCCGTCCCAGTGCGAAGGTTTGACTAGGTGAAAACAAGCACAAGTTTTAATAGGATTGGATGGTTTGCTTCTCCAATCGGGGATAGGATTTAAATATGGAAACAATAGTGGAAGGATAAATCTTACCAGACAGAGGGTGAAAGCTTAAAACGACACACAGTTGCAGAATTGATCGTTTTAGTTATGGGCAAAGACCTGAAAACTTTTGGGCAACGTTTGAAATGATTGATAGTAGTATACAACTATTGGTCATTTTATTCAGTTGAGCCATTTGTAAATTTTATGATGGAAGGTTTCTGGCTGTTCCAGCTTGTGGAGTAAATCCTGCACAGCTGGAATGGAATTTTTCCATATCAAACACTACAGTGTAAGGGTGTGGCAGATATCCATAGGTAGCAATTAATTGACTGCAGTCATTGGAAGAGTGCTTGGACTTATAGGGGGTCCAGTTCATCATAGGATAAAGAATCTTTCAATTAGTTTGTATAGCACTAGTAAAACATTAGGGGCCATATGTACGTAGCCTAATACCGGTCGGTAACGGCCGATTTTCGGTAATTATACCGTTACCGACCGGTATTTAGGCTGTTGACATGTAGGGGGCTCATTTCTGTATTCGGTAATTTACCGAATTAGGCCCTAGATGTATTATTTGAGAGGCCAGCTCAAACTTTTCATTTGCCCATTCGTTTGCCGGTGAAAACCTGAGGTCATGTCTCTTTGTATACTGAGCCTTTTACATGGAAAACTCCAGAACTTGAAGATGTGTTGTGGACAGGGATCAGAAATAATCATAGTTGAAAACCCATGTAAATGGAAGATTTTCATAAGAAATGTCTTTGCCATTGCAGTTGCTGTGGGTACATTGGGTAAGAAAATAAAATTAGACATTTTGGAGTATGAATCGTCTGTAACCATAATGGTCAAGCAACTATCTGAACAAGGAAGGTCTACTATAAAATTGGTTGATATAAGGTAATAGCGTCTACAAGACAATTCTTAATTAATTTCGAAGATAATATGTATGGTAGCACATTAATCCATTGTTTTCCTGTAGAGGAGTTCAAATTAAGTGCTGAACAGGAACCATTTTTATTCTGGAGGATCCTTGGTCTGTGCTCGCACTTGGTCAAAAAATCAGATTTTACATTTGCAAGAAAGTCTGTTGAGGGAAGAATCTTTTCCACTTGTTTTGAGTGCTCTCTTTCAGGCCATGGACACAAGAAACAATCTACAGGTATGTTTTATTGTCTGTAAAAATTGTAATCAGAAAGTAATACTGTTAAAAAAAACCCTCTTAATTAGCTATTGTAGAACTTGCCGGTTTTGATGATCAGTGTATACAATAACACAATGTTGGGCAACAGTAAAGAATATGTCAATTCAATAATGACACCTGCAATTCCTAACTGCACTTTTGACAGCACTGGGGCTGTTTCACACTGCTGGGGAGCCACTGAGTAAGCCACTGGGGACTATGTGTCCCACACACCAGTCAGGCCACGCTTGTTAATGTCAATGGAGCCCCACTGCACGGGACGCTCCCTGCGGCCATCAACACCAGGAAGAGGCAGGAGAGGGCCACTCCCCCTTGGCTCTGTGGTTGTACATCACTGGGAAAATCCTGAGATAAGGTGCTCTTTCCACTACTGGCCTCCTTTTGTCTACGGAACTATATTGGACATTTTCCCCTTTGATATGGCCAGGGAGTCTTCGATGTCCCAGGAATGTGAATACTTACCACTACCCCCAAAACTCATGACAACAATGCAACAAGTCAATTTTCTATTTTCTTTGGGTTAGGGGTTGTAAGACCCCTGGCCATATTTATTATTATTTAACACTTCATAACTTTTCACATAGTAACCACATTATTTACATTTTCAGCTTACATTTGTGACCTAGCCTTAACAGAGACTCTAGTACATGGAAATCACTTAACCATAACTAGTCTGTTCCTGTGTAACCAACACATTTTTCTGCAACTGTTCCGTGTGAGATCAAGACTGGCCCTGCCCCTTCTTTTACCCTTTCAGGGACACTCCTTAAAGGAGGAGCCCTCTTTCTCTATTTCCTCTCCCTATGGGGAGGTCCCCAACGTCTCAAAATTCTTGTGCAGGTAGCTCAGCTGCCCTTAGGATACTTACGTTGGGCACCCCCTACACCCAGATTTTTCGTCCTACAAGAGCCAGTGCTAGGTTGTGCCCAAATGCGCCACCGCAGGTGGTTGATAGGTAAAGGACCGCATCAGTGACCGCCCATAAACCCCCTGCGGTATTCTACCTTTACTACGAGGTCCTTACTTCGTATTACCATTACTACACATATTTTAGTTCGCAGATGCCATTACTTAGCATGCATTTACTTAGCATGCATTTACTACGCATGTTCCATTACTTAGCATACACTTACTACGCATATTGGAGTTACTGTGCAAATTAAAGTTTTGAGGTACTGGGTTAATTTTAGGGGTTGGGTTGGTTAGGGTTTTGAGGTGTGGGGGGTACTTTTAGGGTTCAGAGTGCGTTTAGGTTTTGGGATACTGCGGTATTTTTAGGGGTCAGGGTGGTTTAGGGTTTTGGGGTACCTGGGGTATTTTGAGGGTTCAGGGTGCGTTTAAGGTTTTGGGGTGCAGGGGTATTTTTGAGGTTCAGGGTGCGTTTAGGTTTTGGGGTACAGGGGTATTTTTAGGGGTCATGGTGGGTTAGGGTTTTGAGGTGTAGGTGGTATTTTTAGGGTTCAGGGTGCATTTAAGGTTTTGGGGTGCTGGGGTTTTTTGGGGTTCAGTGTGCATTTAGGTTTTGGGTGCTGGGGTAATTTTAGGGGTCAGGGTTGGTTAGGGTTTTGGGGTGTAGGGGGTATTTTTAGGGTTCAGGATGCATTTAAGGTTTTGGGGTGCTGGGGTATTTTGGGGGTTCATGGTACATTTAGGTGTCAGGGTGGGTTAGGGTTTTGGGGTGTAGGGGGTATTTTTAGGGTTCATGGTGCATTTAAGGTTTTGGGGTGCTGGGGCATTTTTGGGGTTTAGGGTGCATTTAGGTTTTGGGATGCTGGGGTAATTTTAGGGGTCAGGGTCGGTTAGGGTTTTAGGGTGTAGGGGGTATTTTTAGGGTTCAGTGTGCATTTAGGTTTTGGGGTGCTGGGGTAATTTTAGGGGTAAGGGTTGGTTAGGGTTTTGGGGTGCATGGGGTATTTTGAGGGTTCAGGGTGCATTTAAGGTTTTGGGGTGCTGGAGTAATTTTAGGTGTCAGGGTAGGTTAGGGTTTTGTGGTGTAGGGGGTAATTTTAGGGTTCAGGGCGTGTTTAGGTTTTGGGGGACTGGGATATTTTTAGGGGTCAGGGTGAGAATGGGTTTTGGGGTGTAGGGGGTATTTTTAGGGTTCAGGGTGCGTGCCAGGGGATAGGTTACTATTACGATTACGTTTTTTGTTTTAAAGTACCAACAATGCGTTGTAACGGTATGCGTAATAATTAACTGCGAAGTAAAAGCATTTTTAATGTATTTTATATATTTGCGAAGTAAAATCATGCGCACTAAAATCATGCGTAGTAAAGGTATTTGCGAAGTAAAAACTTCGAAGAAAATACCTGCGGCGTAACAGTATGCTAAGTAACATCATATATTCCTCCCAACACCCTGCCACCTCCTTCCGCCCTGGTGGCAGCTCCCCTTGGAGGGTCCATGTATAGATGTTAAATTTGGTAAAACAGGATGCTGTAAAAAGGGCCCTAAGTACCCCCCAATCTTGACCTCACCTGCCACAGGCCATCATAGTTCACCGACTATCTGCTTTCCCCCACTGACTGAAGATGCACGCTGGCCCTGCCAGGCCAGCAGATTCTCCAAAAACATTGCGTTACCCTCTTTAGACAGGTGTACTCCATCTTGTAATAGAAAACGTTCGCCTTTGATGCACCCATGAGATATCGCTGACAACCGATTGATCCTAAACAACTTACCCAGTTTCCAATTCAACCTTTTTACCGACTCATTAATGGCCCTTACCGACTTACCACCTCTCCACTTCGACTTTGGGCCAATATTGGACCACACAATTGTGGCCTCCAGGAATTTCTTTGCCAGCCAACACATTTCTAAAACAATCAATTCAAACAGGTCTCTCCGACCTAGCTCCGTCAGGTCATTGCCTCCAATATGTACAATTATCACCCCTGCAAGAGGAAGCCTCCGGGCCAACATTCTGTCCAATGCAGTTTTCTAGTGGGTCAAACGCAGCCCACCCCAACCAGAGAAAGTCAGTTGGTATCCATACTTCCTTGCTCATGACGCGTAGTCTCCTGTTAAATAAAAACTCTTTGCACGACACATAGGAATTGCCCACGCTTTTACCTGTGAAGGCCCCCTGCACTCTCTAGAGCCGCCACCGAGAACTAAAGCTCCCGGGCCAGGTGAGAAAGTCTCAAGCCCACATGGCTCCCGGAGAGGCGACATGAGGAGGTGGCCCACAACCTCAGGTAAACTAGTACATGGGGGGGAGTCCGTCCGGCAGAAGATGATGGTAACCCCGTGTTGCAGCAAGCAGGATAAAGAGACCTGCCTGTGGCCACGCTGCCAATTAAATAGGGGCGGGTTTCAACTTCAGCTGCCCCAGAAGCACATTAGTGCTTCTGGGGCAGCGGGCACGTCCACCAATCGGCACCATCCGCAGCCGGAAGGACGGGGTGACCACGCCCCTTCTATCCCGCTGGCCCCTGGCTCCCCGCCATGTCTACAGCTCCCTGCCATGTCTACGGCTCTCCTCAGGGAGGGAGAGCCTCTTTTAGTTACCAGTTGTCTTATGCCTCTTAGTCCCCTCAGCACCAGTTGCTGTGTGGCCTTAGTCAGGCAGAGCCTCTTAAAATCACCCTTAGGCTGCCTTGATGCTGCTGCTATTGACACTTGAAGCTTGTGGGGAACTGTGTCATTTTCTTTCTCATCTCATCCCTGACAGCCCTACTTTATCCCCTTTCTCCACCTGGTGCTTTTTGTGGCATCATCAATTGTGCCTCATTGCTTGCATAGGCAGGCTGTATCTTTTGACCAAAGTGTATTTATTCCCAGTTGGTGGTGCTGTGAGGGGATAACTTTAAAAGCTGCTGAATGGAAGGGGATCCCTCACTCCAAGCAGTGTTACACGTGGGGTGTTGCGTTGTGTTGGGTGTTGAGTGGGGTCTGCTGGGAGGGTTAATTGGCCCCATGATTAGCCAGGAGAGTCACTCTTTATTTGTACTTAAGATTCCGTTTTCTTTTCTTCCCTCTCTTCTTTAGGTTTCCCTCCAGCCTATTGCAGCTCTATTAGATGACTTAAATATATCACTGAAATATAGAACTGTCATTCTTTTTATCTATTGGGACTTAATGGTATGGCCAATTTGTTTAATGGGTCCACTTCTTTTTATTTGCCTACTTAGTGATAGTTCAGTGACTTTTCCCACTATATTTGATAAGATGGGTAAGAGGAAAGCATTATTAAACCTCCCTGAATTTAAAAACTCTAGGGTTGCCTAGGAAGCAACAGCCGAGGAGTGTTCGACCACTAGCAGACAAGGCCCCCCTAAGCATTCTGCCCCCAGGGATAAGACTAGCAGCAGACCCTGCCTCCCAGAAACATGGTCAGCCGGGTACTGATTAGTTGCTTCCACCCCCACTTTTGCACCAAGAAAAACTGATGTGTAGTAAGCAAGGGAACATGCTTGGGGTATTAACCCTCATTGGTAAGCTCGGCCCCAGTGAACTACTGGGAAGATGAAATCAACAAACAGTAAATCTTCGTCCACCATCCTGCCCATGAGAAGTAGTTTAATTAGAGTCCCACAGCTTTGTGCAGGATAGAGTGAGCCATACGAAGAGATTTACATCAAACCTTTGGGCTGGCTTGAGCAGCACAGGGACTTTCCCTTGTTCCAGGCAAACAACATGCTATTCACTAGAAGGGTAGCCTGGATTGGACCCGGCAGCGTGGATCAAGGCAAAGTTTGTGTCATCATTACGTTTTTTTGGGAGGGGTTATTTTTTATTGATTTTCAAAAAACATAAAAAAGGATGAATAAAATGTCATTACATTTTATCATAAAGACAATATTATGTGTGACCATTCACATATGAAGAGACAAACAGAAAGCAGATACAGCATTAATGAGGCATCAAGCAATCACGGTAGCATTAATTTTACAACAATATTGACATTCTATATCATAAGCTATCTCAAACTTTACTAACAATAACAAAGAAGACTGTCCCTTGTTGTCCGTACATGTGCAATCTGTGTCTACGTTGAGGGCTTGACCAGGCATCCACCTATAGACGTATTTGTATATACATATATACTTATATGGCAACGTCGTGTGTAGGAGGGGGATCCGTAATCAGTATTGCTACGTATGACAACGCTTGCGGTGACCCAGGATATACAAGTGCGAGCAAAGAAACAACTCTTTTTCAACTATCTTGTTCTTGATACAAAGCTATGGGAGCGCGGGCCAGCATGTGAGTTATGACTATGAGGTGTCAGGGGCCGTGGTATGTAGATTTGATTCTGTGGGTTAAGTAGTCTTGCCATTGCGTGCGATTTGCTGATGGAAGTCGTCACATAGCGTTGGCCAACTGGTTCACATGTTCAGCATCCAGTGATCTGCGAAGGTCCAAGAGCCATGTATGCATGTCTGGGCCCACGGATGACTTCCAAAACATAGCTAATCTGACTTGGCCAATGCCAGTGCCATATCAAAATATCTGTTAAGGTTTTTATGGTGGGCAGAAGTGTAGGGCTTGTGGTGCTACTGGGGCTACCGTCACCTCCATTAGTATCTTGGCTATACCATTCTAGTATATCTGTAGCCGAGGGTACGTCCAGACCATATGGGGGAATGTGGCATCCAAAGATAGGCACCTAGGGCATATATCAGTGGAAGTAGGGAACATGCGGACCAGCCTGTGCGGAGTTAAATATGTATGGTGAAGATAGTTAAATTGTGTTGACTTCAGTCTAGGGTTGTTTGATATGCACTTAGGGTAACCTATGCACTGATCCCACTGTTTATCAGTAATGCTAGTTGCAAATGCAGTGTCTACGATTTCCGTAAAGGTGCCAGTGGTGGGGTGGAGTCAGGCCTAAGAGAATTATATAACATTGTGATCGCTTTTCTGCCTTGACCGTTGGGCAGTAATGTTTGTAAGACCTTGGATGTGGTGGGTTGGTTATGTGTGTTCTCCCATGCCTGGATGATTTTCTGTTTCAATGTTGGATAAAGCAGGAATGGCCATGTCATTGGCCATTAAAGTTGCACCGCAGCATATTAATGTTCATATTTGGGTGCTCCCAGACCCCACTCTGAGAGGGGCAGGTAGGGTTTCTGGAAAGCTACTCTAGCCATGGGGCCACCCAAAATGAAAGACACCAAAAGTGACTCCAGGTCCCGAAAGAATTTGCGCGAGAGTTTATATGGGATGGTTGCTCAGAGATATAGGAGTCTGGGGAGCAGTAACATCTTGGAGATGGCCACTCACCGCATAGGAGATAAAGGCCAACCCAGTCCAGAATGGCAGCGCAGAACGAGCACTGGCAAGTACTTTGCCCAAGTTGCCTTTTATTAGGTCTGTTTGAGAGTGATACATTTGGACTCCTAGGTATTTGAAGGAGTCAAAGGCCCATGTGTGTGGTGTACTGGGTAGGTGCTACCTTTGTGTCATAGAGATAAGTTTCATTGGAAACACTACTGATTTAGACCTGTTTACTTTCAGACTGGATATATGGGCGTGTTCATCCAGTACCTCCACTAGGCCCTGTAGGGCCTCACTCTGACCTTGCAGGTAGACCAGTGCATCACCTGCATAGAAACAATGTGCCATTGAGTCTACACCTGAATGCCACAATCTAGGACGTGACTACGGAGTATGCTCGCTAAGGGTTCCATGCCCAATGCGAAAATAATGGATGATAAAGGACATCCCTGCCTCGTACCACGTCCTATAATGAAAGAAGGGGAGATGATGCGTACCGGCTTTACTCTGGCTTGTGGGTTAGTTTATAGCATCTTTACCCATCAGAGAAAGCTGGGGCCCAAGCCAAACTTTGATAGGACTGCCATTAATTATCCCCAGCCCAAGGTATTGAACAGCGTTTCAATATCAAAGGCAGCAATCCAAGGTGTTTCTGCCTCCGACCTTGCCCACTCCAACAATTTAAAGAGCCGGCGTAAGTTCAGTCCCCGGAATAAACCCATTCTGATCACTGTGAACTAGGAGCTGTACTGCGTCTTTTAATCGTTCAGATAGTATTTTGCCCAAATGTTATTATTGTTGTTCAGTAGCGACAAAGGACGGTATGAACCCATTTGCAATGGATTCTTTCCCGGCTTTGATAGTGCCACCAATATGGCTTCCCGAAGAGATGGTGGGATCATGCCATGATCGAACGCCTTACGATAGATGTTGCATAAGCGGAGTGATAGTAACTCCATCTACGTCACATAGAACTCCGATGGCCAACCATCCTCCCCTGGTGCTTTGTTTCTCGCCAATTCTTTGATCGTTTTAGAGATCTCAGTTTAAGAAATAGGAGCCTCAAGCGAGGCAAATAGGGTCTGAGTTATCTGTGGCAGGGTGGCGCGTGACAGAAATTGTTGAGTTTCCTGTGGTGTGCTAGGTACTGGGGCTTTATAGAAGGAGGCATAGTATTTATAAAAGGAGTCGTTAATCTGTTCCTGTGTGTTCACTAATTGTCCATCCAGTGTGCGTATGGCCGTGCGAAGAGCCAGACTTAAGCCGCCATGCCAGTGTACTGCCCGTTTTGTCGCCGTCAGCATGTTGCCGTGCCAGGTATTGCTTGTTATCTAGAACACAGAACTTGTCTTGTGTCTTTTTGTAGGCCAGTCGAGCCTTAGCCAATGTGGGCACAATGCATATGTTAGTAGGGGCAAGGAGTTCGCAACGTCTTACTTCGGATTCTTGGTCCTGTAGCTCTTTCAAGAGCATCATTCGGGAGCCGTATACAGCTTTAATTACCAGCCCGCGCAGTACCACCTGAAACGCGTCCCATTCTATACCTGCAGATGTGGCAGTGTCTGTGTTTACTTTAAACTATAATGTGATAGACTGTGTTATAGAGGTGCACAGTGGTGCATCTTTGAGTGCTTCCAAGGGAAGACGCCATGTTGGAAGGTTAGTTTTATGTGTGCACCATGTCAGGTGTACCGGAAGGGGGCTGTGATCCAACAGTGTGGCTAAATATTCTGCACGCTATACTCTGGACAGAGCATCTGCCGAACAGAATATTGCATCTATCCTAGTTTATAGGTCATGCATTGATGAATAATGAGAAGATGTGGGTGCCGTGGGGTGCTTGCTACTCCAGACTTCACTTAATTGCATGCCCCTGGACCAGACCTTCACATGCTAACCCAGGCCTATAGACTTTGCACCTGGGACGTGATCTGCCTAAGTCCAACTCTAGTACGCAGTTGTAGTCTCTCCCCCAATACATTGGAGCCAACAGGTCACTTAGTAAGGACAGGGTCATGGTTTGTAGAAACGTAGCCTGTCGTGAGTTTGGTGCATATATTGAGACGAGTGTTAATGGGGAGCCATTAGGAGTCCCTTCCCAATCGCATATCGGTCTTGCGGGTATGTAGCAACTGCAGTGGAATGTCATCATTAACTTTAGATTTCCCTTTCTGCCAAAAAAGAGCTATTTGGTAACAATTCACTAGGAAGGAGTCATATTGAGCCAATGCCATTGGGCTATTTTTACAGGCCACCTGCTCAACAATATTCTCCCACCTACCATCAGCTTCAGAGGTCCAGTTCATCATCGGCCCCTGTCTGCCCAATACAGATGAGATATGGTGATATCTTTTCAATGCCAACTTATAACTGTTATGATTACTTAGCAGGTGTAGATTGACTCACCAATTGCATATGGCAGCCAGCGTTTATTACTAACGATGCGGGGTTGGTAACTAGGCCACTGTATTAGGCAGCCCAACAATGGGCCAAACTAAGCAAAGTATTCAGGCTAATCATTCAACATTACTTCAAAAACCAGAATTAGCTTGGCCCCCCTGCCTCATTCCTCTAATTCCTCTTATTGCTGAAGAGGATAGGGGCGTCTCCCCTGAAAAGACCCCGCAAACCAAGCTTATTTCATGGAATGTAGTGAGCATTACTAGCACTGTGGGGGATGGTGATCAGGGTACTGTTTCACATAGCCCAATTATGGCCAAGCTATGCAAACTATCCATGCTATTCTTGTAACGTCACTCTGAACACCAGAATTAGTTGGGTCCTCCTGCCTTGCCCCTTTAAATCCACCAATTGCTCAACAGGATAGGGCTGCCCCTCCTGAAAAGACCCCACAAACCAAGCTTATTTCAAGAAATGTAGAGGGTCTGGCATCCAAATTAGTTAACCCAGAATGGTGCAAATGTATTGACCAACATGATTTCTGCCTCTCTGAAGAGACCTGGTCTTTGTAGCCCCTCTACGGTGCAGACTATGGGAACTTTTACAAGGCAGCTGTATCCTCAGGGTTGGGCAGACCCTCTGGATTTAACGATTTAGGCTAGAACAACCATTTCGGGCCTGCGAAGAGAGCTTAAGTCGGACTTCCCAGACCTATTGTTTCTTAGCTAGACTGTTCCCTTGGATGTTATATATGATATGTATAGTGTATACTGTAGACCTACCGGGAATAAAATGGAATCTAGAGTTATATACCACCTGAATGTGGACTTGGTCACACTCCCAGCTGCTGCAGGGAAAATTGTGAGGGTGACTTTAATTGCCAATTCAAACCCCTGAGTGTGGATAGCCAGGCCCTTATGGCTGATGAGGATGCTGTCTGGTCAATGTCGGCGTTAGTAATCCCATCTATTAAGAAATGGTCTCCCGTACCAGTTCAAATTAATGCTCTCACTCTAAACCAGGGATTACATGCCTGCATTAGTAGATCAACCGCTGACAAGCCAGGCAAGCATACATTCAATAGGAAAAACCACACAAGCCTAATTAATTACATAACATTGGATGTTAAATTATGGCCACATCTGATTGACATTAAAGTATTATCCCGTACTGAAAGTGACCACAATCCCCTGATTCTTAAGTTGAGCTTGCCCACCAGTGCACATCGCAGCAACCCTAGTTGAACCCTTCGATAGAAGACAGAGTCACCAGCAACGGACGCAAGGGGTATGTGGAGTAGACTGAAATAAACATTCACAGGAGTCCATTGGTGAGATCTACAGATTGGTCGCCGATGGCTTGGAGGCTTTGTCATCCTAGGACTTGGCAGAGGACACCTATGAGTCCCCGGAGGTGAATAAGCAGATTCTTTTTAAACGGAGACACCATTTCTTTATTGAAACTGGGTGGATAGTGGAGAGGAAGCATCCCCAATCATGGTTTAATAAATCATGCAGAGGCGCTAAGTTCGAACTAGTCTATGCAATCAAAATGCAAAACAGACTACTGATCCAAGCCACCAGATGGACTTACATGAAAGTGCTATCTGTGGCCAAAAAAGACTGGGAGCGGGTCTGTGGGAGGCCCTCATAGATGCTACCAGATTGAATGTCCATCGTTCTTTCTAAAACATGGTGTCCTCTGCCAGTAGGAACAGGTTCTCTACCATAGAAAATAACATTCCAGCAAGCAACTGGGTCTCACACTTCTTCTAGTTTATATATGCAGAACGGAGACCGGCAGGGCTCCATATGCAATCTAATGGACCCTGGACAGCTCCATAGGGACAGAGGGGAGGAGGGTGCAAGCCTCAAGGATGTTTCTCCAGGGTTCACAGCACATTTGCAAAGTCGGATGTCCAGGAGATCTCTGTGCAGGAAATACGTTTGGCTATAAGGGGCATAGTTCCTAACAAAGTTTCTGGGCTAGACATAATCTCAGGCAATCTGCTTTTGATTGAGATGGGCATCTGGAGCACCTATTTGTCAGTGATATTTACTGCAATCATGAAAGGGGCACCCATTCCTTTGATGTGGGCAGGGGCTGAAATGATCCCCACATCTAAAATGGCCTCACAAGATTCGACTACAAGCTATAGACCTATAAATCTCAAAGACAGCACACAAAACCTATTGAGCGGGGGGGGGGTCCTGGGCAGACTACAGGAATGACTATCAATCAATAAGATCTTGACACCCCTTCAGGAGGGCCTCAGAGAGTCCACATGCACAATCAATCAACCATGTGTTTCATCTACAGATGTTGTACTGGAAGATTATTACTCTAGGTGGGGATCGACTTTACATAGTTTTTGTAGATCCGCGCCTAGCCTTTGATTTAGTAACAAGATCAACAGTTTGGTAGGTACTGTTTGAGATGGGGTGCCAAGCCAACTGCTAGATTTTAAACAGAGACTGCATTTTAAAAACTATGTGCGAATCAGGTGTGGCAGTGCACGGAAGCTGACCAAATTCTTCCCAGTGAGCTGAGGAATCAGGCAAGAGTTTGTACTGGCCACCAAGATGTTTACACTTTTTATTAATGGTCTTGTAATTCTTTTAGATCAGTGTGACAACAATGCATCCCGATTGGCAAGCATGAGGATTCCTGCCCCCATGTTTGCCAACAATACCTTATTTCTCTCTAAATCCCCTATTGGGCTCCAAAAGCTATTGAACCGATTTAAGTTCTTCTGTAAAATGAGGGGTATAGAGATCAACGTGGGTAAAACTAAGTACATGGTTCTGAACCCTGGGCATTCAACCAAGGCTACCCCAATGTTAGCAGGGGCTCCATTAGAGCACTGCGTACTTTTGTGTATTTACGTATAACATTAACAGAACAACTAGGGCAGCAAGCACACATTAGTCAGAGCAGACTAAAGATGGCACCAGTAGTGGGAGGAATCACTAACATGTCGCTTAGCTCGCAGTTTCACCCTACAGCAGGCACTACAGATATATAACCACCAGGCCCTAGGATCAGCCTCTTATGGTGCAAAGCTGTGGGGACATCTGGGTATGACCACATTAGACATGGTAGAACATCGATTTATGGGCCAGCTGGTGGGTGTTCCTATAAGCACTCCTTTGCTCCCACTTAGGTTGGACTTTGGGTTGAGAGCATTATCTGATATTATACGACTGAGCCCCTTACTCTACTGGAAAAGGATCTGGGCTAAGCCAGAGGTCCTCCCTTATTGGCAAGGGTTTAGAGGAAATATTTTAACTTGTTGGTTCCAGTAATATACCCTGGAAAAAGTATGTAAAAACCACCCTAATCAAGGATCGGGATATCAAGTTTAAGGAGTGCCTCTGGTGAGGCTGAGGCTAGCCCCAAGTTTCACATTAAACCAACCTACTGGCAATATAGACACATCTTTACACACCCAGGCAAATCATGATTCCTTAACAGATGCCGTTCTTTCAGTTAAGTACACCTTTGTAAAGGATGACTTCTGGATGAGATAGAGCCACCCCTAGCCAGGCGTTTGTATGTGCAGTTCCAGTACGGGACCTTACCTCTTCATTCCTTCACCTCGAAGGGGGCACGAGTGTTGAGGGCCGCTGAGTGGCAGTGTCCAGCCTTTGGTGCTATTGACGAAACCATTGAGCAGGCCATGATTTTTTGCCCGGCCTGTTGCATAATTTGGAGGTGTTGCAAAATTTTGCTGTGTCAGAATTTGGATGTTAGGAAACATAAAGAAGCCCTTACGATATTGAGATATGACACTAGTAAAACGTTGATCTTTACTCTCACTCAATACTTGATGGGTGTTCGTGGAAAATTAGCATCACAAACTGTCAAGTACTATACTTCGAGGTCATGACTAAGCCTTGGCAAAGCACTACGCTATGCTCGCGTAATTTGCGAAGTTCGCGCTACTTCGCACTACGCGAATTGCACGTAGCACAGTGCAAACCTGCGTAGCATAGTGTTGCGTAGTGCTGCGGTCATTTATTGCTTGCTCGCGGTCCTCAACATCAAGTTGGTGACCGCGAGCAAGCAAAATGACATCCCGGCGAGACTTTTTCCTTGTTCGCGATCAGCAACATCAAGTTGGCGATCGCGAGCATGGAAAATAAACCTCCCGGCGAGATTCCCAACGCGAGGAGGTCAGGTTTCTCATTGCGAGTGGTCGCGTAGCCTCGCGACCGCTCGCGATGAGAAACTACCAGTTTGCGTTGAGAAAGCTGCCGCTCGAGTAAACATCTACTCGAGCAGCAGAAAACTACAGCTCGCACTGTGCAAGATGCCATTTTCAATGATTGCACAGTGCCGGTTGCTTGTCCGCACTGTGCAATCATTGAAAACGACATCTGGCACAGTGCGAACAAGGTACTACGCAGTTTGCGAAGTGCTACGCGTAGCTCGCGTAGTGCGAACTGCACTTTGCGTAGCTTCGCGAAGTGCTACTTCGCGAACTACGCCCAGGGTTAGTCATGACACAGTAAGGTAATAAATATCTTCATGAAATGATACGGCTTGCTGCTTTCTGCAACTATTGCTTTCTGTAGGTTGCATACAGGAGTGAAGAACAAGAATGTGAGAAGAAGATTGGTCTATCAAGAGCAAGAGTGAAAAATCGAATTCAAGAAAGACCCTGTTGAATGCCAAACAGGCCAAGCTACAACAGGTCAGTGACAGAAGCACAATGTAGCAGAATTCCTGAATGTAGCAGAAGCACAGGCATGGAATCTTCTGTAACCAACACGTTGGAGCAAGCCAAGATGTGATGCAGTGAAGAATCCAGCAAGAACCCAGAAGAAATTTATAGGGATGGAGAAATGAATGACTAGACTGTAGTCAAACAGGAAAGGAATGGGACCTTCGATATCTTAAGATGGGAAAATATATGGAGATGAACTAGTTTAGAAAAGGCCTTGGGAAATTTAAATTAGGCTGATGCAATAATTTTGGTAATTTTGCATAATTGAGAAATTACACCATACTGCCAAATTAGACACTTGGGAGCTGTAAAAGTTTCGCACGAACACTCAAATCAAAATCAGGTGTTTGTCAAGCGCGACTACTCACCCTTAAGGATCTCAAGGCGCTGGGGGGTGTGGGGGGGGGGTTCGCAGGTTCCAGTCCATCAAGGAGGGGGTCTGTCGAAGAGCCAGGTTTTGAGGTTTCTTGCGAAGATGGGGAGCGATGTTATCTGTCTGAGGTGGAGCGGAAGGCTCTGGCCGCGCGGAAGGAGAAGGAGCGGTCTCCCGACCTGGTCTTTCTGGCGCAGGGGACCACGGCGTAGGAGAGCTGGGCTGATCGTAGGGTTGTTTGGGGTGCGTGAAATTTGAGTTGGCTGTTCAGGTATGCTGGTCCGGTGTCGTGGAGGGCCTTGTGAGCGTGGGTTAGCATCTTGAAGGTGACTCTCGCTTCGATGGGGAGCCAGTGGAGTATGAGCAGGTGCTGGGAGATGTGGAAGTGTCTTGGCAGGTTGAGGACCAGTTTTGCGGCGGCGTTTTGGATGTTCTATAGCTTGCGGGTGAGGTTTTTGTTTATTCCGGCATAGAGTGCGGTGCCATAGTCGAGCCTGCTGGTGACCAGGGCGTGAGTGAGGGTCTTTCTGTGTTTTGGGGGATTCATTTGAAGGTCTTACGTAGGAGGCGGAGGGTGAGGAAGCAGGAAGACGAGACAGAGTTGATCTGGCGGTCCATTTTGAGCTCTGAGTCCAGGATGATTCCCAGGTTGCGTGCATTGTCCGTGGGGGTGGGCGGGCTTCCGAGGGCGGGGGGCCACCAGGTGTTGTTCCAGGCATCTGGGTTCAGGCCTATGATGAGTACTTCCGTTTTGTTGGTGTTTAGTTGTAGGCAGCTGTTTTTCATCCATTTGGTGATGGCTTCCATGCCTTCTCAAAAGTTGTGACTGGCGGTGTTGGGTTCGTTGGATAGGGAGAGGATGGGGTGGGTGTTGTCTGCGTATGACACATTGTTGAGTCCGTAGGTTCTGATGATGGGGGCGAGCGGAGCCATGTAGACGTTAAAGAGCGTAGGGCTCAGGGCAGACCCCTGAGGGACTCTGCAGGTGGTAGGTGTGGGGTCCGAGAGGAAAGGGGGGAGTCTGACCCGCTGTGTTCTGCCGGAGAGGAAGGAGCGGATCCACTCGAGGGCCTTGTCTTGGATCCCTGCATCATGGAGTCTGCGTATTAGGGTGCGGTGAGAGACTGTGTCGAATGCCACTGAGAGGTCGAGGAGGATGAGGGCTGCTGTTTCTCCTTTGTCCAGTGAGGTACGGATGTCGTCTGTTGCGACGAGGAGGGCGGTTTCCGTACTGTGGTTTTTTCTGAAGCCGGATTGGGAGCAGTCGAGGATGTTGTGCTCTTCGATGAATGTGGCGAGTTGGCTGTTGATGGCTTTCTCGATGACTTTCGCTGGGAACGGGAGCAAGGAGATGGGTCTGTAGTTTCTGAGGTTGGTGGGGTCCGCCGAGGGTTTCTTCAGGTGGGGGTTGATCTCTGTGTTTCCAGTCGTCAGGGAACGAGGCGGTTGCCAGGGAGTGGTTGATGGTGTGGCAGAGCATGGGTGCGATGGTGTTGGCGGCTCTGTTGAAAATGTGGTGAGGGAAGGGGTCCGTGGGGGCCCCAGAGTGGATTGACTTCATCGTCTTCAGTGTGTCTTCGGTGGTGAGGGCTGTCCATTTGTCGATCGCTGGCTTCAGGGTGTCGTGGGTGGTTGGTGAGAGTTCAGTGTGTTGGTTGTCTTCGTCGAAGTTGTCGTAGATGCTCTTGATTTTGTGGTGGAAAAAGGTGCTGAGTTTGTTGCAGAGTTCTTGCGAGGGAGGGATGTCGGTGGACTCGCTGGTGGGTTGGGCGAACTCCTTGATGATGTTGAAGAGTTCTTTGCTGTTGTGTGCATGAGTGGAGATTCTGTCTTCAATCGCTTTTTCCTCGTTTTTCTGATGAGTTGGTGGTGGGCGTTGGTGGCGGCTCTGAAGTTGTTGTGGGCTTCTGTGGATTTGGTGTTCGTCCAGGCCTTTTCGAGGCGGAGGCAAGTGCGTCTGGACTCTCAAACTTTGGTGGTGAACCATCTAGCTTTCTTGGTGTGGGTATTGTTGTTTTTCTTGAGGGGGGGCTATGGAGTTGGCGCTGTCGGAGATCCATCTTTTCATGGTTCGCTCTGCGGTGTTGGCATCGCCGTTTTCCGCGATGGTTGAGGTGGAGTTGCTGAGTGATGAGGTTAACTGGTCCAGTTTCTTCGTGGGAGCAGGTGCTGGTATCTGTGGATGGTGGGTGTTCTGAAGGTGAAGTGGACGCATCGATGGTCAGTCCATGAGAGTTTGGTGGTGTGGCTGAAGGTGATGGAGTTTCCTGTTGTGAAAAGGGGGTCGAGGGTGTGTACTGCTGAGTGCGTGGGTTCGGTCACGATCTGGCAGAGTCCAATGTTGTGGAGGTTGTCCAGGAGGGATGTCGTGCTGGGGTCCAGTTGGTTGTCGAGGTGGAAGTTGAGGTCTCCCAGTAGGGTGTAGTTGGTGGACGCAATGGCATGCGGCGAGATGATGTCCGTGATGGAGTTGGCAAAAAGTCAGCGGGGTCCAGGGGGTCGGTAGACGAGGGTTCCTCTGAGCTTGGAGGTAGGGCTGGCCAGTATCTTGAAATGAAGGTGTTCCATCAGGTCTGTGGGCTCGTCAGGGAGTGTGATCAGGCAGAGGGTGGATTTGTGGATGATGGCGATTCCTCCTCCCAGGTGGGTGAGGCGGTCCTTCCTGGAGATCTTGTATCCTTGGGGAATGGCAATGGCGATGTCCGGTCCCGAGGTGGTGTTGGTCCAGGTTTTGGTAAAGAATGCTATGTCCGAGGTAGTGCTGTCGAGGAGGTTCCAGATTTCAGTGGCATGTTTGCGGAGGGATCGGACATTGAGGAGGATGCATTGCAGGGTCTTTGGTTCAGTTGTGTTCTTGCGGGCGGATTGCGCTGGGTCCGTGATCTTCGAGGTGCTGCAGGTGTGCCGGCAGCGGTGACAGCTGAAGGGTCCGTGGGTTTCGGCTGGTGATGCTAGCTTGCAGTTGTTGTTGCGGCCTGGGTTGAGAGTGTGGAGTGCCGCTGGGTCATAGCGCTGGTGGTGCAGAGATTCAGGGTTCCTGGCGCTAGTCGCAGTCGGGTCACGGACGGGCGCAGACGAGCTTGCCTTTGGCGCCCCGGTGGCGCGTCCGCTGTGCGGCCGTGCAGCGGCCGCCATTCAGTAGGGGTCGGGGAGGGCTGGACACGAGTGAAAAACGGAGGCAAGACACAGGAGGAGAGTGAAGGATGGAGCTTGAAATGAGGGGAAAATGACAGAAAATGGAGGAAAGACCCAGAAGGAGAGTGAAGGAGGGAGATAGTAGTGAGGGGAAAAAACCGAGTGAAAAGGAGAGAAAAAGCAGAGCAAGAGAATGGAGACAGAGGTCCACTGGACCACCAGGGATGAGGCACAGGTGAAACCTGCGGGTGGAGGAAGGCCTCGAACAGCAACACTCAAGAGTGCAGGGGCTTGGGGGAAGGCCTCACTTAATGGTGGAGCTGTGAGGGAGGGAGAGCAATTTCACTGACAACGAGTAAGTGGTCGTGCTCGCCTGTCCCTGCAGCGGCCACCATTAAGTAGGGGTCGGGAGGGCTGGACAGCTATGAGGGGGGGAGTGGAGCTGTATTGGGCAAGGTCACACTGGTCGTGCTGGGGGGGAGGGGCTGTGGGGGCAGCAGCGGCAGGGAAAAACAGGCTGAAAAAGGCAAAAGGAAAAAGGCAAAAAGAGAGAGAGAAGCACAAATAAGGCAGCAAAAGAAAGTGCAAGAAAGAGTGGAGGAAAGACACAGAGGACACAGGAGAGTGAAAGGGGGAGATTGAGATGAGGGTAAAAAGCGAGTGAAAAACGGAGGAAAGACACAGAAGGAGAGTCAATCAATCAATCAATCACTGCATTTGTAAAGCGTGCTACGTACCCGTAAGGGTCCCAAGGCGCTGGGGGGGGGGGGGGCTACTGATCGAAGAGCCAGGTCTTGAGAAGTCTTCTGAAGGCCCGCAGGTCCTGGGTCTGTCGTAGGCTGGTAGGGAGAGCGTTCCAGGTCTTGGCGGCGAGGTAGGAGAAAGATCTGCCGCCGGCGGTGGTTTTTCGGATGCCAGGGACTGTGGCGAGGGCGATGGTGGCAGAGCGGAGGTTGTGGGAGGGGGTGTGGAAGCTGAGCCGGTTGTTGAGGTATGTTAGTCTGGTGTTGTGTAGTGCTTGGTGTGCATGGGTGAGGAGTTTGAAGGTGATTCTCTTGTTGACGGGGAGCCAGTGTAGGCTGCTCAGGTGGGGTGTGATGTGGCTGCGTCGGGGGACGTCGAGGATCAGTCTTGCCGAGGCATTCTGGATTCGTTGTAGTCGTCTCAGGAGCTTGGTTGTTGTTCCTGAGTAGAGGGTGTTGCCGTAGTCGAGTCTGCCGGTGATGAGGGCCTGGGTGACTGTTTTTCTCGTGTCGGGAGGGATCCATTTGAAGATCCTGCGGAGCATCTGGAGGGTGTTGAAATAGGACGCAGAGACGGCATTGACTTGCTTGGTCATGCAGAGGGTGGAGTCGAGGATGACGCCCAGGTTGCGTGCGTGGTCGGTGGGTTCCGGGGCTGTGCCTAGTGATGTGGGCCACCAGGAGTCGTCCCAGGCTGATGGGGTGGGTCCGAGGATGAGGACCTCCGTCTTGTCTGAGTTCAGCTTTAGTCTGCTCTCCTTCATCCAGTCAGCGACGGCCTTCATTCCTCTGTGAAGGTTGGCTTTGGCGGTGTGGGGGTCTTCGGTGAGGGATATGATCAGCTGGATGTCGTCGGCGTAGGAGATGATGTTGAGGTTGTGCTGTCGTGCGACGTGGGCGAGAGGTGCCATGTAGATGTTGAACAGCGTCGGGCTAAGAGAGGATCCTTGTGGGACGCCGCAGATGATCTTGGTGGTTTTGGAGCGGAAGGGTGGGAGGCGGACGCTCTGGGTTCTGCCGGAGAGGAAGGATGTGGTCCAGGCCAGGGCCTTCTCTTGGATTCCGGCGTCATGGAGGCGTGCTGATAGGGTGCGGTGACAGACCGTGTCGAATGCAGCTGACAGGGGATGTATGACGTTACAACGCATGCTGTTACAACGAAAGTTTTACAACGCGAGTGCATTGACAACGCAGGACATTACAACGCAAGTCTTTACATCGACTTGCACTAGATGGCGTGCTAACATTAAAAAAGTGTCATTTACTATTCCAACTCCAGTCCACGTAACAGTAGGGAAGGTGTTGGGATAGTAAACTACACTATTTTTAATGTTAGCACGCCATCTAGTGCAAGTCGATGTAAAGACTTGCGTTGTAATGTCCTGCGTTGTCAATGCACTCGCGTTGTAACAGTTTCATTGTAATGGTAGTGCGTTGTAAAAGTTGCGTTGTAAAGGTTGTTCCCCGCTGACAGGTCCAGGAGGATGAGGGTGGCTGTTTCTCCTTTGTCCATAAGGATCCTGATGTCGTCGGTGGCGGCGATGAGGGCGGTCTCGGTGCTGTGGTTGCTGCGGAAGCCGGATTGGGAGGGGTCCAAGATGTTGTTGTCTTCTAGGTAGCCGGTTAGCTGTTTGTTGACAATCTTCTCTGTCAATTTTGCTGGGAACGGAAGCAGGGAGATGGGACGGAAGTTCTTGAGGTCCTTGGGGTCCGCCTTGTTTTTTTTTAGCAGGGCGTTGATCTCGGCGGGCTTCCAGCTTTCCAGGAAGGAAGCTGACTCGAAGGAGATGTTGATTGTTTTCCGGAGGTGGGGTGCGATGGTTGTGCTGGCAATGTTGAAAATGTGGTGAGCGCACTGGTCGGAAGGGGATCCGGAGTGGATGGAGTTCATGGTTTTGATGGTGTCTTCGTCGCTGACTCTGGACCAGGTGGTCAGGCGACTGGTGAGGGTGGAGGTCGTGGGGATGGTGGTCTTGGTGGTGGGTGCGGGAGTGTCGCAGTTGAAGCTGTCGTGGATGTCGGTGATCTTGCGGTGAAAGAAGGTGGCCAGGGAGTCGCACAATTCTTGTGATGGTGGGATGTCGTTGGTGTTGGAGCTGGGGTTGGAGAGTTCTTTCACGATGCTGAAGAGCTCTTTGGTGTTGTGTGCGTTGTTGTCTAGGCGGTCCTTGAAGGCAGTCCTCTTGGCGGTCTGGATGAGTTGGTGGTGTCTGCGGGTGGCGTTCTTGTGGGCTGTGAGGCTGTCTGGGGATCGGTCGTGGAGCCATTTCTTCTCAAGCTTCCGACAGGTGTGCTTGGAGGTCCGGAGGTCCTCAGTGAACCATGCGGCTTTCTTGTTGGTGTGGTTGGTTGTGATCTTGAGAGGGGCGAGAGTGTTGGCGCAGTCGCTGATCCACTGTTTGAGGTTGGTAGCGGCGGAGTCGGGGTCGCTGGGGTCGCTGGGGTCGGCGGGTGGTCTCAGGGCGAGGGTGGTGGCCAGTTGATCTTTGGTGACCTTGCCCCAGCAGCGGCGTGGCAGCTGTTGGGTGTGGTGGTGTGTGGTGGGTGGACGCATCTGTGGTCGGTCCAGTGGGGTACGGTGGTGTGGTTGAAGGAGACGTGGGGGCTCGCGGAGAAGATGGGGTCCAGCGTGTGTCCAGCAGCATGGGTGGGTGTAGTCAGGAGCTGTTTGAGTCCGAGGTTGTCGATCAGGGCGGTGGAGTTGGTGTCGTTGTTGTTCTCGAGGTTGAAGTTCAGGTCCCCGAGGAGGATGTAGTCCGTGGAGGCGAGGGCTTGGGTGCTGACGAGGTCGGCGATGGTGTCGCTGAACTGTGGTCTTGGTCCGGGTGGTCTGTAGATGAGTGTTCCTCTGAGGGTCGTGTTGGGGTCGGTGTGGATCTGGAAGTGCATGTGCTCGGCCGTGGTGAGGGTTTCGTCTGTGTTGGTCGAGACTCTGAGGGTGTCTTTGTGGACAATGGCGATTCCCCCTCCAACTCCGTTGGCGCAGTCTCTGCGAGAGATCTTGTAGCCCTGTGGGATGGCAATGGCGATATCCGGCGCTGCGGTGGTGTTCAACCAGGTCTCCATCAGGAAGGCGATGTCGGGGGCGATGGAATCTAGGAGGACCCAGAGTTCGATGGCGTGCTTGCGAGCGGAGCGGGTGTTGAGGAGGATGCAGCGGAGGTGGTTGGGTTCTCTGTTTGGTGGATTGGTGAGCTGGATGCTGGTAAATCTGCAGTCCCGGCAGGTGGAAGGCCCTTGGGTGTGCTTCGGGAGCATGGTTGGTATAGTCCAGGGTTGAGTGCGTGGAGGGTGCTGGAGTCGTAGTGCAGTCTGGCATTGCGGGGGGCACGGGGGACAGGGGTTCTGGCACTGGGCTCCGTCCAGGCACGGACGGGCGCAGACGGGCTTGCCTTTGGCGCACCTTCAGCGCGCCAGCGGCGCACCCGCTGCGCTTCCGCGCGTCAACCTCCATAAGAGGCGAAGTGGGAGGGAGGAGCAGCTGGGAGGCGGGAGCGAAGGGGCCAATGGGCGAAGCGCGGGACAAAGAAGGCAAAAGGGGGTGGGGCCGCAGGGGAGCAGCGGCGGGGAGCGCGGGGGGCACAGAGGGCACACAGGAGCGCAAAGGAACACCTGAGAACGGGAAAAACAAGATACAAAAACAAAATGCCAAGGTGGAAGAAAACACAAAATTAGCGGTACAGTGCAGAACGCAAAATGCACTCAGTCACCAGGGGCGAGCTCCCGGCAGCGGCAGTAGTGGGGCAGAGTCACGGGCAGCCAGGAGGAGCTGTGCGGCGTGTGGAGCGACCTGAGGACAGGTGAAGGGGGAGCTTGAAATGAGGGGAAACTACAGAAAAAGTGCAAGAAAGAGTGGGGGAAAGACACAGAGGACACAGGAGAGTGAAAGGGGCAGATTGAGATGAGGGTAAAAAACGAGTGAAAAACAGAGAAAAGACACAGAAGGAAAGTGAAGGGGGGTGCTCGAAATGAGGGGAAAATGACAGAAAATGGAGGAAAGACCCAGAAGGAGAGTGAAGGGGGATACAGAAGTGAGGGAAAAAAACTAGTGAAAAGGAGAGAAAAGGCAGAGCAAGAGAATGGAGACAGAGGTCCACTGGACCACCAGGGATGAGGCGCAGGTGAAACCTGCGGGTGGAGGAGGGCCTCGAACACCAACACTTGAGAGTGCAGGGTCTTGGAGGAAGGCCTCACTTAATGGTGGAGCTGCGAGGGAGGGGGAGCAATTTCACTGACAATGAGTCAGTGGTCTTGCTCCACTCAGTAACACTCGGTAATAATACAGCCGTCCAGAACGTGAGCGACTGTTGCTCATGTCACTTGTGCTTTCCTTGCTATTGTTTATGCTGCAAAATGCATCCTTAAGATAAAAATTAATATACATTTTGTGCTAAAATATGGCACTAAAAAGTGGATTTGCAGTTTGTATAGTTACACATTAATTTCCCTAAATTTCATGAAATTACAAATGCAAATTATGCAGATTTGACACACTCATAGTTTAGACCCACTTCCCAATTTGAAAATTCTAGCATGGATAATTTTTTCATTTTTGGGCCAGGGATCGAATACAGAAAGAAAAGGCACTCTTCTTCATGCCAAACCAATGTGCCCTAGATCGGTGTTTCCCCTATAGTCCTACCATGCAGTTGATCGGTGCCAGGCTCCAAGAAGAGCCCATCATATGCCAAGTAGGGAAAACACCTGTAGGAACCAGGATATGGCTGACAAGCCACGAAGAACAACGCAGCGGCCAAGCAGGAAGGAAAGGGAGGCATTGGGCATCTAAGCTCTGCTATAAATGTGTGGCAGTTTGATGGACACCTTAGAAACAATTGTAGATAGGCATCTCTGTTAAAAACCTGCTCTGTGTGGGCTTGTGAGTGAGCACTCAAACAGGAGCAGTTTCTCAACTTGAATTTCACTGTGTTGACCCCAGCACCGAGACCCTCTGAACACTAACACATACTAGCTAATGTACCACTGACATACCCACAAGTGCACATGTCCAAGACATGTGTGGGATGTGTGTACAGGTGGTTTAGTTAACCTGAGGCATTCTATGTTTACCTGAATTTATATGGGGAGAAGTTGCATTTTGGCAGTGTCAGGTGGTTTGGGGCTTTTTGTGGACCCTGACCAGGCCATAATATTTCCATTCCCAATGCTCCAGTTTTCTGGTTCCTGATAAAGGGGTGGAGCCACGCATCCTTACATGAAAATGGCCGCCTATTTACAGCAGATAGCCCAAAATTAATGTAAGTAGAAGTGGGCAAGACTTATACAGATGCTTAAAGGGCAGGTCTTATCAGCTACGGTTCCTATTTGAACCATTGAATCCTGTCAGTGTTATTGATGTGGGTGGATGACAGACAGAGCTTAGATTGTGTCCATATCTTCTCTGCACATATGATTGGAATCATTCTACTGAAGGAGCCTAGTCTGCCCAGTCTCTAAGGATTGCTGCAGAGGGACTTACATCAGAAAGCATGGTGATACATTATGTACAATTCAGAACCAGTTAAGACACGCACAGACTGGAAATTTTCAGATGGAGGCAGCTACACAAAGGAGGTACAGAAGGATAAGTTTCGATCCTGAGACCAAGCACACACTGAATTTGAGCTTCAACTCGGGCACCTGCTTTTTATATCTGTAAGTGCTTCCTGTTGAGGTTTAATTTTTGTGACAGCAGTACATGCCTGATGAAGAACAGCCGACTGAAACTGAACTCAGACAAGACGGAAGTCCTCATCCTGGGCTCCACCCCCTCAGCCTTGAAGGACTGCTGGTGGCCGTCCACACTGGGAGCAGCACCGACACCCACTGACCATGCACGCAACCTGGGATTCATCCTCGACTCAGCACTCCCCATGACCAAGCAAGTCAACACCGTCTCATCCTCCTGCTTCAACACCCTCCGCATGCTCTGCAGGATCTACAGATGGATCCCCACCGAAACCAGAAGAACGGTCACCCAGGCCCTCGTCAGCAGAAGGTTGGATTACGGAAACGCCCTCTATGCTGGAGCATCGGTCAAACTACTGAAACGACTACAGCGTATACAGAACGCCTCTGCTCGCCTCTTCCTCGACATCCCTCGACACAGCCACATCACACCCCACCTGAACATCCTGCACTGTCTCCCCGTCAACAAGAGGATCACCTTCAAGCTCCTCACCCACGCACACGGCACTGCACAACACCGTACCAGCATACCTCAACAGACGACTCACCTTCCAGGCCCCGAACTGCCAGCTCCACTCCACCAACCATGCTCTCGCCACCATCCCCCGCATCCAAAGAGCGCTCGCCGGTGGCAGATCGATCTCCCACCTCGCCACCAAGACCTGGAACACCCTCCCCATCCACCTGTGGCAGACCCAGGACCTAGTAACATTCAGGAGGCTGCTCAAGACCTGGCTGTTCGAGCAGTAGCAGCTCCCCTCCCCCCCAGCGCCTTGAGACCCTCACAGGTGAGTAGTGCGCTTTACAAATGTTTGATTGATTGATCTCTAGACCAAGGTCGTTTTGCCTGTGCCCATCGCTGGACTAGTGGGAGGAGGCCTCTATCTAGTGGGAAAGGTATGCACTAATAAGAACAGTGTATTCATTAGTACAGCGAGGCCCAACCTTGGAGAAACAAAAGCTATCAAAGCTGCTTCAGCAGGGAAAAAGAGAAATTAGTTTTGATCATGGCTCAAAATGGCAGCCAAACATGAAATGGTGCTGCGAAGGCTAACTTGACATATGGGCACAATATGTAACCAACACAGCGAAAACATTTTTATTCTAACACTATTCATTACAATGAGATGAACCTGGCTTCAGTTACACACAAACCCTGTTATTTCATTGAGAGTTGATAAGCAAAGGGCCTGAAGAAATGTGATCAGGATTCATAAACATGGAATAATCCTTTCTTTTGAGCGCTGGAATCTTTTGATCAAGGTCTTTCTGATAGAGAAGCCTTACACTGCACACAAGAAAAAATCACTCAGTTTTTGTATGTGGGTTGATCACACCTTTGTCTCATGCTTGTTTGAGTATAGAGGCAAACCTCAAAATCGGTATCAACCTTAAAAAGATCTTGAGAAGCGACTGAAAGAAGCTAAATTATTACTAAGCTGGCAAAATGAATTGTCTCTAGTGCAGGTGTTTCTTGTGCAGGAGCTCCAACCTCTACATGTCTTTCTACACTTCTTAGGCACAGAGAAGAGGTTTGATGTGGACTGGCTACAGAAATGTCAATTTGCAACTGGTCCTCCTCAAGCTGAAAGCATCATTCTCTGTCTGCAAGGCCGTCACCACTCCACTGCTACAAGAGAGTTGTTTCAAAGACAAGCAGACTTGCCAGAATAGGACCTAGTTCCATTCGTCCGAATGGGTCTGGAAGAAGCTATCTTCTCCAGCCTTTGGAGCAGCTTTCCATCCTCAGAGAGATTCAGAACAGAGCAGTTGACATACTCACCACTGCCCTTCAACAGGGAGATGTGAATTCTTGCAGCAGGCAACAGGAACGTCTTCTATTCTTTTGTTCCAGGCATCTCGGTCTCAGAGAGTTTCCATTCAGCAGTTTTTAAAAGATGAACTTACTTTGGCAAGAGCCAATAAAATATCTGTCTAAAAGACTTGGTATGGCACATTCTAATATTTAAAATAGTGTACATTAGTCTATTTCAGTTATATGTCTTACTGCAACAGCTGTCTCAGAGTTCGTTGTTCCATTGCCAGCAAAGGCTTCTCTGCCTCTCCCCACTCCAGTGGTGGCTGGTGGAATTTGAGATTGGTAAGGCACAAGAGCAATGAATGTATTATTAGACGCGAGGGAAGTGAGCGAGTTTAGTGCTTATAGGTGGGACTCGGAGAGGTCACCCCGAGAAATCTCTTTTTTAATTGGTACATTTTGGTGCAATTACAACATATTGGATATGTTACATGAGCAATAAGGGTTGGAAAGAGTGCCTCTAGTTGTAAGTTGATAGTAGGTATTATATATTAGGAGCTGAGGGCCAGGAAAAACACAAAGCCAGGATTAATAATGGCACAGTGCTTGAGGTTGGCAATGGGAGTTAATTACTATCCAAAACTCAAGAGCATTAGGACTGGGCCTGAAAATGGGTTTCTCTCCCCACGGGGTAAACAACAAGAGGGACAATGAGGGCTTGATAAAGGTTCACCATACTTGCCCTGGGGAGAACTAGAAGACAAAAGAGGTAAGGTGTTCCTGGGTGGCAAGTTGGCCACCTGGTGAATACTCAGAGTGGTGGGGAGGTGGGAAATACCTCCTTTCGGAACAAGGACCCTCACACACCCAGCAAGCTAGGTGTCATGCTTCATCATATGGGTCTGCTCCTCATCGAGCCGGCGCTGCAATGATTGACGGGCACCCATAAAGGGGCTCTTTATCGGAGATCTTTTGTTCCTTGCCGTATAGGTGCCGTGGGTGTGAGGGGCCTGGTAAGATGTAGATGTGGTGTGTGGGTTAAAACAGGTAAGGGAATCCTCTATAATTATTTTTATTCTGGAGAGGTCACAACCTGATTAAAAAGTAAAAAGAAGAAAGAGGGCGACTATTTTGTTTTAATCTGACACCTCTACCCCTTAGTGGTCAAAATGTTTCTCGCCTATAAAATGTCTCTAATAGATCAGTTGGTGATTCCTCAGGACCTAGTGACTAAATGTAAACTATCTACAGTGTGTGGTGTGGTTCTACATACCACTTCTTCTCTCGGTAGGATGTTCCCCCGGAGAAAAGCAGCCAACCTCTTAAGGATTCAAATGCGGCTTCATCAGACCGCAGCGGAATATATGGACACTCAACGTAGTGTCGCTGCTCCCGCTCAGAGCAGTCCGGCTCACCTATCCGCTCCGCTGCATCAGGACACACGCACTCTACCCGCTATGTAAATAGATGTGGTTTATTGTGGATGGAGAATGGTGATTATTTGCCACTGAAGAGGCTGGAGAAGACAGAGTGTTATAGCACTCCAGGAATTAACCTGAATGGAGGGAGGACTGGGTTGGTGGAGTGGATGGGTGAGTGTGGGACACATCAGCTAACCCCTAAACATGAAAATTAGTATTTTTGTAACCGAGAATTGACATTACTGTTCCTAAATAAGTATATACCCATTTTATGGTCTTGAAGATTGCCCATAAAATGTTATCGATGGATATTGTAAACTCCTGCCTAGAAGACATTGCGTTTTACGCATGAGTCCAATAACCATGGTTCGGGAAAGGGTGTAGCAAATGGCACAGAAGCACCGGGCAGCTTCTGGGCACCATTCACATAAAACAATACGCATAATACACAACCAAATCTTGACCTTGCTTGGAAAGCCGGTGTTACCAGGAATCCCAGTGGAGAAGTGGAATGCAGTGAAGTTACAAAAATAAAGTTCCACAGTTTGCATAAGAGAATGGATGCATGATGTATGCTCTCCATTCATTGCAGACATCGTCAAAGAAATGAAGGCAAGCCACCAGAAAATGCCATGAATATACATTCGTATATTGACATGCTGACAGATTGTCTGCAGATAGACAATGTGCCAGTTTACAATAGGGGGTAGCGTACAAACACCTATTGGAAACTTAGTAGAAATTCCTTACCTTTTAACACTCATTTTTCATTCCTAATATGCACTCTCACTTGTGTGTTTTCTAGTACTAAAAATAAAAGATCAAACCGAATGTAAAACAATATTGTAAAGTTTTATAAGTACCTATTAGATGTTCAGCATTTTCCCAATGTCCACACTCCTTTCCATCCGTGGCATCACCCATGTTTTTCGAGCCCCCATCTGCAAAACTCTTGCAGTTGTGGATACCCTGCCATACTTGGGTAATTTGCATACTGGTACCGCGCACAGAAACTAGAGGTTTCTTTCAAGGCCTCTCTGCTGTGCTCTGTGCTAATGGAAAGAGTAATCTACCTAGTGGCTAGTGGGGGTTCGAGGGGGATTGCAGGTGCGTAACAGAAGGCCTCTATGTCTAGTGGGGGACCTAACACTTCAGGTGAGCCCATTCAGCTAAAGGCCAACAGTAGCTCTGTGATACGGGAGACTCGGGGAGGGGGGCTCATCACATTCCGCAGAAAGCACGTGCATACAGTTTGTTGTCACAGCAGAGCATGACTTGACCTCTTTTGCTGTAGCCTTTGGTATTATTGGCATGGAGAAAACAAAAGGCCCTGCACTCTGAGGCTATGTCCTCTAACCTAAGTAAACCACGCGTTATAGACATCTTTTTAGGCAGTCTTCCCAGTATTTTCAGAAGTAAGTCCTAATCGGGTAGTATTGTACCAAAACCAACGCTTTACCAACAAGAGCCCGGACATATCACCAGTGTCCCAACCCTACACCCAGATTCTAATCGAGAAACTGGCAACAGGAGCACAGGATGGAAGATACAAAACTGCATCCAGGAAGACACAGATATCCAACGAGCACAGTCAAACACAACAAAATCAAAAGATGCCCAACTTCCACTCCAGCGCACTCCATGCATGTAAATACTACACAGAAAACTCACATACTCACTTCACAAATACGAGAGCTGTGCGACGCACACAGCACTGCTGTGATGCAGTCACGGACAACAAAAGCTCTAAACCCTCCCTTTACCAGTCGTCACAGGCTTGGGTGGGGTCACTTATGTTTGCTGACCACGCTCCACCGTGTGATGACTTGGAAAAGGGTGGGGTAGGAGAGGCAGAATTAGCATTGACAGACAGCCCCGGGAAGTACGGGGCTGACACTGTACACACCCAGGGCTGATTCCAAAATATGACTCAGCATCGCGTCATTAATGGACGGGCCCCGAGGACCCACAAACTTTGAAGGTCTGGGCTGACAGCTTGTCAGCCCGCAGGCTGCTGAAAATTCATGATCAAAACTGTCCCATGCGCACGAGCACATGTCAAACAAAAACTGCCTGACGTCCGTTTCGGCGCGCATCATGCTAGGCAGGAAAAAGGCACTGCATTAAAATGGAATAATGGATGGTAATTACTGTATGCAATTACCATCCATAAGGCGTGTAAAGTTAGAAGGGCGCAGCCCCGGGCCCAGTACCAGAAACCACCCCAGGCCCACTCCTTACAAACCCTCTCCCCTTTCGAAACTCTACCCACGGCCAGCTTACTCAGGCTTCCCAAAGATCAAAGGAATTCTCTCTCAATGATCAAAGACAATCTCCCACAAGTGTTTTTTAAAGTTGTATTAAGGTGTATTAACCTGGATGCTATAGAGGCTGATAGCTCTTTCTAGCGGGTATTTTGTCCTTTTATGAATTAGTTATTTGAATTTTGCTATTATAACTCTGATGCATTTAAAGTAACTTTTTATATACTTTTTAATTTTTATACTGATGGCACAAAAGACACTTTGGGACCGAATACGATGTTGTGTCCGACTCCTTGTTGGAATCATTTCTGACTGACTCACGATCGGTGGTTCAGCACGACCAATTATGATGCTTCCGAACACCATTCAGTCGTACTCCCGTTGACTTCAATGGGAGCCCGCGTTCCGACCAACAACACTGGCTCCTGTGGGGACAATTGGTGTCTGCGGAACACTTTGCAACCTGTTGTGTACACCACATAGTGCCTGCCACACAGTGCAGGGTTTCACAAGGGGGTCCTAGGGGTACCCCCAAGTCACCCAACCAGAGGCCTCAGGATGAAGGGGCCTGCTAAGGGTCCCCAAAGACAGTTTATGACAGCCTTTCTGTGTTGGGCAAACCGAGTCGGAAAGGCTGTCAGATTCCGACTTCCTAATCTTTCGGTTGGAAACACTGTAGAACTGAACAATTCGGCTCCAACTGACTCGGTTTCTCCAAATGCCGGTCGGAACCGACTTGGATTTACCGAATGGTTTCCTTTCTGACCACGAACATCTTAATAGGTCGGTGGGAATTAATTCCGACCGAGTTGGGAAGATCGGTTCCGACACGGTCTAGGGGAATCTGAATGCCGCTTGGAGGCTTTCCACACGACATCGTGAACCGATCCCTTTGTATCCATTTTTACATAATAACCTGCTGTTTGTGGAGAAATGGCATAAATGACAATCTTAAGCAGGCATTTAGTCTTTTTATGCTTTGGGTTTTTGCATTTCACTATTGTAACTCTGATGTAATTCTAATTTTAATTTATATAAAGTAATTCTTTATGTAATTTCAAATTTTTTCACTGATGGCACGAAATACATTTTATGCCTCTCTTTGTACAATACTCTGCTGTTTGTTGGGAAATGGCCTATATTACATTTTTTAGAATTTGATAGCAAAAAAAATATTTTATGTTTCCATCTGTATATTATTCTGCTAATTGTGGGGAAATGGCCTAAGTGAAAATGTTGTAGAACCTTGGATACTTTCTATGAATGTCAGATCTTCCTGCAGGGTGGTCTTCAATTTAATTCAATTCAAATTTTATTGTTTGATTACTAAAAATCATAACAAAATATTAAAACCATATGACTTATGTATACATGTACAAGTTTAAAAAGGAGCAAAAAAAGGACTTTAGTTAGTGCAACAGCAGTGCAGTTCCAAGAGTCCGGGATGTGGTCGTTGAGCCTGTAGTGTAAGAACAGTGGTACAAGGAGACCTGACCACAACGTTTCGTCTGATTTAAACAAAGCCTGAGGTAGTCCGTTGGGACCGGGTGCTCCATCTGACCTACCCTTCCTGATAATCTGGGCGATGGTGTTTATTAAAATTCTGTGTGTCGTCAGCGTCCCTGGGGTGGAATCGTTTTGTGGCTCCTCGAATATGGGTATATCCAAGACACCTTCAACCTTGGTAGTAGGCCCAGTGTTTCCTGTGAAGTGGACATCGGTGAATGGTGGGCGGGATTTGAGTGTCGAATGAGGACTGGGGGGGGTTGACCGCTTGAGTTTTCTCTAAAGTGGTGGAATAGAAACTTAGTCCAGTCGTCAGCACTTATGTTTGCGGTGATGTATTCTCTGCCTCCTAGTGGGCCTCTGTTCACAAGGGCCCAGAATAACTTTGTGTAGGACTTTTTGCTGGCATGGACTAACTTCAGCCAGAACTGGTCTGCCGCTGATTGTTTGTCTTTATGTGCGGATGCCTTAAAAGCTTTTTGAGCTTGCTTGTAATAGTTAAATAAAATTACGTTTCCCTGGTTTTTTCTGGTCCGGCGCAGAGCAGCGTTTCTTAGTTGTTTTAACGTTTTTGTTGCAGGAGAAATCCGAGGTTGAGGAGCATCTGGCCGGGAATGAGGTTTGGTCGGAAATCCGTTTAATAGACTGTTCACGAGCGCTTCCCATCCGTTGATAATAGACACGTCTTTTTCACCTTGTGAACATAGAAGAAGATGACAGCATTTCTCCGTAGCAGTGGGGACAACGCTTGACGACCATTTCATTCATCTTAGATTCTCCTTGTGGCTGTCTGATATCGTGTGAGCAAGTGCATGATGGTGAGGGATATCGAAGGAGAATGTTATTATTTGGGGTCGATGATCACTTTCCCCCAGTGCTGCTATATGATGGCACTCAATTCAATCAAGGGTGAACATTTTGCTGTTAGCCAGTGTGAAGTCCAGAAATGAGTGGGTTGATCCGTTGGTTCTTGTCCAGGCCTGGGGGGTATCTGTGGGTGAGCGACCATTTATTACTATATAGCCTACTCTGCTAAGTTGGAGAACTGCATATTCGACCAATTTAGATGGTCTGAGTCTAGGCGGTAATGTTTGCGTGGCGAGATGTGAGGGGACCGCTGAGAGAGTGATTCCTAGGTCTTCAAACTGGTTGTAGAAAAGGTTAGTATTAAAATCTCCAAAGATTAGACATGGTATACTGCCGTATGTGCTTAAGATGTTTCATAGGATTTCGATCAGGCAGTCCAGTTTGGATTTTTTCTCGCTGGGGCATGGAGAGATGTAAACATTTAACAGTAGTAGCTTACTCTCTGATGAGAAATTGTCGGCTAAAATGCCAGTGACCCAGTCAAGATCAAATTTTAGATGTCTAATGCGTGCTGACAGTTTGGTAGCCACGTAGATAGACAGCCCACCACACTGTCTGCCATGCATGTTCTGTCTTGTGGCTGGCGATGTAAATTCCAGGTACCCTTCAAGTGGGTTGCTTGTTAATTGCTAGGTTTCCTGGAGAAGGATGATGTCGTGTTTTTTGAAGAATCTGAGTGTGTCCGGAGATTGCAGTTTCGACGAAAGACCATTGATGTTCCAGGAGCAGATTGTTAGACCGTATTCTGAATTATTTCAATTGGTCCTGCTTTGGGAAAGAGCTGCTCGCAGCCATGACCAATCTGCGCTTCTGGTGATTTGCTGGACTTCACTGCACTCATCATCACCTACTAGGGAGCGACTTCTGGCTGACTTTAAAATTGAAAAGGGGGTGTGGCTTGTGCTTGAAGCTGGAACCTTGCTGGTAGCAAGTATTGAAGGATAACGGGGAACTCGAGGCGCTGCTATAATTATTCCCCAGTTTTTAAATTGGTCAGCTTTTGATTGAACCAGTTCCCTTTTGGCTTTAGATGCTAATGTAATTAGGGTTGATTCTCCTGTGTGAGGGCCGATGATGGGTTTAAATTCAATAGCAAGGATGTCTTTTGATTCCAGCTTGCACAAGTCTGGATTTGATTTGAAGAGCCAGATTGTGTTCCCGCAATTTAATATGTCGTGCAGGCCTTGAGAGATATACAGTAGTTTGGTTTCATTGGAGTCTATGACCAGAGTTTGAATTTCTGCGGGTATGGGCTCAGATGACGTAAGCTTGTCTACTAACAATCACTCAGAAGTTGATGTGCAGTGCTTAGGGGGGGCTTGTTCACTAGCTTGGTTGACTGATGCTGAGGAAAAAACTGTTTTGTGCATACATGCCAAAGGAAGTTTACTGAGTTGAATTGCCGGAGACTGATGGTCCACTTCTTTGGCGAGGTTAGCTACGCTATGTGGGCCTTGGCTAATAATCATCGGTTGAAGTGGGGGAGATGATTCGGTGGAGGGTAGACGCTTTGCGGGCGGTGTGGATGTAACCAGCCTAGTGACAGTTATTGGCTCGTCATTGGTTTGTAATTGCTTATTTCCATTGTCTTGAAATATTGGGTATGGGGAGTGCCTTGGGGCTTGTAATGACTCCGTTTTTGTTGAGCGTGTTGGTTGTATGAGTCCTTTTTGGGGCGTTCGGAGCTGGGCTACTTGCGTCTGACTGGTGGATGCAGTGGGCAGTGTGCTAGGTACCTGTGCTGTCACTGGTTGGTTGTTTGTAAAATAGTTACAAATTGTTTTTTTGGGTGCTTCTATGAGCCTTTTGTGGGATTTCCGAAAGCTTTTTTTTCCCCATTTTGATAGTCAGTGGGAGGGTGACTGGGGTGATTTGACGTTAGTTGTTGAGTCGGTGGGAGCGTTGGAAACTGCTGTTGCTTTAGACGATGGTGGGGAAACCGGTAATAAGTTGACGGGCGTGTGCTCGTAAGCGGAATGTTTGCCATGTGGGGGAGCCGGTGACACGGAGCCAGAAGGGCTGGACTCTGGAATCCTCTGAATTTCTGTTAGTACTGATGTCAGAAATTGGGAAAATGAGGATAACGAGTCGATGATGGGAGAGCAACAGCATACTGATTGAACTAGTGGCACTTGAGATTGGGCCTTGATTATCAGCGAATTGAGCGCCTCCATTTTTTGGTCGATTCCTACGGTGTACACGGCAAGAGTATTTAATAAATCTACCTGTTGATCCATTTTGTCTGAGTGGTAGTTCAATGCTGACACTGTAGAATGGAGGGTTTGAAGGAGTTGTGACCAGAGCTCATTTAGGTCCAGAGAATAAGGGCTAACAGGCAATCTGCTGGGTTCTTTGGTAAAGAAGGATAAGTCAAGATGAGTGTTGGACATGGTGCTGTTGCCCCAGCCTGTGTTGATCTTTTGTCGACAACTATTAGCAGTTGGTGATGATGTTGTGGGGTTGCTTAGTTGCTTGTTTGCCCTGGTTGCTACTTGCGAAGTGAGGACTTTAGTCGTAGCTGTTGAGTGGACCTTGAGCGCTTGGGGCTTATTTGCTAAGGGGGAAAACTGGCTGGGGATCCAAACGGGGTTATGATCTGGCGGGGTCAGCTGGCTTCCGGTGAAGGAGGGAGGGGGAGGGGAATCAGTGGCTGATACATGAGCTGATACGTGGGCATTGTTGACTTGGAAATCAAAAGAGGACTGGTCGAGAGGCTGGGCATGAGCCTGAAGAGATAGAGTGGTCTCTGATGTTTCATTTTTTTGGGGGTCAGTACTTGGTGGGCCTGGGAGCGATGAGCTGAGGCCTTTCTCGCTGGCATACGCATGGATCATGGGCTGGACCAGTCTTTGATGCTGGGCTGGGACTAAAAGTAAAGGTGAAGCAGTTGAAGCAGGAAGTCTAGGTATATTGAGTGAGGTAGATCTTAGCTTCGAAGAGGATACGGAGCTTCTAAAATAGTCCCTCAAAGACATTTTTTTTGATGACGAAACTGGGAGGGCTGGAAATCTCGGGAGCGTGTCTTTGCGGGTTTGAATTTCCTTGAGCACAGCGACTCCACCCGCTCCGCATATTGTTTGGTGGACGAGGGGAGGCTGGACTTAAAATGTAGACTGGGGGGGGTTGTAGTTTGGATGCAATGTCCGTAACTGTGTCTGCAGCTGTGTCTGTGACAAAACCCGGTTGTAACTGTGACCCAAGTAACAATTGCTCTTCTGCTGTTCCGTTGGGGGCCTTCTTTTTAATATCTTTTTTTGAAGGATTAGGTGGAGCTTTCCTGGTTTTCCCGGATCTCATCGCTGGGGGACGTCGAGGGTAAGGGTTAGGGATGATCCTCGTGTGCCCCCACTGACCGAGCTACTCGCTGCTTAACCCCTTGAGTGCCCCGCCCTTTCCACGCCCTGTGCCGGGCGTTTCATTAGCGGGCGGGGCTCATGACGAGATAGTCTCGTCATGGGCACCGCGCAACCGCGGCCCATGACAAGACCATCTCGTCATGGGCACTCAAGGGGTTAAAGTGATCCGTGCTCCAGGAGGTATCTCCTGGAGGGGATCGTGGCTCAATTATACCGCACAGGGAGCAAACAATTAGTTAATTTCCTTGATAGGTTCTAGTGAAACAATAACTGCTCAGATGAAGCGATGGCTGGTGCTTTTGTTTGTTTTATTTAGTTAAGTGTAGTTTTAAAAGCGCTTGCTAAAGGGCAACCGGTTAATTAGCACTAATTAATCGGCAAATGTTTTTTGCTGCAAGAGAGCCTCTGTCTCGTGGGCATGCGCTTAGCATTGAAAAGTGGGACTGGTCGGGTGAATGGTCGGGTAAATGCTCCTTAGGGGTTGATGTGGATTGTGACTTGGTCAACAAAAAGCGCAGCGGGCACATGAAAGAACTCGGATATCCGCGCCGGGCCAACTCTCCAGGGCACTCACCAAGATCCTTGCCGTTGCTAAAGGGATTTTCGCCGCTACACCCACTGCTACCACCGCTGTTGTCAGAGGGCTGTGAAGGGCTGTGGAGGCTCTGCAGGGAGGCTACCACGGCTCCTGCCTGCCCTGCCTGCCCTGCACGACTCCTGCTCCTGTGGAGTGATGCTTGATGTGGAGTGATGCTTGATGCTTGTGGCTACTGCCACTGCCGCTGTGGGGATATCACACGCAGCTCCTACCGCTGTGGAAGATTCGCAGCTTCTCAGTGGATGTGGCACCAAGCACCTAGTGCCTAGCGTTGGGGGTATCTCATGCGGCTCATGCTGCTCCTGCCGCTGCGGGTGTCTCACGCGCCTCCTGCCGCTGTGGAGACTCACGGCTCCAGCCGCTGTGAGCCGGCTTTTCCCCTGCTATTGGGCAGACTATTGCCCCCGCTGTTGGGCAGTCCCGCTGGGAAGACTTGCAGCTCCAGCCGCCATGGGCAAACTATTGCCCCGCTATTGGGCAGTCCCGCTGGGGACACTCCCGGCTCCAGCCGCTGTGGGCAGACTCTCCCCCCGCAGCCCCTGATTAGGTTCACTTGCTGGGGGCGCCTTTTGGAGGATTTTCGGCGGCCTTTGGTGTGGCTTTCGGTGTGGCTGCAGGGGGCTGCAGGGGACCCACACGCTGTGCGCGCAGGGGGGCCTTGCAGACGGCTACTCCTCTCCTCACGCGGCACAGCACAAGGCGGCAACCGAGAGCCGACACTGCTCTGCAGCTCCGCAGCCTCTAGCACCAACACCCGCAACAGCCTCGAGCCTCGAGCAAAATGTGGACTGGACTTGTATTTACTATGTGCACAAAGCTGTAATTTAGAATTTTATTTTAATTATTTGTATGTAATTTTGAGCATTTTATGTGGACCTCTTTGGAGTTCAATATCATAAATAAAATTAAACGTGAAACTTTATCTCCCTTCCCCAGGTGCCTGTTGGCCACTACTTCATGCTGGGACTGTTACCTTGTGGCTGGCAGGTCACTTCTTCATAAACAGATTATGTGTTATGGTCCCTTTTGAGAAGGAGATGCAACTTGGGTGTGGAAAAAGCATTTTACGCAAAACATTCTATTGCAGCTATTTGAAGGCAGGCAGTTGGCTTTTTCTTATCTAACTTCAACTTATGAACACAGACTGTACGATTTCTGAATGCAAATTCAAGTTTGGAAGTCTAAAACATGCAATTACACTTGTAGCTTGATTGACTCTTGAGTACAATTGCACCAGTTCAGTGTAAATTTATGTGGTGTAAATCTGCTTCTGTGGGTGGGGAGTAGGAGCTTTTTGATGGGGCTGCAATGTAAGGTGAGGGAGCACCAAAAACGTTGTGGGCTTGGGTATTCACAAACTCCTTCATGTGCCTTTTTCACCCTGCATTCCATCGAAGATGTGCTTGTGTCAAGGACAGGAGTAAATTACCATTTAGGGTAGGAATATAGAGACTGCACCCTCAAAACTGGTAGGGGAGTTGGGGAAGATCTTTCTCTGAGAGGAGAAAATATATACCTCTTGGAGTTAAATAATATAAACCTTCCCAGAAATACTAATTTCGAAAATTCAGAAATTTTAAATTTACTCACAATTTAGGTGTGTATCATTAAAGTAAATTTAAGAGTTTTTAGGTCACAAAAATAGAAGCTACTAAATGTTGAAGATGCCATGAAAACGTTTTGGGATGAGGACGCAAAGGGGCCAAACACTTGACAGCCACAAAGAAAAATTGTAAACAACTCAAAGAAAAAATATGCAAGAAGCTAATGTAGTGAGAGAAAGAGAAAAAACAAGCATTTGCAATGCAATCGGTCTCGCCTTTGGGACCTTATAAGTATTTAGCTATGCAGCACATTAGCCTGGGTGGTGAAACATCCACTCTTCTTTAACATGGAGGGAAAGTAAGCACCAAACTGTGTGACATGCCAGATGTTGGAACACATGGTGAGACATATTGCCTTTCAGCAGTAAATGGTATAGTCCAAAGCTCTGTTTTTAATATAAAATCAGGGCCTTCAGTGGTCATATCCCTGAAAATACAAGATTTGAAAAAAATATTATTGTCTACGGGTGCTCGTGGAAGCCAATTTCTATGGACTGGAATTCAGAGAATGCTAAAGTGATTCTGGTATTTTACTGACCTCTGCTGGTCGTTTTCTATCATTAAAGTTAAACAGAGGCAGTTGCCAGAAAAATTTAAAAAAGTCCCTCAGTAGAAAGCAATTCTGGTATTTTACTGGCCTCTACTGGTCATTTTCTTTCAAGACAGTTAAATAGAGGCAGTTAAACAAGCAGAAAGCAATTCTGTTTTTTTACTGACCTCTACTGGTCGTTTTCTATCAAGGCAGTTAAATAGAGGCAGTTGAACAGAAAAAAAGTCCCTAAGTGGAAGCAGACAAGTCCTAGGGCTGATCTCCAGAGCCCACAAAGTACATACACATATAAGTATACACTAAGGTATATACGAGAGGTCTTGAATGCTCGACCTAAAAAGGGCAATAACATTGCAAACATGGTAAAACGTTGGTCCTAAATAAAGGAGAAAAGAAAGGATAAAGGAAGAACCGAAAGAGGGAAGAAAAATGAAATGAATGAGAGAAAGAAAGAACTGAAGAAAGAAATAAGTATCAGACTAAAGATGGTAAGAGGCCAAAAAAAGAAGAAGGGAACAAAAAATAAACACAGAAAGGAGGAAAAGAAAGAAGAAAAGCAGGGATACAATGAAATAGGATAAGACAAATCTGGAAAGAAGGAATGAGATAGAAGAGAAGGAAGAAAAAGTAGAATGGAAAAAATAAAAGAAAGATTTAAAGAAAGTAGAGAATAATGAAAACAAGGGGAGAAGGAAGGACAAAAAGACCAAATGAAAGGAGAAAGAATGGAAGACGAACGGAGGGAAAGAAAGATGGAAGTAAATGAAATAATATGAAGGGCAGAAATATAGCAAGAAGGGAAAACAGCATGAAAAAACTATGAACAGGAGGAAACAAAACTCAAAAGAAAGGAAAGAATGACTGAATGGTAGAAAAAGAGAACGAGAAAATTAATGAAGAATAAAAGGAAATTAGATGGAAAGAAGAAAGCAAAGAATACATGGACAAGGAGGGAAGAAAAATAGAAGCAAATTAAGAAAGGCTAGTAAATATGCATCTGTTCTGTTTCGACAAATTATTTTAAAATTGTGCCGTAAAGTATCAGTTTTCAGAATTGTTTTCCTCAGGGGGACAATTCCTATGCGTCTGCATACAAATTGTCAGACTTGCTCACTGGTTCAATGCCATGTTTGGTTCAAAGTGGCGGGATTTTATTTTTCTGGCTACTTTCTTTGAGGCAAGGGTTTACATCGGCCACTTTCAGTCTCTTCCCTTTTTTTTTTTTCTTGTGCGGCTTGATGGAGAACATGCCAGTTTCGGTCAAATTGTCTTTGTGCTGCAGAATTTCTATTGTTTTGTTTTTTAAGGGTCTTTATTTTTTCTGTTTCTACAGACTATGATTAAAACTGTTTTCAATGATTGAGTTTGTTTGTAGCTCTGTCCAGCTCATCCTGTACTGGTTTGTTTGCTCGTACATTTCAATTTCGCCTCATCTTTTGTGTTGCAATTTGTATTTATGTAACTAAAAGAAAAAGACACATGGATAATTACTGGAACCCTGAAATAAATCTGCATTAAATGATGCTACCATTTAATTGAAAAGGTTATTACAAGGGTTCCAGTATGGTCTTGTGCTGTTTAATTTGATATTTAATAGACCAGAACCTATTTTCAAAGGCAAACCAAGAGTAGTTTTGAGAGGTAGTTCAAGTGCGATTTATATCATGGTCGCTATATATTGTATTTGTAATCGTTTCAGAAACGAGATCATATGACAACTTGTCTGCCATTATATAATACATTATTGAAGCTCTTGCAGGACCTTGTCCTATGGGCTGGTATATCCGAATCTGCTCATTCAATTCATATTATTGTGCTCAGAGATTTCCGTTGTCATGGTAAAACTATTCCACGCTTGTAGGCTTTGACATTATTAAAACCTGATATTCAGGATTATTCCAACCTTCCTTTAGATCGATGTTTATAAAAGCCTGAAACAATTTATTTGATACTTTAGCATTAAAATCCCCTACTATAACGACCCATTATAGATATATAAGAAGCAGTTCTTCGGCAGGCGAGTTTCGGGGTGATGCCTTTATCTGTGCTTAAAAAAGTGCTTATTACATGGAACATAGTATTTGGTTGGCTTAAATCATCTAACTGTTAAAGCTACAAATGTTTTTTTGTGGTTTCAAATCTGCAAATTGTGCAGCAGATGCTGGCTTATGTGGCAAATCTTTAATTATGTAAAAAACGCCGCAGCTGAACAGCCACTTGATTCCAGTGACCCTAGCTATAGTTTGTAGTGTCCTTGTACATCATGTTGTCTTTGTCAAGTATGTCCAGACGCTGGAATATTTTATTATGACAAATCAGTTACTTTGTATTTTATGTAGGTACAAAATTATTTGCTATGTACACCACTTGTGATTAAAGTGTTATGTTGTGTAGATAGATATCTAATCACTGTTAATTATTACTTCACAACCGTGTCTCTTAGTTTTGTTGTAATTATCAGCAGATATCAATCGAGGTGAATTTTAACGTCTCCAATGGTGGTTAAACATTTACTTAGGCTGTGATGTTCTCTGTTCTGTACACGTTCACATTTTTACGCACTGAATTGGCCTACAGGATTAACGACCGTTGGCAGAATTCACAAACGAAAAAACTAAACGTATAGGCAGACATTTACATCTCCCTCTGAATGCACTTTTACGTTTAATTTTTCCAGTTCCTCTGCAGACCTTATAGATTTCTTAACATTGCGAAGGGGTTACACAACACTTGCACTCCACACCTAGTGAGGTAGGGGGCATCCCAACGGAAAACCGGGTACAAGGAAATGAACGACTAAAATAATATCGAGGGCTGAGCTTTTTCCTCTGCATGCCAGGAGGCACACCCTAGACTTCCTCCTTCTGCAGCAGACGTACCTCATGAGCATGAAGAACGGCTCATAGTCTATGAGTACACAAGAGTGTGTCCTGACGGTTTTTCCTGTGCTCTAGAACAGTTACCATATTGCTCCAGAAACTATTTCCCTTACCTCAACAGTTTAATCAGATCCACTAGGCAGATTTGTGATGGCTGGGGTCTTCTGGAGGATTGCCCGTTGACTATGATCAATCTGTATATTCTCACAGGATTGCAGAAGAGCTCTTAAAAAGATATCCAACATACTGCCCTACTCTCAGCCAGGTATGGTAACTATCAGTGGCAACTTCACTTCGGTCTTGAACTCCAACCTATATGTACATAGTACAGAAAACACATGTAGAAAGTCCCCTTTGCCTAAATGGGCCATCTCACAAGGCTTAACTGACACATGGTGTAAATGGCACGGGGCATCGCAGCTGTAGACATACTATTTTGATACCCAGCTTCTCCTGTTGATTATATAGTTGTGTCTTCAATAGATGACACTGTTACAACAGTGCTAATTGTTCAGAGGGGCTCTCGGACCACTCAATAATTTAGATATTACTTAGAAAACAGATTGGGGTGCAGAAGGCAGTGTCGCAGGATGAACACTTAGCAGGCTTACTCAGGAATGACCTAGCCCAATAATTGGAGTTGAATGCAAGTGCATCTTCTACTCAAATGACCCCGTGGAAAACCTTTCAAACTGTGATTAGGGAGTGGGCCGTGCCCACTGCAAAGGCAGAGAGACGGAAGGATGAACTGAACTGGAAGAGCTAGAAAACCAACAAGCATTGGCATAGACGATAGGTCTCGCCTTTGGGACCTTATAAGTATTTAGTTATGCAGCACAATATCCTTGGTGCAACACCATCAACTGTTGCATGGCTAAACACTTATAAGGTACCAAAGGCGAGACCTATTGGCTATGCCAATGCTTGTTTTTATCTATTGTACTGTAGACTATTGATTGTGGGAAGGCGGCAGGGGCGTAGCGTGGTCAGCAAGATTGGGCTGGTGGTGAGCTTCAGATTTTCCAACAATCATGTTGGTTAAAATACATTATACTAGAAGCATAGCAGGAGGGGGCCTGAAAAGAGCAGTAGGAGGCGAGAGAAGTGCGTTTTTTGAGGGGTACCCACACATAACTCAATATTTTGTAAATTATGTTTTTTTAAGACCTTTAAAACTGAGACAAGTGTGTGTGTTTTTGTTTGCATGTGTATGTAAACATCCCAAGTGAATTTCGACAAACACCTCGCCATTGTGGACTAAAAGCACCCGCTTCCAAATATTCATTACACAATACATTTATCAGGCAGGTGTAACCTCCCCCTAAGCTACGCCCCTGGAAGGCGCCACCAAGATGCTCACTATCGTGTCCAAACTGCCTTCCTAAACCAAGCATTTAATGTTGTTTTTTGATTAGAACACATATTACGTCTTCTTCTCTTCCACGCTCACTTCCATCACCACACATAGCGCCAAGGACATGTCATCATTAGTTTTACAAGTGAAACATCATCCTATATTTGACGGATTAACTTTTCCATTACAGAATGTGACCCGGTGCGCAGCGCCTCTCCTATCTCTGGTTTGCATCCGGTGAACATACATTGTCTTCCCTTTGCCTGCCATCTAGTAACCATAGCATGTTATCGTTTCTGCCACATGGATGAACCTCTAGTAAATCGAGGCGAACAGATGTTCCTTTGTGTGTTCGTAAACAAGAGCGCCGTGATGCACCGTCTTGTTTTCTATAGAGCTGTTTCGGGCACTACACGCGCCTCCCGGTCCCTATGAATGATGGTGAATGCAGAAAATGTCAGGGCTGAACTGAAAGTAAAAGAATCAGTCACATATTAGTCACAATTACTCACACTTTCCTTAAACTATCGTAGAAATTAGATTCTCGTGCTTCTAATTTTAAAATACACTAAATGCTAATCAATTACAAAGGCAACAAGCATTTGCAATGCAATAGGTCTCGCATTTCCGCGAATTTAAGCTATTGGCATTGTAAATAACAATGCCTTTTATTTAGGTTTTAAAAACAAAAACAAAAATATAAGGCATTGTCATTTGCAATGTCAATAGCTCAAACTCGCGTCAATGCGAGACCTACTGAATTGCAAATGCTCGCTTTTTCACTTCAGCAGGCCTCAAAATGCAAGCATGGCTATTGACTTTGTCAATGCGCTTTTCATTTTGTGTACAAAACAAAAATCAACCAGGTCAGACACTGGCAAGGAGTCTACCATTTTGCCTACGGGGGCTAACAAAACAGAGTTCAACTACCAGGGCCAATAAAACAGCTCAGTGAGTTGAGCATCCACTGCATAATAGACTGGGGAGGACTAATTAGAAGCCCAGAAAGGCCTAATCAGCCTTCCCATGGTCCGTCTTTAAGAAAAAAAGTATCACTGAGCTAGTGTGCCTATCGCCTGACACTAACACTGCAAAAGACTCTAAATGCCAGCTGGAACCGGGTACACTCTGAGGTACACTGCCACGATAGAAGTACTTTTCTGTAAAAACCCCGGTGCACTCTTCGCAAATTCCTGCTGACGTCGACATCAAAACACACAAAAGCACAAGTGTGTCAGGAAAATAGAAGACCAATGCAACTAGCAAAAAATTATATTGCAAGGCCCACCCTTCTCATCATGTGTCATGCGGAGCGCCAGAGGGGAGCTGAAGACTCACACTGACAGCCTAATGACACTGAGACGTGTCAAAGCAGCCAGGCTGAACTCCCACTGGAATATCAAAAAGTTAGATGCGTGGCCAAGCCAGAAAAAAAGCAGCACAGCAATCCGCTGCCTCACCCCTATTTGTGTCGAATCGATGCTTACGGAGAAGCAAAAAACCCACACAAAAATACACACAAGAGTTTAACGCTAACAAACATACAATAGGCAGGCAGGATCGCTGCTGACATCTACAATGAGCTGAAGGACAAATTCCAACACCAAGGGGACAGAATCAGTCCATCCTAAGTAAACTGAACACCACTACATTTAGCAATAGTAACAATCTGCTAGTTACAAAGCTTGGAAATACAAATATGCGAAATTAAGTATTTTATGAAACAAGATGTTTATTCCTGCATATCAGGTTTCTCTGTGTTTCTCCCTGCTGTTTTCCTGCGCTAATCCTACATGCAAAATGACAAGAAATATGAATTAAAAAGGTGAATTGGTGCGCTCATTTAAAAAAATAATGTTAACTATTGGGGGAAGGCATGCACTGTTGTGGGGGTGGTGGGGTGGTATGGGGAATGGCATGGGGACATTAAGAGCGGCACAGAGTGCACTGAAAAAATGACGCGCCCATGAAGGTTGGTACTTCTACTTCTTTGCTCCAAGACAAGTAAAGTTCAAAACCACCTGCATTACAGGTAGGAGAACATTCTGCGGTTACTAAACTGTTCACCAGCAACACCTGGAATGATACGGAAACTTAATTTCTGGACATGCTCCAACCCAAAGGATTTTCTATGCATTGTTGAAACTTTGAAACAGAGACCGGTCGCTAGGTCAAGATACGGATAATATGGATTAAATGGACTACGCTATATTAAGTCATTGAGGGGCACTAACTTGTGCGGCAGAGATAAAACGGTCGAGAGAAAACAGTACATTCAAAAACACTAGTATGATGTCATTCATTTTACTCTGTGCGTGAAATTGAATATTAAACTTTGCAATGGTGTTCTGAGAGGATCAGCTGCTCTGCTGGAACAGACCACATTAACGCTCGGTATAAAGCCAAATAACCGGGTCGTTCATGGCCACAAGTTACTATCATATAGAATAAACCATGAAAAAGATAGAAGCAGGAATGCTAAAGTGAGCTTGCACTACAGAGGGAGTGATGTTAAAGTGCTTTGGATGACCGTGGCAAGGCTTTCCGGAGGCCACTCATTCCACTTTAATAACCAAGGAAAGGCATGGCAAAAACGGCATCTGCAAAATACATTAACAAAGAATCACAAATCTGTAACCAAAACAATAAGTGTTTAAGACTCTGCTCGTGCACAAGCTCTTAGAACCAAGCTAGAGCCTGAGCTAGGTTCTGGCTCGCACTGTTTTGTTGGCTCGACCACCGCTAATGCTTTCTACATTAAATGTAACACGTGTTAACTTTCAATTGTAACATTTCGTAGATTAATGCTTCAGAAATGAACAAAAGACACACAATTTTGTTCAAAATTAGATGAAGAAATTCGGTGTTTTAAGTGTGCACGTTTACCCACCTGGTTCAGTAAATACTCGTCGTCACGCATACTTAACTCTATACATCTACAGTGTGCTGCCCGGAGTAAAGCGCTTTGACGCCTCGTCAGGGGCAGTAAGCGCTATATATATGCAATTACAATTGCCTCATGCGATAGTCGCGAACAGAGAAACACGACTAAAACACATCGTAGCCGTAGTTCATGATAACGTGCTGAACGTATACCTGCATTTGTTCATAGTAGACATAGAAAACTTCATCTCCCAGATGTCGCTGAAACCGGAAGCGGAAGCCTAGTAGCTGGAACAGGAAGTGACCGTTGCTAGGTGAAGGTGACGAGTGACCTGTAACGGCCTTATCGACAAGCTGAAAAGGGTCGGTGGGAGCAGGTGTGTGCAGGCGGCAGTACTGTCAGATTGGATACATATTTTGAGCGGTTGTGTTTAGGACTATGCAATGGTCTTTTCTGGGACTATTCAGTGCACGTGTGGGGCTTTCATTAAGACCCAAAGTTTGGAGATATGCTGAACTGTTGCTTCTAGTAACAATCACAACTGTGTTTTCTCTTGGCTTTTTGTGGCTGTGCAGTCTCCGGGGGCTGGGGATGCTGAGATCCTGCCCGGATTATTCGGACTCCTGGGGGCTTATGCTCTTGCTGTGCAATACTCCTAATTTTGCCATGTACGGACCCTTTCTGTGAGCTGAGGCGGTTTTGACAGCTTGGGTCGTTCTGTGCTTTGCTGGTGGCTGAGTACTGTCGCCATATGAAACATTTGCACATTGCAAAAACAGTGTGAGAATGGAGGCAACATGCACAACGGGAGAGGAGAGGGCGGGAGCAGGGACGCCATGCGGACAGTGGGAGTGGGGAGGGGGGTACAAGGAGGATTCAAGGACAGCGGGAGGTGGAGGGTGGGAGCAGGCTCACACGAACAGCAGGAGGCAGGATGGTTGGTGGTAGGAAGCTGACTTAGAAAATGGGAGGAGAGGGGGCAGGTGTGGCAAACAGACAGACAGGGGAGAACACGGAGAGATGCACGAAGGAGCTAGCTAAAAACAACAAGCACTCGTAGAGTGCTTAAACACATGAAAAAAAAAATAGCATCTAAAAACAAGCGCTAGTAATGTTGCCAGTTGTGGGTTTGCCGGCAGAGGAGGCTGGGTCTGTGCAGCAAAGCGGCCGTGCGGCCACGAAATTGAAAGTGATCGCGATCAAAGCGGCCGTGCGGCCGCGAAAGTGAAAGTAAGCGCGGCACGCGCGCCCGCGCACATGCACTGTAACTTTAGGCTGGCCTGGTAGCACTTTTTGGAGCCCACATACAAAATGTCTCTTCGAGCCAGCGCATGCGCTGGGCTCAGCGAGACCTAAAAAGGATTGCTGGATGTGCAGAATATTTGGTAATGTCCTCGTTTTGTATTTAACACTGTCTTGTTTTTGGATCTTCTATTGCAGAAGTGAACGATTTATTTAATGTAGGTTACACACTGAACCCAGTCCGAGGCTAACAGCTGTGCATTCCAAAGAGTGGCAACATCCCAATGTAGCCTCATTGGGGGGCATATTATCAAGACAGGCGATACAATTATCGCCGCTTTAGCGGTAGAAAACTGCCGCTAAAACGGCGATGATGGGCTTGATAATATGCTCTATGGAATTCCAATTGAAGCTCAGGTTGGATGTCCTTCACATCTAACATGGGCTTCAATTGGAATTCCATAGAGCATGTTATCAAGCCCATTATCGCCGTTTTAGCGGCAGTTTTCTACCGCTAAAGCGGCGATAATTTTATCGCCTGTCTTGATAATATGCCGCTGGATATTGAGTTTTGAACGCCAAAGTCATGAATCGGACCGAGTGAGCCATGGCTCCTCACTCTCAGGGTAGGGTTTGAAGCCATGTTATGGTGTTGATCGATGGGGGTGCGCACTTGAGGAGAATCAGCTAAAAATCTTTCTTTTCTTTATACATGTGTGTCTATAAACATTTCTCCAAGAGTTTTATTATACAGAGTGCTTCAGGGGCACAAGGAGCATGTGAGCGCCCTTTGTGCGCCCCGTGGGCACTTTGGTAATACAGAAAGGGTCGTAGACACTTGTGCAGCCCTTTCTGTAATACAGATAGCGCTGGAGCATAAAGTGTTCCCTCATTTGCATGGGGGCGTGGCCCCATGCTAATGAGGAAATGTCTTTGCCTCTGTGCCCACGCCGTAGTATAGACGTGGGCGCACAGGCAAAGAAGCTTTCAGTCAGGAGGTGCACGGTCAAAGTGTAAGTCACCGTAACACTATAGGCACAACAATAAGAAAAGGCTATATGTATATATATATATAAACACAAGAATTGCCCAAATATGTGATAATAATAAAAGATAAAGTAAAGTACCTGAAGTGTGCTTATCACCGTTGTAACATGCACAATAAGAAGTGTCACCGTCGTAATACACTACAGTGTAGGAGTGATAGTGACACAGCTGAAGGTGTGCGTATCACTGTTATAATATACCTGTTGTAACACGCTACCATGCAAAGTGTGCGTGTCACTGTCTTGATACTCCTCAATTCCAAAATAATGAAATCAGGGCAGAAAGTGTGCATGTCACCGTTGCAAGATGCACAAATGTCAAATGAAAGTAGCGCCAAGCAAACAACAAATATCGCCCGTGGCAGTTCGGGCTGGACTGTTCGCATGAGGCACAGGGTCAAGACTGAGTTGCATATGGCCAGGTCTAAACTGGGGTGGCATGGTGAGCAAAAGAATGATGGATTTAACCCAGATCTCTTGACTGGGGGTGAATGTTTTGATTTGTTCTGCATTCCGCCCATCAATTGTGTGTCTTTGCTTTCTCGCCCTATGTGCACCAGGTATGCTCAGACGTGAGTCCTGGGCCCACTGTGCCACTGGAATCAAGCTATCCTAGCTGAAGAGGGATGAAACCCCGAAACCAGTCCTAGGATGCTTGTTTCCGGTCCAGGGAGGACCTGGCTTGGCAGCTCGGGCTGGACTGTTCCCATGAGGCACAGGGTCAAGTCTGATTTGCATATGGCCAGGTCCAAACTGGGGTGGCATGGTGAGCAAAAGAATGATGGATTTAACCCAGATCTCTTGACTGGGGGTGAATGTTTTGATTTGTTCTGCATTCCGTACTTCAATTGTGTGTCTTTTGCTTTCTCGCCCTAAGTGCGCCAAGTATGCTCAGACGTGAGTCCTGGGCTCACTGTGCCACTGGAATCAAGCTATCCTGGCTGAAGAGGGGTGAAACCCCAAAACCGGTCCTAGGATGCTTGTGTCTGGTCCAGGGAGGACCTGGCTTGGCAGTTCGGGCTGGACTGTTCCCATGAGGCACAGGGTCAAGACTGATTTGCATATGGCCAGGTCTAAACTGGGGTGGCATGGTGAGCAAAAGAATGATGGATTTAACCCAGATCTCTTGACTGGGGGTGAATGTTTTGATTTGTTCTGCATTCCGTCCATCAATTGTGTGTCTTTTACAATTATGTGACACAGCAGCAGTAAATATGAAGTGTCATGGTACACTGTTACCATTAAGATGAACGCCAAACAAAATGGCCACCGTACTTAGGTTAAGTACAAATCTTTAAAGGAAGTTGAGCAGAGGTAGAACCAAGCACAGAATGCCAGAGATGACATACAATCACATACGTCACCAATATCAGCGGAGGCTCGGACGAGTGAAGATCACCAGGCATAACATAGGTCAGTGCAGAAGAAGGCCGCCAACGACGAGTCAAAAAATGCCTTAGAATGGATCGGTAGCTTGCAGGAAGGTGCAGTTTTCAAGAATCCTTAGAACACAGCACCACCATGGAAACATGATAAAGGATCTTCTAAACTGCCCAATTCTCTTGACACGGAGGGTCCAGAAGACGGATCCGCACCTGTGCTGCAGAGGAAACGTAACAGGGTGTCTTCTCCATAAATCGTCAAGCACAGTGCTCCAAATCCCTACACAGTGGTGGAGAGACACAGTACAAGATTTGATGGGGACAAAAAGATGACACAAATAGCGGCTGCAGCAGACCTAGAAAAGATGAACAGGGACACTGCAGCTCCAGGAGACTTGAGGCAGACACAGCAAGGACGGGCACACTTGGGCTGGGTTAAAGCCAGGTTTGCAAGAGTGTATGTGTTTGCCAGTGTGTGCTGTTAGTTGTGTGCTTGTGATTGGTGTTCTTTTCTGGGTTTGTGTGGACTTGTATTTCACACCTTCCACCCATGCTCCGTGCTTGGGTGAAGGACAGCGGTGATATCGGTTCCATGTGGTGCGCCTTTCCACACTTTCCACCCTGCTTCGGGTTCGGTGAATTTTTTTTATACTTCTTGTTGTGTGGTAAATAAAATTCCTTTACCTGGACTGAATTTGATACAGAAACATTATAAAATAGCTCAGTAAAATGAGAGGCAGAATCCGTGATATTAGAGGTTCGGAATGGGCTTTATTCCAATGATCGATTATAATCGGATGCTCCAAGTTCCATCACCACGGGGGTTCAGGAAGTGAAGTACATACTTTATTGACAAGAAGTAACTTTTATAGTACATACATTACAATGAAGCGAATGCAGTAGGCGTAACAATTGATAAGGAAAATGACGGTTTATCTGCGTAACCAAAAAATGGGTGTAATAAAGAGTAAAAAGGAACATAATTGGTTATGATGTCATACATAGGTGGATCTATAAGATAATACTTGGCCTAGATGCGCGCGCAGCAGCATGACGTGTAATTGACGTGTAACTAGGGGGTGAAGGGGACTTGACATTTAGCTCTACATGTGGAGACAAAAAGTCTGGGGGGTCAAGTCAACCTAATCCCAAATCATATCTAACATCCTATGTTTAAAGAACTATGTTATCCACAAAAGAAGGACTCTCGGACAGAATCTATTCTATACTGACTGTGCGTGCGTGTACAAGCGTCTAAGTGTCTACACTGAATGCGAGGGGGTAGGAATATTCCATGGTAACAGGGCTATGAATTACTTGCATGAGGACAGAGAAGCCGGGCCTTTTGCTTGGTAACTGGAAGAATGTTTACTTAAACTACTAGGCAGGAATGCATCGGCTGAGGGGGAAGCAGATAATTCGAAGGTGAAATACAGTTCTTGGCAGAGAATAGGCTGATGTCAGGCTTCGTGAGCCGCGCAGAGAATGAGACAAAGTTCATGGTCACAGATGCAGGCTCAGACTGGAGCTTTCAGAGGCAGAAGGCAAGAGGAGTTTTGATGACAGAATCAGGGCCTACTTGCCTGGACTGTAAAATGGCATAAGTGAACCATATAAAGCCGGTGGCCTTTCATATTTAGGAATGGAATATCCGGCCTATTCATGGCGGATCTGACAGAGGACATGTTGACGGTGGACGCACATGTATTTGCGTCTTCATAACTGGAACTGGAGGGAACATACATGTACTTGTGACATGCACATAGAACCGTTGGGGTCCAAGATAGGGGACATAACTGACCAGAAAAATCCATATTTCCACATTCCCTCCTTGTCCCCTACTTGCCCTTCAAGAGATATCAATCTTCATCAATCCATTGATCTGTTCATATAGCATCATTTGTTCTTCTTTCTTCTTTCGTGACGAATGAAATCTTGATGGTGGAATACACGATGTGGTACACAGACCACAGATCGCTGGTCCACATTGTAGACATAGACAGCAACTGAATAGTATGAGAAGGCCAATACCTAGGAAGGATAAAACTCTCCATCCCCAGGCTGATATCACACTCCAAAACCAACTGGACCAAGTCCAAGTGCCTGGGTTCTGGTGTATCTGGTTTACAATCTTATGAAGGCGAGTGATGGCTTTATATACAGATGGCAAATTTTCTGGTATGAATACGCAGCAGCTTGATCCGATGACCCTACAAGCTCCGCCCCTATCAGCCAGGATGACGTCAAGGACAAGACGATTTTGAAGCACAACAATCCGCATAGCAGACTGCTCTTCCGTTAAATTGCCTAAGGCGGAAATAGTTTCATTCACTACTGCTTCAAGGGTTCTAGTTAATCTACGTATCAGCTTACTATTAGTAACAGTACCTATATAGGGAAAGATGCCTTTATTAAAATCTACATACTTGTCCCATGCCGTCTCAGTGTAATCGACAATGGGGAGATCTCTCCGCTCTCTGTTGTGTACTAAATGAATATTTCTGTAATAATCAGGAGGAGCTAGGAAAACAGGTGGCAAAAGGAATGCAATGTAGCAGGTACCATCCCAATCTAGAGGTAGACGCATATATGCAGTCTGACCACATATAAAGTAGGAGTGGCGATAAGCTCTAAATGAAGATTTGCCTTGATCACTGAATTCTACTATAGTAGTGCATTTACAATGGCCCATATGTATGGAACCAACCTTTCTTACACACAATTCACCCTTCGCTGGGAATACTGACATGGTGGGTAAGACTAGTTCAATTTCGGATACGACATTTAGAATCATGAGATTAGGTGTAAAATTACCTAATCCATATACTTCATTTTCTAGATCAGTTCCTGTTCTTTTGGGGCGACCCTCCTTGTCAGGGTAGCAGACCTTGAGTAAAACTAGGTTCAGGTTTCCCCATACCCAATGATCTTGGTAAACTGCTGTGTCTGAGTCTATGGAATTGATTAAACTGAACCATGCTCCACAGGAGCCATTATGTGTAAATGGGTGTGGAAAGAAAGGCAGGACTCCTTCATAATTCTGGTAGGGAGGGAGCCGACCACACACCCAACAATTGGTGGCATTACTAGTCTGATGGGAATGATGTAACATACTAATGAAAGTGTTATTGCGCAGCGCAAGTCTATAAGACAATTCATGCGGAGGTAAGTCACTAAAAGAATGTTCAGCAGTACCATTATAAACATGTCTAGAAATAGGGTAATATATGTGCAACAATATACTTGCAGTAATTATTAAAAGACTCAAGAAAAACAAAATTAATAATGTCACTATGCAGTGGCTACGCAGTGATTTACAATACGCCTGTCGTTTCAACATTTTCCGGGTGTTTTCTCTACTCAGGTCCAAGGGATACATGTCAGAGACAATTCAACCGCTTCACCTTGGAGAGGACTTAAACAATCAAATTGCTCGACTTGTTGGGCCTAAGCTTTAGTTTGTAATTTTCAGAGTTATTCTGTTCAACCAAAGGAAGTTTTGAATCAGTCTGTGAGGGAGTGCAGGGCACAATGTCTATATCCGAGGATAGTCCATGAAATTTCTTGATATGACTCGAATGAATCCAGCCCTTGCGGCCCTCGATCTTCACGGCTGTCCTTGTGGTCAGCAGGACCAACTTGGGTGATTTCCACCTGGGCTCCAGCTGAGTCTTTCGGTCGAAATTCCTCACAAAGACGAGATCACCCGGAACTACGTCATGGGGTTTCACCTCAGTGTTGTCGGGAAAGGCTGCAGCTACCTGTGAACGACAAGATTGTAGTGCAGACATCAAGGAAGCCAAGTAATCTGTCAGCATATTACAGTCAATATCAGTTATCTTGCGTGGTATAGGCGTCCCCCACATATTTGGTGGTCTGCCGAAGATCACCTCATACGGGGATAGCCCTGTTCGTGAGTGTGCTACCATTCTCATGTAAAAGAGTGCAACGGGTAACGCTACTACCCAGTCGACACCTTTCTCTCTGCATATTTTGGACATTCTGATTTTCAGTATCTGGTTATGTCTTTCTACGAGACCTGCTGCCTCGGGGTGTCGGACACAGTGGAATTTCCACTGATAACCTAACAGAAGTGAAACGTGTTTCATTAATTCGGATGAGAACGGCTGGCCGTTATCTGAGTGAACAACACGTGGTAAACCGTATCGTGGGAAGAATTCTCGAACCAACTGTTTGGCAGTAGTCGGGGCAGTGTAATCTGAAACCGGGTATGCCTCTGTCCAACGGGACAGAGCGCAGACAACTACGAGAACATATTTGAATCCTCGACATCGTTCCATCTGGATATAGTCCATCTGGAGTACTTCAAAAGGATGATTAGGAGGATGAAATCCACCCTGTTCTACGGGAACGCTTTTTCCTGGGTTGAACTGACAACAGATCATACAGGTACGGACCTTTTGTTTGGCTGCTGCTCGTAAATGTTTATTGAACCAAATGTGTTGAATGCTGTCTAGCATAGCTTTTTCTCCTAGATGTGCTGGACTATGTATAGTGTTAATTATAACTTGGACCATTGAATCAGGAAGGAACCATACAGACTTTTCCTTCATCATCCATCCTTGGTCCGTTTGGATCCCTCCTAATTCAGTCCATTTCTTTATTTCGTCTGGTGTAGCATGTGACTGTATGTCAATTACGTCAAGAGTAGGATCTTTAACTGTCATACAATGTGTCGGTGTCGGGACTATTGTCTTTGTCATGTCGGGGGTTTGAGTTTGAGCAGTCTGTTTAGCTGTTCTGTCGGCTAGATCATTGCCTTGGGAAATGATATCAGTAACCTTCGTATGAGCCTTACATTTCATAATTGATATTGCAGTGGGTAGATGTATTGCATCTAATAAGGCATGAATGAGGGGTCCGTGCTGAATGTGGGCACCGTGAGAAGTTAAATAACCTCTCTCTCGCCACAGCACGCCGAAGTCATGTACAACTCCGAATGCATAACGTGAGTCAGTGTATATGTTGACTTTTTTATTCGTGGCTTGAATACAGGCTTGTGTCAGAGCGATGAGCTCTGCGGCTTGAGCTGACAAAGTATTTATACGATTAGTTTCAATGACTTCAGTATCTGTTGTGACTGCGTAAGCGGCCACTAACTCTCCTGTACTTGTTCTCATACATGAACCATCTACATACAAGGTCAGGTCTGGATCTGACAATGGGACATCGGTTAAGTCTTGTCTGGGTTTTGTCGTTATTGTAATAACTTCAATACAGTCATGAGCTAGTGGATCTGTTCCGGTTACTGGCAAAAGTGTGGCAGGATTCAATGTGTTACAGCGTCTGATTTCTATATGTGGCTGAAACAATGTAAGTTCGTATCCTGTAAGTCGCGCTATAGTCAAGTGTTGTGTTTGCGTTCTATTTACAAGAACCTCTACTGCATGTGGTACTTGAACTGTCAATGGATGTCCTAACACTATGGCATCGCTTTGTCTGATTGCTAAAGCTGTCGCTGCTACTGATTTCAGGCATGCAGGCAAAGCCTGAGCTACGGGATCTAATGTACTAGAAAAATAAGCACATGGTTTGTGTGCTCCTGCTTGTTCCTGTGTGAGTACTGACAAGGCAGTACCTTCGCGTTCTGTAACAAAGAGTGTAAACTGTTTTCTGTAACATGGCGTTGCTAAAACAGGTGCTTGACATAAAGCTTTCTTTAGGCTTTCAAAAGCTTGTGTATGTTCCTGAGTCCAAGGGAGAACAGTCGATGTGGCTGCCTCCTGTGTTGTCAACTGAATGAGTGGTTTTGCTAGCAATGCATACTGAGGGATCCACTGCCTACAATATGAAGTGAGGCCTATGAAAGCTCGTACCTCCTTTTGTGTCTTGGGTATTGACATGTTAGCTATTAACTGAATGCGGTCGGGTGTAAGCTGCCTTCCCTCCTTGGACAGCGAGTGTCCAAGATAAACAACTCGCTGGACACAGAATTGCAGCTTAGAAGGGGACACCTTGTGCCCCTTTTCGGCTAGAAATTGTAAAACTGTCAGTGATGCTTTCTCACATTCGGGTTCGCTTCTCGCGGTGATCAGCAGATCATCGACATATTGAAGCAAGGCAGTGTTAACTGGCATGTGGATACTGTCAAGTTCTCGTTTCAGTGCTTGGCTATAGATGCTGGGGCTTTCTGTAAATCCTTGAGGTGCGCGTGAGAATTTAAAGCTACGCCCATTTAAACTAAATCCGAACAAATATTGGCTTTCCGGATCTATTGGGACGCTGAAAAAGGCATTCTTGAGATCAATTACAGTAAAGAATGTTGCTTCGGAATCAATAGCTGTCAGTAATGACGAGATATCTGGGACCACAGGAAATTGTGGCACAATGCATTTGTTTAACTCGCGCAGATCAATAACCAATCGATATACTGGCGGGGCCGTAGGATCTGTTCGTTTAAGAATCGGAATTATCGGTGAATTACATACATTGGAGTCTGTTTCTACAACTACTCCTTGGGCAATAAGCTCGTCAATGATTTGTAGTAAAGCCGCTACAGCATCTGGTGGTAACTTGTATTGTCGCATTCGTGGTAGCACCACTCCTGCCTTTAATGTGACTCGATATGGTGTAATATTCATGCAACCAACATCAGTAGGGCCTTGTGCCCATAGACGTGTAGGTAAAGTCTGCAGTCGGGGATCCATGTCTCTAGACGCATAGTGACCTTTAAAATCACGTAAAAACAACCTTACACCTTCCGGAGAACAACATATTATGGCTCCTAGAGCTTTCAGGGTTTTAATTCCTAACAGATTTTCTGGGCATGATTTAGTAAGCAATAAATCTGTAGTTCGGGTCAGAGGTCCTATCGTAAGTGGAAGAGGCTGTGATACTTCATTAACAATAGGTTTTCCTGAAAAACCAAGGGAAATATTCTGAGAGCCTGAGAGGGGTGCCCCTGGAACTTCACTACGTTTTATAGTTGTTCGACTTGCCCCTGTATCGAGTAAAAATTTTCTATCTTGACCTAACAATTCACTATGTATATAAGGTCCTTCTTGATCTACAGGAATCTCGATAAGGGGTAAGTCAACTTCCCTCTCTAGGCTAGTTCATGCGTAACGCTGATACTCAGGATATTCATACTGTGCGGTCTGATACATTTGTCGTGTTGTGGTTTGTGTGGCAGCAGCAGGCAACGGTGGTGCAGCTGGCACAAACTGTATTGGCTGTTGTGCGGCTGGCATGGCCTGGGCATGCTGCAGAGCTCCTTGTTCATTCTGATCTTGTCTGAGTGGCCGTGATCTTTCTTGTGTTTTACCTATGGCGATATTATGTTTTAAAACTGGACAGTCGTGTACGTAATGACCTGGCTTTTTACAATAATTGCATGTCCCTTTTACAGGTCCTGCTGAATCGGAATGTGTCATACCCTTTTTATGTCCTTCAGCTGGAACTGTCTGGGAAACTAGCATTTTCATGTCTTTCATGCGTCTGTGTTCATGTTCTTGTTCCTCTCTAATTCTATTGTGATGGTACTGTAACATTTGTAACATTTGTGATGGAGTGTTACCTTGCCAGGTACTCTCGAATTTTAATTCTCTATTCTTTACTGGGGGCAGGGCATTTTCTACTAATTTTGTTACAAACAGATGCGGGTATGATTCGCTACTTGCTTTTATGCCACTATTTATACCAAAACATTTTTCAAATCGGGCATAGTAATCACTAGTGTCTTCATCTTGCTTCTGCTTACAGGCTGAAATTGTACCCCAATCTTCCTTTTTCGTAGTTAACAAACGTGGCAGTACCTGTACTAATAAACCTGGTAATGCTCTAGTTTTATCCCCAAGTCCTGCTCCTGCAGTTCGGGCCTTTTCTTCCGCTTCTAACACTGACCATTCTATCTTTTGGTCTCCTACCTCCCACTCTTTTTCCTTGAGTTTTTCATAAATGCCAGCAGGCATCAATACTTTTAATATTGTCATAATGTCGGGATAGGTATACTCTCCCATGAGTAACATGTCTTTAATTTCTCGGTGAAAACCCGCTGGATCTTTGTCATGACTGGGTACCACTTTCTTCATTTGCAACAATTCTATTTTTGATATGGGCGTATATACAAATACGCGCCTAAACTCGTTGTCCTCGCCTTTTATTGGGTGCACTTCTCGTAAGGGATTCTGTCTATCCATGTGATACGTGGTTCTTTCCTTGACGGGCAATGAGACATGCTCTGAGCATACAAAAAGAATATACTGCTTTCTTGATTCTAGAATTTCTTTAATTAATTTAGTACCTGGACCTCTCCATTTATTCATAAGCAATTCAGTCAATATGTCAGGTAAGGGACCAGGGTCCGAATGCTGACTCCGATATAGTATAATGAGTTGTTGAATCATATAAATCCCAGCTAACCTGGGGTGAGATTCAAAAATGTGCGTACTACTGTATCATCACTATATTTTCCGGGACTGTCCACCCAATGGACAGCTGCCCTGGCTAAATCTTGTTCATCCATAGAATCGAGAAAATGATAACCCCTTCGTTCTCGGAGTAGCTTGTCGGCGGTTTGGAACGAATGCTCGTTAGACCTTATATTAATTATAGGTATTTGGAAATTCCTGTTATTATCTGGACATATCGGACGTATTGAGTCAGTATGACATCTAGTCTGATTCCTATTACAAGATCTTCCTCTACCTACATAGGCTATGGTGTCCGACTGTCCTGCGGGCAGTCCTGACCCTTCTTCCTCGCTTTGTTCGAACTCGTCTGCCTCTAATCTCTCTTCGTGTAGGCGTTCTATTTCTTTACGGATCTTTCGGCACATGGCTATTATACAATTTTGCTTATCGTGTCTCCCTTCTGATATATTCTGGCTCCATCTTGTAAGAATTTGCATTGCATCCGGGTCTACCCCCGGTCGGTCTTGATTTCTGATCACACAGTTTATGAGGAAACGTAACAGTTCCCCCTGTATCTCTACTTTCTGGTATTCCATAGCTCTGTTAATACATTCTGGATCTCGCCCTGTTTGGACAAAATGATATATTTTATCTAGATGCGCAGTCATTCCTGGTAACTTCCCTAAATACACTGCGGCTCGTCTGATACGCAATGATGCCAGGGTCATTTCGTCCTCTTTACCGGGCACCGGGTCATATCTACAATCTATAAGAAGTTCCTTAAGCGCACGGGTACTTACGAGTTTGGGTGTACGTGAATGTGCTGAGTCTTGAAAAGTAAGTTTATTTATTCTGGGTGGCGTAGAAAAAATATTGGTAGCACCTCCCGTGGCCCCATCTGGGGCGTCGGGTGTGAAAGGATTCGTCGAACGTGACACAGCAACTATAGGTGTGGACACAGCTATAGAAGTAGCTGTAGGAACAGATGCAGAAACAGATGTGCTTGCCGGAACTTGTGACTCGATTTGTTGCTGTAGGGATACGGGTGCTGGATCTTGGCGTGGGACCTCCCTGATATGCGGTCTATGTGGGGCGGAATTAGCATACTCGGGAGCTGCGTCATCTAAATATGAGGAAAGAAAAACATCTTCTGCGGTTCTAGGATGCCCCTTAGGATGTACCTTGATTGGGAATAATGGGGGTGGCAAGTCTTTCGGTATCTCTGGAGTAGCCTTAGGTAATCCTTCGGCTAGAAGGGGATACATACCATTCATAAGGGCATTTCTTTGCCTATCTACTTGTTCTGTTTTCACTCGGATACCTTCCTCAATTAATAAATTCTCTCGAACTTTGTTTGAACTTTCTTTACTCTTCTCTTCCTGTCTACGTGCTTTTTCTGTACGTCTATGAGATTCTTTACGCCATAACTCGACGGCGTCTTTCTGTGACTGTCTGACTTTCCTTTTCCATAACTCTTCCTCGACTTTCATGATGCACTCTGCATCCCAGGTTCCCGCTGCGGGCCACCTCTGACTTTCTGGCAATCCCTTGGTGTAGTCTACCCATAAATCAAGAAATAATATAGCGTCTAAGCCATGTTTGTGATACATGAAGTGCCCTGGAGTATCCCTAGGAGGAATAGGGACGGCTTCTTCGAGTACCCCTTTTCTAATAGTGATCTGTCTTAATTTCGAAAAGAGCGGCATATTGACAACTGATCCGATACTTAATCTTGAACGCACTTAATACAAAAGCACAATAATGAACAACCATTCATACCACAATATGCAGGACGTTTAACACATTAAACATTAAACATTAAACATTTTTAACCTTTAAAATAAACAACAATGATGATCGTCTGCATAACTAATCACCAAGCATAATTCTTGACACTAACTAGATACTTCGGAATACTTGATATACTGCTAAACAGTACAGATACACTGCTAAAACAGTGCAGACCGGATTTGTGTACCCAAACCCGTCTTGACCGGCACAACCTATGTGCACGTCAGAAATGCCTCCCCAGTAATGGTACTCACCGGGTAGCTTCGGAAACGGAAGGCCTCGGTAACTTGAACTTGAACCGGACTGGACTCGACTCGACTCGTCGGAAACTGGGCTTGACTTCGAACTGGTGGGTCTCTGTATACCTCGGATCTTGCTCTCTCAGCTAGGCTCTGGTCGGGATACTTCGCACTTCTCACCGCCTCGTCTGGGTGTTGATCGCAGTCTCAGTCGCCCCCGCTTGACCGGAGGGAGATACAGGAAATCCTGCTGGTACGCGTTATTGTCCGTCCAGCTGTGGCAGGAGACCGGGCCTGCAACTCACCGCCGGCGCGTGAGATGAGAAAGTGTCCCTGTTCGGGCGCCATCATGTGGTAAATAAAATTCCTTTACCTGGACTGAATTTGATACAGAAACATTATAAAATAGCTCAGTAAAATGAGAGGCAGAATCCGTGATATTAGAGGTTCGGAATGGGCTTTATTCCAGTGATCGATTATAATCGGATGCTCCAAGTTCCATCACCACGGGGGTTCAGGAAGTGAAGTACATACTTTATTGACAAGAAGTAACTTTTATAGTACATACATTACAATGAAGCGAATGCAGTAGGCGTAACAATTGATAAGGAAAATGACGATTTATCTGCGTAACCAAAAAATGGGTGTAATAAAGAGTAAAAAGGAACATAATTGGTTATGATGTCATACATAGGTGGATCTATAAGATAATACTTGGCCTAGATGCGCGCGCAGCAGCATGACGTGTAATTGACGTGTAACTAGGGGGTGAAGGGGACTTGACATTTAGCTCTACATGTGGAGACAAAAAGTCTGGGGGGTCAAGTCAACCTAATCCCAAATCATATCTAACATCCTATGTTTAAAGAACTATGTTATCCACAAAAGAAGGACTCTCGGACAGAATCTATTCTATACTGACTGTGCGTGCGTGTACAAGCGTCTAAGTGTCTACACTGAATGCGAGGGGGTAGGAATATTCCATGGTAACAGGGCTATGAATTACTTGCATGAGGACAGAGAAGCCGGGCCTTTTGCTTGGTAACTGGAAGAATGTTTACTTAAACTACTAGGCAGGAATGCATCGGCTGAGGGGGAAGCAGATAATTCGAAGGTGAAATACAGTTCTTGGCAGAGAATAGGCTGATGTCAGGCTTCGTGAGCCGCGCAGAGAATGAGACAAAGTTCATGGTCACAGATGCAGGCTCAGACTGGAGCTTTCAGAGGCAGAAGGCAAGAGGAGTTTTGATGACAGAATCAGGGCCTACTTGCCTGGACTGTAAAATGGCATAAGTGAACCATATAAAGCCGGTGGCCTTTCATATTTAGGAATGGAATATCCGGCCTATTCATGGCGGATCTGACAGAGGACATGTTGACGGTGGACGCACATGTATTTGCGTCTTCATAACTGGAACTGGAGGGAACATACATGTACTTGTGACATGCACATAGAACCGTTGGGGTCCAAGATAGGGGACATAACTGACCAGAAAAATCCATTCCATTTCTTCTACACCTTGTGTTTGGCACCCTATTTCTTAACTTATGTTTGTCTTGCCAGCTAGCATGTTGTAGGTTTCTGGACGTGACGCCGTCATGAGCACAGCTCGCCCCTGACTCATGACGGCGTGGTTCCGTCATGAGCATGGCGGCGCCACGCTCACCCCTCACCGCCCCCCCAGCGCTGCGGCGGAATTCGCGCCGCAGCGAAGGGGTTAAATGAACCTGAGCTCCCCACTTATAGTTTGGCGCAGAGCAGGCAGGCTTAACTTAAGGCAATTTGTAAAGTATTTGTGCAACAGACACACAGTAAGAAAATAAAAACACCACAAAAAGACTCCACACAGGTTTAAAATAAAGAGAATATATAGTGCTTTGAAATCACCTACATTCAAAGGTTACTTGAGGTAGAGAGGGACTAGTCCAGATCTATAGTTCAGGCTGCCCACGAGGGAGAGCAGGCTGGGTATAGTACCAAGACAGGTCCTGATAAATAAATATATTGCTGGAGCAAGTGTCAACATCGAGAACCTACTGTGTCATCAACGAGCCTCGCAAAGGGGGTCGTACGTTGTCATTAAGCTCTGTTGAAGTGAATGTAATGCGTCATCATCAACCCACACAGAGCATCGCTCTCAAGCCTCACAGGTTGTGGAACAGCTGTCATAGAGCAGCCTCTGCATCACCATTGAAGGGCGATGCAGCGGAATTTGTCACACAACCGAGGCAATGCACAGTTTTTTGCAGAAATCAGCTGCAGAACCCACTTCTGAGGCACAGGACTGGATGGCGCACCTCAGGCAAGGATAGGACTCACAAATGGCAGAGTCCAGCAGCACTAGGAGGTTTTCAGGAAATCTTTTGAGTCCCTGAGACTTCGGAAAACATGAAGGAAGTCATTGGAGTCAGTCTGAGTTCATGTGAGATAGGTCCAGTTCTTTGTCCTCAGCAGGGTAGAGATCAGCAGGCAGCTGACAGCTCAGCAAAGCAGAGAGGCAGTTACTCAGAACAGTCAGTCAAGGCAAAGTGGCAATCCTTACAGCACAGCACTCTGTACTCCAGCAGAGTGCTTCCCAGGTCTAGTCGTATACTGAATTGATATGGTCAGAGCCCCAGTACTTATACCCAGAAGTGCTTTTGATGTAGAAGGTGACTTCAAAGGAGCTCTCTGAAGTGCAGGTGCTAGGTAAGAAATAAGGAGGAGGTTACTAGTCTAATGCCTAGGGTTCAATTTCACTCTTTGTTCCTCCTGCCACATTTCTTAAAGGAGTGTGCCTGAGATGATTAGATGGTTGCTTTTGCCGGTGGTGTAGCCCTCAAAGCAGCCACAGCGACTGAGCAAACTTCGGGATTTGGGTTTTGCCCAAGTTTCGGAGGCATCCTCTCGCTGCAATCTGCCCATTTGAAATCTGTCTGCATTCATATGAACTTTGTCTACATGGGTGATGAGAGCTATTAGTAATTAGCCCTGCTGAACTTTTTTTTATAAAGTAAAACCCTGTTTCAGTTCAGTCAGTGAGGCCCCAAGCAAAATGAAACCTTTCCGGTTTGTTGCAGAATAGCATTTTGCATTCGCTATGCTGATCTGCAATATTCGTTTGAATTGTACAAAGGCTTTGATCATACCAAACCCTGATTACATTGATATAGTGGTATAGGCAAAGGAAACAATAATATGGAATTATGATTGCCCAGTAGGCTGTCCAAAAAGTAGTCCATGTGTTCTATATGTCGTTGTAGGTGCAATACCGCAATCCTAGATTTGGATGGTGCTGTCTGCGAAGGTGAGTTTAGCCTTCTCCTGAGAGCCACCCTTCAGTGAGAGATCGACTGTAGGATGAAGGTGATGCAATGAGCCATTCAATAATGGATAGACAGCTTAGGCACTTGGATGAAGGAGTGGGAGGTTCTCAGTATGATGTAAACCTAATCACCCAATACATTCATATCACATTATAGGATTTATGGCCCTCCACACAAATATAAATCTACACTTGCTGTTTCACTACTAGTAAATGTACTCTTGAACATTTGAGTAAATTTATTACGTAGGAGTATTCTCATAATCTGCATGTAAATCTACTCAAAAGTGTAGACTTACATGGCTCTACGCCCCCCCCCAAAACAAGAGATAGTGTGAAATTTAAGAGTGTAAAGTACTACTATCAAGAAGGAGCAGTAGTCAGTTTAGCACTACACATAGCCAACCTCAAGCACAGCAAAACCCTCTCATAAAAACAATGGTGGTGGAGAATTAAAATAAAACCCTGCAGGATATAATGTTAAAATAAATAAATTATTTAAAATGGTTATGTGATATACTATATAATATATTATCTAAACTTCCCCTATACTTTACCAAAGGGAGATCTCCACACCGAATAAATTACATTTATTTATATTTTAAACTAGTTTACAACTTTTATTTAATTGATTATTACATCCTATGGGGTTCTATTTTAACTTCTTACATTGATTATTTTCTATGGGAAGGTGTTGCAGCGCCAGTGGTTGGCCAAATGTGGTGCTGGGCTTACTTGAGCTCTGAGTTATTATTACTCTGTGTAATAATATTTCGCTGTAGTAATGTAGTAGATTTGGAAGTGCACTTTGTGCACAGCAGGAGGTTTACTCTTCTGTGGGTGCGTGCATGCTCCTCACTAACCCCCCAACCTTTCTTAAATCCCTTTTTACTCCCTCTAATTGTAAGAACAGCCCTTTTTCCAGCCACTCCTCAGTTTCTTCCACCTTTACACCAAAGGACCTGATTACGAGTCTGCTGGTCCACGGGCCGCAAGACTCGTGAGGGTGCGGCAGTGTCCCGAACGCTAGGGGTGGGCAGAATTTGCGAAATTGACTTTCGCAAATTATTGCGAAATTGCGCAAAATCTCCGCGAGCATGCGGAACTTTCGTGAAGATGCGGCGATTGCTTTTCCCGCCCGTTAGCGATGTGTTTTTGCTTGTTCGCGGGGAAATATATCTCCAACTTGCCCATGCGGTCGCTAATGGGCGCGGCCATCTTGCTCACGATGCTTATTTCCTGTTCGCGATCGCAATGACGTGTTCGTGATCCCAAACTATCGCGGGATAGCGCGACCGGCTACCAACAATCCAACATCTTGTGGCATGCGCAAACAGATAGGAAAACTTGTCAGCGAACGCAGGGACCCGGTAAGTCGCGACTGCACACACGAGAACGCATTTTCAAAGTGCAAACAAGAAAAATACTTCCGTTTCGCGGCAGGTTGTGAAAGTTTTGACATTTTCGCGCTCTCCGCGGAACTCGAAAATGTCAAAATATCGCAAATTCCGCGAGCGGAACAAAATTTACCGCCCAGGCCTACCGAACGCCCTATTACGAGTAGGACAGTCGCACCGTCATTGCCCCGCTGCAGCCACCAGGGAACCGCTATTCTCTGGTGGTGTTGCAGTGGTCAGGAGCATCAACATGCTTGGTGGGACTTCCGTGGTCCCATCAAGCATATTAGGAGTTTCCTCTCTGCCATTGTTTTAATGGCAGTTCCTCCTCCATGAAAACCCTGGTGGAGAGGAAATAAAGGGGGACCTACAGAGCCCCCTTATGCCCATGCACCCTGGAGTACATACAGGGGGTCACAACATGTGCCCCCTTGTGTGCATGCACGCCAGTTAATGCACAGCATGGATTTTTCAGTCCATACTGTGCAGGAACTGTTTTTGGTGTTCCCATTGCGTGCCCATTTTTGGAGGCGCTGCCATGGTAACACCTAAAATAAGCATGAGCAGCCCGACCACAGGTTAGGCTGTGCAGCGGCAAGGCGGAGCTGGCACTGCATCACCAAACTCATAATCAGGCCCTAAGTAGTAAACTTATTTGGGTGAGAACCTCCTCATTGAAAATGTAGGAAAGAAGGAGATCTAAACTGTTAAGTTTGTGAATTGCTTTTTGTAGTAATTAGTACTACTTTAGTACTACTTTTCACTCTAGAAAATGAAGTCTGTGAATTTGGCCATATCATTTTCATTATTGGCTACATGGGTTACACCGTCCATGCCATGAATCTGTGAAGCCAATGCACATATATGTCCAAGGAAGTCACACTTGCTGATGTGTGAACAACTGCTAATATTTTTAAACATATTATAACAAATTTAGGGTTCCTGTGGCACACCTTCGTATATGTAATAGATCTATAGATATTCAAGATCAAGTGTATAGAAACTATAAAGGATAATTTTCCCTTCTTCTTTTTCACATTTAGACAAAATGCAATAACAGGAATTCAAAACATTGATTCAACACGATCCGATTTTAGTGAAGATCTGTATTTCTTTATTCTTGTCCGTGAAGATATTTCATTGTTTTCATAAAATATTCCCAGCACATTATAGCCAACACGTGTTTCGTCTTGTTCTAAGACTTTCTCAAGGCTGGAATAATAAACACACCAACATAAATATATAGGGCCCGATTCACAGAACTAATTTAAGACAAAATCCTAAATTTACTACCATTTTGGTATTCACAGAAGGCACTTACTCATTTTGGTATTCACAGAAGACACTTACTCATTTCGGTATTCACAGAAGTTAGTAGTCCTAACTTTAGGACTCCTAAATGCCTTCTGTGAATACCGAAAGTCTTAAAATTAGGATTTTTCTCAGTTTAGTAGTAGTATAGTTAGGACTCCTAACTTTAGGACTCCTAAATGCCTTCTGTGAATACCGAAAGTCTTAAAATTAGGATTATTCTCAATTTAGTGGTAGTAAAGTTAGGACTCCTAACTTTAGGACTCCTAAATGCCTTCTTTGAATACCGAAAACCTTAAAATTAGGATTTTTTTCAGTTTAGTAGTAGTATAGTTAGGACTTCTAACTTTAGGACTCCTAAATGCCTTCTGTGAATACCGAAAGTCTTAAAATTAGGATTTTTCACAATTTAGTAGTAGTAAAGTTAGGACTCTTAACTTTAGGACTCCTAAATGCCTTCTGTGAATACCGAAAGCCTTAAAATTAGGATTTTTCTCAGTTTAGTAGTAGTAAAGTTAGGACTCCTAACTTTAGGACTCCTAAACTGAGAAAAATCCTAATTTTAAGACTTTCGGTATTCACAGAAGACATTTAGGAGTCCTAAAGTTAGGACGCCTAACTTCTGTGAATACCGAAGTGAGTAAGTGTCTTCTGTGAATACCAAAATGAGTAAGTGCCTTCTGTAAATACGAAAATGATAGTAAGTTTAGGATTTTGTCTTAAGTTAGTTCTGTGAATCGGGTCCATAGACACACAAGGACAAACCCATAAAAAACTTTAAAACAACAAAGAAAACGTATCCATTGAGCAATGTGCCAAGGTTGACACAGGAGTAGTGGCATGAACAGTCATGATTGTAAATACTGACCAAGGTATAAACAATATGTATATATTATGCATTCAGTATTTTAACATTGTATCACCAAGCACAGAACCATACCGGAAAAAGTTGAAGTGTGATCATTGACAAAAAGTAAAGGAATGTGCAAACTGTTGAAGTCCCAAATCACCTAAAAACCACCAGTGAAACCCTTATTGGGTGCAACCAAAAACCCGAAAACATATGTATTAAACCTACCCTTTAAATATACAACTGCATATCATATAATAGTAGCAGCCCGAGATCTTTAACACATGATGAGCTTTGTAAAATGACTCATAAGTAGGTACTGGTATACCCTTCAGAAAACTATAAAAAAAATGTCAACCAAATCAGAACAATCCATATCCTTGTCCGGAAATGAATTGGACAAAATGCACCACATGAGTTAAAACAATAACTATATAGAAAATGTATCTACTTTCTCAGTAGTTTTCAGGTTCGAATCCCACTAGTGTATAAGAAGTATAACATGATTCACTCCTCGTAAATATTAGTCAACTATATCAGACCACTCCAACCCTTCTGAGTAAATCATCGTAATCCTGGTAATTCATGAACAATGTAGCTTGTTATTTCAAAACATAACTTCAAGTCACGAATGTGTGTTGTCATATAACAACAACAAACTCACATTTTCTTGCTATCAGCGTGTAGATTCTAGACTGATAACTACCATCCTACATATAAGATGATTTTATACAAAAATATACATTTATAGTGGAAACGCCAGCTCAATGTCCCCTAATCCATTAAAATACCGTACTTGGTGTTTCTATCAAAACGCCATGGAGTGAAGGGAAAACAATCTCCATCAATGATTAAATGGAGTTGCATCCATTCATTTTAAAACTACCAAATCTTAACACCCGTGCCATGGATACAATTATAAACACAGAACATCCTATATTAATGAAACCCTCGATTACCCTATCACTACCTAATAAGGGCCATTTTTTTTCCTCTAAGTACACAACACTCACCTCTCACATGAAGACACAATTCGTCAAAAAAATGCCATTATCAGGCTTCCTGTATTTATCAATTTTTTATCAATGTTCCACGGTACAAATATGATAAAATGTCACCTGAAACAAAGATAACAGCATGCTTCTACACTGTTCTATGGCATCTAATTGTTTCAATAGGCATATCACCTCTTCTCAGCACTTACCGAACAAAAGTGAATGGAGACGCCGATCCGCGTGTTTACGTGCCGAAGGTGAAAATGAAATGCGAGAAACGCTCGTATTTTAAACGGCGCCTCCTTTAGTTTCAACCTGTCACATGACTTCCCTCCATCCCAGTGAGTAAAAATAGACAAAGGACATAGCGGAGACCTAAACAACATACCACAATGCAGCGCCATCTTGTCATGTCTGCAATCAAACGCGACCCCATCGTAACAGACAAGATACTAGCCGGGTTTGGAGCTATATTTAACTGATGCGACCTGCGCAAACATCTGAAATGGAATAAAATAGATGATATCACTGCTATTCACAAATAAAGTTTGTCACAATCCAAAGCGAGTCGACTTAAACTTTCAGGGCCATATTAGTCAGTGTCTTCACACTGTGGCCCTCATAAGCAAATGAGTAGAAACATGCAAATTAGGATAAATCGTAATAAAGAGTGAATAAAAGTTGAATAGAAAAGGACAGGAAAAGTAAAACACTGGTATAGATCAGTATCCCTTATAATAAATTCCAGATTATAATTTGACAAATGATCAAATATGTCAAAATAAACAATATATAAATCTCTCAATTGATTATTTTGTGGAAAGATATATGCGATCAAGATCGTAACAGATACTTAATGTATTGTTATCCTATTAAAACATCAATTCAATATATTCCTTAACAAAGTATGTATCACAAAAGTTAAAACAGAAAGCAAGAAACAACCAAGTATTGCAACACATTTGAAGAACAAGATCCATGATACATTAATACATGGATAAACAGTTCAATAACTGTTCATATGGGTAATCTTGCAGATAACTGGAGTCAGCAGCAAAAGACAGGACACAACAATGGCAGTTTACTCATGTAAAAATACATGCAGTTCTCGATCTGTGTTTAATCCTCTATCTACTGCCCGCAATTTAATAAGCCATTTAGCTTCCAGTATTCTTAGCATTGATGTCCTATCACCACCCGAGTATTTGTTTGGACCGCAGCAATCCCATGAAACTTAAGGAGCAAGATCTCCAAATTTGCATGCGCAGTATTATAATGGATTGCTAAAGAGTAATTCTCATTTATGATTTCGGATAGCTCTTATGTGCTCCTGTACTCTTTCTGTGAGTGGCCGTATTGTACTGCCAACGTAAATTAAATTGCATTGGCAGACAATACAGTACACTGTATACTTGGTGTTGCAGTTAATAAACTGCTATATCGTGTGTATCTGTTTGGTATTGTAGCAAAATTCTTTTTTCTTGTCATCAGCAAACTGACAAATGCTACACATGGAGCACTTGAAAAAACCCTTTGGTTTGCCAGGTAGCCACATGTTACTAGTAGCCTTTGTGGGATTATTAATTATCGAGGGCATCAAGATGTTTCTTAGAGTCCTACCTCTTTTATAAACAATCTGCGATTTTACTTGAAGATGGGGACCCAATCCAGGGTCTAATTTGAGAAGTTGCCAATATTTGTTCAAAGTGCCGAAGACTTGGCTACTGTGTGAATTACATTTTGTAATTAATGCAATGGTATCCTTGCCTCTCCTCTTTTGCTTATTCAAGTTCCTTCTAAGAAGTTCTGATCTTTTAGTTCTATTGATCTTGGTATGTGCTTTATTCAAAAGAGAAGGTTCATAGCCTCTTGCTATAAATCGCTCTTTTAGATTCAAAACTTCCTTTTGGAAATTCTCTTCAGTGCTACAATTGCGCCTCAGTCTAGTCATTTCCCCAAAAGGGATCGCCTGTTTTTGTGAACCTGGATGTGCACTTTCAGCATGTAGCACCGAATTGCAAGCCGTATCTTTCCTAAACAATTTGCATTCAAGTTTTCCATTGTCAACAAAAAGAGTTATGTCCAGAAAATCAATGCTTGTTTTGCTAAAACTGGACGTGAACTTCAAATTATACTGGTTTACATTTATGTATTCAATAAAAGCCTCTAGGGTAGTTACACTACCACCCCAAATCATGAAGATATCATCTATGAATCGACACCAATAAATGATGTGATTCGTGATTTCAGATGGACCTGATTTCCACATATGATGTTCTTCGAAGAAACCCATATAGAGGTTCGCGAAGGCTGGTGAAAACTTAGCACCCATTGCAACTCCTGAGTGCTGTTGGTACCAATTGCCATTGTGTTTGAAGAAATTGTTGTCAAGTGTGAAGCGTGTTAGATCAAGTATCATTTGGGTATGTTCGTAAAGAGTGGCATCTCGTTTAGAAAGGAAGTATGTGAGGGCTTCCACCCCTTTCTCAATGGGGATGCGTGTATATAATGCACATACATTAAAGGTGACTAGACTGTATTCTTCCATCCAAACTAGATCCTCAAGTTTGTTAAGAAGATCCTTAGTATCTTCAATGAACGAATGGAGATTGCGTACAATAGGTTGGAATGATATGCCTATAAACTCAGAAATGTGTTCAGTGGGGCCTCCTATACCCGATATAATAGGTCTGCCTGGAGGCACCGTGGCGCTCTTATGAATCTTTGGCAATGTATATATATAGGCTGCCATGGGAGTAGGGTTGTACATATATTTCAATTCTGAGTCCGACAAAAGGCCTGCACTATGCCAATACTTGACAATTCTGTCGATATGTGAATTAACCTCTAGTGTAGGATTGTTGGTGATCTTAGTGTATGCAGTACTGTCTGCCAGTTGACGATCAATCTCGGCTACAGAGTTGACACTGTCCATCAGGACAATGTTGCTTCCCTTATCAGCTTCTTTTATTATTACATTCTTGTAATTAGAAAGTTTTTTTAAAGCTAGTCTTTCTTCATAATTGAGATTATCAATGAATTTTATAGAAGTATTCAACAATTTGTCCTCTAGTTTGTATAAATCATCAGTGACTGCTTTATAAAAGCAGTCAATGAGATTGTCCGATTGTAAGACAGGCAAAAAAGTTGATTTCATTCTTAGCCCACCGTCAGTTGTTAAATCCCTTTCTATATCCAAGTCTTGCATTATTTCGCCTACACTGGGCAGATGTTCTAAACTGTCTTCCATTGATAGTAACATTCGCACATCTTGGATATCTTTAATTGTCTGACCACTCTTATTTGCAGTATATAAAGGTACCGTACATATTTGTTTATTTGCATCAAAATACTTTTTTAATTTCAATCTGCGGACAAATTTGTACAAATCAGTATGTATTTCAGTAAAGTCTGGTTTTGACATGGGGCAAAAACTTAAGCCTTTTTTTAGAACAGACAACTCAATATCAGTTAATGAATTTTGCGACAAGTTGACAATAGATACATTCTTGGATGATTTTACTTCTTTGGATAATAGGGTACCATTATCCCTCTCCGATGTATAACCTTGTACACTATTCACTTCCTTTGCTCGCGTGATACCGATCTGGTAACCCTTTTGTTTTGATCTGTTTCCGTTCATTCTACCACCCCTTCTTGTTCTTTTCCTCCCATATTTTTCCTGTTGAATCCTGATTTCGTACCCTTGCGGTACCTTTCTAGTTCTAGTAAAAAAGGAGAACTAGAGACAATGTTCTCAATTGTACCTAAAGATGATGGGGTTTCACTTGTTGCTTCACTTATGTCGCTCACTCCACTTGACAGATCTGATTCACTAACAACCAAAACAGTATCAGCTCGCTTATCCCTCAGACCAGCAATACCTGTTCTAGGTTTAATATCGTAAATTATTTTGGCAAACCTGAAAACTCTGCCATTCTTATAGTCTTTTTCATCTCTTTTAAGTTTTCTAATCTTCTTATCCTTAATATAGTTTTGGCGCGAGCTTAGTACCTCATTTAGTATCTTATAGTTTTTATCGGTGGCCTCCGCTACATTCAGTTGTTTGATTTCATCCTCTATTTCTTCAATTTCACTGAGCAATTTAGCTCTTTTGCGTTCTGCATGACGGATAAGTATGTCCATCATGCCAAAGGATGACCCCAGTATTAGGTTCTCCCACTCCACCAAAAGGTCCAGGTCAAGATCTTCAAACGTAGGGAAGATGATAACCCTAAGTCCCCTAGGGATTTGCTTGATCTCAATATATTTTTTGAAGGTGGTTAGATCCCACCATCTTGACAGCTCTAATTTACGCAACCTTTCCAGTTCTACAAAAAGCTGTTTGAGTCCTTTGGGTTTATCCTCCTTACTTGTGAATTTTTTATTTTGAATCCCCTTATTGGAAAAGATGTCATTAAAAATCTTGTCCCTGTCATCTTCGAAATTCGCCATCCTATCTTTGGACGAGTCAATGTAAATTCTGATAAGTCTCCTTAATCAGATCACGCACGCAAAGGAACTGAAGTGCAAGGATTCACCTGAAAAGTTACATTGAAGCAAAGGTGGTGGTGTTCCCTAAGGGAAATATCCGCACATTCAATATGACATTCAATTATTGTTTTTGTAAAGCGTGTATAAGTGATATCATTGGGTGCTCTACCCTAAAAGAGCCTACTACCCAAAGACTCTAATAGCACGAAAAAAAGAAATTTCCGTGCACCAACTTATTATACCAAATTTAGGGTTCCTATGGTACACCTTCGTATATGTAATAGATCTATAGATATTCAAGATCAAGTGTATAGAAACTAAAAAGGATAATTTTCTCTTCTTTTTCACATTTAGACAAAATACAATAACAGGAATTCAAAACATTGATTCAACACGATCCGATTTTAGTAAAGATCTGTATTTCTTTATTCTTGTCTGTGAAGATATTTAATTGTTTTCATAAAATATTCCCAGCACATTATAGCCAACACGTGTTTCGTCTTGTTCTAAGACTTTCTCAAGGCTGGAATAATAAACACACCAACATAAATATATAGACACACAAGGACAAGCCCATAAAAAACTTTAAAACAACAAAGAAAACATATCCATTGAGCAATGTGCCAAGGTTGACACAGGAGGAGTGGCATGAACAGTCATGATTGTAAATACTGACCAAGGTATAAACAATATGTATATATTATGCATTCAATATTTTAACATTGTATCACCAAGCACAGAACCATACCGGAAAAAGTTGAAGTGTGATCATTAACCAAAAGTAAAGGAATGTGCAAACTGTTGAAGTCCCAAATCACCAAAAAACCACCAGTGAAACCCTCATTGGGTGCAACCAAAAACCCTAAAACATATGTATTAAACCTACCCTTTAAATATACAACTGCTTAGGAAAAGGAGTTGGGGAAAAGAACAGTCTTTGTCCCTGCACCACCCCTGAGAAAGAGAATGGCCGTACTTTGGTTCGAGCATCAATGTCATGGTGTTTATGATTGTCAGTGACAAGCTGGTAAAATCCCTTCTACAGGTGGACGGTGAGTGTCAGTGTATACTTGTGGCTTCACTGTTAATTTGACCACAAACAATATTATCATTTACGTTGCCCATTACACTTTTCAGATTGTGAAATGGTAATTATTTTACAGTGCAAGGAAAGGTGCAACGTTTAAATAAATAAATGTCTGAATCTCGATGTTTGGGATGAGGAGTAATTGCAGAAAGTAAGTGGCTATTGTGCAAGAGGGGTGCATTGATCAAGTGAGGTTAACCTTTGAGAGCAATCATTACATTTTTGGTGGCTTCCTCTTCAGGGAGATGGTATTGGGTACAAAACACATGCGCATGCACAGCGCACATCAATGCCAACACAAACTAGCTTTGGCAAATTTTAAAAATGTGTCCTATTGACTTTGCTAATGCTTGTTTTGTTCAGCTACCTCTCTGACTCATCTACATCAGTTAGATAACATGCTGGGTAGAGAGAGAGAGACTTATGGTCCTCCTAGTCCAGTCTGGTGGCAAACAAACACTGCAGACATGGGACAGATTTACAAGCCCTTCGCGCCACTTTTGCGTCACTTTCCCATAAGGCTTATTTGCGTCAGAACACCCACCATACATACATTATAGCTGGTGCAGGTATAATGTGGCTCAGGGGTTTACAGAGTGATGCATCTACCTAGATGCGTCACTTTGTAAATATGACGCAACATGGCGCATTCTTTACATTGCTGGTGCGTCACAAAAAGTGACGCACTGGGGGCGCAAAAGTGATGCAAGGGCTCATAAATAAGCCCCCAGTCTTAGTTTCTCTGATACGGGCACTTTACACAGGATCGTTGTTCGTCTTACATGCGCACGTTTTATTGCTGTACTTTTTCATAACTGTATACTAACTATTGTATTTGTTGAGCGTAAAGGTAAGGCCAAGTTTTCCAAATAAACGTCTAAATTTTACTCTTTGAGGCACAGTGTTGATGTTTTGCAAAATCTTTGAACAAATAAATCTATATATTGAAGAATCAATGTATAAATATCAGCTTACATTTGAAAAGCTCACTTTGGTACGGTTCTTCAGATTTTCCTTCAGATCCTCCTCTTTTTCCACTCTCTGAAATTTATAGGAATTTGTGTGTGTAACTTTCACTTTATTTTCATAATTGTTACCATTCAAAGGTAAATTTATTTCAACTAAAAATATACATTAACTCCGTGGAGTATACAGACTATTGAACAATGCACCGGTTCTTTGTGTAAGAAACTTTCAGCTCTGTGAAAGGTGTTTTGATTAGATTTCCTTGTCTACTGAGTCATGCCACTTCTGTAAAAATAGGCAGAAAGTAGGATAAGTAGTTCTGAAATGTGTTTTTAAGGCACCATTTAAAGGTCATGCTGTCAGTTCCATGTAATGCCTTAATGGAGATAACTGAGTCATTATTAAGTTCTAGAACAAACTGTGTTGTGCATGACATTTTAGTCTTTGACTTCAAGAAAAGCTCTCGGTTGGACTCTGACACGAGTTGATGCAAAGTCTATTTATGTTGCAAAAGCAGCCTGTGTCTTAGTCTGTAATCAGCTCGCAATATACAAAATGAGTTATAACAGGGTGAACTCTATAAAACTCTGAATTTGAATGGGTGTCACACAGAAATATATAATTTAATGGCGATGTAAACACAGGGGCCCTAACCGTCTGAATTGGGCGACAATCAGATGCACTCTTTCTGAGTAGTAAGATATTATTATATTAATATACCATGAAATATGTTAAAACCAGCAATTAATTCCCTCTCTGCACACTAAGTCCCTAATTATGATGATACTGGGAAAGCCTCTGACTGCAGGTAGGAGGCTTTCAAAGTTTCATCATCTGTTTCACTTTCTATAGCTGCATTACGATGCAAGCGGTCAAAAGTGAAACCGGCCCGTCATTCCGGCTGGATTCCGACCGGCTCAAGGAGCCTATCGGCCAGTCGGAGATCTGCCAGTAATCCCTATGGATGGCATTTCCGTCGTAGGGATTTCCGACATGAAAAGCCTGTCACAAAACGACATTGGTAGGCCCTAGCTAGGTCCCCCTCACCCTGAGGCCACTGGTTAGGGGCTGAGGGGACACCCATGGTGTCCCCCTAGTAATCCCTAGACCGTGTGGCAGGACCCTGAGGTGCCTGCCACACGGTCCAAGGATGAACAGATTCTCCCATTTGTCTATGGGAGCTTGTGCTACGGCTGGTTTACTGCCCCAGCACAAGCTCCCATAGAGAGACGGGAGTATGTGACCACACCATATGCGGTTTCATTGTAATGCTGTGGTTGGGGCTGCCGACCGGCAGTCGGTCTGTCCCAATTCTGCAAAGCCGGCATTGTAATTAGGCCCTAAGTGTCTGCACCTAAAGTTAATAAGATTATTACTACCTGTCTGCAACTCTTTCCTTTTCTGGCAAGTGCCTGAAGAACCAGTCATTGCAGCTATGGCAGCCACCTTACCACAGTCTGCTTCTGTCATCCCAGTCTAAACCTAGCCAACTCCTCCAGTACATATGCATTTAGGTGTCTTCTGCCCTCATCCTGAAAGATTAATAGGTCTCTGTCCAAATGCTGGTGCAGAACAAATCTTATTTTACCAATTCTCTATTGACATTGATCTGAGATGACCATGGCAAACGTGGATACTGAGTACAAAGGACAGAAAGTGAGCGGAGTCATTACAAATTGGGAGTACAAATATGTTGCAATGGGAATGCTGGAAAGTATAGACATAGGACGTCATAACGAGAGTCTCGATAATTTCTGATGTGTGTGATGACTCCTCTTTACAGCACGTATTGGATTTATAAGTTTGTGGTTTTAATTACACCCAGTACTTACTGGGTGCAATATAACTTATCCCCTGTTAAATTTTGGCAGGTCAAATCTACGAGAATTGAAAGGTTGAAGACATACAGAATTTTATGCCCTAAGAACTTAAATCAGAATGATACTCCCCCTTTTAGGAGAAAATATGTAGTAGGAACTATTTAACAATCCTGATAAATAATGTATCCCATAGTATCTTTATTTATCTGGTACAATAAATAGCACATTTCTGGTGGCTCATATTGAGAACGGAGATGCCACACTGCACGTCATACGTGATATCATCAGTGATGGAAGGAATAATCTGGATCATCTGGCTGACACCACAAAGAAAATAATCAAGTCAAAAACAACTTCTGCTGTAACAAAATTCTGACAGCTAAAATAGCTATTGTGAACTCTTTAAAATAGTCAAAGTATTTACTTTATTCTCGTTAATCTTTTCTCCTGGAGACCAATTACATGAAACGGTTGACCATATACCCAAATTCTGTAACACTAAAGAAACTACAGTAAGAGGTATTATCTAAGTGACTGAAAAATGTAATATTATTTCAAATACTTCAGAATTTCTAACTGAAAGGCCTATTGTAATACCAAGGGATAGTACTATACCAAAACCTCCAAGATTTTGAAATGGCACTTTTACTTAAGACAGCAAAACGTTTTAGCATTTTTAGTAGTGTGTAGTGGGCTGGTGTAGCATTATCCACATGGTCCATTATCAATACTTCCATTAAGGAATGAGAGGGACTCCCCACCTTATAACACCATCATTGAAAATGCTGCATTTTGAACCCCAAAAACAGAATTGCTTCTGCCCCCACAGAATGGTTCCACATGAGTAGCAAATTATTTTTTTTAAAGTCAGAAACAACTACATTTTCAACATTATATGAACATGATTATGGATTCCATCAGTTACACTCTCGTCTACTGCAATGGACATAATTCACTCTTCTGAATAACGTGGTCAATATCCAACATATCATCGAGCAAGGCTGCCTGGCACATCTAGTCCTTCTGTATTTGTAGATTGCATTTGCTATGGTGCATAATCCGGTGCTCTTTGAACATCTTTACAAAATCAACGCAGTTTAAGGGAGAGAACTTGATTGGTTCTTTTACTTTCTACACTAATGTACTACCATGGTGCATCTGGACTGTACACATCAGTTTTTAAAATACTTTGACTCGCCCATAACTACTAGGGTGTGATTAGCCATTGGCATGCAGACCTCTGGTCTCTTTAACTAGCCAGAAATTATTACAAGCATTGAAATCTTCAATTGAATTTTCACAGTTATTGCTCCACATCACTCTAAGAATTAATGGGAAATGGTTTTGTGCCTGCCTCCTAAATGGCTTAACAAGCTTCCACTACTCTATTAACATTCAGGTTTGCTCACAAAATAACATCTCTTTCTTGAGTTCTGTGTCATTCTCTTGGTAGCTGGAATGACAGTATTTATAGGCATTTGAACATATTGAGCTCTATATAAATTTCTTCAATCAATTTATTAATCAATAAAGTCACTGGAGATTTTATATGTGCTACCATTAGTGATTAAAATAATACAGAGCAAAGCTATGTGGCCTCCCATTGACCTACAGGAATATGACTCTGTTCCACTAGTTAACTGAAGGGCTTCTGAAAATGATGAGAAGTGCGCTACCTAAATTACCAGGCTGATTCATAGTTTTGTTGTCAGATTCTCAGTTCACCAATGCAGAAGGTCTATAGTCCTTAGCACAATGGCAGCGGGAATTTTGCCCCATTTAAGGTTCTCTGCCTTGGCAGCATCACCTCCAAAGTGGCTATCTCCATATCGGAGAATCCACTTGGGAAAGAATCGCTGGTGGAAATGTCTTCGGGGGAAGGTGATGAGGAAGGTGGCTTGTGCTATTTCCACTGCTGACCGTGACTGTTGGAAATGTACCTCCTAAGCTGGAATATTTCATTTTCTTTTTCGTTTCGTAGTTGCTAAAAAGATGACTTCCATGGAAGTCAAATACAAATATAGATGTATACATGTTATTAAAGAATTGTGAAAATATATGCAACTGAATGTAGGTCTTCATGGTAGCTGAATTATTCAGGATTTGCAGTTCTATTACTTTTTTTTTATTAACAATAATGATATCCAAAAACAAGCAGACAATGCTTAAGTACTATTCTGCTGAAAGACGAAATGCACAAATTACATATCTGTTTTTCTTTCAGAATTGCCTTCCAAGCACAGACATTCAATAGCACAGATATCCCCCTTGTAAAAATGTTAATATTTATGGTAAATCTGTTACTTGTTAAAGTGTGCTACCGGACTGCCTGAAAAATTTCCAATATACCTAAAGCCCAGTTTAGGACAGCTTGTATCACCCTCAAACCTGTACATATGTCATTAATTCCTATTTGGCTGACAAATTGACAGTTGTGAAAAAAAACTTCAGATTTCACTCTGACATTGCCAGCACTGGCACTGGGGATTGGTACATTTGAGAATTAAATCAGCAGCACCTACTCCGCTAAGGCTTGGGCCGGCCAAACAGTCATGCGCACTTTGCATGTTCCCCACCAGGCTGTAATGGACAGCCTGGAGAGGAAAATGCGCAGGCTCCCAGTCCCTGTCTGAGTGCCAAACCACTGCGCTCAGACCAATCACGATGTTGCTGTTATGGTGACAGCAGCATCATGATTGGACAGGACATGAAGAAGATAAAGAGGACAGAGGAGAAGCAGCAGCCGGCCGCAGCAAGGTAAGTGCTTTTTTCTTTTCCATTCCCCCTCCACCTCCTGCCTTCCCCGCCCCACCACCCAAAACTGTTAGCAGCCACTACTGAATGTAATACTGAATAATTTCATTGCATTGGAATCCCAAAATAACTGAAGACATTACAATATTACCAAGTCTGACCACCATGTCATAAGAAACCTGGAAAATCCCAACATAGTCATCAAGCAGGCACACAAAGGTGCAGGCATCATAATCATGAACACTGACACTACCTAAGTGAGTGCTTTAACTACTGAATAACAGGAAGAAATACCATCCTTTGCCTGGAGATTCAGTGATAGATGGACCTTTTCAGCACCGCTAAAAATCTGGTGGCTCAAGCAATGGGATCATGGTAAATTTTCCAAAAAGATGACGAGTTTCTAGTTACGGAAAGCTCACAGACACCAGCTTATTACTTTGTACCAAAGATGCACAGAAAGGGCCTCCCTCCACCTGTATGCCCAAAAGTGTCTGGAACTGGTTTTGGCCTGGAACCGTTATAAAAACTGGCTGATAGCTTTCTGAGAGAAAATATTGGAAAGCAATATTCTTATACCCAAGATACCACCAATGTATTTATTACCCTAGATGGACTACAATAAGACCCAAATACACACATTCTAGTCATACTGGTAGCAAACTTACTGTACTCCAGTATCCCACAGGAAGCTACAATGCTTGCAGGAGAGAAAGCACCAGCACTAACTTCCTCAGATTGGTTCTACAGCTTTTCACCATCTTTGGTATTAAAATCTCTTGAATTATCCCTCACAATGACCTAACTTAAGTTGGAATAAGATTTGTTGTTGAAGGTCTCCAATACTTGCAGCAACATTTGCATCAAGTCTGGCCTGCATTTAGGTGCACCTTTTGGGTGAACATCATCTACCATGGGTCCAACCCATTAAGAGAGAACCTCTTTGAGTGAGTAAACAAAGTGTAGATTACATTTTCCATACATGGGAAAGCATTGGACCATGAGCTAAAGGAGTTCTTGGCATGGCTGAACATTCAAGATTCTCATTTACACTTTACTTGTATATTCAGCAACATCGAGATTTCATTTTGGATCTAAACATTAAAATAGAAAATACCACACTAACCACCACAGTACATCAGAAACTGTTAGATAGGAATTATCTAGTACTTTGCAGATCCTTCCAACTCTTGCCTGCTGATCTCATCAATCTCTAAAAGATAGACCATACCCACCTACAGTTATATGGTAAGCATACAAGAGGGCTTTGAACACATCTAGCTCCATGTTACTGGAAGCATCTGCCAAAACCCAACAAGAATGCATTATCTTTGTTACAGCACTTATTCCTTTGGCCATCAAAATATGTAATATAACCAGGAAGCATTGGCACTTTTTCAGAACTGTGAGGGAACAATAAGCAAACCACAATTTATGTTTAAAATATCACCAAGTCCATTCACAGACATTTCTAAATACAACAACCCCTGTGGAATTTACCCCAACAGTGGGCCCAACCCCTGCAGTAATTGCCATGTATGCCATTAAACTAGAAATGGACAGAAATTGATGCAACATGCTTAATCGAGTGCAGTGCCACATTTGTCATCTATAGGCTCCAATGCATCTGCCACTTATATTATATAGGGATTACCACACTGACGATTATACTTAGAATAGAGAAGGATATCAACAAAATCAAGAATCTAAATATTATTACTAATTTAGCATCACATTTCATTGAGGGTAAACATCGCCCCATTGATTTACGTGAACGACTCTGGAAAGTGTTACTCCTATGGTTCATCGAACAGAAAATCTACTACAAATCATTAAGCCAAATTGATTTCAGTCAATAAACAATGACACCATTGAATGGAATCGACAATCACACAAATTAGATGTGCTAGTTAGATTACATTTCATTATTATTTAAGCACACATCTCAGATTCTGGCCTTTTCCTATCAAAAGCACAGTAGCTGCACATAATCTCTTTCAATAAGGTTTTTTAAATCTGCTCACATGGGTCCTAAAATAATCCATATGACCCTGTCCCCTCCATCACCAAGCACCACACTTGAATTTACCAATTCGACTTTCTTCACCCTCAGATTGGTTCTAAGAGCACAGCGTTGAAATAAGGGTTCTAACCATATATTTTTCCAACAGCATAAACATCTATATAAATAAACATGCATTGGGAAAACCATTTTAATACCACCACACACCTATGATGCATTAGAAGCACATGCGTTTTGTAAACACTTAGACCCATTAGCTGGACACAGGCTTTACAAAAAAAGGTAGAAAAGTAATATGGTAGTTACCCGCCACTATGTAAATTAGAAAACAAACTAGTGCACTCAGTGGATGATGTCATCAGCGATGTCATCAAGGATGTAATTTGAGATGTCATGAGTGATGTCATAAATGATGTCATAGAACATGTCATGAGTGATGTAACATTTGAGGTCATAAGTTGTGCATGGAGGATGCACAAGTTATAGTCAGCTGTGCTAGCTATACTTGGTGAATTGCTGTATTATTTTTAGTACAAAATTGTAGTCTTGTCACTGACATATTCACTTACTAAAACGCTATTTTAACCTTTGTTTTTTTCAGTGAATTTCAAGGGTTTAGGGTTTAACGTAAAGTAATGTTTTATTACCATATGAAACACCAACCCCTTGCCATGCATGGCATTTGGGTTGACTGCCTTCGGCAAACCCCCCACATGCAGCCAACCTCATACCATGCACAGGTTTTAGTCGTACGTAGCGTGGGGTTAGCCGCAGGGTCTGCCTTGCAGCTAGGGCCTGCTTCCAACTCCCCGCAGGCAGCCAATCCCCTGCTGCATATTAATAATGCCAGTGAGTGCAAGTGAGGCTTTGCTTTCATTGGGCAACACACATTCAGCTTGAAAGGCAAACTGTATGACAGATGTCGAACCCTGTGGGGTTGTCAAAGGCTATACGCAGCGGGGGCTGACCACAGTGCTCGGCCTGCCACCAGGTCCTGTGGCCAAACCCCCAGCCGTCTGCCAGCCCCACACCGTGCGCAGCCTTTAGCTTGCACATTTTTCTGCGTGCGCAGAATAGGGTGCGCCTTTGGGCACTGGGAACTCCATCCCCCGGGGCCAAAACATATATATTAGGACAGGGTGGTGTGCAGCCCCCTCCTTGACCCATAATTGGTCCCAGGGAATTATGCTAATTTTAACCCCTAGTGGAGCATATGATATGCTCCATTCTTTCCGATCTGAATATTTTATTAGCAGGTCTTTCCAGTAAGCAGCTTATGCTGGAGACCTTTTTACTCTTATAACTCTATGTCCCAGTCCCACCTGGGGCACCCACAGCCTTGTGTGTTGTTGGGTGCCTTTCAGGAAGCCCCAAGGTGCCCACAGTCCAGCCAGCTTCCCTTGAGCACATGCATCTTCTGTGCAGGGCTCAGGAGCTGGCATAACTCTGGAACTGATCCTGCTCAGCAGGAGCAGTTTCTCTTCTGCTCCTACACTTCCCCTGCCCTCAAAGGAGCTGTGGTAGTGCGATGAGAGGCCTGCTCACTAGACCGTCCAGACATGGGCTCAGGGGCCAAGCAACATGCCCAGCCCTGTAATGACTCATTCTGTTCCGGGGAATTGAGTCCCCAGGATCATAAAAGGCATGCATCCTCAAGCAAAATGCAAGGGGATGGGATGCCAAGGGCCAAAATTGGGTCAGTGATGAGTGGTACCACCCACACACCCTCCCCATAAAAATATTACTAATGCGTTGACCCCCAGGAGCTGGCCCTCCTTGGGAAAATCTGCAGAATGTATTAAGAAGTGTCATACGCATTATTCCCTGCCTGGTCCATCCAGGGAATTGTCATATTTTGGGCCCCTTACAGCTGTTTTGTTCAATCTTGGGCTCATTTTACCTTTCCTTCAGGCATCCAGGCCTATGAAGGGGTGTTTTGCCTGTGAAGCTGGATTTTTACTGCTCCCTGCACCAGACTTGTCTTCTGCCTGAGCTCCTGGTGCTCTTTCCTTCTTGGTGGGTGATGTTTCTGGTTTAGATTCAGTGAGGTTGCTAGGTACTGGGAGATTCAATTCTAGAATGATGATTGGCACTGCGCTGCTGGTGCTGAATCTTTCATCTTGAATATATCAAATTCTTACTGTTGGATGGGGTGTTTCATTTTCTAGTCTGAGGACTTCAGAACTTATCCTTTTTCAATTTTGGGGTCATTCCCCTCCAGATTGCCAGCTTTAGTTAAAGTCCTCCTTTCACCCCTGTCCCAACTGAACAAGATTCTAGGACAATCCAATATGGTGATTCATGTTATCTGTGGAGACAGCTTCTATGAGAGCCTCAGCTCTGTCTGTAGCTGACACAGTCATCGGATCCTTTCCCACAAAAACTTCAAATGTGAGAGCCCTCGTGGGTTGGCTTCAGAGATATGGCCCTCCTCCTTTGTTTTTGTAGGCCTGGACTGTCCCATTCCAGCTGCAGGGCAACAAGCTAATTAACAGATGCAAATTTCCCCCCAACCCCTTACTTTCTCAGAAACTGGATCAAGCACGGTTAATGGCTCTATTGTGTGTGTAGGTCTTTTATTCTCCTGCTGGGAGCAGAGTAATTACCTTGGTCCTGTAAGGAGATACAAAGGCCCAGAATCTGATTATCAGCTGAGCTAGGGGAGTATCAGAATTCTTAAAGAGCCATAAGGACCATATGTATGATATAAGGAACTTTAAATTTACACTTGAGGTGAATATTTACCCCTAGGTTAATACATTGTTGGACCCTGTAGCCCTAAGTGGAGTGAAACTGTTAGTGTAGATTTCACTTATAGTGTTGTAAGACAGTTTACGCACCACAGACTAAGCACTACAGCCATAGACTATGAATTCCCACTCACATTATAAGGCCTAACCCAGGTCAGTAACAATCCTTGTAAATTTCTTTCTATGACAGGCTACCTGTGGGCAGATACTGTGCTGTAGAAAAACTGTAGTATCACACATGCAGCCAGCACATGTGCACACGTGTGTGCTTACATGTTCATGTGTAGCCAGCCCGGAGCATCTTACTCTAGTTGCACAGCAGTGGTCTTATCTTAAAAGGGGATCACTGGTGGTTAGCACACTCAGTTCAATTACCACGAACTTACCATGAGTGAGACTCAGATGGTAGACTTGTTCACAGTTAAATTCCAAAATGCACGCACTGGTGTTTAGCACACTCAGTTCAATTACCATGAACTTACCATGAGTCAGACTCAGATGGTGAGACTTGTTCACATTAAAATTCTAAAAGTCAGGCACTGGTGGTTAGCACTCTCAGTCCAATTACCGTGAATTTGGCATCATTGACACTCAGGTGGTGCGGCTGACACGCAGTAAAAGTCCAAAAACAGGATAGTCAAATGCAAAAAATCCAGGGGCACTGTTGGACTTGGCCCTTTTTGCAGGGTCATCCCAGAACTTTTTGCCTTCCTCCTGTATTGTTTCTGACCTGTTTTTGTTGGTTTTATGACTCTGGGCACTTTACCACTGCTGATCAGTGCTAAAGTGCATATGTTCTCTTTCTAAATTGATGTTATGGATTAGTGATTCCATGATTGGCATATTTGATTTACTTGTCAGATCCTAGTATAGTGCACTGTGTGTGCCCAGGGCCTGTAAATAAAATGCTGCTATTGGGCTGCAGCACTGATTGTGCCACCCACAGAAGCAGCCTGTAAAATCTACCTCTGGCCTGCCACTGCAGTGCCTGTGTTCAGTCTGGGACTGCCACGTCGACTTGGCAAGTGCACAGTCCCTAAACCTTCCCTTTTCTACATATTAGTCACCCCTAAGGTAGGCACAAAGTACCCCTGTGGGCAGGGTGCATTATATGTGAAAGGTAGGACATGCCCTGATGTGCGTGGCATGTCCTGATAGTGAAATACTGCCAATTTCGTTTTTCACTATTGCAAGGCTATCTGTGCCCATAGGACAGAATGGGGTGTTTGCTTATAACATCTTATAAACATAACTGACCCTAGGAACAAGATGAAAAAGTAAAGTTTAGTATGCCTGAACTCAGAATGTTAAAGTGCATCTTTTAGTGAGGGTGATTTTTACATTCTCTGTTTGAAAATACCACTTTTAGAAAGTAGGTATTTTCTTGCCTAACCATCCAGGGTGCCTCTGCTAGGTTTGTGTATTTCATGTCTGGCTTTTGGATGACAGGGGCTGGAGAGATGCAGCGGCTCCAGAAGTCTGATGAGTCAGAGCTGGGCTGAATAGGCCTGGTCTGCATTTGGAGTGGTGGGAGGAGAAGCACATTCACCTGAAAAGGGATGTGCCTGCCATCCACAATGACGGCTCCACCTCCCTGTGGTGTGTCTGGAGCCAGGGCTCACACTGACAATGGAGGTTGTTGTGCACTAGCAAAGTGCCCCACAGAAGTGGTTTTGGCTGGTTACAGATACTCTCTGCCTTGAGAGAACAAAGTATTTTGGTGTATAAAAAGAGGGGCCCAGACCCCAGACTTTTAGATCACTTCTGGGAAATCAAGAGGAACCTTTGCCAATGAGAAGAGCCGGATAAGCTGAGGAGGAATACTGCCCCTGTGCTGTTTGCTGTCTGGGGTTGGCCTGCAGTGGCTGCTTACTGCCAAGTAAAGGAGAGAAAAGATCTCCAAGGGCTTGAAACAGAGCTTGCCTCCTGTTCAGAAGTCTCAGGGACACAAAGACTTCACCACCAGCTCCCCTGAATTTCCTTGCTGAGATTTCCAACCTGCAAAGAGGTGCCTGCTGCTGTTTAGGACCTCTAGAGACTGTTTGTCGCTGGGAGCTGGAAAATCGACACAACATCGAAGAAGCGTGACGCATTCGCAACTGTTTCTGATGCATCGCCGAAGGAAGTGTTGCTGCGCCTGCCGCGGCGCGAGAAATTGCCGCAAGACGCATCGGGTGCAACGATCTCCGAAGTCCGAGATCACTGCACCGATCCCAAAACAAGCCTGCAGTGCGGCTGCATGGAGCCATGCATCATACCGGATCTATGCATCACATTGAGGCACCAAGACTGTCTCATCGTTGGGGGACGCAGTAAGAAACAGACGCATCAACTCCCCACGCTGTAATAAACCGACGTATCACCTCCTCTCCGATAAGGAACCGACGCATCACTTCCCCTGTGCTGCATTTAAGGAACCGACGCATCACCTCCCCCGAAACAAGGAACCGATGCATCACCTTCCCTGGGTGTAAGGAACCGACGAATCACCTTCCCTGCGGCCATTTTGTTTGTTTTGCGTGACACATCTAAGGTACTTTTGAGAAAAGTGTCACATTTACAACTTGCATTGAACTGAATTATTTCTACCATTTGAAAGCCACATTCTTAATACTGTATTGTGGATTTTTGTTGTTTGTTCTTGTTTTGGTTTAGATAAAGATTACTTATTTTTCTAAACTGGTGTGGTGTCCATTTGTAGTGCTTTCACTGTATTACTGTATGCTTTCACAAATGCTTTACACACTGCCTCTGAGATAAGCCTGTCTGCTCATGCCAAGCTTCCAAAGGGGTGACCAGGGGTTACTTTAGGAGTGTATCCCCCTTACCCTGACTAGAAGCAAGGGTCCCTATTTGGACAAAGGTACCTACCTCTGCCAACTAGAGACCACCATTTCTAACAGGGACTAAATCGGTGGTACCCATTTACTGCAAAAGTGAATAGCACAGCAGAAGTAAACATTAATATACATGAATTGCTACAGGCCCAGGTGTTTGTCAAAAAACTATTTAAGTAAAAGGAAAAATGTGCATATTTGAAATTCGGTCTGCCTGAGGACCTCATTCATTCGTTGTATTTGTGCATAATTCAGTGTGGGCATTTGTGGGTGGCGGTAACCTCATTAGATGTCCAAAAAGTGGCAGTTTCTTGTGTGACTTACACCTATGGCCTGTCCTGGTCCTTCTGCATTTCTGAATGTGCCTTTTGGGACTTGCAGTTGCACTTCTGTCATTGGCAGACTGGCTGTCTTACCATAATAGTATTATTTTGGCAAGCTGGTCGCCTGGTAGTGAAGGGCTGTGGCACTGAATGTTATTGTGTCCCTTATTAGCATCCACAAAAGTAAACATTTCTAATGATGGGTTATTCTTCCCACCTTATGTGCTGCAGATCTTACCTGGTAGTACCTGCAAGTCTCCCAAATGAATAAATGCAGACTTTACAAATGCACTTACACACAGATCCTGTATACAGTGTGTGTATTAGGGTTGCTCCAACCATCCCAGTCTGTGTCTGGCTTTTCCCATTAAACAATGAAGAGTGGGTCTAAAAGTCGAGGAATTAAAGTACTATCTAAACCTTGGACTGGATGGAGGTGCTACTCATGACATGGATCCACTTGTTAGGAATGATGTGCAAATCATAAATAAAAGCCATTACTTACTTCTCAGTGTTGTGGGGATATGAGGTTTCTCAGCTGACTTTGGTTAACCAAGGCATCCCTTATGTGCATTTGATTGAACGTCCTGTGTTCACGCTTTTGGTGGAAGACAAACAGTGTTGCAGTTATTTATACCTTCGTGATGCGCAAGGGTCATTTTTTAAACGTATCTCATTATGTTAACATGGTTTCTTGGCTCTACCGGCAAGAATGTGTCGCTCAAAGTGTCACACTGAGGACAATGAAATGTCGCACATAAGCACACTGAAAGAAGGAAATCTCACACTTCAGCACTCTGAGAACTTGGCAGCTATGCATCCCTATGAACGCTCCTTCTTTGGGACCATGACTCACTGTGACAGAGCGCCAAGAGACATCACGGGGCTGAGGTAATACAAAGACAAGACCATCTTGCTTTGTAATTCTGCCCGGCGAACTGCAACTCCTCAGCAATTGCTGCATTTTTCTGTTGTGGGAATTTAACACATGCCCTGTAAATTCTGTTCAAGATATTTAGATATTGGACGTTATCTCTAACACAGGAATTAATTAAGAGAATAGCTTCTGGTCCAGTACCTTTCCTTGTCCTCAGAAATTGCACCATGCTCTTAATTACTAACAGCAGCTTCTGTGAATATTAGTGGCACGTGCCATTTGCTGTATGTTCCAAATATAACCCTTGCTTACAACCAAGTACATCAGGAAATGCTGCCACGTGCATGTAAACCCGGACAGCACTTTGTTTGATTACTAACCAGACTTTCTTTCTAGTATTTTGAAAAGCAGAATTCAATAACACTCAGCGACACGATTTTGAAAACTTCACATTGTGTTTTATATCTAAGTATTTCAGTACGAGACAGGACACATTGACAACTGAACCAAGATGCTGAATCCATAAACTGCATCCACCTATCCTACATTTAAGGTATACCCGGTAGGCGTGGAAATACCTGAGTGCAAGTATTTTTTTGTGGAATACTTTTATAAATGTAGATGTTCACATGTGATATGGTATTTTGTGATAACTGCAAATGCCTGTATTGTTTATATTTTCTATTAGGGTTCAGGGTTGACACTGGTGAACCCCCCCCTTTGAAAATAGAACAGGGCATCCTTAGGGGTGACTTATGTGCAATAATAAGGGAGTTTAAGGCTCAGCAAGTGGTCTGAAATGCCAAGTCGAAGTGGCAGTAAATTGCACTTGGCAGGCCTGAGACAGGTCTGAAAAGCTACTTGTGTGGGTGGCACAATCAGTGCTGCAGGCCCACTAGTAGTATTTAGATGAAATGCCTTGGTTATATGGTATACCACATTACAAAGGACTTATAAGGAAATACAATTTGCCAATCAGGTATATACCAATGTCTTAGGGAGAAGCACATGCACTTTAGCACTGAATATTGGTGATAAAGTACACAGAGCCCTAAGGCCACCAAAAAGGTACAGCACAAATGGGAGGCAAGAGGCAACATTTTGGGGAAAAGACCCCCTTAAGGATGACAGGGATGACAGGCCCAACACTGTGTCATCAGGAAGCTTCAAGTGATTCCATCAATTAAAGCCAATACCAGCATCTAAGCACCCTTCCCATTTGCAGATTAACCAGCTGCACACATTTACATTTCTTTCAGGCAAGCAGGCACCCTGGCAAAAAGACGTGTATAGTTGTGGGACTCTGCCTCGGTTTCACAGCACAGGAGACTTCCTGCCTTACATTTCATCTGAAGCATTTCAACTCTCTACATTAATTGTCCCAGCATTATTGTCTTCTCACTTAAAGTAGGGGAACGTTTTTCCTAAATTAAAAAAGTATGGGCACGTTGTGCCCCTCAGATCCTGCCCACTTTGACCACTGTCTACAGGCAGCTCGGGCAGCAGGATAAGGTTTTTAACCGGTCTGTGGAAGCTGCACTGCGCACTGAGGAAACATCCTGGAGCACCTCTTTGTGGAGGAACAGGAGCACTCAATTTAATTGCAATCTCTTTTGGTTTGATTGTGGGCAAGCTTTAATAAGCAGGCGGCATAGACATGAAAAAAAGACTGGTTAAAAGGCTAGTGCTTTACATTTCAAAGGAACAAGACACATTGCATTGCACGAGTTCTACAGCAAAGGGCACACTTAAAGTAATACTTGCATGGTTAAAGGGGATATTTACTAACCTTCAACAATACGATTTTTTTCTTTTTAAACACTATCTAATTTCCTCATAAACAATATCACACTGTTTCCTCCTGAAAAATCTTTCTTTCAAAGAGACAAATCAAAATCTTGGTGAAACAAGCACTCCTTAAAGTTTGGTCACAGCATTGCTTTTAGGTAAAGTTTTTAAGTGAAACAAATCAGAATATTGTAGTTCTGGCAACACTGCGAATGTTAAATTTAAAGATGGCACTACATTTCTTAAGCAAAATGGAGCTTGGTGAGGATCTAGCCACGGCAGCCGGAATGTGTCAGCGCTTGAGCAGCAAAAGGCCTCAGGGCTGCTGTGCCTCATGCAGTGAGCCACCTGGACTTCCTATCCTGTGGCTGCCCTTCCCAGGATGTGGTATGTATGTACCTCCTCTGGCCAGGCCTGGCTAGAGTCCATAAATAAAAGTGGACTAAAGCGCTTGTGGTACTCTGCAGTGCTGACTGGCTCATTGTATGCAACAAGGGTATGGTATTGCCCAGGCACTATGGTAATTAGGCCTGGCCCTCACACTGTCGATGAGGGTGGGATAAAAGTAGCACTAGAGAAAGTGATGATCACCCCAGGTCCGGAGGTGCCATTCCTGTGCCTGGATGGTGATGGATAATTGTGCAGAGATAATCTGCCAAATCCTCAATCCTGCCAGCACACACTGCGGGACGATGCAACGTATTGGTCCGTACCCCTACCGATACCCAACATTGTGCGGCCAGCTTGGCTGAAAGTAAAGGGGGCACATACCACAAAGGAAGAATCAAGGCACCTGCCTTTTTAGTTGAGCACGGATTGAGCAGAGGGGAGCACTGAGACAGAGGCCCTCTCATCGGCAACTGTGGAGTGGCTGGCTTCAGTGACGTCCATGCCCCCTTACTGCAACACATGGATCAGTGAGGCTTTGGCAGGCAAAAGGAGGCCTAAAACAGCAACAATTATCAGGGTGAGTCCAGCCAATGAAAAATAAAAAGGAGCAGAAGTGTTTTGTGTGGATCCCTCTTAGAGCAGATGGCAACACTGTACCTCCAGGAGAGGTCTAAAGAAATACAACATTATTAAGGAGAAGCCAACGTGTCCATGAGAGACTGTGAAATAGGTTAGTCCAGCACACTGTCAGAGTGAATGAAACACTAGCAGTGGGAAGCAAACAAATTAAAGGCCCATCTCACTGAAAATAAGTGTGAATACTGTTTAATGCCAACCCCAAGTAACACGCTGCTCAGAAAGGCACATAAACATGGCTGATGAGAGCAATGCAGCTTCACAGCAGGGGCCTTAACAAATAAGAAACCCCCAGCAGCATGCGTCAATGGGTGTCCCAGAGCCATTCATTGAATTATTTGACCCCTGAGCCCCCAATTGAGAACCTGTGTAGGGTGATTGGACAATTATTTTGTCACCACATGAGAGAATGATGGTGCAGTAAAATGCTCCTTATTGCCACACTATGCCAGGAAAGAAATGAATAAACTATTCGAACATCTCCCAACACTGGTGCAGCAGGTGACTATGATGTGCCTGTGACAGCCCTGAATGCACATTTTGATCGGCAAATAAATCTGGATTTTGAGTGGTTTAAACTACATCAGGCTCGCCAGTGTAAAAATGTATCAATCAATACATTCTGTGTCCATCTCCGAGAGCTTACCAGCACATGCCTGGTGAATGATCAGCCCAAGGAGATAAGTGCTCAACTCATCCAAGGGTGTCAGAACAAGATGCTCAGAGGCCTCTTCTTACATCAACCCAACATCATACTTGATGACATCTTAATCATAGCAAGATTTCATGACCTGTCAGCTACAAGGGCCAGCGAGATGGACATTGCAATTACCCAAACATCAGTCAAAGCTCCAACCGTCAAAGTGAAATGGGCAGATGCGGTGTATACAAAAACAGAAATAGACAAAACGCACACGTTCAACATCCTTATGAGACGATTCTCACTGCAAGTACTGTGACCGTGAACCGTCTCGCACAAGGGCGCACATATTCAGACTGTGGAAGACTGAATCACTTTACAACAGTGTGCCACAGTGGGTTGAGGGGAAGAGGAGGCCATGGAAGGAAGGCACCAATAAAGGCGGTGCGACAATTGTCGTTGTAAGAAACCGAAATCAGGATGCAGCATGACAACCCCAACAGAGGAGACAATTGCAGGAAGAATTATCATTAGAAGATGAGGTGGAAGTTTTCCTCATATCATTCCCAGGAGACCTGAAATGCAATAGGCGACAGCAACCCACATTAATAGTAGAAGTCGCTGGATCGGAAGTCACAGTCCTCATTGGCACAGGAGCCTCAGTAAATGTAATGGGTATACAGCAGTACTGATTCCTCCGTCCCAGGCAAACGCTGGTCCCGTCACATACCAAGATATACACATATGGAAGACGGACCCCATTGCCTCTAAAAGGGCAGATGAAGGTGTGCGTGAAATCAAATGGCCAAGAACTACAGGCAGCATTCCACATCATAAATAAAGATCTAATCATTTTCCCAAAATTCTCCAGAAATACAGTATCTGATGTTGCAGTTTGGACATTATGTGTAACTGGTATAGGAATTTTTGTTATGAGATTAGTTACTCTAGCATTTATTATGTTACTTTTAGACTTAGATTTTTTTGATAAGGAGCCCTTCTTTTTCCTTTTTTTTGATGTGGGGCCTTGTGGTCGCGAAGTTACCGAAATCCTGGTTTCGTTTCGCAGTGTCTGCACTGGGGATAACGAATCAACCATCAAGACACCTTTTTCAAGTAGAGTATTGTTCAAGAGGGGGGATGAAATGTAAGTATGCTCATTGTCTAGATCTGGAGGAGGAGTAATGTCTCTAAAAAGTAAAGGTGTGCCAACTCCAAAGGAAACGTCAAGACCATCGCTTCCATGAGGAATAGTACATTGTAATGACATCACTTCCTGTAAGGGGGGATCAAGTGAACGACTATTTTTTGCGTGTTCCACGGACCGACGTCTCTCAGCCCGTAAGTCGTCTAAAGCCATTACCTTATCTATTTCTATAATTGGTCTGATAACAAAGTTATCCAATGTCCCTCGATTAGCATATCCTCTCCTGGGAGGCATTTCTTTCGAGGCAAGCAGACTCATGGTTTGTGTTGTAGTTAGTACGTCTACCTCTACAGCAAGCAACTAGTACATATAAAGTATATAGTATACAACAGCTACAACACGTGGATTAGCATATATCAGTAATTGTGTCAACCAAATCACTTACAGTTCACAAACAAGTGTAAGTAGAGTCCTTATGCAGAGGAAGGGAACGTGGCCCAGTCCAGTCTCCTCGGTCCTCTGAGGACCTCAGAGGGCCCGCCCTTTGCCCGGCCTTATCCCGCGCGCAGCCCCGCGACGCGGGGAGAGTGACCAAGTTAAATAGCGGTTCCGGGACTGAAGGGGAGGAGTCTGGGGAGTGTGGTCCCACCTCCGCACAGCGGCTGCGAAGATGGCTATGGGGGCGGCGGGAGGGAGACCTGTCGGCAGAGCTCACAGTCAGGTAAGAGATGCCCCAGGAATTGCAGTGTTCAGGTGGCCAAACCAAATTTCAAATCAGTACAGCGCCCGCTCCACCGGGAGAATGACCAAGTTAAATAGCGCCTCCAGGCGCGAGTATCCGCCTATCGGGTTCCGGGACTGAAGCGGAGGAGTCTGGGGATTGTGGTCCCATCTCCGCACAGCGGCCGCGAAGATGGCTATGGTGGCGGCGGGAGGGAGACCTGTCGGCAGAGCTCACAGTCAGGTAAGAGATGCCCCAGGAATTGCAGTGTTCAGGTGGCCAAACCAAATTTCAAATCAGTACAGCGCCCCCAGTGTTGACTAAATTATGCAGCAAAAATAAGGCTGCTGCGTAATGCAGTCTATTTACTGATACTTTATTATTTTGACATTTGTACACCTGCTAACAGTCTCTGCAAAGATTTTGCTTTATTAGTACCAGTGTAACTTACACATGCAGCAGTGAGAGAGGTGATCAGTCAACCATTGCAAAGGGCCGTCGTCTTCGCAGAAACCCAAGTCACATTTTTTCGTAAGTTTTGATCTATTCGAGCTACAAACAATTTATTAGTTAAAATCTTCAAATTATGCAGCAGATGATGCATTATGTGGCACATATTGCAGAGCCAAAATTATATATAAAACAATTACAAACTAGGATATTTTGCCATTCATGTTTGAACTGCTCTTGTGGCAAAACGGAGAAGTGCTGATGACAGAAACTGCATGGCTCGGAGACAAATTGCTTGTGCTTCTACTTTTAAGTGTATTTGGGACATTCCATGATTGGAAACGTATCATTTTAATGTCAATAACTCATATTAAACCTTAAACGTGTATGCATTGGTTGAATTAAATAACATAATAAGCTGTAATTGGGTAGTAAAATGCCAAACAAATACTAAAAATTAGAATGATTTGCTCTTTCTGGCCACACCTCTGACTCCGCCCACTGGCCCAATCCTTAGGTTATTCCTGCCCTTTGATTCTCCACCCACAGTTCTCCTACTTTTTTCCCCCCACTTCGACCACTGCACGCCATGCCTTTATTAGCTTATGCGGAACTTGGACACATCATCCCCACATTTGTCACCGTTACTCGCAGCAGACCGGTTAATTGAGGGGTAGCACATACTTGACGAAACAGTGAGTACAAACAGTGATTTCTCACTGAGCTTCTGCACTAACGATGGGGTTTATTTTATACGATTTGCCGGAAACATTGTTATTGAACGTCCTTGCGTATATGATTTAAATTTTACTTTAATGTTGGATTGTATTTCCTTAGGATACTCCGTTAGTACGACAGGTTCAGGGATTGTTGCGTGGGTTTTACACCATGATCTTTACTTTATGACCACACTTATGGGAGTAGTTGAGTGGTTGCATGCTAGATGACTAATGGGACTTAACATATCTGCGCACGTTAACTGCCACATTTAATGATAACCATATTGTTAATATCTTTGAGGTGAGATACGAGGAGAGGTAGTAATACAAGTGAGACCATGCTTGGTTGATTAGTCGAGTGGCTACGTGCAATATTATTAATGGTATTCAACATGTCCACGCACATCAATGCTCCACCAATGTATACCAATATTAGAATAGTATGTATGTATGACACGAGATAAGTAGGGACACGAGTGGGAAGTTTTGGTTGGTATGAAGATAAAAGATAAAGTCTGAATCTAGTCTTTTAAGATTTAGCGGGACACCTTTTATTATTCCGGATAATTTTATCCCCACCAAACATATCACCAGTATGGAGACCGTGTACAGAAGAGGGCACTCTCCAGCGTTTTATTGTTAAGGCTCAAGATGCGTTAAACCAAACCAGCTCGAAATATGACTATTACACTATTGCTGGCGACACTTAGTTGATGTTACCGACTGAAGAACAAATCAATATAGGTACTGTGCAGACTATGTTCTGATCTCATGTCTTGCCCACAGATACTTGCAACCTCATACATATCTACCCCATGCACGATTGTGGACAAGATTGAGGTAAGACTTGCCTGTGACAAGTGTGATAATTATTTCACTGGTTGTGTGTGTGTGCAATTATCTGAAAGATATGTTTTGGGTTTTTTCAGTTTAATATGACAATTGTTGACAGGATCTCGACACAATACGTTTGCTTCATATAGAGACCGAGTGAGTACATGCCGTTATTGGCCCACCCAGTATCACTATAAATGTCACTGGTGGTAGGAAATGGGGTGAAACTTCACAGCACACTCGGTATCATGCCTTGGGTACGACACAGGGTGTCCCTAGTCTTAATATGCATCAAAGGAAATAGACTCTGGACTATACTGTTGGATATGATGTTCACTCCATGGAGGTGGCCATCTTGGACTGTCTCCATCGCTAACTATACAGGTCAGATCTTCAATCGAATCCTTTATTAACACTTACTTAATCCCATTTATCTCATTCTTGATCACCTCAGCCCCACTCCCACCCACTCCAAACAGGACGTTTTGTTGCAGACTGCAGTCCATCTTTACTCCTCCCCCCACCCTCTTTCCCTCTCCACAACCTAGCCACCACTCCAGCTGTTCCACCACTGCCCTCGTGTCACTCCATCCCTCTCCAGCCCAACACACCCTGACAACACATACCCACATACACTCTTATCGCCCCATATCGATCTTTCCCATATTAACAGTGTCTGCCCCATTATGGAGCTCACAGGCACACATACCTACACCATCAACTACCCCCACAATCTCTCAAAAAAAGCTTCAAAACGCTTTAAACACAATATGATAAAATTACACCCGCAAACACCCATCTCCGATCCCTACTTCCCTACTTCTCTACAAACAGGGGGCATATAACCACGGACATTATCTTTTACACTAAATGGAGAGCACAATGGAGAAAAGCATTTCTATATATATTCGCGATCTCCTCCACCAGAAAAACAGCACATGGTCTCATCATCTCTATCTCACCCTCCCAAATTTTCAAAGCGGCAGCAACAATCACAATCTATAATAATGGAATTATTCTCATGCAATCATCAGATCGTAGCTTAAACCTGCTTGATAACATTTTTCGAATGATCAAAGAACAAGTAATAACACCACAAACCCCGCCCTTGAACACTCCCACATCCTACCACACTGCCAATTGCCAGCCACGCTCCTCTACTTTCACGATCAATCTCCACATCTGAGCTCTATGCTACCTCTCCTCCCACACAACTCAGACACTCCCTCTTGCCCACTACACCAGCAATAACGCACACCACGGACTCACACACCAACACACTGTTATCACAACCATTAGCTGCAATTAAGATCATCTCCCCTCGAGATACCACCATAAAACACCCCCCCCCCCTACTATGGCACCAGCATTTACACACTTAATGGGCCCAGCATTCTCCCCAGGAAGGAATATTGATCCCCCCACTAGCATCACGACCCCATGCAAATCCACCAATCACACAATCACAGCGCCACCGCATATTTCTACGACACCTGCATCCACTCCCCATTCCAGTCCACCCCTCTCGGATCTGGAGAGGGAACTTGACAGGACATCACATAAGAAACCTGATGGCGTGCCTCCCTCTCACCACCCATGGAATGCAAACATTCCTATCACACCCACAGCATATCCGCCTATATCACTCCCACCCGCACCAGACCCCAGAATTGATGAGATCATACACTCGCTACATCAAATTAAAGAGGACGTACAAAATGTATCTGATGTTCTGCTGAGTCAACCTTGGAATAACAGATTTGTACGACAGAATAAATCAAATGTTCACCTGACACACCCAGTAAGTACGTCAAAATTCTCGACCTCAAGTTGGGAAACAGTTCCACTGCACAATAATTCATCCCGCCCAATCCGCAGAACCAATCCCCTATCTGAGAAAGATGTACTCTCTATACTGCACTCTTACGAACCACCCCTCCTGATTCAGAACACAATACACCCAGATTACACATCCAAAATGGATCCAATCCCAACCATTCCCACCAATGCTCACAGGTTGCCCATTAAACACAATCCTAGGGCAGTCATCGAAAAAAACCTTAGACAAGTCCCCCTCACCTAGGAACTCAACACATCCCATCGATCGCCTCGTCTTAAGTGTATACTACTAAATTGTCGATCGGCCACAAGACACGCAGCAGACATAGCTGACCTCATTCTCACACAAGAACCAGATCTAATCATCTTAACCGAAACCTGGCTAAAGGAATCCTCTACACCCATCATCAACATACTAGTACCCCCAAAATATGACATCATCAGGCTGGATAGAACTGATAAGATAGGGGGTGGTATTGCATGCATACATCGGAACAATATCTCAGTTAACAGATCCGTGTCCCCTGTATTCCCCTCTTGTGAATACATCTGCCTTGACATCACTAGCAATGGCAAACCAATTTGCACTCTCCATTCCCTCTATCACCCACCAGGTGATAACCTCACATTTACAGAACACTTTATGGATCTAGTCTCCACTAATGTCGGTCATCATAACACCCAAATATTTCTCGGAGACCTTAATCTCCATTGGACTAATTCCAATGATGCAGTTGTCAATAGTCTCAAAAACTTCCTCGTGGATCTCGACCTCACCCAATTATGCAACAGCTCCACACACGAGAAAGGATCCATCCTTGATTTAGTAATCGCTAAAACCGATTCCGTTCAGCTAGAAACAATCCTTCCATGTGACTGGTCTGATCATCATATTATCACCTTCTTCATCAATGAAACAGTGCTGCTTAACCTGGGTCAACCCACAAGGCCCAAAGTATGGAAGAGGGATCTGAAAAACATTGACCCAAAGGCAATCACAACTTCAAACTACAACTTATTTCTTCCCCACAAAGAGATATCCGATGTCCATGATCTCACCAACTATTACTTCAATTCCATGAACATATTACTAAACGAGATAGCCCCACTCCAACTAAAGAGAGTCTCCACAAAGGATTCTAAGCCTTGGTACGATGGAAGACTCAATGAGGACAGAAGATCCCTAAGACTATCTGAACGCAGGTGGAGATCAGTCCCATCTGCTAATCACCTCATGACACTAAGAAAGAAAAGAAACGCATACTTTAGAAAGATCAAACATGCTAAAGCAGACTTATTTAGACACCAATTAGACCAGGCAAAAAACCGTCCTCAAAAACTTTTTGGGTTAATCAAAACTCAATCTAAGGATGCACCGCACCGACCACAAGATAATTTAGGACCACGGCCTAACGGTGATGATTTTGCTTCCTTCTTCACTCAGAAGACAGAGACCTTAAAAAAGGAGCTTCTCAACGATCGTATCTCACTCTCGGTCGCACATACGAACCCCTCATCCTCCCCTCAAAAAAAACAAACACACCAAATCTCTCCAAAGTTCGACCTAAAAAATAACGCATCTTGGTCATCCTTCACTACCTACAGTGAGGAATCAATTCTCAAAATGCTTACTACCTTAAATCCTGCCAATCACTTCGCTGACCCTCTTCCTGCAAACCTTGTTAAAGACCTCACCCCACTGCTGCTGCCTCTCTGGACCAAGATCATAAACAACTCCTTACACCAAGGTTGCATACCTGACAACCTCAAGGCTGGGCAGGTATCTCCCATTCTAAAGAAACCTACAGCCGATAATGCAGACTTAAATAACTACCGTCCTATATCCAATATCCCTACCCTAGCCAAACTCCAAGAAAAATGTGTTCACCTCCAGCTACTAAGACATTTTGATCAGTTTAGCCTACTCAACCAATTCCAATCTGGTTTCCGCGCAGGTCACAGCACCGAAACGGCCATGACCCACATAATTGAAGATGCCCTACAAATCCTGGATCAAAACGGTGCATGCCTACTCATCTTGCTTGACCTGTCCTCAGCCTTTGATACTGTCAAACACGAAAACCTGATTGACCTTCTAAAACACAGAATGGGATTAGCCGATTCAGTTCTAAGTTGGTTTACGTCATTTCTCCAAGATAGATCACAACGATTCAAGGTCAATCAGTCCCTGTCCAATACCGTCCCAGTCACTTTAGGAGTCCCTCAGTCAGCACTATCTCCTACACTGTTCAAACTATTCATGGAACCCCTCACTGAAATTCTCCACTCGTCTAACGTGCAATATCACATGTACGCGGACGACACACAACTATATCTAAAGATCCAAACCCTTGAAGATTTCAAAGCGCTCAACACCACTCTATGGAACACTCAAACATGGCTCGCAGAAAATCATCTCAAACTGAATGCCCTTAAAACCGAATTCCTCCTCATCGCTCCCCCCGCCCAAGCACCCATATTGTAAGACTGGATCAAACACCTTACTGCTCTCAATTGTCAACCTCTCATTGTAGATTCAGCAAAATCGCTGGGAATATCCCTGGACAGTCAGCTTAGCATGCAAAAACACATCAGCAACGCAACAAAGGGAGCTAACTTTCAGATAAATACTTTAAGAAAATTTAAACCCTTCCTGCCGGAAAAGGACTTCAAGATGGCAGTACAAGCACTAGTCATCCCAAGAAAGGATTACGGAAGTGTTACTCTATGTGGCCTACCCAGAGCTGCAACGGCCCCTCTGAGAGCCTCAATCAACACTGCAGCGAGACTTATCACTGGCTCCAAAAGAAGCTCCCATATATCACCGGACCTAAAATCCCTTAATTGGCTACCCTTTGAAGCAAGAATCCATCTGAAAATAGCTGGTATGACCCATAAAGCCATCCATCACAATACACCCAGTTATCTGGCACAAAAACTGGTGCCCTCCTGTGGTATCAGATCCTCAAGAAGTTTTATCAACCTTCTATTGAAACCGCAAAGATTCAACAAGAAGAAAACATACAACCGAACCTTTTCAGGGATGGCACCCCGAATTTGGAATGCTCTGCCCCCAGAAACAAGACGTAATCCCTCCACTGCATCTTTCAAAAAAGAAGTGAGGGTGCTTCTTATGGCCAAACTCACCAGAACAGGGACTACTGTTACTCTTTCTAATTTTACTAACTTTCTAATGTCCTATGCCCGACTAGAGACCCTAGATAATTATCTATATTTTGCTTGAATTTCATCGAATGTTCTTGTTCTTGTTATGTGTCTTATATCATGTGTCAATGATATAATGAGTATACTTGCACGATTTTTTCTGTAATCTCTATGAGAACTACCTCTGTCTATGTAACTATGACTCTAACCTGTAAAGCGCTCTGATACCCGCAAGGGTCTGGTTCGCGCTCTACAAAACTCTCAAAATAAATAAATAAGATGCCGAATTTTAAAAAATACTTAGATATTTTAGGGAGACCTCAGCATCATAATACCACTTGACCCAGGTGGTGGGTCTTTCACAACTCTTTTGATACTCTGTAACAGTTAAAACAAACTGAATAATAAGGGGCTCATTATGATGGCGGGCGGACATCAGTCCGCCCGCCATCATAATGGTGATGGGACCGCCAACCAGACCTGCGGCGGTCCCACCAGTGCAATTAGGATCCTGGCCTTTTACCATTGCTGATGGTGCTGCTGGCTGCAGCACCGTCTGCAAAGGTAAAAGAGCATGCACAGCATTTCCCTGCACCACGTGGTAGGCACCATGGGGTGCCTGCCAAGAGGTGCATGGAACTGCAGGGGTGTACCAAAGCCGATCCCGCCACCCTTTCCATGGAAAGGCCTCCACAACACCCACATGTTGCCCAGCTCCGCCCGGCAGGCAATCGTAATGATTGCCACCGGCGGAAAAGTGGCGGACGGACTTTGCATCTGCCGCGATACCCACCGCCATCCTAATATGGTGGTGGGTGAATCTCATGACAATGGTGGAACGATCGCCACCGCCGGCCCGGCATTGGCGATCGTTCCGCCATTGTAATGAGCCCCTAAGTTTGGATTATGATTTTGTTATAGAAAACTTACCCTGAAGAAGTCTGCTGTGACAACAACAGCTTGAGAATAAACACGTGTTGGCAAGGGCTTGTATTTACGATTGAAACAATAAAAAATAACTTTGAAACCTCGGTCTCAACTTCTGGGTGCCTAGAGAAACACTTTACCAAGTAGTAGTGTTAGCTCACGGAGGGCATCACGGGACTGCCAAGATGAAGTCGCTGATGCGTGAAAAGATATGGTTTACACACTTGGAAGCTGTAATAGATTACCTGGTGCTACAATGTTCTGCATGTCAAATATCCAACAGCCAAGAAAAACCAGCGCCTGTCGTTACTGAAGAACCGTCCCATTGTCCAAGGTGAGCATAGATTTTGGGAGCTTCCCAGGTTGGGCAAATCACAATGGTCATTGTAGATAGCCATTCAAAGTACCCAGTGGTTGAACTGGAAGAATCCACGGCATTCGCAAATGTGGCCCCAGCAATGGACAGAGTGTTAGCACTTTTCGGACTGCCTGAGGAAATCAAAACAGACAAAGGACTGCCATTCCAGGGGTCAGAATTCAAAGATCTGATGGAACAACTAGGTATCACATATCAATGCATCACACCACAGTGGCTGCAGGCTAAAGGAGAAGTTAAACGCTTCATGCCACCCCTAAATAATGCTCTCCTGATCACTGTAGTTGAAGGGATCTACCCAGAAGTAAGCCTCCAAAGGTTCTTGTGTGAGTACAGAAGCACCCGCATTCCACCACCCAATGCCTCCTTGACCCTTGATGCTGTGAGGGACCAGGAGTGACACTATCCCCATGTACTCGGAGTGGACTCCACCAGAGTATGATCCTGTTGATACTCAGACATGGCGTGTGCAAAGCAACATGAGAGCTAGAATCAAGTGGCTAGTGATTAGTGTGCAAGGTGGCATGGTAATCATGAAGGACTGGAGACCTGGATGGAAATTCATGACACCCTATGAACTGGGTGTGTGGACTGTGTTAAGTATCAATGGCATCATTGTTCGAAAAGGAGATGAAGTAGTGAGTCAAAATATTTCATGGTTCAGAAAAGTGTGGGTGCCCAACCAGCAAGAACTGGAGGAAAACAAATCAGTTGACAGTGGCCACTCTCCGGCAGTGGAAGACCAAGCCAGTCAGTCACAGAGCAGCAATGCATCAGGGAATCTTGTGGTCGGAGAGGAGACTGGAACAGTGGTCCAGCGTAAGCAAGATGAAGGAAACAGGTAGAAACACACCCAACTTCAGCATGAAACTGAACCCAAAGCCTAACCCCAAGTTTAGAGATTTTGTAACCAATGTTAAATATGTTTTTCAGTACCAAGAAGGGGAGGGATGTAGTGAGCCTTCTGGACTTCCTATACAGTGGATCCCCTGCCCTGGATATGACATGCATGTACACCCTCTTTCCGGGTTGGGTCAGAGGCTATAAATAAAAGGGGACTAGACTGCATGTGGTCTTGACCCATACACTGCAGTGCTGGCTGGTTCATTGTATGCAATGAATGTATGGTATGGCACAGGCGCTGTTGTTATTAGGCCTGGCCATCACACCTAATAGCCTGCGACCCTATGCAAAGACCAGGAAGACTATCCTATGGTGATTCTGTCTTGAAGCCGATAAGTAAAATAACAAAAAAAATATAAGGACAATTCCTGGCACACAGAGGGATTCGTTTTTCAGCAAAACTGCATTTTGTGCACAAGCAAAATGATGTCACTCACAGTGAAGGAAGCCAATGGTTCAACGTTGGCTGAACCACTGTCCCATGCTCTCGATTTTGGTGGACAGAAGGAAAACACAGATGACACAGCAACAGACCAATGGCTGAAGAGGGCTAACTGAAAGCCTTTATAACTAAGTATGTCATATTTTAGTAAAATCAAAAGGTCTTGGCTAATGCAGACCTAAAAAGCTAATCTCCTGTGTGTGTGTCAGAGAAGTGGTCTCGGGGGAGAAGGGCAAAGCGCAGGAGTTCCACAAGTTAACCCACCCGACCAGCATGAAAGAAGTGGCCCCATGGGAAGAGTGTAAGCAGTCTGCGATGTTTAAAAATTGCTATTACTTACCAGTAATCTTCACACACGGATTCTCGCTTACTCAGCCCAGTACTTAACTCCATGAGCGAGTGCACCCATTCGCCATGCCCATTCCACAGTTTTAAAACTATCTTATGTTTCCATCAAAAGTAAAGAGAAAAAAAAGCAAAAATACTCCTGTTGTGACCTAGCCTTCCTGTGTATAAGACAGATGATGAACGAGAGAGAGAGAGAGAGAGAGAGCTAGAGAAGGTCATAAGTATTACGACGACTAAGGGAGAATTGGAGTAATGAAGATTACCAGTAAATAATCCGAACATTACTTCCTCTTCCCCTTCGTCATCCCACTACTCACTTCTTGAGGTCTGCCCAAGCAAAGAATCTCCTTTATCAGAACAGAGAGAAAAAAATAACAGTAGGTTCAACAGAAGAAGGAACTTTATTGTTTTGCAAAACCAACCTAATTATTCATAATTCAGGTTTGTAACAGAAAATAAATACCCTTAAACAGACATGGATTTTAACAAAACTTCTGAGCCAAATCCTAATTCTTGACTTTGGGCCACATTTGGGCTTTAGTGCAAAATGAATGTCAATTGAGAGGACCAGTTGGGAACCTCACAAGTGTTCTTAATGAGAATCCCTGAAGATTCTACCCAGGACGTTGCCATACTCCTAGTTGAGTGGTCATTGATGACATGTGGGATCTCCTTACTACAGTTTTGATAGGAAAAAGAAATTACCATCCAAAAAGTGAATTGGAAAGGCTGCAGACTGCAGATATTTGGAGGTAAATCATCACCACTCCTATAACATCTAAGAGAAATGTAAGAGTGTCAGACGCACACTTGCCTTGCAGTAAAGCAGGGAGCATAATCTCCTGATCTTTAAGGAAATTAGTATTAAACTTTGGGCAAAACTTGGAATAAAGGGGGAGAACATGATGGTGGTTGAATACTCTCAAGTAAGGGTAGCAACAGACCATAGCATACAGCTTCCCCAAGTGCCTAGCTTTGGTAATAGCTACAAGAAAAATATAACCTTTATAGTTAGGAACTTCTCTGATGTAGTCTCAAGGGATTCTAAGGGAGGCCCTTGAAGAAGGAAACGTACCAACTGTAAATCTCAGTGGGGAGACATTTTCAGGCCTTAGGGATTTGTAGGTAAATCCCCATAAATGCATTAAATACAATAGACTCTAGACCTCCAGAAATTCAAGGGAGATCTAATCATTCTTCACACTTTAATTGCTGCATACTGCAATCCGATAGTGGAAACTGACAATCCCTTATCACATCCCTCTTCGAATTGGAGAATACTGGGATTTTCAGAAGATATAGTAGAATGATTCTTATGTCTACACCACTTGTCAAAGGTAGCCCAATGGTGACTGTAGGCTCTGGTTGTGGGCGGACTCCTAGCAGTCTGTAGAGCGGAGGAGACTGAGAGAGAAATTCCCTTCTTTATGCATCCTTCCCTTTCAACCTCCAGACTAATAGTCTTACTTGAACCAAGGTGTGTAGAGGTAGGAGAGGCGAGGATAGGATGGTGGAGAAGGAGTTATCAGGAGAATCCTATGTGGTTCTATCTGCAGATATCTTAATAGGGGTTGTCAAGAATAGTCCAAAAAAGATTATCATCACTGGTTTACTCTGAGTTCTTGCCAGAACCTTGGGGATTGATGGAATAGGAGGGAATGCATAAAGAAGTCCTCTGGTCGGTGGACTGGTCAAGGCATCTATGCCTGTTGACCGTTGGCTGCAATATCAGGAGAGGAACAAAGGGAGATGCGAGTCATGAGCCACTGCAAATAGATCCAACAGATGGACTCCACACCTCCTACTAATCTCCTGAAAAATGAGAGGACTCAGGACAAAATCGTGAGATAAGGGAAAAACCCTGCTGAGGGAGTCTGCCGCAGTATTCAGGGAGCCCTTGATATAAAGGGCTGAGAGGTTGAGAAGACTAAATTCTGCCCAGGTAAGGAGTTGGAGTGATATCAAGTTCAGGGACTTGGATCCCATGCCAAATTGTCAGTTCAAGTAGAACGTGGCTACTCTGTCGTTGGTTTGACTAACAAAAGCTCTTCCCATTAGGTGATGCACAAACAACTGGATCTCCTTCCATACAGCTCTTAGCTCCCTCTAATGGGAGGATCTCCCCTGTACCAGTGGTTCCCAAAGTCCTTGGGTTTTTTACCATCTAACACTACCCCCATCCAAAGCTGCTGACATGGGTAGTCAGGATTAATGGGTTGGGGTAAGAAAATGGCAGTTCCCTGGTCCAGGGTTTCTGGTAGGGTCCACCATGCTCTGCTAGACCGAGGGGATGGCTGGAATCCAAGCCTTGTAGTCCTGCTGTAAAGGACGGAAGCCAGTCTACATGAAGTGAGACACCAACTGTCCTAGGTTACATCTGAACCATGGTTTTATATTCAACATTCCATCCTGAAGAAAGGGAACAGAAGGAAATAATAGGTGTAATGAGAGCAAACCTCAATACTAGCAAGAGGATGAATTGATGAAGTGACCTGTGACATTTACCATATTCCCCTGAATCTGGAGAAACTCTCACCAATGCTTGCTTCTTTGAGAGCAATTTCTTCAACAAGACTTTGAACTTTCTGGATTTGTGATTAAGAACAAGACCCTAGTCTGTGTCAAAAACTGCACCAATATACTCCAGCCTCCTTGGCAGATTAAGAATAGGATATGTACCAGTTGATTAAAAAGCTAAAGTTCTGGAGAGTTTCTTATATCAACAATGTATTGTTATTGTTCACTGACTGACTGAGGGTGCCTGGATCATCAGGTCATTAAATCAAAGATAGACTGTTATTCCCAGTGCATGCAGGTGACCTAGGACTGTGACTAACACCTTTGTAAATATTCCTGGAAGGTTGTGAATGCAAAGGAGAGAACCTTGAACTGCCAGTGTTGGGCATCTACAGCAAACCCGAGAAGTCATTGCTGAGGCAGGGCTATGGGTATATGTCAGTTAGTGTCCACAAGATTGATCTTTGTGAGATAGTCCCCCTTGGAGATTAGAACGACTATCTGAAATGTTTTAATCTTAAAAGGAGCCGAGGGAATGAATTTCCTCCGAAATGTCAAGTTTATGATCCTTCGGTATTCGCCTGGGGCTTTCTCTAAGAGGAAAACTTTAGAATAACATCCCAGGCCTCACTCTGAGGGTGGAACAGGCCATATCATTCTTTAGTTCCAACAGAAAAATACCATTCTGGAGGGACTTCCTCTTCTCATTGTCTAGTCATGAAGTTTGTGTAAGTTCTGGAAAATCTTGGGCACTTTGATGTAATAGCCATTGGAAAAAACTTGTTGGACCCAATTTCACGTAATCAGTTTTTTTTACATGTCATGAAAAGCAAGAAGGGAACCTCCTACAGGAAATCCAGCATAGGGGCCTATCATCAAGGTCCGGCGATAATTAGCGCTAAGCGCACTTAGCGCTAGGATAATTATCGCCAGCTAACGTGGATTTTTATCGCTGAGATAGCGTGCTATTAGCAACGCTTATCTCAAAAGCGATAAAAATCCTAGCGCTAACTGCCAAACGTGAGATTATCGCTGGAAACCCAGCGATATTCTCACAAAGTTTGGAGTTAGGTTGATGATAGGGCAAGGCATACTTAGCCATGATATCCACCTTACATAGGATATCATGGCTAAGTCAGTCCTGAAGCAGGCGTAAGGAAAGTAGCGATAACAGGGGTTATCGCTACTTTTCTTGCCGCTATGCTTCATAGCGTGGGGCTTGATGATAGGAGAAATGTCGCTTAGCGACATTTCTCCAGTCATGTCAGGGCAGGAATGCCCACTTTGCATCTCATTAGAGATGCAAAGCTGGGCGATCAGAATTCAGGCACTAATGCAAGGTTTCCCGCGATTAGGCGATAAAATTATCGCTGCTTTTCGCCCGAAAATGGACGCAAAAGCAGCGATAATTTTTTATCGCCTCGTTGCTGATATGCCCCATAGTCTGGAATGACTGGCGAAATGAAGAAGGAGATTGATTAGGCCTGGGCTGGAGTTGCACTCTGCTTAAGGATAAGTCTGACATTCTTGTCTTGTACTAGTCAGTGTTTCCTCTCTGTCCTTCCTGTGACTTCTGTTTCCTGCAAAAAGAGTGAGAATGCTTTTGGCTCTTGAAAGACTTATACAGCACTTCATTTGGTTGCTGTCTGGAGAATCTATTGCTTGAGAAGGGCATTCTCAGGAGTCAATTCTTTTCACCAGCCTCCACCTTCCAATTTCTCAAGTGAAGAGGTCTTCGATCTGAAAATGATCCAGCTAAGACCATCGCTAAGGTTTTCAAATTGTCAAACATAATGCCAGAAAAATATTGAGCTTGAATCTTCATTCTGCCAAGCATTGTGGAAAAGTATTCAACCTCTTGGATACACGATGATACTGACTGTAAATCATTTACTAAGGACCTCGGTGTATAAACTGCATAAATCTCAAAATGTAAGGTGAGAGTCATACCAGCATATGGTCATTTAAGATTCCTGTTGACCTTCTTGTCAACAGGGTCAGATAATGCAAAATCCTTAGTCAAAAGCAAGGGTTCATTAACTAGGTTTGCCAATAAGGCATCTAAGGGTCTGAGGTAGTTTAATCTCTCCTTTCAATACAGCCTACTCATGAATCTGGGAACAAATGCTCTGTCAGGGTACTTCCATTCTCTCTTAATGACATTTTGTATTGCAGGGATCACCGGAACCTGAGGAAAGGTAGGTCTCTAGAATTGTCCAAACCAATCACCACTGGTTGTAGGCTGTTCTTCTTCCGTTGGTAACTTTAAATATTAGGAAAGTTAAGAATGGAGAGGTAACAATTCATCCTTGCGGTCATATTTTCCCCTTGGAGCGGAGGTGTCTCCAGGAATCTCCCTCATCATATTTTGGCGAGGTCCAAAATGACTAGGATGACAGAGAGGGTAATCCATTTGAGGAAGGTGTAGAACACTGATAAGGGGACATCCTCCTATGATGTCAGTTGTAGGCATCAGACAAGGATCTGGCCAGGTCCTGCAACTCCCTTTCCAAAACAGGGGAGGCATGACATCCTCCATCCTTAACCCCATCTAGATATCTCTCTGGGATTTGTGAGGTGTGCTGTAACTTCTTAGAATGCCTCCCCATCATACGTAAACAGTAGCCAAGGATTGAATAGCACAGAGGATAAGAGGGAACAGATTGCTATATATACTCACAGGAGTCCTAGCATGAGTAGGCTAACCCAGTGCCAGACACACAAAAATCTAGTTAAATTCCAGCAGGAAACAAAAGAAGACACAAAAACATTCCCTAAAGACCTAACAGATAGAGGGTTCTCTAACAACTGTTGATGTCTGGCCTGCGGTAGGATAGCTGGAACTAGGAGCTCTCTCTGTATTGCAGACTCAAACAGAAGAAACTTGATTCTGGAAAAAGAAGAGCTGAGGAGAGGTAAGCAACAAGAAAGAGATATGCCCCTGGTTGTTCATCTCCCTGCGGCGATCCAACTGCTACAGGTGGGGAAAGTAGCCTCCATGCTTCACGGAACACAACAACAACAATGAGCCACAGAACTCTGTGCTGAGAGCAGTCATAATTCGGCCAAAAGACACGGCCACAACTTGCATCAGGAATTGTAATGTTGCATCAAAAGCAGCCACTGCTTAAAGCAAGAACACAGGGGTAACCCGCGTAAGTAACTTAAAATACGGCGCTGAGAGCAGCTGCTGATAAACAAAGCCAAGGATTGGGAAGCAGGCCCGCCCCACAGTAGGCTAGACGGCCAGAGCATAAACCCCTCCAAGGCCTGGGAAAAGAGATACCTGGGAGTAGAAAGGTGCAAAAAAAGACAATGTTCCCATGAAATGGCACCTCCACTCCTTCGGCCGGGAAAAAGAGGCAGAGGGTTCAAGAAGTGCCAAACGGGTGAGATAGGAAGCAGAACATCAGAGGCCAACGGGATGCCTGGTGTGCATTTGAAATTCATGCCTAAGGGGGATCTTAGGGTTTAAAAGGAGCTGGAGTGGCCGAGACCCTCACATTCAGCAAGGCGGCCGGACAGCGAGAAGAGAGAAAAATACCCGCATCAGCTTTTGTAAAGTGATGCAGAGTGCAAAACAACTAAGAAGAGAGCCCATGGAATCAGTCGAAGAGAGCTATAATGCAGCGCAAATGCAACCAGAAAAGCCACAAGCAATGGTAAATGCATTAGGTTTCACCTATGTGATTAATAATAAGCTGGTTTTTGTTGTAAGTTGTAGCTAGCTGAGTAACTTGTACAATATTAGTTACATAAAGTCTGTTACAGTGTCATGGCTTGTTTATGTAGAAAAATGCAATATATTGTGCTATTACTAGAGGTTTAGTACAGGTAAGTAATAGCAACATTTTGAAAAAGAAATGAAAGAGGGAAATAATAGAATTAATTAATGTTATAGCAATATTATGTGTTTAGAGGAGCTTTGACAACATCTGGGCCGGATGCCACTGCACCTGCTGCACCATTCAAATCATGCCCCTAGTGCCTACAAGATAATTGCATTTGTGACTGCCTGTTTAGTAGCAAAATATTTAAATATTTGGTGTTTAGAGGGGTTCCGAGAGCTTTGGGCCCTGGTGTCACTGTACCTGCTGCACCATTAAAATTGTGACCCTAGTGCCTGCAAGGTAACTGCACTTGTGACTGCTTATTTAGTAGTTAAATATAGCAATATTTGGTGTTTAGTGGCGTCCCTAGAGCCTTTTGACCTTGGTGCCACTGCACCTGCTGCATCATTCAAATCATGACCCTGTTTGCAACGTAACTGCACTTGTTAGTAGTAAAATGTAGCAATATCAGGTGTTTACTGGGGTGCCTAGAGCTTTTGGTCCTGGTGCTATGCATCTGCTGCACCATTCAAATCATGGCCCTATTGCCTGCTAGATAAATGCACCTGTGACTGTCTTGTTTAATAGTGACATTTTGCAATACTCTGGGTTTAGTGGGGTCCCTAGAACTTTTGGCCCCAGTGCCACTTCACCTGCCGCACCATGCAAATCATAACCCTGTTGTCTGCAAGGTAACTGCACTTGTGGTTGCCTGTTTAGGAATACAATATAGAAATATTAGGTGGTTAGTGGGGTGACTGGAGCTTTTGGTGCAGGTACTACTGCATCTGCTGCGCTTTCTAGATAACTTCCCTTATGACTGCCTGTTTAGTTGTGAAATAAAGCAATATTAGATGTTTATTGGAATTCTGACAACTTTTGGGCCCAGTGCCACTGCACCTGCTGCACCATTCAAATTAACTCACCTAGTGCGGATGAGAGGAGAAACCTATCAGAAGTTGAGAAAGTAGCAGGAGCGCCACAAATGAACCCATAGGCACCCATGGGACAAGCAGACTTGGAGCAAGGGAGAGTAGCTGGAGCTCTGCAATTGAATCCACTGAGCACATATGAAAGGAGAAGACCTGCAGGAAGAGGGAAAGAAGTGAGAGCTGCATGGCAGGAGCCTCAGGCACCATGGAAGAAAGGGCCAAATTAAACAACATGAGGAGGGGTGTGGTGAAGATCATGTGCAGTGATCGTGGCATGGCAGACTGGTGCCATGTGCTAACAGGTGGAAGGCAGTTCTCGGCTGTTCGAGTCCACAATATATGCCATGGTACCAAAGCTGATGGCGCGCTCTTTGTGCCAGTGCCTAAACCTGGCTAGTCCACAAGAGCTATGATGAAAATGGACAGTCTAAAAGCTGCTTTCTATATATATATTTTTGTGTTTGTTGTATGTTAAGTATTGGTGTGTGTGATATGTGTTGTGTGATGGCAATGGCTCTCACCAGGCAAATAACGGTGTCTATAAGCGAGACCTACAAAGGAACAGTTCTGCACACATAAACTCCTTTTGACCTGAAAGCAGAAACAATAAAAATGTAATCCTGTTTTTCATTTTTATTTGTTCACTGTATATTTTCTTGTAAAACTCTTTTGTCACTTGGGCCATGTTGACCGTGTTGGAGTTCTCATCTGCAAACTAATAAAATCTATTTGAAAAATGGAACATGAAGCAGGCACTTAAGTTAAGATACATGCAAGCTTGTTCTTCAGGGCAGGGACCTGCAAAAGCCTAAATGTTTATTTCATGATGTCATTCTGTTTACTAGTTCATTTTAGAAATGCATTAACATTTGTAAAAAAAAAGAAAATGCCTAAAGTGTTCATGCTGATTAATTCAATATGTCAAATTAATTTTTTTAAGATTGTGATTTTCTTTCAAGCAGCAGCGATGTTGACAAGTAGTTTCGGCAATAAACAGCAACTACTTTTCTTACATGGTTTATTTATGGCTGTTCAATTTGTAAATACATTTTGCTACATTTGGAGCATCTAAAAAAGTTTTATGTTCATTAAACAAATGTATCTCTGTAAGTAATCAATTATTGTTTGATTAATTAAAATCGTACAATAATACAAAATTCATATAATGGCCCTATATAAACAGTTAAAACAACAAATATAAAATATGCAATGTTTTTAAACTGAGGTACATTTGATAAAAAAGTGGTGGTTATAGATTTAAATTATGCTCCTCTAATTTTTTCTCTACTTTCCATACAAATTTTACAAATGCAGAGTTCATGAGTATATCATCCGAAGAGAAACATAGCATCAACACTTGTCTACATGTCCTTACTCCTCGGTCATTAAATAGTCTCTTAAGTAGGCTCATTCTTTCGTTTTTCAATTCAGGACAGAGAGACAGTAGGTGCATAATATTCTCATCCCCAGATTTACATAGTCTACATAATGTGTCCTCTTCTGATTTTTTCCAAGGTGGTAAATGGCATAATCCCGGTAGTACACCGAATCGTGCTTTAGTAAAAATGTGTTTTTCAGCGACCATTGTGTATCCAAATATTGCTGTACCTTCTTTTTTGAAAAGCCATTTATTATTGGCCATGCGTGTTTTCTTTTTACAAATATGTCTTTGTCTCTTATCAGCGATAAGTGATCTGTTATTTTGTTGATAGCTTTTTTAAATGATTCCTGGGTTATGGTAGTTTCCCAAATCGACATTACCTCAAATTCTTCTAGCGCTGTATTTAGATATTACCAGGCCGACAATTTCTTGTTTTCACTTATTTCCTTCCATAAAAGCTGGGACATTTAGTTGTCATAATCGTTTTTTATTCTGTTCCATACTTTAATTGCTTGTCCTTTTTTTGCATGCAGCTGGTTATTTAGGCCAAATTCCAGCCTTACTTGAGCTTGGGATGCGTTGTTAGGCAGGCGGAAAAGGGTTTTAAAAGTTTTTGAGACCGCATTGTTGATGATAACAGCGTCTTTTCCATTTAAGGTCTCACTACCATATGCTAATGTAGGCAGCAATTTTGCTGATATCGCCTTTAGAAAGGGCCGATAAGTCAGATCACTTATTGATTTCTGTATAATCCTCAATGCGGCTGTTAAGGCGTTTGGTTTTCTGTAAATATCAAGTTTTTGAGGGAGAAAGTTTCCATTGTAATTGAATAAAATACCCAAATATTTATATTGGTCTACTTGTTCTAATTGCACTTTTTCCAAGAACCATTTAGCTTTGTGTTTAAGTCTTGAATTTTTTGTAATCACCATAACTTTAGTCTTTGTCTGATTTATTACCATCCCATTTACTTTTGAATGCACTGATATTCGAGCTATTAGTCATTGTAAACTCACTTTTGTATAGCTTAAGAGTATAACATCATCTGCATACAGCAAATTTGATATGTGTTTGTTAGCTAATTTAGGCGGATGTGCATTTATTTCATTCAGTACATCTGTTAGATCAGCTAAGAACATGTTAAAAAGTAATGGGGACAATAAGCACCCTTGCTTTAGTCCTCCTGTTGTTGATATTGTATTAGTTAGGAACAAACCATCCCCCATCCGCACTCTGACCCAAGTATCGGTATGCAGGAGTTGAATTAGCTTTAATAATGGGTCTGGGATACCTTGCTTTTGTAATTTTTTCCACAGGGTTGTCTATCCACACAATCAAAAGCTGATCTAAAATCAATGAAGCACAAATATAGAGGTTGTTTTGTTAAAATTGCTTTGTCCATTAGTACTGATAGGGCTAAAATGTTTGTAGCAGTTCCTAGACCTTTAATATATCCTGTTTGATTAGGCGGGAGAATCTGATCGTCCTTTACCCAGTCAGAGAAACTTGAAAAGTAGAATCCCCGCAAACAGTTTAGCATCTGTATCTTGCAGAGTTATTAGACGATAGTTCACCGGCAGGACCCAATTTCCTTTCTTAAAGATAGGGTATATTATCGACCCTCTCCAGGATTCTGGTATTGCCCCTATCCGTACGACCTCTTTAAAGACCTCTGTTAGATGTTCCACCCATAGGGCTGGTTCCTCCTTATACAGGGCAAATGGGATGCCGTTGGGACCTGGTGCCCCATCTTTTTGTTTCTTTATTAGTTTAGACACTTGTTGCTGTGATATATCAATTTCACTATCATATTCTAAATTTAATGTAACCGTCCATTTGTGATTACCATCCTGAATTTTTATTTTCCCGTCGGGATTCAGATGTTTTACCAGAAAATTAACCCATTCAGTCTCGGTTAATACAGATGCTACAACAGATTTGTCCGGTCCTACTAGACCATTTATCATTTTCCAAAACTCCCTTGAGTTAGTTTGGGTACTAGCATAAACAATTTGTGTCCAAAGATCATGCTTAGCTTTGTTTTTTTTGTTCCAAATTGATTTCCTCAAATTTTGATTTGTGTTTTTTAGTTTAGTTGTTATTTCTTTGTTATTTTGAAGCTTGGTTAACTGTTTCCTGAGATTGTTTCGAGTCCGTCTCAATTTTCGTACAGTATACGGTAAATTAATATTTTTTTCCTTCTTATCATTTGTGTCACTTGTTTTTTCTCAGTTTTAGATGAAGGATCATATGGTTGGACTAATTTGCGTGTAAAGTTTACCCATTGATCAATTGCGGACCTCGTGGTTTTATCTTCAAAACATTCTTCAACCAATTTTTGCGCCAGTTCATTAATGTATTCTTTATTGTGTGGTTTCCAAATAAGTTTTCTATAATTGACAGTTCCGGTCTGACCGTGCGTTGACTGATACAATTGGTGTTTCGTACTTGGAAATTTTGTAGTGATTATTTGCTGACTATGATCACTATCTGGCACCTTCCTTAGGTGATACGAGGTGAAGTTGTTAAAGATGTTCAATGAAACCATCGTATAGTCAATTCGTAATTTCGAATTATGTGTGTGAAACGTCCACGCTGGTGGTGAATCCATCTGGAATCTCCCATTTAGTATTCGTAGTCCCATTGCTTCTATGTCCTTCACAAAATGGATTCCTAATTTACTTTGCCTGGACCTAATTATTATATCCAGTGTTTGTTCCGGAATTAGCCATTGTTGATCTTGCAACTGTACAGTGTCGTCTCGTAAAAAAAGTTCCTAATAGATTTAAATAAAATCACCCGTAAGTATAAAGTCTACAAAAGTATCATCCATCATGTGCTCCAATAGGAGACTGGTAAGAGTGGCACACATATTCTTCTATGAACTCTGTGTAGGGGGAATATGTATATTGACCAGCATTAAGGATTTTTCTTGGTCACTTGCTTTATATCGTAACATTACCATTTGGACATTACAGTTATTTGTAACCAGCTGCTCATGTTCCACTTTTAGGGCAATAGATATGAATATTGCTAGACCCCCACTGGTGCGACCATGTTTATTTTGCTTAATCGCGGGCTCAAAATATCTTTTTTATCACTGTAACATAAGAGGGTCGGTTGCCCATGTTTCCTGTAGTAAGATGATCTGATAGGAATTAGGTATTGCATTTAGATTGGCATTATTTACCTTTTTACTTATCCCGTTTATGTTCCATGAGCACATCCTTATTCTTTCGCTGTCCTTCTTTAATTCATTGATTGTGTTTTTTTGTTATTTACCTGTCATTGTTCATGATTGCCATGTAAGGCCATCGATATCCTTTTTCCATTTATTCTTGTAGCCTTTCCTACTTTACAATCAATCAATGACTTTTCAACATCTTGATCTGTTTTTCCTAAAGGATTATTTTATTATAGAAAAGACTAGAGTGCCCTTTTTTCTTTTTTCCCTTGATAATAAGCTTTCTTCTATAATAAGCGGAGTTGGATATACCTTTGGCGCTGGCTTACTAATTATTATCCCCCAGCTATGAAAGATTTCTTGTTCGTTCATGATTCCTTCTGCTATAGAAGGAGTAGCTACAGTTATCAATGTTAAGGGCTGGCTACCTTCCACATTTTGTAGGAATCCAACACATTTAATGTCTTTAGTTGACATGTTAGCTAATGATGGAATCGATTTAAAAAGGCGGAGAACAATACCTCTATTTAGTGTGTCTTGGTTACCTCGAGAATCATGTACTGGTATAAAAATTACTTGTAATGACCCTTTAGTTGGTAGTTCTTTTTCAATTTTTTCTTCAAATACTTGCTGGTCCTTATTTATAACTTGCTTCTCCTCGCCACGTCTTACAATAAGTAGGTGATCCCAATTCGATATGTATCTGATATCCTCTGTTTGTTCTATCATATCGTTTTGTCTCACAGTTTTATAGTTAAGTTTCTTATTCTGTTGTTCTGAATTTGAGGTAATTTGGTGGATCTGATGTTGTGTTATGTTCGTACTTGGATTTGGGGCTGTATTTTGATCCCCTCAAAGTGATCTTTGAACTGCTCGGCTACTATATGTTTGTTCTTCATCTAAACCAGGTCTTTAGATTTACCCGAATTTAGTAGGCTCTTTACTTGATCCTTCTTTTGAAGCAATACACTTTGGATGTCCTCACTGATCTTTTTTGCTACACAACAGTTTCCTTACTGACTATATTGTATTTCCCCTGGTAGATTTGTTTGTTCCCTCTTTTACAGGTACGTTGAGTAATCGTTCAATGGTATCTGATGTAATAACTATGCCTGTTAGAATGACTTTTTGAGGGACTTTTTGACTGGTCGATTGTTTTCCTTTTTTTGAAGAAATATCGAAGTACTTAGTATTCTTTATCTTAGCTAATGTGGGCTGCTCTCTACATATATAATTTTTTTGTTTACCTGTTGTATCATCCAGACGATCTTTTCCTTCACAAGCCATATTGGTTGGAATTTCCTCTTGAGGGTGTGTTGTTACCATTTCTTCCATCTTGGCCTTATTTCTTGCTTTGCGTAATTTTTTCCTCTGTCTTTTTGTAATTTTAAACAATGGCGAATCCCCTTCTTTGTCCTCCCGGACTTCAATTAGCTTTGCTTCGAGATAAAACGATGGTTTTTCTCCTGATAATTTGTTTTTCTCCCGTTGTGTATTCAGGGCTATTGTCGAGCTTACTTTGTCCTGGGCGTCTAGGTCTATTATAACACTGGATGGTTCCTCCGTCGTGGGCAACGTATTTTTCAATGTTATACACATATCCTCTTTATTCTCTTTATTCTTATCTTGTTTCTTTTGAAGGCTCATTTTAACGACTTCCAGTATGGTATTGATAACGTCCGGTATAGTTGTCAATTTATTTATTATTGGTGCACAAGCGCAATCAAGATAAGTTGTAGATGCTTCTTTTTGGGCTCGAATTATCAAACTATTTAGTTCAGCTAGTTTATGATCTATTCCAGCCACTGCATTTGCCATTATTCCAAGTAATTCAATTTGAATGTCCATTTTATTTGACTGAAATGTCAATGCTTCAAGAGTTAATGATGAAGTTTGGTAGAAAATATCCCAAATCGACCCCAGGTCCTGGTTATCTATGGTTTTGTTTTTTTGATCCCACTGTAGATCATGTTTACTATTGGAGGGAGTTTTACGGTCAGCCCGAAGGATTTCTTGCATTATTGGTGATTCTTTTAAATTGGCCACATCGATATGTTTGCTCCTATCATTTCCACTATATAACATTTTGCTGTCTTTTATGTTATTGGCGCTATGAAAATGTGCAATTTCCAATTTTGGTCCTATGGTTACACTTGTACCTTGTAGAGGTTCTTCCATAGTTCCTAATTCATGATCATAGCTTATCCATATTTTTTGTTGATTGAGTGGTTATCAAGTGGTTCATCTCCCTTTTCCTTATGTTTTATTTCCATGCTTGTGACTCCCTAATTTCCTGTTGGCATGGTTATCCCAGATGAGGAAATAGTGCGGCCACTTGTTCTGATTTGACTTCCCTGTGTGACTTCAGCTATGTAGTCACTTATATCTTGATCTACCATCTGGTTTTGAAGTATCACCGATTGGCTCGGTTTTCTTTCTTATTTCGACCTTAACCTCTATAGGTAACTTAGTCGATGTTATATATTTTTTCCTGGTCACCTCTTCTTGTGACATCTCAACCCTTGATATTTCTAACACATCCACATCCATATCATTTTGTTCCGTTTGGGAATACAATGTTATATTTAGTAATTCAAGGTCGATAATTTGGTCAGTAATTTGGTCAATCATTTTGTCCTCTGTGGCCACAATGTGGGGATTCTTATCTAATTCCTACTTTTGGTCAACAGTTTGCATACTTCCTTCCAAGTTGTTAATTGGTTTAATGGGAGTTTGTAGCTTTCTTGTTTCTGTTTCTATTTGGATTGTCATCAGAGCTCCAGATGGGTCTTTCATAAAATCAAATTTGTGTGGGACCTTTATGGATTTTTCAAACATCCGTGCTATTGGTGAGATTAATGTTTGGTTTACTTCCTTTTGTTGTGCTTTAGCTTTTTTTAGTACCCTTGATGCCTGCACTTTCCATGCTCGTCTTGTGGGAGGACTAGATGTCCTTTCCTTTCCAGAACGCATGCCTGATATTTATTAGTATTTATATTTGCGATCAACTTTTTGATTTTATATATTGTTATTGTTATATATTTTTCCCAAATGCGCCCCAAATATAATCCCAACTACTCTAGTGACCAATGCCCGGGATATATAGTCATGTAGTCATATAATGCAACACTAACCCCCTCTGTAGGTCGTCAATGGCCTTTGTTAGCGGCCCGGACTCTGATGGTAGGGGTGTGGGGGAGCAGGTAGGTGACTTTCCCCTAGTTTGCTTGTAGGGAATGGCGGGGAGATGGAGAAAATGGCAACAATGTAATCATTTAGAAGAGCAGGAGCAGGATCAGGAGCAGGGCACACTGGGGCACCACAGCCACACCAAACCTATTTGGGCCGCTTCCATGGCACGCCCGGGCACAACACTCTGCAGCCTCTGATAGCGGAGGCCGCACTCCAGACCCTGTTCTCGCCCCACCCAGTTCCTAATGTGACCTGCTAGCTCCTTACCGCAAGCTGCCTGGTGCCGGCATTGTGAGAGAGGCAGAGGTGGAGTCGGCAATCACCAATCACCAGCAGCCATCACCCGTTGTGCTCAGGATGCAAACCGGGTCTCAGATCTCGGGTCTCAGGCCTCGGGCGTCTCGGAACATCTCGGGCATCGTACTTTGGGCATCACGGATTGTCATAGCCGTAGCCCGAAATCCACAGGCATCCTCAGGCAGCACATTCACAGCGCACTCGCCCGCCCACCTCCTCCTCGCGGTCCTCGCGGTCCTCGCGGTCCTGCACTGCCACCTAGCGTCTAGTCAGCGTTTCAGAAGCAGTAGCACTCTTCCGGAAACCAATTACCACAACATTGCACATTCTGAACTCTGTTTTTAAAAGTTCCACCGGCTCTCATACACTAACATAGGTGGGAAATAGTGCTAAATGTGAACGTTCATATTATCACACTATTTAAAGTGCTCAAGAATAAGGGAGCGAAGTTAAGGACAGTTAACATACAGACATAGTGGCAAACCAGTGACCCCTTGATTGGCTGACTGCTTCCCCACAAGTGCTGGCTCAGTTGCCACCACACCTTGGTGGATCTGATGATAAAGATGGAAGTGCCAACAGAACAGCCACCATTAAGAGGATTATAAGTCGGGTGGCTTGACAATCAAACGTACACATGGAGGATTTTTGCATGGACTAGGTCGAGGTGAATTTTTAAAATTATATCAGTGTAAATTAAGTAATTTGCGAAATTTTGCGTCATGCCTGAAGTGAGAAATTTCAGAAATTACACCATTATGCTAACTTGTGTAATTACATGCTATTCATGGAAAGATTCTACTTAGTGCTCAGGAATAACAGGAACAACCGGAACAACCAGAACAAGAGCGGCTGTTGCTCACCCCACTTCTTTATTTTTGCAAATATTTCTAACCACAAAACGCGTCATCATTTCAAGAAACTGGCTCAAAGAAGCATTTGAAACTAAAATATAGCGCTAAACAATGGATTCGTATTTTGGGTAATTCCATGTATTTTCACTTAATTTTCCTGAAATTTCACAAAATTATGTGAAAGCAAGGTATGCACATTTCCCAAACGCATAGGATAAATCTGTATTGTAAAGCACAAGCTACTCACCCTTACCGGTCTCAAGGCACTTAGGGACATGACTACAGTAGGATAAAAGCAAGAGTTATTTACAATAGGTAGTACAGTACAAAAACAGCGAGCGACATGTAAGCAGTAAAACAGGACGAACAGTTAATATACGGAGAGGGCCAAGCGACTACAGGAGATTATGCAGAGGCACAAAGCCATAAAAAGGCGGCAAGCGCAGCAAAGGTGGAGTTATTGGAGGAATTTGCTTATTAGGAACGTTTTTGCTTCCTTTTTGAAGTGCGGCAAAGTAGGAATTCTTTTGATGGAGTGAGGTAGTGAGTTCCAGATTCTTGGTGCGGCCCCAGTGAACATTCGGTTATATGTTCATTACGGAAGCGGGGTGGCTGGAGCACACGGTCTTTAGCGGACCGAGAGTTTCTGGTACTCCCGGATATCACAATTTTTTGGGCGAGATACTTCGGGGAGTTTGTGTACAAGGCTTTGTGAGTGATGCAGGCCAGTTTGAGCTGGATTCTGCCTTCAAGAGGAAGCCAGTTCAAGGCCTTCAGATGTGGTGAAATGTGGTCACATTTTTTTGAGCCAGATAAGAGTCTAGCTGCTGCATTGAGGCAAGCTTTCAGGGGGCTGTCGAAGACTTTGGTAGGCCAGATAGGGTAGAGCAGACGTATTAAATTCTGGAAATAACTAGCGCCTGAACTGCGGTTTTTAGGTCAGTGGTTTCCAGTAAAGGTTTAAGTTTTTTCAAGTAGCGCAGATGGAATCTGGCAATTTTGGCCATCGAGTTGATGTGTTCGCGCATATTCAGATTACCGTCCAAAGTTATCCTGAGGGATTTGGCCAAATTTTCAATTTTTTCTTCAAATACTTGCTGGTCCTTATTTATGACTTGCTTCTCCTCGCCACGTCTTACAATAAGTAGGTGATCCCAATTCGATATGTATCTGATATCCTCTGTTTGTTCTATCATATCATTTTGTCTCACAGTTTTATAGTTACGTTTCTTATTCTGTTGTTCTGAATTTGAGGTAATTTGGTGGATCTGATGTTGTGTTATGTTCGTACTTGGATTTGGGGCTGTATTTTGATCCCCTTAAAGTGATCTTTGAACTGCTCGGCTACTATATGTTTGTTCTTCATCTAAACCAGGTCTTTAGATTTACCCGAATTTAGTAGGCTCTTTACTTGATCCTTCTTTTGAAGCAATACACTTTGGATGTCCTCACTGATCTTTTTTGCTACACAACAGTTTCCTTACTGACTATATTGTATTTCCCCTGGTAGATTTTTTTGTTCCCTCTTTTACAGGTACGTTGAGTAATCGTTCAATGGTATCTGATGTAATAACTATGCCTGTTAGAATGACTTTTTGAGGGACTTTTTGACTGGTCGATTGTTTTCCTTTTTTTGAAGAAATATCGAAGTACTTAGTATTCTTTATCTTAGCTAATGTGGGCTGCTCTCTACATATATATTTTTTTTGTTTACCAGTTGTATCATCCAGAAGATCTTTTCCTTCACAAGCCATATTGGTTGGAATTTCTTCATGAGGGTGTGTAGTTACCATTTCTTCCATCTTGGCCTTATTTCTTGCTTTGCGTAATTTTTTCCTCTGTCTTTTTGTAATTTTAAACAATGGCGAATCCCCTTCTTTGTCCTCCCCGACTTCAATTAGCTTTGCTTCGAGATAAACCGATGGTTTTTCTCCCTGATAATTAGTTTTTCTCCCGTTGTGTATTCAGGGCTATTGTCGAGCTTACTTTGTCCTGGGCGTCTAGGTCTATTATAGCACTGGATGGTTCCTCCGTCGTGGGCAACGTATTTTTCAATGTTATACACATATCGTCTTTATTCTCTTTATTCTTATCTTGTTTCTTTTGAAGGCTCATTTTAACGACTTCCAGTATGGTATTGATAACGTCCGGTATAGTTGTCCATTTATTTATAATTGGTGCACAAGCGCAATCAAGATAAGTTGTAGATGCTTCTGTTTGGGCTCGAATTATCAAACTATTTAGTTCAGCTAGTTTATGATCTATTCCAGCCACTGCATTTGCCGTTATTCCAAGTAATTCAATTTGAATGTCCATTTTATTTGACTGAAATGTCAATGCTTCAAGAGTTAATGATGAAGTTTGCTAGAAAATATCCCAAATCGACCCCAGGTCCTGGTTATCTATGGTTTTGTTTTTTTGATCCCACTGTAGATCATGTTTACTATTAGAGGGATTTTTACGGTCAGCTCGAAGGATTTCTTGCATTATTGGTAATTCTTTTAAATTGGCCACATCGATATGTTTGCTCCTATCATTTCCACTATATAACATTTTGCTGTTTTTTATGTTATTGGCGCTATGAAAATGTGCAATTTCCAATTTTGGTCCTATGGTTACACTTGTTCCTTGTAGAGGTTCTTCCATAGTTCCTAATTCATGATCATAGCTTATCCATATTTTTTGTTGATTGAGTGGTTATCAAGTGGTTCATCTCCCTTTTCCTTATGTTTTATTTCCATGCTTGTGACTCCCTTATTTCCTGTTGGCATGGTTATCCCAGATGAGGAAATAGTGCGGCCATTTGTTCTGACTTGACTTCCCTGTGTGACTTCAGCTATGTAGTCACTTGTATCTTGATCTACCATCTGGTTTTGAAGTATCGCCGATTGGCTCGGTTTTCTTTCTTATTTCGACCTTAACCTCTATAGGTAACTTAGTCGATGTTATAGATTTTTTCCTGGTCACCTCTTCTTGTGACATCTCAACCCTTGATATTTCTAACACATCCACATCCATATCATTTTGTTCCGTTTGGGAATACAATGTTATATTTAGTAATTCAAGGTCGATAATTTGGTCAGTCATTTGGTCAATCATTTTGTCCTCTGTGGCCACAATGTGGGGATTCTTATCTAATTCCTACTTTTGGTCAACAGTTTGCATACTTCCTTCCAAGTTGTTAATTGGTTTAATGGGAGTTTGTAGCTTTCTTGTTTCTGTTTCTATTTGGATTGTCATCAGAGCTCCAGATGGGTCTTTCATAAAATCAAATTTGTGTGGGACCTTTATGGATTTTTCAAACATCCGTGCTATTGGTGAGATTAATGTTTGGTTTACTTCCTTTAGTTGTGCTTTTAGCTTTTTTTAGTACCCTTGATGCCTGCACTTTCCATGCTCGTCTTGTGGGAGGACTAGATGTCCTTTCCTTTCCAGAACGCATGCCTGATATTTATTAGTATTTATATTTGTGATCAAATTTTTGATTTTATATATTGTTATTGTTATATATTTTTCCCAAATGCGCCCAAATATAATCCCAACTACTCTAGTGACCAATGCCCGGGATATATAGTCATGTAGTCATATAATGCAACACTAACCCCCTCTGTAGGTCGTCAATGGCCTTTGTTAGCGGCCCGGACTCTGATGGTAGGGGTGTGGGGGAGCAGGTAGGTGACTTTCCCCTAGTTTGCTTGTAGGGAATGGCGGGGAGATGGAGAAAATGGCAACAATGTAATCATTTACAAGAGCAGGAGCAGGATCAGGAGCAGGGCACACTGGGGCACCACAGCCACACCAAACCTATTTGGGCCGCTTCCATGGCACGCCCGGGCACAGCACTCTGCAGCCTCTGATAGCGGAGGCCGCACTCCAGACCCTGTTCTCGCCCCACCCGGTTCCTAATGTGACCTGCTAGCTCCTTACCGCAAGCTGCCTGGTGCCGGCATTGTGAGAGAGGCAGAGGTGGAGTCGGCAATCACCAATCACCAGCAGCCATCACCCGTTGTGCTCAGGATGCAAACCGGGTCTCAGATCTCGGGTCTCAGGCCTCGGGCATCTCGGAACATCTCGGGCATCGTACTTTGGGCATCACGGATTGTCATAGCCGTAGCCCGAAATCCACAGGCATCCTCAGGCAGCACATTCACAGCGCACTCGCCCGCCCACCTCCTCCTCGCGGTCCTCGCGGTCCTGCACTGCCACCTAGCGTCTAGTCAGCGTTTCAGAAGCAGTAGCACTCTTCCGGAAACCAATTACCACAATATTGCACATTCTGAACTCTGTTTTTAAAAGTTCCACCGGCTCTCATACACTAACATAGGTGGGAAATAGTGCTAAATGTGAACGTTCATATTATCACACTATTTAAAGTGCTCAAGAATAAGGGAGCGAAGTTAAGGACAGTTAACATACAGACATAGTGGCAAACCAGTGAACCCTTGATTGGCTGACTGCTCCCCACAAGTGCTGGCTCAGTTGCCACCACACCTTGGTGGATCTGATGATAAAGATGGAAGTGCCAACAGAACAGCCACCATTAAGAGGATTATAAGTCGGGTGGCTTGACAATCAAACGTACACATGGAGGATTTTTGCATGGACTAGGTCGAGGTGAATTTTTAAAAATTATATCAGTGTGAATTAAGTAATTTGGGAAATCTTGCGTCATGCCTGAAGTGAGAAATTTCAGAAATTACACCATTATGCTAACTTGTGTAATTACATGCTATTCATGGAAAGATTCTACTTAGTGCTCAGGAATAACAGGAACAACCGGAACAACCAGAACAAGAGCGGCTGTTGCTCACCCCACTTCTTTATTTTTGCAAATATTTCTAACCACAAAACGCGTCATCATTTCAAGAAACTGGCTCAAAGAAGCATTTGAAACTAAAATATAGCGCTAAACAATGGATTCGTATTTTGGGTAATTCCATGTATTTTCACTTAATTTTCCTGAAATTTCACATAATTATGTGAAAGCAAGGTATGCACATTTCCCACAGACATAGGATAAATCTGTATTGTAAAGCACAAGCTACTCACCCTTACGGGTCTCAAGAAACTTGGGGCCGTCGTGGAAATTAAGTGAGCTATTGCCCAGAGTCACATGGTGCTGAGCTGAACTGCCGCCGGAGACGAGGATCAAACCGTGAACGCTGTGCGCCGAAGTCAGCTGCCCTGGCCGCTGCACCACATCTCACCACTAGGGTTAATTCATTTTCGAAATATGGTATATTTTTTTATTTGAATTTTTGTTTAATTTGAGGTTTTGTATAGCGCTAACATGACCCGTTAGGGTATCAGAGCGCTTTACAGGGAAAAACACGTTACATACAAGATAGGGGTGGGCGGAATTTGCGGAATTAACCTTCGCAAATTATCGCGAGAATGTTTAAAATTATCGCAAACAAGCAGAAATATCGCGAAGATGCGGAAGTTTTTTTCCGGCATGTTCGCGAGATTTTCTGCATGGTTGCGGGTCGCCAACTTACCCATGTGGTTGCTTGCGGGCGCGGCCATCTTGTTTTGAGTTGTTCTCGCGGTGCATGATCGCGAGAAGAAAGACGTGATTGCGCGACGCATGACGTCACTGCGGGCGCGAACTGTCGCGAGACAGCGCAAATGGCTAAAAACAATACAACATCTCATGGAGAACGCGACCGGATCAAGAAAACTTGTCGGCGAACGCAGGGATTCAGGTAAGGCGATCGCGCGCGCGCGAGAATGTATCATTTTACAGCGCGAGCAAGAAACAAATTATCGCCAAGCTGCGGAAACCGGAATTTTTGACATTTTCGCGCTCTCCGCGGAACGCAAAAATGTCAAATTATCGCAATTTCCGCGAACGGAACGAAATTTTTGCCCAGGCCTAATACAAGATAGGCATTGGTAAAATATATGGATGAGGGTTAGGGACATGACTACAGTAGGATAAAAGCAAGAGTTATATACAATAAGTAGTACAGTACAAAAACAGCGAGCGACATGTAAGCAGTAAAACAGGACGAACAGTTAATATACGGAGAGAGCCAAGCGACTACAGGAGATTATGCAGAGGCACAAAGCCATAAAAAGGCGGCAAGCGCAGCAAAGGGGGAGTTATTGGAGGAATTTGCTTATTAGGAACGTTTTTGCTTCCTTTTTGAAGTGCGGCAGAGTAGGAATTCTTTTGATGGAGTGAGGTAGTGAGTTCCAGATTCTTGGTGCGGCCCCAGTGAACATTCGGTTATATGTTCATTGCGGAAGCGGGGTGGCTGGATCACACGGTCTTTAGCGGACTGAGAGTTTCTGGTACTCCCGGATATCACAATTTTTTGGGCGAGATACTTCGGGGAGTTTGTGTACAAGGCTTTGTGAGTGATGCAGGCCAGTTTGAGCTGGATTCTGCCTTCAAGAGGAAGCCAGTTCAAGGCCTTCAGATGTGGTGAAATGTGGTCACATTTTTTTAGCCAGATAAGAGTCTAGCTGCTGCGTTGAGGCAAGCTTTCAGGGGGCTGTCGAAGACTTTGGTAGGCCAGATAGGGTAGAGCAGACGTATTAAATTCTGGAAATAACTAGCGCCTGAACTGCGGTTTTTAGGTCAGTGGTTTCCAGGAAAGGTTTAAGTTTTTTCAAGTAGCGCAGATGGAATCTGGCAATTTTGGCCATCGAGTTGATGTGTTCGCGCATATTCAGATTACCGTCCAAAGTTATCCTGAGGGATTTGGCCAAATTTTCAATTTTTTCTTCAAATACTTGCTGGTCCTTATTTATGACTTGCTTCTCCTCGCCACGTCTTACAATAAGTAGGTGATCCCAATTCGATATGTATCTGATATCCTCTGTTTGTTCTATCATATCGTTTTGTCTCACAGTTTTATAGTTAAGTTTCTTATTCTGTTGTTCTGAATTTGAGGTAATTTGGTGGATCTGATGTTGTGTTATGTTCGTACTTGGATTTGGGGCTGTATTTTGATCCCCTCGAAGTGATCTTTGAACTGCTCGGCTACTATATGTTTGTTCTTCATCTAAACCAGGTCTTTAGATTTACCCGAATTTAGTAGGCTCTTTACTTGATCCTTCTTTTGAAGCAATACACTTTGGATGTCCTCACTGATCTTTTTTGCTACACAACAGTTTCCTTACTGACTATATTGTATTTCCCCTGGTAGATTTTTTTGTTCCCTCTTTTACAGGTAGGTTGAGTAATCGTTCAATGGTATCTGATGTAATAACTATGCCTGTTAGAATGACTTTTTGAGGGACTTTTTGACTGGTCGATTGTTTTCCTTTTTTTGAAGAAATATCGAAGTACTTAGTATTCTTTATCTTAGCTAATGTGGGCTGCTCTCTACATATATAATTTTTTTGTTTACCTGTTGTATCATCCAGAAGATCTTTTCCTTCACAAGCCATATTGGTTGGAATTTCCTCTTGAGGGTGTGTTGTTACCATTTCTTCCATCTTGGCCTTATTTCTTGCTTTGCGTAATTTTTTCCTCTGTCTTTTTGTAATTTTAAACAATGGCGAATCCCCTTCTTTGTCCTCCCGGACTTCAATTAGCTTTTTCTTCGAGATAAACCGATGGTTTTCTCCCTGATAATTAGTTTTTCTCCCATTGTGTATTCAGGGCTATTGTCGAGCTTACTTTGTCCTGGGCGTCTAGGTCTATTATAGCACTGGATGGTTCCTCCGTCGTGGGCAACGTATTTTTCAATGTTGTACACATATCCTCTTTATTCTCTTTATTCTTATCTTGTTTCTTTTGAAGGCTCATTTTAACGACTTCCAGTATGGTATTGATAACGTCCGGTATAGTTGTCAATTTATTTATTATTGGTGCACAAGCGCAATCAAGATAAGTTGTAGATGCTTCTGTTTGGGCTCGAATTATCAAACTTTTTAGTTCAGCTAGTTTATGATCTATTCCAGCCACTGCATTTGCCATTATTCCAAGTAATTCAATTTGAATGTCCATTTTATTTGACTGAAATGTCAATGCTTCAACAGTTAATGATGAAGTTTGGTAGAAAATATCCCAAATCGACCCCAGGTCCTGGTTATCTATGGTTATGTTTTTTTGATCCCACTGTAGATCATGTTTACTATTAGAGGGATTTTTACGGTCAGCTCGAAGGATTTCTTGCATTATTGGTAATTCTTTTAAATTGGCCACATCGATATGTTTGCTCCTATCATTTCCACTATATAACATTTTGCTGTTTTTTATGTTATTGGCGCTATGAAAATGTGCAATTTCCAATTTTGGTCCTATGGGTACACTTGTTCCTTGTAGAGGTTCTTCCATAGTACCTAATTCATGATCATAGCTTATCCATATTTTTTGTTGATTGAGTGGTTATCAAGTGGTTCATCTCCCTTTTCCTTATGTTTTATTTCCATGCTTGTGACTCCCTTATTTCCTGTTGGCATGGTTATCCCAGATGAGGAAATAGTGCGGCCATTTGTTCTGATTTGACTTCCCTGTGTGACTTCAGCTATGTAGTCACTTGTATCTTGATCTACCATCTGGTTTTAAAGTATCACCGATTGGCTCGGTTTTCTTTCCTATTTTGACCTTAACCTCTATAGGTAACTTAGTCGATGTTATAGATTTTTTCCTGGTCACCTCTTCTTGTGACATCTCAACCCTTGATATTTCTAACACATCCACATCCATATCATTTTGTTCCGTTTGGGAATACAATGTTATATTTAGTAATTCAAGGTCGATAATTTGGTCAGTCATTTGGTCAATCATTTTGTCCTCTGTGGCCACAATGTGGGGATTCTTATCTAATTCCGACTTTTGGTCAACAGTTTGCATACTTCCTTCCAAGTTGTTAATTGGTTTAATGGGAGTTTGTAGCTTTCTTGTTTCTGTTTCTATTTGGATTGTCATCAGAGCTCCAGATGGGTCTTTCATAAAATCAAATTTGTGTGGGACCTTTATGGATTTTTCAAACATCCGTGCTATTGGTGAGATTAATGTTTGGTTTACTTCCTTTAGTTGTGCTTTAGCTTTTTTTAGTACCCTTGATGCCTGCACTTTCCATGCTCGTCTTGTGGGAGGACTAGATGTCCTTTCCTTTCCAGAACGCATGCCTGATATTTATTAGTATTTATATTTGCGATCAAATTTTTGATTTTATATATTGTTATTGTTATATATTTTTCCCAAATGCGCCCCAAATATAATCCCAACTACTCTAGTGACCAATGCCCGGGATATATAGTCATGTAGTCATATAATGCAACACTAACCCCCTCTGTAGGTCGTCAATGGCCTTTGTTAGCGGCCCGGACTCTGATGGTAGGGGTGTGGGGGAGCAGGTAGGTGACTTTCCCCTAGTTTGCTTGTAGGGAATGGCGGGAAGATGGAGAAAATGGCAACAATGTAATCATTTACAAGAGCAGGAGCAGGATCAGGAGCAGGGCACACTGGGGCGCCACAGCCACACCAAACCTATTTGGGCCGCTTCCATGGCACGCCCGGGCACAACACTCTGCAGCCTCTGATAGCGGAGGCCGCACTCCAGACCCTGTTCTCGCCCCACCCGGTTCCTAATGTCACCTGCTCGCTCCTTACCGCAAGCTGCCTGGTGCCGGCATTGTGAGAGAGGCAAAGGCGGAGGCGGCAATCAGCAATCACCAGCAGCCATCACCCATTGTGCTCAGGATGCAAACCGGGTCTCAGATCACGGGTCTCAGGCCTCGGGCGTCTCGGAACATCTCGGGCATCGTACTTTGGGCATCACGGATTGTCATAGCCGTAGCCCGTAATCCACAGGCATCCACAGGCAGCACATTCACAGCGCACTCGGCCGCCCACCTCCTCCTCGTGGTCCTCGCGGTCCTGCACTGCCACCTAGCGTCTAGTCAGCGATTCAGAAGCAGTAGCACTTTTCCGGAAACCAATTACCACAACATTGCACATTCTGTACTCTGTTTTTAAAAGTTCCACCGGCTCTCATACACTAACATAGGTGGGAAATAGTGCTAAATGTGAACGTTCATATTATCACACTATTTAAAGTGCTCAAGAAGAAGGGAGCGAAGTTAAGGACAGTTAACATACAGACATAGTGGCAAACCAGTGACCCCTTGATTGGCTGACTGCTTCCCCACAAGTGCTGGCTCAGTTGCCACCACACCTTGGTGGATCTGATGATAAAGATGGAAGTGCCAACAGAACAGCCACCATTAAGAGGATTATAAGTCGGGTGGCTTGACAATCAAACGTACACATGGAGGATTTTTGCATGGACTAGGTCGAGGTGAATTTTTAAAAATTATATCAGTGTGAATTAAGTAATTTGGGAAATTTTGCGTCATGCCTGAAGTGAGAAATTTCAGAAATTACACCATTATGCTAACTTGTGTAATTACATGCTATTCATGGAAAGATTCTACTTAGTGCTCAGGAATAACAGGAACAACCGGAACAACCAGAACAAGAGCGGCTGTTGCTCACCCCACTTCTTTATTTTTGCAAATATTTCTAACCACAAAACGTGTCATCATTTCAAGAAACTGGCTCAAAGAAGCATTTGAAACTAAAATATAGCGCTAAACAATGGATTCGTATTTTGGGTAATTCCATGTATTTTCACTTAAATTTCCTGAAATTTCATATAATTATGTGAAAGCAAGGTATGCACATTTCCCACACACATAGGATAAATCTGTATTGTAAAGCACAAGCTACTCACCCTTACGGGTCTCAAGGAACTGGGGGCCGTCGTGGAAATTAAGTGAGCTATTGCCCAGAGTCACATGGTGCTGAGCTGAACTGCCGCCGGAGACGAGGATCAAACCGTGAACGCTGTGCGCTGAAGTCAGCTGCCCTTGCCGCTGCACCACACCTCTCCACTAGGGTTAATTTGTTTTCGAAATACGGTATATTTTTTTATTTGAATTTTTGTTTTATTTGAGGTTTTGTATAGCGCGAACATGACCCGTTAGGGTATCAGAGCGCTTTACAGGGAAAAACACGTTACATACAAGATAGGCATTGGCAAAATATATGGATGAGGGTTAGGGACATGACTACAGTAGGATAAAAGCAAGAGTTATATACAATAAGTAGTACAGTACAAAAACAGCGAGCGACATGTAAGCAGTAAAACAGGACGAACAGTTAATATACGGAGAGGGCCAAGCGACTACAGGAGATTATGCAGAGGCACAAAGCCATAAAAAGGCGGCAAGTGCAGGAAAGGTGGAGTTATTGGAGGAATTTGCTCATTAGGAATGTGTTTGCTTCCTTTTTGAAGTGCGGCAAAGTAGGCGTTTTTTTGATGGAGTGAGGTAGTGAGTTCCAGATTCTTGGTGCGGCCCCAGGGAACATTCGGTTACATGTTCATTGCGGAAGCGGGGTGACTGGAGCACATGGTCTTTAGCGGATCGAGATTTTCTGGTACTCCCGGATATCACAATTTTTTGGGCGAGATACTTCGGGGAGTTTGTGCACAAGGCTTTGTGAGTGATGCAGGCCAGTTTGAGCTGGATTCTGCCTTTAAGAGGAAGCCAGTTCAAGGCCTTCAGATGTGGTGAAATGTGGTCAAATTTTTTTGAGCCAGATAAGAGTCTAGCTGCTGCGTTGAGGCAAGCTTTCAGGGGGGCTGTCGAAGACTTTGGTAGGCCAGATAGGGTAGAGCAGACGTATTAAATTCTGGAAATAACTAGCGCCTGAACTGCGGTTTTTAGGTCAGTGGTTTCCAGGAAAGGTTTAATTTTTTCAAGCAGCGCAGATGGAATCTGGCAATTTTGGCCATCGAATTGATGTGTTCGCGCATATTCAGATTACCGTCCAAAGTTATCCTGAGGGATTTGGCTAAATCCACTATGGTCGGTGTGCAGTTGAGTGCTGTGATCGAGTTAATCCATTCAGGGATGTCATTAGATTTTTTGGGGGGGAGATGAGAAGGAACTGGGCATTCAGTTTGAGCTGGTTGTTGGTGAGCCATTGAACAGTCAATTTCAGGACATCATTCAGATAGGTAATCTCCTCAAGAGAGGAGATTTTGATGTACATCTGAGTGTTGTCGGTGTACATGTGGAAAGAGATGTTGGCTGTCCGAAGAATTTTACCTAATGGTTCAAGATAGAGATTAAAGAGGGTAGGGGACAGAGTAGAGCCTTGAGGGACACCGATAGAGATCGGGGAAGGAGCAGAGAGGTTGTTGTTGACTAAGAATCTCTGGGTGAGGTTCTGGAGGAAGGAGCCAAACAATTTGATGACAGTACCTCCTAGGCCCATTCTGTGTTCAAGGTGTTCAAGAAGTTTCTCATGGTTGACTGTGTCAAATGCTGAGGAGAGATCTAGAAGGATCAAGAGATAGGTTTTGCCTTGGCCAATGGCTAGGAGAGCAGTGTATACAATAGGAAGAATAGTAGTTTCAGTGCTGTGCCCAGACCTGAACCCAGATTGGAAATCGTCAAGTAAATTGAAATTAGCAATTTGTTGGCTTAGTTGTAACTGCACACCATTTCGCAAGAAGGGGAATATTCGAAATAGGTCTGAAGCTGTCTGGAATTTCAGGATTCAGAGTGGTTTTTTTTAGGATGGGGATGACGCCCCGATTTCAGGGAGTCAGTTATGGATCCTTGATGAAGGGAAGCGTTGATAATTGTAGTCCAGATGGGGACGATGAGTGGGGAGGTCGCTGCCAAGCAGTTGGCATGGAGAGGGTTGTTGAAGTGGGTGTTCGGATTTAAGTATGCTAGAATTTTTTAGATGGACTGGTCATCATAAAGTTCGAAGTTGGACCAGTGAACCTTGTTTTTGGGTGTTGCGTGGAGGGAACGAGAGGAGAGATGAGTCCCAGAAGGAGGAGGAGGGAAGTTTGAGGTGGCATTGAGATCGTTGCTTAGCAAGTTGATTTTGGTTGTGGAGAAGGAGGAGAACTCATCGCAGGTTATTAGGGATTTTGTTGTTTTTTTTGATGACTTTGCAGTTTGTTTGATTGAAGTTTGACTATTTCGAAGAGTTTGCGTGGTCTGTGTATGTCATTTTCCAATTCTGATTTAAAGAACTCTTTTTTGCACAAGAGGATATTCTTGTTGTATTTCTGGCCTGGCGGAGTAGATTAAGATGGGAAGCTAAGGGGTGCTGCCTCAGTTTCTTTCTTTTAGTCGGTGAGCTCTCCTTTTTTTATTGAGGAGTCCCCGGAACCGGGGTTTTTTGTCTTTGAATAGGGACCTTTTGAGTTTTAGCAGGGCCAGATCATCCAGAATGTTAGTCATAGTCAAATTGTAGTGCTCAGTGAGGTCTTTGGCCTTAGAAAGATTAAAGGGGGAGGTGTTGGTCGCTCTCGCAGCGAGCAGTTAGCATCTCGAGGTCAAGGCTCTTAGTGTCTCTGAGCCAGTGTTTTGGTTTCACCGGTTGTCCAAGAAATTTCAGTCAGTGGTCAGATATTGTGATGGTGATGGCGTGGTGGTCTGACCAGTCGCATGGCACTATTGAATTCAGTTTGATCATTGATGCCTTAGCGATTATCCAATACAAAGTGGCGCCTTTTGTGTGGGTAGGCTGGGTGCATGCCTGGGTGAGTGATTGGTCGGCAAGGAAGACTTTGATGGCGTTGACTTGGGGGTCATTGGGGTCGTTCCAATGCAGATTGAAGTCACAGAGGAAGATGTCATTGGAGTGGGGGTAGACCTTAGCAGTGATTATTTCCATGAGGAGATCCGTGAAAGTGTCATTCTTGCTACGGGGGTGGTAGAAGACGTGCAATTTGCATCACTGAGTAGTGTTGTTACTAATGGAGAAAGCAAGATATTCACAGGAGTCCGTGGGTTCTGCATGGAATTCTGTGACAAGGAGGTCTGAGCGGTAGATGCATGCAATGCCTCCACCTTTTTTTATTTGTCTATCAAGTCTAATGATATTATAGTTAGGTGGGACCAGTAAGTCAAGGTGAGGTGCTGAAGAATCATTGAGCCATGACTCGGTTAGGATGGCTACATCCGTTATATGGCTTAGGATGAGGGCGGCAATGTCCGAGGCGTCTCTCACAGCTGAGCAGCAGTTAAGAAGGAGGCCAGAGAGTAAAGCATCTGTGCGAGTGTTGTAAGAAGGGGCGGTTAAAGGTACTTATGTTAGGTTGTTGCAGTTTACCCCTCTATTACAGAGAGATGATGATCTATTGGTATTGATTGTGATAGTGGGAATCAGGCAATCAACTTCCCTGTGAGGAGGACAAGGGGCGTCAGGGGAGGTCATGTAGGATGAGAGGAGGGCTACAGTTTCCTCCTCCGAGAGGTAGTTTGGCAGTTTGCGAGGGTGAAGGTGTCTGCTATTCAGCGGCATGGGCTGGAGGGTAGGTATGGTGAGCAAGGGAAGGACTGAGTTAAGGGAGGGCTTGAAGGTAGTGACAGAATGTTCAGTGAGGAGAAGGATGTTCTTCAAATCACATAGGGATTACTGGATTCTCTGAACTATGGTGGATGCTCTGGTGTTCATGGTTTCAAAGTCTAAGGGTGTAGGATGTGCTTGCGGGCAAGGGACCAGGGGACAGGAAAGGGTCTGGTGGCATGATCAGGCAGCCATGTGGGGGAGCTCGACCCCCTATGGCTAGGTTACTGGGTGGTGGGGAGAGAGGAGGGCTAGGCAAGCTCCGGGACCGTTGCGGGGAAAGTTATGTGAGTTTGTGGGTAAGGTGATCATTACATGCTAGGTGAGAGGGTGAGGTGTGGGGATGGAAGGCGGGGCAGCGGCAAGGACTTATTGGCAGATGCTAGAGGTTGTGGGAGTGGAGGGGAGTTCTCTGAGCGCAATAGGAGAGATATTATCTCTGGGTTTGGACAGATTGGGGAACACGTTGGGAGGGTTTGTGCCAATCCAACCTGTGAGGGTGAGAGAGGGTGTGGAGGGGGGAATGGCAGCTGCATTAGTAGTTCTAGATGGGGGGGCCCTTACTTGTGGATTTAAAGTTGAGTGGGCCGGCCCTCCGAGAAGAGTAAGGTGGCGACGGCACACCTAGGGGGTGTGTGGAAGAGTGAAGTACTTGTTTCTTGAGGACGGGGAATGAGTCAGTGAATTTATTGAGATTCATATCAGATGCTTGGATCATGACCATGCCGTTTTTGTAAGCGGTAATTGTAAGGTCGGCTTTAAGGGTTTGGGAAGGCATGATCGTGAGTTTGGAGCCAAAGGGGATGTTCCTGGCAGTGTGTACGCTAAGTACGTTGAGTATGGTTGTGTGCCATAATGCTGTTTTCCTAGTATAGAAGATAAGGTCATTGGTGATGATGCCCCTGTTGGCATTGAAGTACAGGTCAGAGGTCAGAGTCTTAGTGTGTCTTCTCAAGAGGGAATGTTTAAAGGATTTGACAGCCGACTTGGAAAGGTTAGGAGGGTAGTAGATGGTGAAGGAGTTGTATCTAGTGGCAATCAGATCAGATCCAGCCATCACTGGAGGATGGGCAGATAGTAGAGAATGAGTTTTCCTTCAGAGTCCAATGTCTGAGTTTTTCAGTTCCAAAGGGAGTCCTCTAGATATAGTTCTATTGTTGTCAACACAATCTGAATATCTGAATATCTTTGATTATATCGACTATTGCATCACTATTGCATCACAAGAAGCATTAGTCCAGTCAGTGTGTCTTCCTCAAAGATGGTACTGGTCAGACGTGTTAATTTTGGTGATCATGCCTACACAAATGCCTTTTGAGAGCACTGACGTTTATCCAGATGTAGAGTATCTATGCAGGCAACCTCTGGTCATGTGGTGGACCCTACAGCACAAAGATTCTTCAGCGGTACGTTGATGCAGCAAGGCAACACGGGGTAGGTTATGGGCTAGGTGAGTATAAGGTGCAGAATCCCGCTAAGAGATCCAGTTGCAGAGCAACTCAGTGTGGGCAGGAGATCCAGTTGCAGAGAAAGTTCAAACAAGTGCCATCCCCTTTCACTCTCCATCCATCACAATGGCATTGGCACTGGGAGACTGTGGCACATGTTGGTTTATGATTGGGTACCAGAAGAATCAGGATGCAAAAATGCCATTTTAAAAGCAGCAAAAGACTAAAGGGTGGAGAGTCTAGGATACTGAAAGGCATGTAAGTATTTTGGTATAGCGACCTGTGATTGCATAGCTACTCAGCCAGCAGATATATCTGGTGTAGAAGCCTCTGGACATTTATGGATCTGATGGCAAAGATAAATGTGCCACTACTGGTTGGATGACTTCCTTTGAGGGGACCCTAAATAGTGGCAGTGAAAGTGTAGTTGGAGGTGCTTTTTATTTTTGATTGCTCGTCTGTTTCTATACGGCCTGTTAGACCTAGCATCCTTGCTGTGATTTACCCCCTAACTGTTTGCCTTTAGACCTCCTGTTTGCTAACTTCATTTTTGCTGGCTTTATGAATCAGCACACTTTACCACTGCTAACCAGAACTGCCCAGAAGTCCAGCATCCAGGAGGATGAGCTGAGCCGCGGAGGTCTCCAAGGGCAGTGCCCAGCTACTGCCCAAGCCCCCCAACCTGGACGCAGACTTGGCCTTGCTCAGAAGAGATAGTGAGTATTTTGGGTTGGGGTATGGAAGAGGGGTCTAACTATATTGATACCATGTACATGTTTGATAATAAGGCTGGGTCCTGTTGTGCCCGTATTAGTATCACAGCGTTTTCTTCGGAAGGTGTGAGGACTAGAGCATCTCAAGTAAGTGCATGTAATTTTTGTATCTAACTTTGGGGAACCATGTGGCATGAGGTGTGCGTGTGCGGGGTTTTGGGGGGCGCAATGGCTTATAGTTATATTTCTGAGACTGACTGCCTTCACCGGCCACCCACCACACAAGATCTACAATGTCTCGCCTTCCAGGAATGCTATCTTGTAGAAGGGAGGCATTGCTGGCGCTCCTCCAGGAATGCCTTCAGCCTGTGTTGGCCCACCCCTGCGTGCCCGGTGCACCCATGCAGGGCTGTTCAGGCTCAGCTGCAGGCCCATCCCACCACCACAGGTCCGCACAGGTGAGGCAGCCTTCCTGGCAGAAGGAGGGCTCTCTCCTGTGAGCATTACATGCAAAACTTTGCCCACTTGCAAACTCCGCAGAATTCCATAGAGTTTTTCTGCAACTCCACAGAATTATGCGTAGTGCAACTCCGTGAGCTCCGCCCACCCTTAGTTGGCATTAGTTGAGCTCCTCTGACCCAGAAGGAGAAATCCTAAAGTTTTGGGCTCTTTACTACTACCAACGGGCCTGTTCATGCCCATATCTTGCCCTCCCTGTTGAAAGCCAACGCAGAGCTCTGATGAACCCAAATCTGCACACTACAGCAACAGTGATGATGACCAGCAAAGCGAGATCTGCAGCATCGACAGCCCAGAGTGACCGTCAATGCACAGCTCCAGCAACCACTGCCCGCGACGCCTGAAAGGATACTCAAACAGCAGCAACAACCGTCCATGACCCCCGGCCTACTCCTCGCACTACAGTGATGACCATCCATGATGTTCTCCCTGCTACTCGCAGCCTCCTCCACTGCAATCTGAAATCTTCTTGCTGTTCTTTCGGGTGACCTAGTCCCTGTGTATGGCTCTGCTCCATTGCTGCTGGTCTGAACTTGTCACTTCACCATGGTCTATCATGACCAGTTGACTGCAAGTGGCTCTTTGCATAACTCTCCTTCAACTGTGTGAATATTTGTCCTTTTAGTGTCAAATAATCTTATTTCATTTTATTACATTTTACTATATTGTTCTCAATTTGTGTGGTATTTTTCTTGTGTTGTGTTTTCACTTTTTTACAGTTTGTGTGCTGCATTAATAAATTACTCTAAGTTAAGCTTGGCCGCTTCTTTTGCCAAACTACATGTTCATTTGATGACTTTTGTGATTCACCATGGCAAGGATTGTGGTTGTTGCTTGAGAAGGGCAAACATCCACTCCCCCAACCAACAACACAAATTTTCAGACCCAGAATATTTGCTTCGGAAGATAGTTCTTTCTCAATGGAGTTAAGCTGTTAATGGTTCTAAGTTCTAAATATTTAAGATCCCCATTAAATAATGTACTAATCATACCAATTATAATTTATTAAAAAATAGCAATATGAATATTGGTAATATCATCCATCGCCTTAACACTGGGGGTAGAGGCTGGAAGCATATAATAAGCATAATGTAAAGAGTTACTCCGACTATTTTCTATGGTGCCCTTGTGCAACTTCCTATTAGCAGATATACTGAGCTCTTAAGACTCTTGCTCTAAGGAGGTTCTATTATTTACCGAGCTCAAACTTAGTTGAAGCCATGAGGCTGGAATTTAATCTGCCTTCATTATGGTGCTTATACTTTCAGGCCACACTAGTGTGGTGCTTCAAGCCTGTATGAACAGATGACACTCTTGCTGGACTTCCCAACTCAAAGCTAAGTTTAAAACGTGAGTTAAAAATTAATACTTTTGTATCAGACTAAAAATCAGGCCTTATTGTAGAAAGCCTAACTTTTTGTAAGACTTTAATTCATTCTCTGTGATAATTTTAAAGAAAAACTCAGGAGGATCCTATGGTGGACTACTTATCTTGGCAAATAAACACTACTTTCAAAGTATTTTGCTAGATTCATAGAAGTAAATGTATTTTAGTCGCAAGTGTGCAAAGTTTAAAATGTTACATGTTTAAAATAGACCTATTCAATGACTGAACCAATCTGAAGCATTAAAAATACTCTATTCTACTTTGTATTTTGTCCATAATCCTCAAAATTGTAGCAGTAATAGCTGCAAGTTAGCAATGGGGGATTTAAACTATCCTTTAGGCGGTCCTATTCCACTTCCACCTCAAATCTTGATAAATGATTGTTCCTTCTGCAATGTTGCTTTCTCCTCCATACAATAAAAACAACTGTTTGATATGATGATTTTCCATAGACTTAGACACTTCAACAGTGGATTTCAATCAGATACTACAGATAACTTTACTTGTGCCAGGGGCAAATACAGATGTAAAACAGATTACTTTGGCCTTAATTGTTTGAGTTTCAAACGAACAGACGAGTTAACCCCCTACTTTTAACTATTTATGCTGAAAATAAAAACTATATCCCAGGCGCAAATTGAATTAATAAAACTATTGAAGAGTATGATAGACCAGGAAGAGTTAAGCATGATGAGAAGAGGGATGACAATGTCATGCCCATCCAGCCTCCAGCCATTATTGAGTCCCTTTCCATTTTTGAGCAAATAAAGTTCAGTCGTGAAAGACTCCAAATTAAACAAAACTATAGGGATAATTATGCTAGTGTGATGCTGAATGATTGGCATTAGCAGAAAAGGGGAAAGTACACATCTAACACCAAGATTATTAATATATTTTTACATATTAAGCACACATTTACCACATGATCCTAGTGCTAGGAGCACACAAAGACAGCAAACAAAAACAAAACACACAAGATCACAATAATTATGAAGGAAAGACAGTCGGAAGTAGAAATGGCGCTAAAATAACGAACAGATCAATAGAATATCTTCAAGGACAATTTGCTGCATGTTTTAGGTCCAATTTCTTGAAAAGACTTTCCCTCAGCTCGTATTTTGTTTCAACAGCAGGCCTTGAGCAAGAGGGTTGTGCTAAAGCAATCAACCCTTCCCAGACAATATGGAAAAACCTATTCTGTGAGGAGGAAGGGACCAATTTTGTTATAGGCCCTACATGGCAAACATCCAAATTTCAGGGGGATTATTTGGCTCACCTCCATCCATCCTAATATCTCTCTGGCGATTGAGACATAGGTAAACAGCCACAGCTCTAATGGGCATATTTTATAGCCACTGTACCTTCTCTACAACAAATTTAGAAAGTCCCTGTTAGACCTGGCATCTTTGGCGGGGTTTCCCCTGACTTTTTACCTCTACCTCCTGTATTTTTGACGCTATGCTGGATTTCGTTTTTGCTGGTTTAGATGCTTTGGGCACTTTGCCACTGCCGATCAGTGTCAAAGTGCCAGTGCTCCCTAGGTAAATTGTTATATTGATTGGTTATCCCTGATTGGTATATTTGTTTCACCTGTCAGCCCCTAGTAAAGTGCACTGAGTGTGCCAGGGCTGGTGATTCAAATGCTACTAGTGAGCCTGCAGCACTGATTGCGCCACCCACAGGAGTAGCCATAAAATGGTGTCACAGGCCTGCCACCGCAGTGCCTGGGTGCAGTTGCTAACTGCCATGCTGATCTGACCAGTGTCCACACTGGCCAGGCTTTACCCTTCCCTTTCTGTACACATTGGGCACCCCTATGGAAGGCCCTAGGTACCCCCCTGGGCAGGGTGCACTGTATGTGAAAGGTAGAGCATGTATTGGTGTAGGTGACATGCTCTGGTAGTGAATTACAGCCATTGTCGTTTTTCACTATTGAAAGGCTATCTTGCCCATACGCTATAATGGGGAATGCTGAGTATAATGATTACCTGCATATCTTTCCATAGGAGCAAGATCGAAAGCTAAAGTCTGGTATCCCTGAATTCAGAATTTAATAACACATCTTTTAGGTAGGATGGTTTTTAAATCCTGTGTGTGAAAACAGCACTTTTAGAAGGTGGCTGTTTTCCTTTTCTGCCCTTTCTTAGTGTCTTGGCCTGTTTGTGAATTGACTGTCTGGTTTGTGAGTGACAGGGATAGGGGTGGCTCCCAGAGGCTGAATGAGTCAGCCCAGGGCTAAATATGGAAATTCCCCTGTAGATGGGTGGGAGGAGTAGCACCTGGGCCTGAATAGGGCTGTGCCTGCCTTCCACAATGCTGGCTCCACCCCCTGCTAGGCGGCTGATGACCCTGCCCCTCTCTCTCACAGGAAAGAAGAAACCAAGTAAACAGAGTGCTCCAGGACTGGCCAGAACTGGTTCTGACTAGGCCAAGGCCCCTCTGCCTTCAGAGGACAAAGGATTTTGGGGTATAAGTATTGGGACTCAGACTACAGAAAATTAGATCATCTTGGAATCAAGAAGGAACCTCTGCCAAGGAGTAAGCTGGAAGACTGAAGAAGAAGGACTGACCTGCAGTAAGGCTGACCTGCATTGGCTTTGCTGCCAAGGAGAGGGGAAGGACTTTGCTGTGTGCTGTGTCCCCTGGCTTGAAGGAATCTCCAAGGGCCTGAGTAGAGCTGGCCTCCTGTTAAGAAGTCCTAGGAACAAAAGGACTTCACCCCCAGCTTCCCCCTCAACTCTGCTGTGTGAGTTCTGCCCTTCCTAGAGTGCTTGATCCAATTGTGGGGCCTCTGGAAGTTGTGTCTGCTGTTGGGGAGCTGACCAAGAAGAAAGAAGCAAAGGATCTACACTTTTTCACGCACAACTCGTTAGCGGGCCGAATTTCTATTTTGCTACCGCTGAGCAAGATCATTGCTGGTGAAACTGTCGCCCCGCTCGTTAGCGGGCCGAATTTTATCGCTGCGAACATCGTCGCAGAGCCAGCCAAGATCCCCGCTCCGCTCGTTAGCGGGCAGAATTTTATCGCTGCGAACATCGTCGCAGAGCCAACCCAGATCATCGCTGGTGAAATCGTCACCCCGCTCATTAGCGGGCCGAATTTCGTCGCATCGTGCCTTTGAGAGTAAATTTCTACCGGAAAAGCTACGCCTTAGAATCCATACAAGTATCGCCTCACTCCCCATACAGACCGGATTCGTCGCACACGCCCGCTGCATGCAGCGGGGTTGTCGCCTCGCCTCCCCATGTTCTTTGGACTGACGCTGTTGCTTGTTTTTCGACGCCTGAGCGCCGCTAAGAACTTTTATCGCATCACCAGGTACTCTTGGCAAAAAATGACGCTAAGGTGAATGATTTTGTCGCTAAACTAAGAACTCTATTTGAAACCATATTCTTGAACTGTGTATGCTGGATTTTTGTTGTTTTGGTCTTGTGTAGTTTATATAAAAGTACTTTATTTATCTACACTGGTGTGGAGTCCATTTGTGTTCTTTTCACTGTGTTACCTTGAGTGTTGGTACACATACTTTACACATTTCCTTTGATAAGCCTGTCTGCTTGTGCCAAGCTACCAAGGGGGTGAGCAGGGGTTATCTAAAGAGTGTATCCCCCTTACCCTCACTAGAAGTAAGGGTTCCTATTTGGACAGTGGTACCTACCTCTGCCAACTGGAGACCCCCAGATCTAACAGTCCCTTATAAAAAGAACTACAATAATCTATATGCAAGAGGACACATGCAGAAAAGATTTGGCCAAACAAACTAAGTTTGATTTGTTGCAGCTGTATAATTTGTGTAAAGTTGCTTGTTGTAAAGAAACACACAAGGGTCTATGACATTGTCACTTTTCTGTTCTCACTCCAGGTTTGTTGTGGTTGTTTTGATAGATGGGGGTAACTGGCATAAATCTCTCTAGCGCACTTACTGCAAAATTACTCATGATTAGGTGTAATTGTCCAAGAAGCGAAATCCAGCATTTAGCAATATTTTGAGAGTGCAAAATGCACACTCACCTCCAAAATGGGCCAGAGGATGCGTTTTGCACTCAGAAAATAGCAATAAATGCCACAGGACATAAACAGCAGTACCCAGGAGTAACTCGCTCTCTCAGTTCGTTGTTCCTGTGCTCTTTCATTAGGACTTTTGCCCCAAATTACTCTTAATTGCTCATGCTAGAGTAATTGGGTAATTTGGGTAAATTCACATCACAAGAGTAATGCGTAATTACTAGGCCAGGGTGGTAAATTCCGTTCTGCTTGCGGAATTTGCGGAATTTGGGTAATTTCGCGTTCCACGGAGAATGCGAAATTGCCCAAAATTCCGTGATTCGCGGCTTTGCGGAATTTTTTGGTTGTTCGCGCTTTCAAAATACGTGTTCGCGAGATATTTCTCCCCGAGCATGCAAACAGCATTCGCAAACAGGACAAAAGCATCGCGAACGGGCGGAACAAGCAATTCCTCATGTTCGTGGATATTTTGCGTGCTCGCAGAGATTTTTTTCCGTTTCGCGGAGCTTTGCGTAGCGCGACTACGCAAATTCCGCCCGCCCCTAGTAATTACTGAAAATACTCCAATTACTCCAGTGTCATGAAACGTTTTCCCAGGCATAGTTGTTTGGCAATAGGGACACATTGCACTCATGTACAGTGTTTTTTTTTTTTTACAATGTTACATATTTGATGGATAGTGTGAATATAAAAGATGCATTCTAAGCACACATGTTGGTGGTATGTTGCAGGATTTTGATTGCCATTGAATGCCTACAGAGATTTCACTGACTGCTTTCTTGTCGGAATCCTTCGCCCCTTATCCCTGCAAGCATCCTTAATAGATCTGAGGGCCCACCGGCTAAAAGAGGATTCTTTGGCAAGCGCAGGATGACCGATGATGAAGCCTGACACCCCGGGGGCGAGGGTATACATAGCTGGGCCTTCTTTCTTTCATTCCTCCTGCCCCTGAAACTATGGGGTCATTTTTGCAGTTCATGTTATTAGGCCAGAGAAGGAAAATGTGCTTTCTCTGAAGTTCTTCTAAACCATAGCATCTAAAGTATAGCAAAAAGGTCACCCCTGTAAAGTTCTATTTGGAATGAAGAAGGGGGCGTAGTATTAAACTTTGGCGTACTTCTCGTGTTTTGAATACGAAGTGCTGTTTCATACCTATGTAGATAAAATAAGAGACTAAAATGAGGAAACACCCTCTTACCTCCTTCGATCGCCCGTATTTAAAAGGTATGTGAGATATCAGTTCTGGGTCATGGTCTTAAAAACAGACCGTGTGGTGGAGGGACGCTAAATCGTAATGTTCTGACTTCACGCCTGATGGCACAGTAAAGTACATGTGGGGCATTGCATGACTTGGCATATTAGGATAAACTAATCAAAATATGCTGCTGTTAGACACTTGTTTGTAATATAGGTAGGGTTTTAGAGTGAGTTTTAAGGATTTGTGATGAAATACCAATGGGGCCTTTTTAATCTTTGAAAGCAAAATTAAGTGATAGGCTTTTATCAGCGCCACTGGAAATAGACTGAGCAAACAAGAAACTTGTGCACTATACGAAACTGAACTTTTGCTCTGCCTAAAACTAGATACTTTCCTACATTCAGTTAATGATTTCTTGAGAAGAATTTGATGTCAGCTAAAGTCAACCCCAAAGAACCTGAAGCAGTTAGTAATGTGTGAGTAATGTGATATGTACTGCCATCCTTTTTTGAGTTCAGCTGTGGAATAATCCAAGTACTTCACTCTGCAAAGATGGCCTTAGCAGCCTTATAAATATTGATGATGCTTCTAGACTACATTTGAATATAGAATATTTTTCTAGGGAAAACCTAGCTAAAAGGCAGAGGAGCACTGCAGAGGGTAAAAAGCAAAGACGGAGTCAACATGTAATTGAAGTTAGAACATTGGAATGTTGGGAGCTCTATTGAAGACAATGAAGTGGACCTTGGCTAATAAAAAGTGGTATTAGCCTTCTGCTCCACAATTCCAATGTTTGTCTTTCTGTTCTCCCTTTTAAATTTATACCATTCTACACTCGGTGTGAGGAATGTTCCGATAGCCTCATAGCCCTTCTGCCTTGAACTATACCTGCTGTTAAAAGCCCTCTCTTATGCTATAGGCACTCGCCTGTAGCTTTGAACTATAACTTGGGTTCAGGGCCTTTAACAACTGGTATAGCCCTCTGCAGCAGGCTATTAGGCTATAGTGTAGCTGCTTTCTATAAGTGAAACACTTCTAAACAATGGGTTAATGTGATGTGGGCAGGCTCAACCTGTTCACCAAAGCTACTACCAAATCCAAAATATATTTGTGGAGTACTGTTTTTGAAGAGGATAATTAACATTTTTCAGAACTTTAATGGGCCCAAAGTACTTATATCAGAAGCATTTACTAAGATGCACAACATATATGTACAGTATGGTAATTGCTGCTAGCGTGCAAAATGTATACCTTAGATTTCATTCAGGAATATTACTGGTGTAGACTTTTAAACTTGAAATAGCTAGAACTTTCATTTGTTTCCCTGGATCTCACAAATATGACTTGCACTTTTTCGTTCTTTGTCCTTTTTACAAACAAAATATAAAAAATATGGTGTAACCTTGATCAAACTTAAGGTAAGGCATAATGAAGAGGCACTTCATCTGTGTAAGAAAACAATTTAATGCTACAAATGTTATATTTAGGGTATGACTTACAGTTTTACCTGTGGTTGTCTTTGATGAATTACCTTTACAGTTAAAATATTTAGCTGTAAATGTATGTGTGAGCATCAATGACACCAACTATACTTTCAAGGCTTAAATAAGCCTTGACAAATAAGTTCTTGCACTTGAATGCGAGGATAGTTAAATTTGTTCCTCTATGCTGCTTGTTTTCTTTGGAGATATAGTGAATGATAATTGTATCCTCCATTTATGGATTTTTTTCTAAATAGATTGTTATTGATTTATAGTTTCCTAGCTTCCCGCAGGTATCACCTAACGTAGCAGCTTTATTATGCACGCTGATTTATACTGTGAGTCTGTTCGAAAACAGCAAGATTATTATGGATTTTCCCAGCATCACAGCCAGTCAGTTAAGCAGCTTTCTTGCTACACAGCCATGTGACACCCCATCTATGCTGCTTGATAACAAGAACTGACCACACACTCAAAACTTGCCATGGTTTGGCAAGATTGTATGTCCTAAACAAATTGAACAGGATGCACTTTGGTACTTTTTTCCACAAGTGTTAGAGTTTGTGGGTTCTTGATGTCAATGTTCATGCTTGCATTGTTATTACCACTAGCTTGTTCTACTTTGACTGATAGTGTGTCTGATCAGCCCATGTAGTTCTTTCCAATAAATAATAATTTTCTCCTTTTTCTTTCACTTGCATTTTGGCTTTACATGTAAATTGCAGGCTTTTCATGTCTTTCTAAGCCATTATAATGTACACTCTCTTTTAATTTGACGTCTACCACATGTTCTTCTAATACCTTATCTGTGTGTGTAGCTATAAGAGTATCAACATTCAGAACTCCAAATCTCACCAGGACTGGACTGGATCCTGAATATTCCTATGACATCTAGTTTGTACTTCAGTTCTGGCAATGTGTATGCTGTTTTGTATCCACTTAACCACTTAGGCCTTAATAGACCTTGATTTCTTTCTTCTTAGTCTCTTGTTAAAGTCATCAAACATAATCCCCTACTAGTATTATGGACCTTTTATTGTCGACTTAGAGTGTAAAAAGGAGCTAACACCAGAAGTACATTGCAATTACAGTAAAACCAATATGGCTCCACAAAAATGATAGAGATAATGGTGTCCAAACCTTACAGGTTTATCAACAAATTTAGTTCTGGTTACAAATTAAATAAATCAACAAAATAGATATACAAATATAGTATAAACATACATATTTAAATGTTCATGCAGTCTAAATTTGTATAAGATAAAAAAGAATATGCAAACCAGGATAACATAAATTAAGCAAAATATGACCCAAGCAGGTTCCATAAAGGAACTTCTCTATTCTAAATAAAGTATAAAAGGTGACAAATGGAAGTGGGTGTGACCAGGTGCGCAAGATGGCAGACGCATATTGAGGAAACTCCCGGCAGATACATCAACATCCGACGACAATCCTGCCGCCTAGCTATTTGAGACGACAGTTCTACCCTCTGTGGCTCCTCTATCCCAGCAATGATAGCTACCTGAAAATTTGGGAGCGCATTTCGTCAGAGAAGCAGCGTATCATAATGCGGCCTGTTTCAACTCCCGTGCCTGTTCGGCGGAGAAAACGAGCCGTGGTCTCTACTGGCGGGGGACGGGGGGGCGGCCGGGTATGATCGGCAGCTGCAGTGTACTGGGCCCACCCAGCTGGGGCTCGTCGGTGGGGTCGGGCGGTGTGTCTCCCCTGCCTTGGACAAAACAAACACATCTGGCTTACATTGGCTGAGGGCCCTCCCGGCACTTAAGAGTCAACGTGGAGGACAAGGCAGGCCCCAGCAGCTTCCCTGTAACCCCTGCTCTCCCTCCTTCACAGGCCAGAACGACAGGTGTGGGAGGCCTGGCCATAAATGACACTAGAGGAAGCCAGTCTTCGAGATTACTGCTTAGTCTGACCCAACAATTATACCAGCAGCACTTACTAAATGAGTCAAAGACAGCTTGGCTAGCCACACAGCAACAAATAGATCAATGGGGGGATAAGCCCAGCCGCATGTTGCACAGATTGTATCAGGCTGCGAGGACTTTGTCGCCTTTGCCAGTGGTATGGGACCATCAAGGGGGTTTGATTTCGGGGCCGGAAGAGGTAGCCCAAAGTTTTGCAGTTACATGCTCCAAATGATTACATCAGCATAAAATTAGTCCAGAAATTTCTCAGGAACATCCCGCCACATGCTTTATCTGTAAAGGCATGTAAACAATTGGAGGAAAAACTTACAGTGGAGGAACTGGCGATGCCCTTGGCCGAGATGCACATAGGGTGGGCCCCGGGGCCCTATGGAGTCCCGAGTGAGTTCTTGAAGCTCTTTATTCCACAGCTTGGTAGTATCCTATTAGAAGTCCTACAGGAGGCGGACCGCACATACACGAGGATTGGGGTACGCCTGGAGTACGGTGCGTAAATACGCGGGTGGGGTACGGTCCGTACATATGCAATGTTGGGGTACGCATGTACGATGTGGGTGATGGCGTGTACGTCGCGTAGCGGGCCCCCTTTTCCTCGTGCATCGCGGCGTACTTAGCTTTTCCGGCACTTTTTGGCTCCCATAAAAATATAGCCGTGCGGAGTGCCTTGGGTACGAATGGTACTTGCTGGTCCATAAAACGCTGCCTGACTCTGTGCGGACGTCGCGTACGCGCTGTCCAGGATCGGAATTGTATGCATTTTTTAGCCGTACGGTGTTTTTTACGATTCGACGGAAATGGTATTTCTGTACGAATCGTACTTGGTGGTTTGTACGGTGGAATTCCCGGGTACGAGTCGTACGGAGAAAACGCTCCGTACGACCATTTGTACCCAGGTTTTACAGGATCGGAATCGGCACATAATGTTATTTTAAATGTGTGAGTCGATATTTCCATTACACAAAAGCATTTGCAATTAGGAAATTCTGTAAAACAAAGTGTTTTGCATGTACAAAATAATATGAATTTGAACATATATTTTACCATGAGGAGACCTCTATTCATGACTGTAGAGTCTCCCTTTGGAAAAATATAGGAAAAAGTTAAAAAATAGATTTTATTCAAAAGTAACTATTAAAATATTTTATGATTAACATGAATGTAAATTCATTTGATGTACTTACTTCAAATGTAGAACATAATAGAAAAAATGCTACAGCACTTTTGAAGTAATTTTGTACTAAGCATTAATTAATGGCTGTAATTTTCATATGAATAAAAACCAGCCACTAACTAGACTGTTTAGCTGTGTATACATCTGCAACATTTGGAAATTTCTTGGTGCAATTATATTAAATAGCTAATAAAATTATATATTTTTAAAAATTAATGGAAATATATAAAATTAAAATTATTTGTCTGAGGTTTAATTTAAAAACGAAATTCCCACCTGAAGAAAAAATAATATTTTCTAATGTTTATTAATAATGATTAAAAGTTTTATTGTGGTGTTTTATTTGAACTTTATTTGGGGGCTCAAGCATGGCATCTCACTTGAGTAATACTGGGCACTACGTCTACCATCAGGCCACGGGAAGAGGCCACGCCCACTGGGGCGGAGACTCTCATTTAAGTGGTGCTTCAAAACCTGCTGTGCTGCCGCCTCGTCAGTTTCCTTTGCCTTTGAAGAAGTGATGCAGATCACGAAACGCGTCAGGCTGGACAAATCTATTTGGTGGGGCATGGCTGTTGTTTCCTCGCTGCAACCCCCTCAATAAAGAAGTTTGGGCTATTGAACATCCTGTTGTGAGGCTCCTCCATTGCAGGCAAACTTTGTTGTTTGGTGGATTTTGGGCGGCATGCCTGAGCCGCGGAGTGAGTCCCGGTGCTCGTGAGCACTCCTGTAACGACGCCATCGGCGCCGCTGCGTGTGGGGCAGGAGCCGGTTATTGAAGGAAGATCATGTCAGCGGGGACCCAGGCCATTCCCCTCCGCCCACTGTGGTGTTTTATTTGAACTTTATTTGGGGGCTCAAGCATGGCATCTCACTTGAGTAATACTGGGCACTACGTCTACCATCAGGCCACGGGAAGAGGCCACGCCCACTGGGGCGGAGACTCTCATTTAAGTGGTGCTTCAAAACCTGCTGTGCTGCCGCCTCGTCAGTTTCCTTTGCCTTTGAAGAAGTGATGCAGATCACGAAACGCGTCAGGCTGGCCAAATCTATTTGGTGGGGCATGGCTGTTGGTTCCTCGCTGCAACCCCCTCAATAAAGAAGTTTGGGCTATTGAACATCCTGTTGTGAGGCTCCTCCATTGCAGGCAAACTTTGTTGTTTGGTGGATATACAAAAGAGCACCTCCATTTTACCGGGGGCCCCCGGTCCTGCAGGGCGAGCTCTGGAGCCAGGATTGGAGATCCTGGTAACAACGGTACTGAGAAAATAAAGATTATGACAAGGCCTATGTGTCCCCTATGTGTTCCCCAACGTTTCGTGTACATGCATGTACGCCATGCATTTTCCCTCCATAGCTTGTCAACCATGATGCCTATGCTATAACGTGGCCTGCCATCAAGTCTCCCATGAGAGAAACGACAAATCTGCACTGAGGCCTACACGTTTTGCATCATGTTTTCCTGCACTCGTGCCATTTTCATGAAAGCCCATTTTGTGGCTCAGCCAGAGCCCGAAAAGAGGTTTCAGGCCTCAGACGCTCTGAGAGCTGCAGCTGCGAATCCTTGGCCTCGCACACTTGGGCCTCAGCCAAAAGGGCCCAGTCCGGGGTGCCGAGATAGTATTGAGCACGGTTATCTGCTTACTCCTACTGAATCACATGCCTGCCTGGAAAAGGAGGAATAAACAAAACCCGCCTGCAAAGGATAGAGCCTAGCCTTTCTGTCTCCCTTTCAGTGATTGCAAAGCTCACGTCAGTGAAAAACCCATAGCCCCCATGTAAGGCCCACGCAGTGAATAAAGAAATAGAAGCCACATCGGCTCTTGGTGATGGGCAACCTATGTCACAGATCAGTTCCTGCTCCGGACTTTAGATATCAGATAATACAAGATGTGCTGGTCGTCCTGACACTGAAGGCCTCTCTTCCAGACTCCCCGACTGCACAGCAACCTTCCCCCATTTACACGTCAGTTACACGTCATGCTCGAGTTGAGCGCAAGTAAGGCCAAGTTCCAGTAAAGTTCCAGCTGATCACGCAACCCCCTCCAGGTACCCACCCACCTACGACACTCACCTATGACTCATCAAGTGGACGCCCACATGGACACCCACCTTCACGCCTACTTACACGCCCACATGCTCTTATCTCATTTTCTCTTGCTCTGCCTGAAGTGCTCCTGCTTACGTATAATATTGAATGTATATATACTGTACTCTGTGAATAAAGTTTCAGAAGACCCTTCCTGATCCCTCGTGGTGATGGAACCATTCTCCCTATAACTCGAGTTATTGGAATAAAGCCCTTTTGAACCTGATACCACGGACTCAGCCTCTTGCTTTATGCATGATCCTATTGATACCTATAGAAATTATGAGTGCGTAATACTTTATTTACGACATTTATATGGCGCCCTAATAGGGACGGATCCCCTTCCCCACGCGCCGGAGATGAAGGTCCAGTTTTGCCCCCTTCTACAGCCGTGACGGACTTCAAGTGTACACGTCGCGGGTTTTTCCGCCAACTCCCTCAGGCCAACGGAGGAGACGGACTGCGACCAGGCATCCATACGAGGCGGTGAGGATTGCGGATCGTCCCGACCCAGAGCCCACCCTGCGAGAGAGCTGTGTCCGAGGTTTCTAGAGATCCGCCAAAGATACGCCATTCCCGCGCATGCGCAGCGTCGAGTGTCCGAGGCCTTCAAGTTCTGCTTCCCGGTGAGTTTCATGGGGGTTGCATAAAGACGGGTTCATTTAATGAACACGGTAAAGACGTGTCTCACTCGTGAGACCGGTATGGTTGTGCTGTATTCCAGTGCATAGAGTTTTCAAGTATTCAAGTATACAAGTGCATGCATAGAGTCATTCAAGTATTCAAGTATTCAGGTGCACCGATTCAACTGTATGAATGTTATTGTCTTAGTCAGGTTCAGTTAGGTTTGAATGTGTCAGGTTTGTATGTAAGATTGTTTCATTGTGATTTTGTTTTAGGTTACATTTCAACATGCCGTTGTTTTCGAAACTGCGTAAAATAGGTACTAGGAAAGGTGTATTAGAGGAATCAGTTAACATTCCGCCTAGAGACACACCTGGACATTTCATGTACTGTAAACATGGTTTAGAGGCCGTGTTGTTTTTAGAGCTATGGGTGGATTACACGAAGGATTTAGAGACACAGTATAGATGGCCTATCACGGGAACGTGGGATGCGGAATGCATTATGAAGGTAGAGGAAGAGCTATGGAAGAGAAAATGTAGACCTGCTCAGAAGGATGCCATTGAGTTTTGGCGCAAGGAGTCACATAGAAGAACAGAGAAAGAGTTCCACAAAGCAGAGAGAAGTAGACAGGAGTCTGAAAAAGCCAAAGAAAAGAAGTTACAGGAGGAAGGGGAGCGGGTAAAAAGAGAACAGGCTGAAAGAGAAAGAAATACTGTCGTTGCTGGTATTTATCCAGTCCTTTCAGAGGAACTAGCAAGAGTGGCCCCAGTAGAAAGACCCGTTAGAGTGCCACCACAAGTACCCCGAAAAATAAGACCAACAGCATCCGAAGCGTTTTTTACCGCCTACCTAGAGGAATCCCCACCAGCATACCTAGACGGATCTTTCCCTGCACCCCCAACACAGGCCCAGCTCCAGGAGCTCGAGGACGGCGGGGAGGGATCCGGGACAGCATCAGGAGGGGGGCCGACTGTAAAAGTAGACATCTCCGAATGTATATACGATCCAGATCCAGGAAAGGGCAATATGCTCGTGATTTCACTAAGACTTAGACAAGCAGTCGCATATTTGGAAAAATTACCAGATATGGATAAAAACCTAAAGAAAATGTACAATTTCATAAGAACAGGGGAAGGTCCTGAGTGCATAGCAGAGGCCACACAAAACAGAAAAGTAATTATTAAGAACTATATCCTTCGTTTCCTAATTAACTGTCTGATCAGGGAAAAAGACGAAGGTGACGGGGACGTACACCCTTGTTATATAGGTTGGAGTGATCACATAGATGCCGGTCAGCATGATAAATCAGGACAGACAGACAGCATGTTGACCAAAATCCGAAAGGCAATAATAGCCTCACACGAAGCAGGACCGGACGGAAAGGCTGAGTCATCCTCTGATGACGAAGCCGGGGACAAAGACAAAGTACTATACGTGGGCCATGCCCGACGGTTCGAGAGGCCCAAGGGCCTCAATTACCGTAAACAGGGAACGGCTATAAAAGAAAGATATTCCCTTGAGAGTTTATTCCAAACTACCGAAAAGGCCCTGAATAGATGGATAGGTAACGACCAGCCCCTCACCCCGACCGAAAAAGAACTAGCACGGTCAGCCACCCTTTGGGTGTCCCAATATGATACATATAATAATGATATAGTAGCCCAAACGTTCTTGAGCCTCCCACCAAACGAACAGCGCATAGCTGGTGTTTACATGGTCCAACATTTGATTACATTGTATGAGAGTCAATATTCTGATCCCGGTCTATTGTATAAGTTGCTGGACGACATAGTACTAGACAGGTGGACGAACATGGGTACTGAATTGATTAATGTCATCCTAGATCAGCGACACAAATATATAGAATTCGTGACTTGGTCCCTGCTTCCCGCTCCACCCCATGATAGGCGACAGTTATACGACAAGCTGAACCCCCTACGAGAGGTTCATCCTGTAAAAGATACAAACAATGTTTTACAACGGGTGTATGTCTACACCCCCTTGTCGAAATTAGAGATACTGGAAATGAAAAAGATGTTGCCCTCCCATGATAAAGACCCGGGGGGTTTTCACCGAGAACTAAAAGACATTCTCCGCTTAGGAGAGTATACATATGCTGACATTCTAAAATTATTGAAAGTACTATTGCCTGCTGGTATTTACAAGAAGCTTAAAGAAAAGGACTGGGAGGTGGGAGAGAAAAAGATTAGCTGGGATATGTTGGAAAGAGAGGATGCAGCCAGAGCCCCGGGGGTTGGTCTGGGTCCCCGAGCTAAAGAATTACCTGAATTCCTTGTACAAATTTTGCCTAGATTATTAGTTACTAAAAAGGAAGACTGGGATGCTATTTCAGCCTTTAAGCAGAAACCAGACGAGGACACAAGCGATTTTTACTCTAGGTTTGAGAAATGTTTTACTATCAATAGTGGCCTTAAGCCCGGTAGCGAATCATATCCCCATCTTTTCGTGAGCAAACTAGTAGAAAATTCCCTACCCGAGATTAAGTATAGGGTACTGAAGGTTGAGAGTACTTGGCAAGCAACCAGCCCTTCACAAATGTTACAAATGTTACAATATCACCAGAACAGAATTAGAGAAGAACACGAGCAGGAAAAGAGACGCATGAAAGACACAAAGATGAAGATGCTGGTGGCCCAATCGGCACCGGCAAACACAAACACGAACAAAAGTAGCGCGACACCAGTTAAAGGGAACTGTAATTATTGCAAGAAGTCAGGCCACTACGTAAATGAATGTGCAGTCCTGAAACACAATATAGCTATAGGTAAAACAAAGCCACGTCCATATCCTCCCAAGGAAAATAACACACATCAGACATCAGATACGTTTCCACCGCCGCCACCGCCAGCCCATGCACCTGCACCCACCCACGCTACAGCACAAATGTATCAGCACGCTCAACCTAACTATCCAGAATACCAAGCATATTCATGAAGCAGCCTAGAGAGGGAATTCGACTTGCCCCTTATTCCAGTTCCTGTGGACCAAGAGGGTCCCTATGTACATGCACGTTTACTGGGACAGGATAAAAAGTTTTTGATTGACACTGGGGCGAGTAGAACTACCATTAGTCATTCCGAGATTCCAGGGGCACCCCTCTCGGGCTCAAAGAGCATATCCTGGGTTTTTCAGGAAAGCCAATTATTAATGAAGTTTCGGAACCAGTCTCTTTAGGAGTTGGTCCACTGATACATACAACAGACTTACTGCTTACTAAATCATGTCCAGAAAACTTACTTGGTATAAAGACATTAAAGGAACTGAGAGCAATTATCTGTTGCTCGCCAGAAGGAGTGCGACTGTATTTACGTGATTTCAAGGGACATTTTGTAATAAAAGATTTTGACATCAGGCTCCAAAATGTACCACAGCACCTATGGGCACAAGGTCCGACTGACGTAGGTTTCATGAACATTACACCTCACCAGGTCACCCTCAAAGCAGGAGTAGTGCTGCCACGGATACGACAATACAAGATCCCACCTGAGGCTGAAGTAGGGTTACTGAAATTAATCGACGAACTCATTGCACAAGGGGTGGTGGTGGAGACTGATTCAAACGTATGCAACTCACCTGTTCTTCCTATTCTTAAGCGAACTGATCCCAAAGCACCACCTGTCTATAGATTAGTTGTGGACCTGCGAGAATTGAACAAATGTGTAGTCCCACAGTACCCGGTGGTCCCGGACATTTCTTCATTATTGACTGCTATTGACGCAGAGGCTACGTTCTTTACAGTTATCGATCTGAAGAACGCATTTTTCAGTATCCCAATACATCCAGACAGCCAATATCTTTTTGGCTTCAGTTTAAAAGGCCGCAGCTTCAGATTCACAAGAGCACCACAGGGCTTCACAGAGAGTCCTAGCACCTACAGTCAGGCACTCAAACGACAACTAGACAGTATTCATATGCCTACCACTACAGCGCTGATACAGTACGTAGATGACATTCTCATCACAGCAAGATCAGAAACTGACTGCGAAGATGCATCACTCACGGTTTTACACTTTCATTGGCCTCACTTCATATTGCAGGCAGTGGATTCCCCAGTATGCTTACATAGCCAAGCCCCTAATACAGTTGACGACACAGGAGGCAGCTTCTACTAATGTCCTCCCTTGGACACAAGAACACACTGTGGCATTTGAAGAATTAAAAAGAGCTTTATGTCAAGCACCAGTTTTAGCGACCCCTGATTACAACAAATCTTTTATGCTTTTTGTGACAGAGCAGGATGGAACAGCACTATCTGTCCTCACACAAGATCATGCAGGAAAACACAAGCCCTGTGCGAAATTTTTCTAGTACATTGGACCCAGTAGCCCAGGCTTTGCCTGCGTGCCTAAAATCTGTTGCAGCAACGGCCTTATCCATAAGACAAAGTGACTCGATAGTGCTGGGCCACGCCCTGACAGTACAAGTTCCCCCGTATCAGAAGGTGAAGGGAGTGTTGCCTCTTTTCCCTTTTCCGTTCTCCCATAATGGTTCTTGCGGAGCATGGTTTGCCTTAATGACATCCATCAACGGTGATGCCAAAGAATGTCACGACAAGGAGTGTAGGGGTGACTGGGTATGGGGTAACTTGAATAAAGTCATGAATGAAGCATGTTTCCCAGACGAAGAAGGTCTTCCCCAAAGAAAAGGTACAGATCTAGAAAATGAAGAGTATCAGCAAGGAAATGCGACCCTCGACTTTATAATGTTGAATGTCAAGCCCATACACAATGTAGGTCCATCCTCAATTACAATCCTGCCAGTAAAAGGGGGCTTGTGTGTCAGAAAAGAAGGCTCAGTACATTTGGGGCACAGCGAGTGTAATACTATAATAGAGTTTAAAGACAAAGGAAAGTCCTATTTCAGAGCATCACGACACACCTACTTTATTTGTGGCCAGACAGCCTATGTACAGCTGCCCTTAGACTGGGGTGGGACGTGCTACATATCATTTCTTTTACCACCCGTTTTCTTGGCCCCATCGAACTATCATCAAGATCCCCAACTAGCACTTATCAGACACAGACGAGGGCTCGATGCCTCCGGCATTGACCAGACCGAGACAGCTTGGGAGCAATATACAGATTTCAACAAAGGATTCTTTTTCTTCATAGGTCCCGTCCAGAATAGTAAACTTATCCGCAGGCTAACAAGGATTCTAGAAACAGTTGTAAATGAGACTGCATCAGCCCTGGGGAACTTGACCCAGGAACAGTCTGCTATGAGAATGGTCGTTCTTCAGAACCGCCTTGTTCTTGACGTCATCCTGGCGGATAGGGGCGGGGCTTGTAGAATCATCGGCTCCAGCTGTTGCGTTTTTATTCCTAATAACGCACCATCTGTATACAAAGCAATAACAAGGCTCCACAAGATTGCCCAAAGCATACATCAAGACCCAGGCACGTGGACTTGGTCCAGTTGGCTCTGGGGAGTAATATCGGCATGGGGATGGAAAGTGTTGACCGTCTGTGGGTTAATACTACTAATGGTATTCAGTTGTTGTCTATGTCTGCAGTGTGGCCCGGCCATTTGCGGCCTGTGTGCTACTGCATGTGTTCCACGTCCCCATATACAAAGCATTGAAAATGGAAAAATAATGCTGCAAGAACAGATCGACTGTCTCATGAGAATAGATGTGACATGAAGGGTCCACTAGGGGACAAGGAGGGAATGAGAAAATAAAGATTATGACAAGGCCTATGTGTCCCCTATGTGTTCCCCAACGTTTCGTGTACATGCATGTACGCCATGCATTTTCCCTCCATGGCCTGTCAACCATGATGCCTATGCTATAACGTGGCCTGCCATCAAGTCTCCCATGAGAGAAACGACAAATCTGCACTGAGGCCTACACGTTTTGCATCATGTTTTCCTGCACTCGTGCCATTTTCATGAAAGCCCATTTTGTGGCTCAGCCGGAGCCCGAAAAGAGGTTTCAGGCCTCAGACGCTCTGAGAGCTGCAGCTGCGAATCCTTGGCCTCGCACACTTGGGCCTCAGCCAAAAGGGCCCAGTCCGGGGTGCCGAGATAGTATTGAGCACGGTTATCTGCTTACTCCTACTGAATCACATGCCTGCCTGGAAAAGGAGGAATAAACAAAACCCGCCTGCAAAGGATAGAGCCTAGCCTTTCTGTCTCCCTTTCAGTGATTGCAAAGCTCACGTCAGTGAAAAACCCATAGCCCCCATGTAAGGCCCACGCAGTGAATAAAGAAATAGAAGCCACATCGGCTCTTGGTGATGGGCAACCTATGTCACAGATCAGTTCCGGCTCCGGACTTTAGATATCAGATAATACAAGATGTGCTGGTCGTCCTGACACTGAAGGCCTCTCTTCCAGACTCCCCGACTGCACAGCAACCTTCCCCCAGTTACACGTCAGTTACACGTCATGCTCGAGTTGAGCACAAGTAAGGCAAAGTTCCAGTAAAGTTCCAGCTGATCACGCAACCCCCTCCAGGTACCCACCCACCTACGACACTCACCTATGACTCATCAAGTGGACGCCCACATGGACACCCACCTTCACGCCTACTTACACGCCCACATGCTCTTATCTCATTTTCTCTTGCTCTGCCTGAAGTGCTCCTGCTTACGTATAATATTGAATGTATATATACTGTACTCTGTGAATAAAGTTTCAGAAGACCCTTCCGGATCCCTTGTGGTGATGGAACCATTCTCCCTATAACTCGAGTTATTGGAATAAAGCCCTTTTGAACCTGATACCACGGACTCAGCCTCTTGCTTTATGCATGATCCTATTGATACCTATAGAAATTATGAGTGCGTAATACTTTATTTACGACAGTACTCCCACCACACACTAAAAGAGCCCAACATCGACTGAGTGACAGGCTTGACTTTTATTCGTCTTTGAAAGCGGAGGTAAGAACACCCATAAATCCTTACGCGTTTCAGCCGTTAGGCCTTGGTCACAGGTGAGTGTTATCAAAATTATAATCCCAGTAGTCACTTGGCTTGCATTCCAACTGCAAAACCCAGAATGCAATTTTCTTTTCTTTCGCATCAAGACATGGCATATTTACAATTTTGCAATGTTCGCGTTTATTTACAATGTCCCAATTAATTGCTTTTCAATTTGTCTCAGCATTGTGCGGGTTCCTCCGCTTTCCTGAAATTGCTGCTTGTCATGCGGTGCCGTCAGAGAAGGAATTAACCTTCTCTTCTCCCTTTCTTGGACGGAATGCTGCCAAATAGCAACGGAAATCCTTTTTTGCTGGCGCTTCCACGAGCGGACAATGCCCCCTCATTCAACATCAAAAGAGCACCTCCATTTTACCGGGGGCCCCCGGTCCTGCAGGGCGAGCTCTGGAGCCAGGAATGGAGATCCTGATAACAACGGTACTCCCACCACACACGAAAAGAGCCCAACATCGACTGAGTGACAGGCTTGACTTTTATTCGTCTTTGAAAGCGGAGGTAAGAACACCCATAAATCCTTACGCATTTCAGCCGTTAGGCCTTGGTCACAGGTGAGTGTCATTAAAATTATAATCCCAGTGGTCACTTGGCTTGTATTCCAACTGCAAACCCCAGAATGCAATGTTCTTTTCTTTCGCATCAAGACATGGCACATTTACAATTTTGCAATGTTCGCGTTTATTTACAATGTCCCAATGAATTGCTTTTCAATTTGTCTCAGCATTGTGCGGGTTCCTATGCTTTCCTGAAATTGCTGCTTGTCATGCGGTGCCGTCAGAGAAGGAATTAACCTTCTCTTCTCCCTTTCTCGGACGGAATGCTGCCAAATAGCAACGGAAATCCTTTTTTGCGGGCGCTTCCACGAGCGGACAATGCCCCTCATTCAACATCAAAAGAGCACCTCCATTTTACCGGGGGCCCCCGGTCCTGCAGGGCGAGCTCTGGAGCCAGGAATGGAGATCCTGGTAACAACGGTACTCTCACCACACACGAAAAGAGCCCAACATCGACTGAGTGACAGGCTTGACTTTTATTCGTCTTTGAAAGCGGAGGTAAGAACAACCATAAATCCTTACGCATTTCAGCCGTTCGGCCTTGGTCACAGGTGAGTGTCATTAAAATTATAATCCCAGTGGTCACTTGGCTTGTATTCCAACTGCAAACCCCAGAATGCAATGTTCTTTTCTTTCGCATCAAGACATGGCATATTTACAATTTTGCAATGTTCGCGTTTATTTACAATGTCCCAATGAATTGCTTTTCAATTTGTCTCAGCATTGTGCGGGTTCCTATGCTTTCCTGAAATTGCTGCTTGTCATGCGGTGCCGTCAGAGAAGGAATTAACCTTCTCTTCTCCCTTTCTCGGACGGAATGCTGCCAAATAGCAACGGAAATCCTTTTTTGCTGGCGCTTCCACGAGCGGACAATGCCCCCTCATTCAACATCAAAAGAGCACCTCCATTTTACCGGGGGCCCCCGGTCCTGCAGGGCGAGCTCTGGAGCCAGGAATGGAGATCCTGGTAACAACGGTACTCTCACCACACACGAAAAGAGCCCAACATCGACTGAGGGACAGGCTTGACTTTTATTCGTCTTTGAAAGCGGAGGTAAGAACACCCAAAAATCCTTACACGTTTCAGCCGTTAGGCCTTGGTCACAGGTGAGTGTCATTAAAATTATAATCCCAGTGGTCACTTGGCTTGTATTCCAACTGCAAACCCCAGAATGCAATGTTCTTTTCTTTCGCATCAAGACATGGCATATTTACAATTTTGCAATGTTCGTGTTTATTTACAATGTCCCAATGAATTGCTTTTCAATTTGTCTCAGCATTGTGCGGGTTCCTCCGCTTTCCTGAAATTGCTGCTTGTCATGCGGTGCCGTCAGAGAAGGAATTAACCTTCTCTTCTCCCTTTCTCGGACAGAATGCTGCCAAATAGCAACAGAAATCCGTTTTTTGCTGGCGCTTCCACGAGCGGACCATGCCCCCTCATTTAACATCAAAAGAGCACCTCCATTTTACCGGGGGCCCCCGGTCCTGCAGGGCGAGCTCTGGAGCCAGGAATGGAGATCCTGGTAACAACGGTACTCCCACCACACACGAAAAGAGCCCAACATCGACTGAGTGACAGGCTTATCTTTTATTCGTCTTTGAAAGCGGAGGTAAGAACACCCATAAATCCTTACGCGTTTCAGCCATTAGGCCTTGGTCACAGGTGAGTGTCATTAAAATTATAATCCCAGTGGTCACTTGGCTTGTATTCCAACTGCAAACCCCAGAATGCAATGTTCTTTTCTTTCGCATCAAGACATGGCATATTTACAATTTTGCAATGTTCGTGTTTATTTACAATGTCCCAATGAATTGCTTTTCAATTTGTCTCAGCATTGTGCGGGTTCCTCCGCTTTCCTGAAATTGCTGCTTGTCATGCGGTGCCGTCAGAGAAGGAATTAACCTTCTCTTCTCCCTTTCTCGGACGGAATGCTGCCAAATAGCAACGGAAATCCGTTTTTTGCTGGCGCTTCCACGAGCGGACCATGCCCCCTCATTTAACATCAAAAGAGCACCTCCATTTTACCGGGGGCCCCCGGTCCTGCAGGGCGAGCTCTGGAGCCAGGAATGGAGATCCTGGTAACAACGGTACTCCCACCACACACGAAAAGAGCCCAACATCGACTGAGTGACAGGCTTAACTTTTATTCGTCTTTGAAAGCGGAGGTAAGAACACCCATAAATCCTTACACGTTTCAGCCGTTAGGCCTTGGTCACAGATGAGTGTCATTAAAATTATAATCCCAGTGGTCACTTGGCTTGAATTCCAACTGCAAACCCCAGAATGCAATGTTCTTTTTTTTTCGCATCAAGACATGGCATATTTACAATTTTGCAATGTTCGCGTTTATTTACAATGTCCCATTGAATTGCTTTTCAATTTGTCTCAGCATTGTGCGGGTTCCTCCGCTTTCCTGAAATTGCTGCTTGTCATGCGGTGCCGTCAGAGATGGAATTAACCTTCTCTTCTCCCTTTCTCGGACGGAATGCTGCCAAATAGCAACGGAAATCCTTTTTTGCTGGCGCTTCCACGAGCGGACCATGTCCCCTCATTTAACATCAAAAGAGCACCTCCATTTTACCGGGGGCCCCCGGTCCTGCAGGGCGAGCTCTGAAGCCAGGAATGGAGATCCTGGTAACAACGGTACTCCCACCACACACGAAAAGAGCCCAACTTCGACTGAGTGACAGGTTTGACTTTTATTCGTCTTTGAAAGCGGAGGTAAGAACACCCATACATCCTTACGCGTTTCAGCCGTTAGGCCTTAGTCAGTGGTGATTGTCATTAAAATTATAATCCCAATCATATATACAATCCACAGTCAGCGCGCTCTCAGTAAAAGAAGATCCGTCTTCGTAGACATTTCACTAAGTGTTTTATTTCACAACGCGTTTCGATTACATCCAAGCAACAAACTAGTGAACATATAGTCATAGTGAACATAGGCAAAGGACACACTTAAAATAGTGGCAGACATGTTGGAATGTTTAAATCACAGTCTATAGTGGAGAACTTCATCAAGAAAGTATTGGTATGCCGATCTCAATGCATAATGTATGTGTAAAATATCGCATAATGATCCAGAAACAAACATAATAATCGCAAAGGTCTTCCAACCGCAGCAAGCATCACCATAATGAAAGTGTGTGGGTCCGCCTTCAAAAACAACAAACTTTATTGATCTCCCATGTTCGGACACACATAACCTAAATGTGAGAGAACGCGGCACGGCAAATTAAAGTGACGTGCTGATGGGAGATTTGTCAATCCTGGGCAAGTGCCCTGGAACACAAACTAAATAAGTGTGTGGACATAATGCAGGTCAGATAGACTGATGTACACAGGGAGAATGAGGCATGGCATGGTAAGACTGATGGGTGATGTGCCACGCAGGGCAAGTGCCCTGGAAAACATAACAAAGTAATAGCATGAACATAATGCGCCTATCATTTAGTGTGGTGTCAGGATAGCCAGTGCCTGAGTGTCATCCAGGGTGGATCCACCACTGGAAAAGTAACAGGAATGTTGGGATCTGTAAAAAGAGACTGTAGGAAATACCCATCTGACGTCTCAGCAGGCAATGGGAGATACCCCGTCCCCGCATGTTGCTCTTGTAGCCTCATATATCATTGGGGCAGTGAACGGAGTGCTACTATCGGAGGGTGTAGCACATCACAGACAATGAACATGAGTCTGGGGCAAGTGCCCATGTTGTAAATATGTCGGCAATATGTGTGGTAGTGCAATCGTCCATCTACCAATTGCAACCAGTGTCCAATCACAAAGAAACAATACCATTCCTGGATACAAAAGGGATAAACTCCACAGAGTCCAACATTTACTCATAGTATGCAGGCAGAAGAAACAGTGAAGGTGTGGTCACAGGGAAAAGGGTAGGAGGCCCGTGCAGGTGAGTACAGGTGAGTGGGCCTCTTCCTTCCCTCCTGGAAAACAAAGAACAAAAAAGAAAAGTAATCAGCATGAACCACTAAGTCCAAGGACTTACATAAAAGTGAACTTAGCACTCTATCATGTGTTGCATTCTAAAATGAAGTAAGCAGGGGTGCAGGGAAGAAAAGACAACTGTGGCTGCACTCTCGTGTGGCCGCACATAAACAAAATTGAAGGAAAAAAGGGGCGGGAGGGGAAGGGGGGAAGGGAACGCGGGTGGGGGGAGGGGAAAAAAGGAGGGGGAGGAAAAGGGGGAGATATAAGCACGAGGGAACAGGTAAGAAACAGAACAACATGGCAAAATAGAATGATTGCCCAAGAAACCTAGCTTCCTTTGAGGTGGATTGCTAGCTCCTCGTCTTGATTTAATCCTCCTGGACTCTTGGTTTGAAAGTCTATGATGTACTTAGACTCTCTCTGCCTCAGAGTAAGCACCCTATTGCCACCCCTAGGGTTGCGATCAATTTGCTCAAGGATGAAGAAGCTCATGTCAGAAATATTAGACAAATGCTTCTCATGAAAATGTTGTGCAACCGGGTATTTGGGGTCGTTGTTGATTATGGCCCCTCTGTGTTCAAGGATCCGTTTCATAGCCATGAGTGACATGCTGCCGATGTACCACAACTTGCACGGACACTCATTGCTGTAAATGACAAAAGAGGAGCTACATGTCAGGAATTGGGTTATGTTCTTATTGACCCCATTGTAGTTGACCTGTTTGCAAAATGTAATGTTCTTACAGGCCTTACAATGGCCGCAGGAACAGAAACCTTTAAGGCCATGTTCGTGACTTCTGGGGCAGATGGTAATGTCACTCTGTACTATCATTGACATTCCTCCCTCGCCTGTATGCTATGCTGGGTCTGTCTGGAATGGTGCCCCTATGACGTTGTTGGATTTGAGGATGTCCCAGTTCTTCCATATGATCTGTTTGATGTCCTTTGAGTCAGTTCTGTACATCATGATCATTCTGGTCATGTCATCGTCTATGTTGATAGGGGTGATCGATTGGTCAGAAATAGTCTGAGCTCTGTCTACACTGTCAGCCCTCTCTCTGTCTTTGGCGAGTACCCAGTTAGGATAGCCCCTTTCCCTGAAGCGGTCTACAATGATATTGCTTTCAAGTAGATAAGCTTCTTCAGTGTTACAGTTTCTTTTGACCTCAGCAGTTCACCATAAGGGATGCTCCATTTGAGAGCCTCAGGGTGATGCTGAGGGCATAAAGGACTCTGTTGCCCACCGTGGACTTCCTGTAAAGCGCTGTCCATACCTGTTTTTCACTGATGGCCAGGCAGACATCAAGGTATTGAGCCTTGTTGTTGCAAACATTGCCACTGAGTGCAATGTTGCACTCATTGACGTTGAGTTTCTTGATGAACTCATGAGCCTCTTCTTCCGGTCCTCTCCAAACGATGAACAAGTTGTCAATGTAGTGAATCCACATTGACACATGTTCAAGGTCATCGTGGAGCTCCGGATTAGTGAAAATGCTCTCCTCCCAGTGCCCCATAGACAGATTAGCAAAACTGGGAGCAAATCAAGATCCCATTGCTGTACCAGTCGTTTGTCTAAATAATGTGCCGTTGAACATGAAGATGTTATTCATCAGACAGTATTCAATTTAGAAAAAGAAAGTAATTGTTATTAAATAAAATCACATTTAAAATAAAGTCCAAACAGTAGAACCAAAGATATTGATTTTAAACGTGTTTGATGAAAATAGCACCAAGAAGCACAAAGCACCACTCGCGGTTATCTGATAACACTAGACTGGGGGCAAGTCACAAGTTCATACCAACTTCAATGGAGTACGCATCGGATACAGGGACCAGGTTAGTCTAGCTCAAGAGTTATTTTCTCAAGCTCAGCGCAGAGAGCTCAGTTTGTGTTGCAGGGGGCCATGAAGAGAAGGGTTTCAAAATAAGGAGCAGTATGAGTGTCATTAACAGTCTTTGGTGTAACAGAAGTGCAGGTCATTACTGAAGCTCAAGGGAGTAGCCTGAAAAACATTATACCGCCACTTTGAATCAAAGCTTTTATGGCACCAAGTAAGCAAAGCCAGCCATCACAACCATCACCAAAAGAACTTGCTTATCTTTTTCATCCAAGCATCTATCCATTCATCCTTCCATTCAACTGCTGATAGCCACCATCCACCTTTACATTTCTTCATCCATTCAACCTTTCATCCATCATTCACTGTCACCATTCTGTCCATCAAAGCTACCCATCCATCCATCCAGCATCCATTCATCCATTCATCCATCTATCCAGCCATCCATGCATCCACCCATTCATCCTTCCTTCCTTTCACTCATACATGCATCTATACATCCGTAATTTCACCATCCATTCATCCATCCTTCCACCTTCATTATGAACCTATGTTTGCCTAGCTGCAGACAAAATAGACCCTTCAAGAAACCCACCCCTCTGTAGCTGCTAATGGGGGGTTGACAACGTCCCTGCTGGAGCTTCCTGTTGGTTGAGTATCGCGGACGGTCACTGTTGGTGTGAAATGCAGGTCATGAGTTCCTGGTTGATGTGAATGGTAGCATTCGGTGCGAGGAACATGTCCTGCTGGAGCTGTCACTGGGTCAGTCTAATCTCGGCACAAAGAAGTTGTAAGAAGCCAAAAACTTCAGGATTTTCACCTTTTCTGCAGGAGGAGCTCACATTGATGCCAGCCAAGACTTTAGGAACTGGGGGCACATCTTGAGGATCACAAGTCACTCCAGCAGAGGCCAGCAGCAGGGCCCAGGCAGATCCAAGCAGGTCCAGTTGTGCTGATCAGCTGGGCAGTTGCAGGAGGCCCTCTGGATTCTTATTGTATCCCTGTAGCTCACACAGGAAGTCAAACAACTGACCTTGGAGTGACTCTGGGTAGCCTGGGATGAAGGCAAACAGGTCCAATTTTTATTCTTCAGACAGCAAGGTAGTCCGTCCAGCAGCAGGGCAGTTGTTCTGGCTGCAGGGCAGCACTTCTTCCAAATCTTCCACATGTCCAGGATTGTTCTGATGAGTCGTTCTGAAGGTCCCATTTTTATACCCTTTGCCAGCATTGGTGTGGGAGATACCCAGACCTATCTCCAAAACTGATTCTGCTCAATTTTTCCCCTTCTACTGGTCCTGGCTCCAAACTGTTTAGGTTAACAAGGGCAGGCCTGGTGTGAGGTTTCTTTGTGTGAGTCACAGACAAGGCCCTTTGAAGTGTAATCAGGGAAGGGCACAACTCCTCCTCAGCCATCCTCTCAGGAAGGCCCTATCCCCTCACATGTAGGCTCTTTTGTCTCAAAGTCTGAAAGCAATACACAAGCCACGAGACGACAGCCATTCACAATCATGTTACCCAAGATACTGGCAGGAAGACACATTTGGTTTGGGCAGGAAAATCCAACTTTCTAAAAGTAGCATCTTCACAACTGTAACTTAAAAGCCGACTCCACCATTATAGAGGATTTTGAATTACAATTCACATGATTGTAAACATCATTTCTCTAGCTGCTCTTAATCTGAAGTTAGCACTTATTTAGTGTAATAAGGTAACCCAGTGTTAGTCTATCAGAGAGTTAGGTCTTATAAAGGTGAAAAATTACTTTTAGAGTAACCACTGCCAAGGCATATAAAACTTAAACCTACATGTCCTATGTTTTTTTAAATCATGCACCTCGCCCTCTGAGCATTTACGGCATACTTAAAGGGGGGAATTATAAGTATTAACAAGGAAGGTTAAGGCGTGGCACAAGGTTTATTTTGCCACGTCCAACCGGCAGTTTGAAACTGCACTACAGGCTGCAGTGGCAGGCCTAAGACATTTTTTATGTCTACTTTAGTGAATGGCACAATGAGTGCTCCAGTTCAATAGCAGCCTTACATTTACTGGCAATGTATGAATTTAGAAACATTTACTGGGGACTTCTAACTAAGTTTACTGTGCCAGTTGGGCATGGGACACTTTTACGATGTTTTGAGGAGAGAAGGCAAATACTCTAAAACTGGCTAGAATGGAAAACATACACAGAATCCTTGAAGCCAACAAAAACAGCAAAGGAAGGCAGAGGAAGACAAACATATGGGTAACACTGCAGAAAGGGCAAGGTCCAACACTTACTCAAAAGTATTAGTTACGTTTGTGAATCAGGCTCAAAATTTTGGGAGCAGGTAAATCTTTTAAACTAATGAAATACAGTTTTCAATCACCTTTTCCTGCAAATATTTTCCTGAGATATGCACAGTATGAACATGTTCAGAAGTGAGACTGCTTGTTCAGTATCTGCAGTTTTCCTACTCTTGTCAGCAACAACAATCAATCTTAAATATTAAGTAGGCTCAGCATTTAAGAGAGTTGTACTCAAAAAGAGAGCACGTATATTCTATGCAGAATCTAAAAGTAATAAATATTTTTTTTATTTTGTTGAAAACATTTTTTAAATTGTATGGTGTCTGTGGTTTAAATCTGAAAAAAACACACATTAACCCCTTTGTTATGGGCGGGGTTTCCTGTCTGGTTCATTTGAACCTCCTATTTGTGCTTGCAGATACCAATTTCTATATTAAATATTGATGCATTTATTTAAGCCATCCTGTGATTACAATTAAATGTAAGGGGTCTTTCCATTAAGCTTGCAAGTAATAAAGCATCTTTAGAATGTGAAAAAATATAGATTACAATTAAATTTAATAGCAAACATATTCATAGAAAACCACTTATATTTTAGAGAAAATTATACCCCGCACCATAGCATGAGTGCAAGGTTTTTTATTTGCTAGCTGTGAATGTCAGTAGTACAAAACTACCAGTATCATATTGAAGTCCCCTGGATATAGAATATTGATATTAGAATTATAACCTTTATAGTGTAACAGAGCCAGTATAGCCAACATTAGGCAACTCAATGGTAAACGATTGCTTCTAGCTGAAACCTCTAAAAGTAGAATGACCCAGAAGCACCAGGCCATTTTCCCTGCCAAGTTACGGTTGCATAGCTATAGTTGCCAAATACGTGATATGTGTTAACAAAACTAATAAAACTGCTTTCAAAAGTCTGACTTGTTTTTCAAGGTCAGCAAAACCAAACAGCTTTGTTTGCAGGGGTGCAAATAACATAGTACTGTATGTTGACTTGAATATTATGATGTTGACTCAGGCTAATGAAAAAGATAAGCTGCAAAACGAGATAAAAATAAAGCGACAACAGTGAATTAAGATCTGTTCCTTCTAACCCTAGAAAATTGTTCCTTTTCAATAAGTCTTGAAAAGAAACTCATAACGATTGTTTATACTAGCTTAAACAAGCAGAACTAGGTTACAAGAATGAAAATGTATGTCAGCTGTAGCAAACCAGTTACACTACAAAAGATACCAATCAGGTTTTGTGGGGTGCTCTGAGTGTTGCCTACTTTGAATTTTAACTGTTGTTTCTATCTTGACCAGGGTCCTGTCGCAATAAAATATGCATTGACAAAGCCAATAGTTTTGGGTTGTGTACGTTCATAGCTTTTTGTGTTACAACGCAGAGTTTTCATGGCTAAAATGTGGTAATTCAGTTTGTTACTCTCTAAGGACAAGGAAGAAGCAACTTGTGCTTCGTAGAGGATGATACTTGGCCGAGCACATGAAGGCAGCTCTCTAGTCTGGGTAATACTTTACCTGCTCCCATTCTTCACTGGAAACAGAAACTTTCTGTTCGGCCGCCTAAACTTTTGAAACCAACAAAGGCAGCCATACTGTTAAGTGCACTATTGACTCTTGGAAAATGGACAATGCACATCACCAAAATGCTGGTAGTAGTAGAAGAGACAGCCCAGGATTATGGGCCCTAAATGAAACTTCGGAAAGTGACACAACTTCACCTTCTACCCAGTGACAACACAGGAAATGACATCACTTGACTTTGATCTTTACAGGAAGAATCCCTTGTCTCTAGTGACAGCACAGACAGTGAGTGATATTATGTAGTTTCAATTGAAAGTCAAGGTAAAAGATAGCTTTGGAACTCTTTCACACATAATGGTCTCTAACGAGTAGCTCGGGAGCAACTGGTAGCTCGCCACCACCTTCAAAGTAGCTCTCTGAAGTGAAGTCAAGCCCAGTATCAAATTCAGAAAGTAGGTGCCTTTTAAAGAAGGCAGCACTGCTCATCGCAAGACCCTTAAAGTGACTGCCAGCCAAACGTATGGCAGTACCTAATGCTAACACTCAAACACACACTGTGTCGCCTATAGGGCCTGCTATATGACAGTCCATATCCAATTTCAAAATACTTAAGCCACAAGGAAATTGACCATGTTATAGACCCTCCATTATCAGTCCCAACATGTGTGTGAACAGTGCACCATCGAAGAAGTATGGCAGCAGTAGCCTGAGCAGTATTCAGTGCTGACCCACCAAAGTGCGGTTCTGCAGGAGTCAGAGTGGAAGCGTGTCAGTTGGATGCATGATCAGCCGAAGTGCTGAGGAGAACAGAGGACGGTCCAGACCCAAGAAAATTATTAGATTCATTAACATTTATGTGTGTGTTCATAATAAACACCGCTTCCTGAAACTATGCCTGGTCCCGAGAACCGCCAAATGTTTACGCCATCCCCCATCATAAGAGTGCCATCTCTGGCATAATTGTGCCCATTCCAGGCATAATAGTGCCAATGGCATAATAATGGTCATCCTTGACTATTTTAGTATTTTTAGTCTGGTTGTGGTATTCTGGCAGCCATCATTGACATATTAAGAGCATGACTGGTCTATATGTACCCATTCCTGACATATTAATGGTCATGACTGATATATGGTCTCATTCCTGATCCTTCTGGTTTCCAGCCTTGGCACAGCTGTGGCCCTAGTATAATGGTGGGCATTATTGGCATAATACAGACATCCATGGTGCTATGTTGAGCATCTATTGGATATGACTGTAATACCTGGGAATTCAATGTCGTCTGTCCATTTTTACATGGGAGCACCCACCACGACAGACCATGCACGTACCCTCGGCATCATACTGGACTTATCGCTCACTATGAACCACCAGATCAACGCCGGCTCTTCTGCCTGCTTCAACACCCTCCGCATACTACGCAAAACCTTCAAATGGATCCCCTCTGAATCCAGAAAAACGGTCACACACACCCTCATCACCAGCAGACTAGACTATGGCAACGTCCTCTACGCCAGAATCAACAAAAAACTCCACCACAAGCTCCAGACCGTCCAGAACGCTGCAGCCAGACTAATCCTCGACATCCCCCGGCACAACCACATCACCCAACACCTGTGCGTCCTCCATTGCCTCCCCGTCAAAAGAAGGATAACTTTTAAGCTGCTCACACACTCCTACAAGGCCCTCCACAATATAGGACCACAATACCTGAACAACTGTCTCTCCTTTCACGCTCCCAAGATAAACCTCCATTCAGCCGACCTCTCCCTGGACACAGTCCCACGCTTCCAAAGGATCAGAGCGGGTGGAAGGTCCTTCTCCTACCTCAGAGCCAAGACCTGGAACAACCTCCCCCTCCACCTCCGGCAAAGTCCTACTGAGGAACTTCGACCCGCCATTTTGTGCTCTGCCACCATTTTGTGTTGCCATCACTCAGGCAGCACGGCGAACAAAGTCTATTCAGCTTTTTCTGCAGCTTCGTGTTAAAAATAGCCTTTCTGCCTCTATTTGCAAAGCTGGTGTTAGGACTGGCCGAGTACTCTAATCCCCGTCTGGTTTTCTAAATCCCCGTCTCAACTATCTGTTGATTCACACTATTCTTTTCTGACGTTATCTTATCGTCTGGCCTTCACTGTCCTCTGCTAGCATTCTCTCGTTTCACAACTGTCCTCCAACACACACAAACGTATCTCGCCACCTGCAAGTTAGTTACGAATCCGTTAATGAAGTAGTTTGAGGGAGGGGTGACAAACATAGTTGGAGGAGAGGTTTCTTCGAGTCATCTGACACTTTGTTTTCCAATCTCTCCTATTGGTTCTGTCCTGTTTTTCAACTTTCCTTATTGGCTCTTTCTTGTATGTTCTGGGTGTATATTTGGTTAATGTATATGTTATCTATATGGTATAAAAGATTGTGCGCCACAGAGTGAAGTGGCAGTCTCCTGAGAACCTACCTTGTGTACTTCCGGGATAACTGGACTAGCTGCAGCTAATAAATCTGATCTTCTAACGCCGACAGAGTGTCCCGTGTCTCTGTGTAGCTGAGCAGGAGAATCCAGGAGATTAAGGCGTACCCTGCGCCGCCAGGCCCAAAAGGTTCTGGTTCTTCACTACACCGCCCCAGTTCAGGAAAGACAATAATACCTGGCTCTTCAGATGACCCCCAACGGAGCAGGACCCAACCCCCACACCCCCATGTCTTGAGACGGGTGAGTAGTGCACTTTACAAACCCCTGATTGATTGATTGATGATTGAAATGACAAGCTAATGTTTTGGGACTGTGCATTTCCTAAAAACTGAAAACTGATATTTTAAAGGCAATTTTAGTTTTCAAAAATGGGTTTTCTTCTGGAAAATTGAGTTTCTTTTCCCACTGTGGAAAGTGGTATTAGAATAATTAGATGGAAAATTAGCATTTTCAAAAACTGGGGAGGCATACTGCTGTGCCCATGTCCTTTAAGGGTATGTCAATATTTGAATGCTACTTCATAAGTCGAGGGGAGGCATTTAATATTGATTAACATTTTCCCAGCATTTCTGCTGGTAACCTACCTTGGTATACTTGGGTGGTAACTACTGAAAATCCTGCTTTGGGTGGTCATAGTGTAGTCACTATTTTACAGTTATAAAAGTTTCTAGTAAATTGCTTCATGTGTGTCACACCACTGAGAAGCCTTCACTTGTTCCCTGTAAGGAAAAGAATAATTTTTGAAACCCTGCTTATCACACAGAAAGCTCTCTACGGAGAAGGACCTAGCTACCTTAAACGAATAGAATATCCTTCTACTCTCCTCGTAGACAGTTACGCTCCGCTGATCTGTTGTTGGCCACTGTTCCCCACTTTAAAAAATCTAGGTCCGGAGGTAAGTCTTTCTCCGTCCTGGAACCATTTAATTGGAACAAAATGCCACTTCATCTAAGACGCATTGAATCCACTCCCCTGTTTCGTAAAAAGCTGAAAACATGGCTGTTTTCCTGCACCTAAGCTTACTCTCCCGTCTTGCTAGTTGCTACCAGTCAGTCAGCCCCAGGACACACTTTGAGTAACAGTGCGCTTTATAAATAAACATAGTAGCTCTGGAAGACTTTCCTTGAGCAGAAGTAGCTCTCACTTCAGAAAAGGTTGGAGACCCCTATTAAGACATTTGTGGTGCATTTCCATTTTTTTTATGTACATTGGGCCACTAACACTGCTCAGCATTTGATAGAATGTACGAGCACCTTTATGAGGGGGTTGGAGGTTCTTGGAAAATATTGGGTCAAGTAGGTGCAAGTGAAAGTAAGCTTATGCAAAAACATGAGTTCAAACTGAAAAATAATGTATGTGAAACAGCACAGGCGTGTTTTTGACATTTACAATTAATGTTTGCAAAAAAGGTGCAATTAAAATTGCATTTGTCCAAAAGTACTATTGACATTTTTATGACTGAAAGCTTAGGAATTTTATTGCAAGACTGGAAGCTCCAATATTGCTGTCTTTTCTTGCGTTATTTTCAGTAGCTGACAAGTTTGAATGAAAAAAAACGATGTAATAATCAATAAATAAAGAGATGACGTCCACCAATCAATAAGCCCTGACCCTACTCTTCTTTTCTTATTGATGACAGTCAAGTTAAGTCTCTCCCCGGTATATTTTACATCTCTATCTAGGTTTTCTTAATATACATAGTTTACTGTGCAGTTTTGCTATTTAAAATACTGCCTTTGTAATTCACTCACATTTCCTTCCGCACAGTGCGAGGCTTCACTAGGCATTCACGGGCAGTGCTTGTTTCACTTGAATGGTGATGCAGCTTTGTTTTTGCTCCGGGTCAGTGGCTGCTTGGTTTGTTTTTCTTTCTTCGATCCGTTTCCATGCATTTTCTCTGCAGTGGCGAATTCCTCTCTGTCAGCTGGCTCTGCCTTCACCCGGAGCAGCTGTGCATTGTGGCATTTTTCCAGTGGCAACTCTTCCGACTTGTGGGGTGAGCTCTGGGCCACGCTTCAGTGTAACAAGTTCCCGCAACCTCCTAAACACAGATACGTTTGAGGATACATTGTTACTTCTTATCATTTCTTGGTACCTTTAACCAGCCTTTCCCAAGAACTCCCAATGCAGAAGTTTCAAGTTCAGCCATCAGGATTCAGCTCTTCTCACACAAAAATAAAGTCCAGTTCTATGGAAGATCAAGGGAACAAACAGATTAAACATTTGATTTCTGGCCCTCTCATTGCAGAGGCAGATGAGCGACTTGTCTGAGAAACTATGGGGCTTATTTACAAGACATAGGTTCGCTGGTGAATCACTTTTTTAGATGCACCGGCGGCGCAGTGTGCCTGCCCATATTTACAAGGCCCCATAAAGCCACCCTTCGTGGCTTTTCATGGCCTTGTAAATATGGCTCCCTTTCACACATTACTCTACGTGAAAGGGGCATTCCATGGGTGTGGCTGTGTGTGTTCCCAAGCAGCATCCATGGAACCTGATGCATTCCCAGATTCACAAGGTTATCTAAACCTGGGAATACATCTGAGTCCTACGCCTCCCAAAGGGAGACGTAAAGGAGGTGCAACAAGGAGAAATTCCTTTGTTTGCTCCTAGTTTTTCCTTTTTCTATGTGTGTTGCATTCTGCAGCACATAGAGAAAGAGGAAAACACCTCTTGTGGTTATTTTTGTGCAGGAAGGTGTACCTTCCTGCATAAAAACAATCACCTCATGTTAGAAAGTCATCCTTTTGCCTTGTTAACCCCCATTTGTTTGCTGAATGATACTGGTGTTAACTGACTCTGACCTGGGCTCTGCTAACCAGGCCCAGGGTCAGTGCTATGTGTAAACCGGTACATGTAATAGGGTACACTTAAAATTGGCATTGACAGACCCAATAAACTCCAAGTAGATAATAGGGCCAAGGGGGTGCAATCTACCTATAACTCCCTAGTATATAATGGGGCATGGAGGTTTAGAGGCCAAGCAAATTTCCTGCACATGCACATGAGCACTGCTGTGTGCCTGCTGTACTTTTAAAAGCAGTCCTGCTTTGCAGCCTGCCTTTAAATGTAAATTCTCACAATTGATATTGACAGACCCTATAAGTCCCTAGTATATAATAGTGCTAGGGGGTTTGAACTACCTATAAATCCCTAGTATGTAATAGGACATGGAAGTCTGGATGACAGCATATTTCATACACTTACATTTCAGAATACCGGACACCCACCAGTGTTGACACACAAACAATTTAAGAACTCTTGCTGGAAATTACCACTGTTAAACATGACAGGCTTATGAAATATTCCCTCAACTTTTTGCATGCCTCCCTCCATTTTTCTGACCTTGTTTATGCTGACTTTAGGACTCAGTAAAACTTTACCACTGCAAAAGTGCTTGCGCTCTCTTACCTAAACATGGCAATAATGGTTCATCCCCAATTGACATTTTTGAATTAGTTATATGTCCCAAGTAAAGTGCACTACATGAGCCCTTGGCCAGTAAATTAAATGCTACTAGTGAGCCTGCAGCACTGATTGTGCGACACACATACGTAGCTCCTTAACCATGTCTCAGGCCTGCCACTGCCGGAGTGTGCAGTTTACTGCCACTTCGACTTGGCATTTAAAACTACTTGCCTTGCCTTAAAATCCCTGTTAATTATGCATTAAGTCAACACTAAGGTGTTCCCAAGGTAGCCCTAAGGGAAGAGCGCTGTGTAAGAATAGATAGGACATGTACTTTTATGGTTTGCCTGTCCTGGTAGTGACAAACGTCTCCATTTGTTTTCACTACTGTGAGGTCTGCTCGTCTCATAGGTTAACATTGGGAAATGCTTAATACCCTTTTAAGCTGTAATTCCTGATCAGAATAGCGTAGCTGCATTATGTCTACATTAGAGGGTGGCACAATGAGTACGCCAGTCCAATAGCAGCCTTACATTTACTGGCCCTGTGTAAGTTTAGAACCATTTACTAAGGACTTCTAAGTAAATTAACTGTGCCAGTTGGGCATGGGACACTTTTACGCTGTTTTGAGGAGAGAACTCAAATACCCTACAACTGGCTAGAATGGAAAACCTGCACAGAATCCTTAAAGCCAACAAGAACAGCAAAGGAAGGCAAAAATATGGGTAAAACTTTAGAAAGGGCCAGGTCCAACACTTACTCAAAATTATTAGTTGCCTTTGTGAATCAGGCTCAGAGTTTTTTATAGCAGGTAAATCTTTTAAACGAATGAAATACAGTTTTCAAATCACCTTTCCCTGCCAATATTTTCCTGAAATATGCACAGTATGAGCATGTTCAGAAGTGAGACTTCTTGTTCAGTATCTGCAGTTTTCCCACTCTTGCCAGCAACAACAACAAATATCAATCTTAAATATTAAATAGGCTCAGCATTTAAGAGAGTTGTACTCAAAACAGAGAGCACATATGTTCTATGTAGAATCTAAAAGTAATAAACATTTGTTTTCTTTTGTTGAAACCATATTTTAAATTGTATAGTATCTGTGTTTTTTTTCTGAAAAAAACACACATTAACCCCATTGTTATGGGCAGGGTTTCCTGTCTGGTTAATTTGAACTTCCTATTTGTGTATGCAGATACCAATATCTATATTAAATATTTATGCATTTATTTAGGCCATCCTGTGATTAAAATTAAATGTAAGGGGTCTTTCCATTAAGCTTGCAAGTAATAAAGCACCTTTAGAATGTGAAACAATATAGATTGCAATTAATTTTAATAGCAACATATTCATAGACAACCACTTATATTTTAGAGATAGTTATGCCACGCACCATAGCATGTGTGCAAGGTTTTTTATTTGCTAGCTGTGAATGTCAGTGGTACAAAACTACCAGTATCATATTAAAGTCCCCTGGATATAGAATATTGATATTAGAATTATAACCTTTATAGTGTCACAGAGCCTGTATAGCCAACATCAGGAAACTCAATGGTAAACGATTGCTTCTAGCTGAAAGCTCTAAAAATCAAATGACCCAGGAGCACCAGCTCATTTTCCCTGCCAAGTTACGACTGCATAGCTATAGTTGCCAAATACGTGATATGTGTTAACTAAACTAATAAAACTACTATCAAAAGTCAGAATTGTTTACCAAGGTCAGCAAAACCACACAGCTTTGTTTGCAGGGGTGCAAATAACATAGTACTGTATGTTGACTTGAATATTATGATGTTGACTCACACTAAAGAAAAAGATAAGCTGCAAAACGAGATCAAAATAAAGCGACAACAGTGAATTAAGATCTGTTCCTTCTAACCCTAGAAAATTGTTCCTTTTCGATAAGTCTTGAAAAGAAACTCATAATGATTGTTTATACTAGCTTAAACAAACAGAACCAGCTTACAAGAATAAAAAAGTATGTCAGCTGTAGCAAACCAGTTACACTACAAAAGATACCGATCAGGTTTTGTGGGGTGCTCTGAGTGTTTCCTACTTTGCATTTTAACTGTTGGTTCTATCTTGACCAGGGTCCTGTCGCAATAAAATATGCATTGACAAAGCCAATAGTTTTGGGTTATGTACGTTCATAGCTTTTTGTGTTACAACGCAGAGTTTTCATGGCTAAAATGTGGCAATTCAGTTTGTTACTCTCTAAGGACGTGGAAGAAGCAACTTGTGCTTCGTAGAGGATGATATTTGGCCGAGCACATCAAGGCAGCTCTCTAGTCTGGGTAATACTTTACCTGCTCCCATTCTTCACTGGAAACAGAAACTTTCTGCTCGGCCGACTAAACTTTTGAAACCAACAAAGACAGCCATATTGTTAAGTGCACTATTGACGCTTGGAAAATGGACAATGCACATCACCAAAATGCTGGTAGTAGTAGAAGTGACAGCCCAGGATTATGGGCCCTAAATTAAACTTCGGAAAGTGACAAAACTTCATCTTCTACCCAGTGACAACACAGGAAATGACACCACTTGACTTTGACCTTTACAGGAAGAATCCTTTGTCTCTAGTGACAGCACAGACAGTGAGTGATATTATGTAGTTTCAATTGAAAGTCAAGGTAAAAGATAGCTTTGGAACTCTTTCACACATAATGGTCTCTAACGAGTAGCTCGGGAGCTACTGGTATCTCACCACCACCTTCAAAGTAGCTCTCTGAGGTGAAATCAAGCCCAGTATCAAATTCAGAGAGTAGGTGCCTTTTTAAAGAAGGCAGCACTGCTCATCGCAAGACCCTTAGAGTGACAGCCAGCCAAACGTATGGCAGTACCTAATGCTAACACTCACACACACACTGTGTCGGCCTATAGGGCCTACTATATGACAGTCCATATCCAATTTCAAAATACTTAAGCCACAAGGAGATTGACCATGTTATAGACCCTCCTTTATCAGTCCCAACATGTGTGTGAACAGTGCACCATCGAAGAAGTATGGCAGCAGTAGCCTAAGCAGTATTCAGTGCTGACCCACCAAAGTGTGGGTCTGCAGGAGTCAGAGTGGAAGCGTGTCAGTTGGATGCATGATCAGCCGAAGTGCTGAGGAGAACAGAGTATGGTCCAGACCCAAGAAAATTATTAGATTCATTAAAATTTATGTGTGTATCCATAATAAACACTGCTTCCTGAAACTATGCCTGGTGCCGAGAACCGCCAAATGTATACACTATCCCCCATCATAAGAGTGCCATCTCTGGCATAATTGTGCCCATTCCAGGTATAATAGTGCCAATGGCATAATAATGGTCATTCTTGACTATTTTAGTATTTTTAGTCTGGTTGTGGTATACTGGCAGCCATCATTGACATATTAAGAGCATGACTGGCCTGTATGTACCCATTCCTGGCATATTAATGGTCATGACTGATATATGGTCTCATCCCTGATCCTTCTGGTTTTCAGCCTTGGCACAACTGTGGTCCTAGTATAATGGTGGGCATTATTGGCAGAATACAGACATCTATGGTGCTATGTTGAGCATCTATGGGATTTGACTGTAATACCTGGGAATTCAATGTAGTCTGTCCATTTGTACATGGGAGCACCCACCATGACAGACCATGCACGTACCCTTGACATTATACTGGACTTATCGCTCACTATGAACCACCAGATCAACGCCGGCTCTTCTGCCTGCTTCAACACCCTCCGCATACTACGCAAAACCTTCAAATGGATGCCCTCTGAATCCAGAAAAATAGTCACACACACCCTCATCACCAGCAGACTGGACTATGGCAACGTCCTCTATGCCAGAATCAACAAAAAACTCCACCACAAGCTCCAGATCGTCCAGAACGCCCCAGCCAGACTGATCCTCGACATCCCCCGGCACAGCCACATCACCCAACACCTCTGCGTCCTCCATTGCCTCCCCGTCAAAAGAAGGATAACTTTTAAGCTGCTCACACACTCCTACAAGGCCCTCTACAATATAGGACCACAATACCTCAACAACCGTCTCTCCTTCCCCGCTCCCAAGATAAACCTCCATTCAGCCGACCTCTCCCTGGCCACAGTCCCATGCTTCCACAGGATCAGAGCGGGTGGAAGATCCTTCTCCTACCTCACAGCCAAGACCTGGAACAACCTCCCCCTCCACCTCCGGCAAAGTCCTACACCGCCCCAGTTCAGGAAAGACAATAATACCTGGCTCTCCAGATGACCCCCAACTGAGCAGCACCCCACCCCCCATGTCTTGAGACGGGTGAGTAGTGCACTTTACAAACCCCTGATTGATTGATTGATGATTGAAATGTCAAGCTAATGTTTTGGGACTGTGCATTTCCTAAAAACTGAAAACTGATATTTTAAAGGCAATTTTAGTTTTCAAAAATGGGTTTTCTTCTGGAAAATTGAGTTTCTTTTCCCACTGTGGAAAGTGGTATTAGAATAATTAGATGGAAAATTAGCATTTTCAAAAACTGGGGAGGCATACTGCTGTGCCCATGTCCTTTAAGGGTATGTCAATATTTGAATGCTACTTCATAAGTCGAGGGGAGGCAATTAATATTGATTAACATTTTCCCAGCATTTCTGCTGGTAACCTACCTTGGTATACTTGGGTGGTAACTGCTGAAAATCCTGCTTTGGGTGGTCATAGTGTAGTCACTATTTTACAGTTATAAAAGTTTCTAGTAATTTGCTTCATGTGTGTCACACCTACTGAGAAGCCTTCACTGGTTCCCTGTAAGGAAAAGAATAATTTTTAAAACCCTGCTTATCACACAGAAAGCTCTCTACGGAGAAGGACCTAGCTACTTTAAACGTAGAATATCATTCTACTCTCCTCGTAGACAGTTACGCTCTGCAGATCTGTTGTTGACCAATGTTCCCCGCTTTAAAAAATCTAGGTCAGGAGGTAAGTCTTTCTCTGTCCTGGGACCATTTCATTGGAACAAAATGCCACTTCATCTGAGACGCATTGAATCCACTCCCCTGTTTCGAAAAAAGCTGAAAACATGGCTGTTTTCCTGCACCTAAGCTTACTCTCCCGTCTTGCTAGTTCCTACCAGTCAGTCAGCCCCAGGACACACTTTGAGTAACAGTGCGCTTTATAAATAAACATAGTAGCTCTGGATGACTTTCCTTGAGCAGAAGTAGCTCTCACTTCAGAAAAGGTTGGAGACCCCTATTAAGACATTTGTGGTGCATTTCCATTTTTTTTAGGTACATTGGGCCACTAACACTGCTCAGCATTTGATAGAATGTACGAGCACCTTTATGAGGGGGTTGGAGGTTCTTGGAAAATATTGTGTCAAGTAGGTGCAAGTGAAAGTAAGCTTACGCAAAAACATGAGTTAAAACTGAAAAATAATGTATGTGAAACAGCACAGGCGTGCTTTTGACATTTACAATTAATGTTTGGGAAAAAGGAGCAATTAAAATTGCATTTGTCCAAAAGTACTATTGACATTTTTATGACTGAAAGCTTAGCAATTTTATTGCAAGACTGGAAGCTCCAATATTGCTGTCTTTTCTTTCGTTATTTTCAGTAGCTGACAAGTTTGAATGAAAAAAAAACGATGTAATAACCAATAAATAAAGAGATGACGACCACCAATCAAGAAGCCCTGACCCTACTCCTCTTTTCATACTGATGACAGTCAAGTTAAGTCTCTCCCCCGGTGTATTTTACATCTCTGTCTAGGTTTTCTTAATATACGTATTTTCCTGTGCAGTTTGGCTATTTTTTTAAATTTAAATACTGCGTTTGTGTTTCACTTACATTTCCTTCAGCACAGTGCGAGGCTTCACTAGGCATTCACGGGCAGTGCTTGTTTCACTTGAATGGTGATGCAGCTTTGTTTTTGCTCCGGGTCAGTGGCTGCTTGGTTTGTTTTTCTTTCTTCGATCCGTTTCCATGCATTTTCTCTGCAGTGGCGAATTCCTCTGTCAGCTGGCTCTGCCTTCACCCGGAGCAGCTTTGCATTGTGGCATTTTTCCAGTGGCAGCTCTTCCGACTTGTGGGGTGAGCTCTGGGCCACGCTTCAGTGTAACAAGTTCCCGCAACCTCCTAAACACAGATACGTTTGAGGATACATTGTTACTTCTTATCATTTCTTGGTACCTTTAACCAGCCTTTCCCAAGAACTCCCAATGCAGAAGGTTCCAGTTCAGTCATCAGGATTCAGCTCTTCTCACACAAAAATAAAGTCCAGTTCTATGGAAGATCAAGGGCACAAACAGATTAAACATTTGATTTCTGGCCCTCTCATTGCAGAGGCAGATGAGCGACTTGTCTGAGAAACTATGGGGCTTATTTACAAGCCCAAAGGTTCGCTGGTGAATCACTTTTTTCGACACACCGGCGTTGCATTGTGCCTGTCCATATATACAAGGCCCCATAAAGCCACCCTTTGTGGCTTTTCATGGCCTTGTAAATATGGCTCCCTTTCACACATTACTCTGCGTGAAAGGGGCATTCCATGGGTGTGGCTGTGTGTGTTCCCAAGCAACATCCATGGAACATGATGCATTCCCAGATTTACAAGGTTTTCTAAACCTGGGAATACATCTGATTCTTACGCCTCCCCAAGGGAGACGTAAGGGAGGTGCAACAAGGAGAAATTCCTTTATTTCTCCTAGTTTTTCCTTTTTCTATGTGTGTTGCATTCTACAGCACATAGAGAAAGAGGAAAACACCTCTCGTGATTATTTTTGTGCAGGAAGGTGTACCTTCCTGCATAAAAACAATCACCCCATGTTAGAAAGTCATCCTTTTGCCCTGTTAACCCCCATTTGTTTGCTGAATGATACTGGTGTTAACTGACTCTGACTGTACCTTGGGCTCTGCTAACCAGGCCCAGGGCCAGTGCTATGTGTAAACCGGTACATGTAATAGGGTACACTTAAAATTGACATTGACAGACCCAATAAACTCCAAGTAGATGATAGGGCCAAGGGGGTACAATCTACCTATAAATTCCTAGTATATAATGGGGCATGGAGGTTTAGAGGCCAAGCAAATTTCCTGTGCATGCACATGAGCACTGCTGTGTGCCTGCTGTACTTTTAAAAGCAGTGCTGCTTTGCAGCCTGCCTTTAAAAGTAAATTCTCACAATTGATATTGACAGACCCTATAAGTCCCTAGTATATAATAGTGCTAGGGGGTTTGAACTACCTATAAGTCCCTAGTATGTAATAGGACATGGAAGTTTAGATGACAGCATATTTCATACACTTGCATTTAAGAATACCGGACACCCACCAGTGTTGACACACAAACAATTTAAGAACTCTTGCTGGAAATTACCACTGTTAGACATGACAGGTTTATGGTGGTATTCCCTCAAGTTTTTGCATGCCTCCCTCCATTTTTCTGACCTTGTTTATGCTGACTTTAGGACTCAGTAAACTTTACCACTGCTAAACAGTGCTAAAGTGCTTGCGCTCTCTTACCTAAACATGGCAATAATGGTTCATCCCCAATTGACATTTTTAAATTAGTTATATGTCCCAAGTAAAGTGCACTACATGTGCCCTTGGCCAGTAAATTAAATGCTACTAGTGAGCCTGCAGCACTGACTGTGCGACACACATACATAGCTCCTTAACCATGTCTCAGGCCTGACACTGCTGGAGTGTGCAGTTTACTGCCACTTCGACTTGGCATTTAAAACTACTTGCCATGCCTTAAACTCCCTGTTAATTATGCATTAAGTCAACACTAAGGTGGTCCCAAGGTAGCCCTAAGGGAAGAGCGCTGTGTAAGAATAGATAGGACATGTACTTTTATGGTTTGCCTGTCCTGGTAGTGACAAACGTCTCCATTTGTTTTCACTACTGTGAGGTCTGCTCGTCTCATAGGTTAACATTGGGAAATCCTTAATACCCTTTTAAGCTGTAATTCCTGATCAGAATAGCGTAGCTGCGTTATGTCTACTTTAGTGGGTGGCACAATGAGTGCACCAGCCCAATAGCAGCCTTACATTTACTGGCCCTGTATGAGTTTAGAACCATTTACTAGGGACTTCTAAGTAAATTAACTGTGCCAGTTGGGCATGGGACACTTTTACGTTGTTTTGAGGAGAGAAGTCAAATACTCTACAACTGGCTAGAATGGAACACATGCACAGAATCCTTAAAGCCAACAAGAACAGCAAAGGAAGGCAGAGGAAGGCAAGAATATGGGTAACACTGCAGAAAGGGCCAGGTCCAACACTTACTCAAAATTATTAGTTACCTTTGTGAATCAGGCTCAGAGTTTTTTTTATAGCAGGCAAATATTTTAAACTAATGAAATACAGTTTTCAAATCACTTTTCCCTGCCAATATTTTCCTGAAATATGCACAGTATGAGCATGTTCAGAAGTGAGACTTCTTGTTCAGTATCTGCAGTTTCCCACTCTTGTCAAGTTTCAAAAGCTTTACTCGACAGCATGTCATAAAAGCAAGTACATCCTAATGATTCCATAAATACTAGGCTAAAATATAATAAAAATACATTAAATCATTATGCTGGCGGATAAAATCAGATAAAAACAACATCAATGGATAAAAAATCTTAAAAGATCAAATATTGGATAAATGTTAATTAGACATTTATTGGTGACAAAACATTCATTGATCAGCTTCAGTGGATTTCAAGGCACGAAGGCGTAATATCCATGCCCACCCCAGGAATTTAGCAACAGCAATTGCCAGACAGGAGGTACAATCAGATTCTAAAATTCGTAGGGCTTCCTTATAGCTACGTGTTCCCAAATTTAGGCATACTGGCTTTATCCATCTAAGGCGGGGGGCAGTGTATAGCGGACACACAAACAACAAATGACCAGCATCCTCAATCAAATCTATACAATGATGACATTTATCATCCTTGGAAATTGACCATTTATGGGTAAAAGCTTTAACAGGGAGGGACCCAATTCTGAACTGGAAATACAATTTCCTGTCCATGGGCCTCTTTATAATATCCCAGAATGCCTCACAAGATGGTAAAAATTTAGTATCAAAGAAACGGCCAGTCAAGTTAGAGCCTTGGCCAGCACGAGAGGCAGATGTCAGGGTCATATCCCAGTACAATTTCTTGAGGATTGACTTTGATGGAATACTTGAACCGTTTATATCATTCCATAAATGCCCTAGCTCCAGTTTTATAAGCAAATTTTTAATTTCTTTGAGCCAAGAGATGGAATGAAAACAGTCAGCCCTAATAATGTCCTTCAGGGCACTAGCATAATGTGCAAGTTCTGGCGTTGTCATGATCCGCCGCCAATACAAAAGTGGACGCAGTTGCGCCAGGTCTTCAATTTTTTTCCTCCCTAGATCATATTTTAGTGGGATCATTGGGGTACTTTGGGGGACACCTGTTAGGCTGCGTAGGAACTTATTTTCAGCCAGCCGTAAGCAATTTAAATTGGCAAACCCCCATAGCTCCGAGCCATACAGCGATGCACTAATAACTTTCATATTATAGATTTCCAAGGCAGGCCTAATTGGCTTGGTCAATGAAGATTTGTGCTTAGAAATAATTGCACCTGCAAGCTGGTGGAACTTTAAGACAGTCATGTCAATGTGATTTGACCATTTCATATTGTTCTGGAGGGATATTCCTAAATATGTGAAGGCCTCAACCTGCTCCAATGGAATACCATTAAATTTTATTACTCCTCTAAAATTATGTGGGTGGTTTAGACACATAAATTTAGTTTTGGAGGTATTTATCTCGAGGCCCCGATCATGACAGAAATCAGCGAATATGTTTAACGCTTTCTGTAATCCGCTTGGAGTTCGTGAAACCAACAGCGTGTCGTCCGCGAACATGAGAACAGGCACTCTGGATCCTGCCAATATAGGAGCATCCGTGGGGGAGCAGCCAAGGTGATCGACTATTCCATTAATGTACAAGGAAAACAACGGAGGTGCCAGGACGCATCCCTGCCGAACACCACGTTCAACAGGAAATGGGTCCGTCACCTCCCCCTGGCTTCCCCATCTAATTTGTGCATAATTGTTCTGATGTAGGCGGACGAGTAAGGTTAGTAATCCCGGGGCCATACCTGCTTGAGCGAGAACCCTCCAAAGTTTAGAACGAGGCACCAGGTCGAAGGCTGATCTCAGGTCTATAAAGACCGCATAGAGGGTCCCTTTGGACAGCTTCACATTCCTCCAGTAAAGAGCTAAAAAGTAAAAAACTTGGTCAATAGAGCTGGTGCAAGGTCTAAACCCGGCTTGATATGGTGACAAAATGTTATTATCCTCAACCCAAGATTGAAGCTTGTTTTGCACCAACCGACCTATTAGTTTTTGTGCTGAATCTATGAGACTAATAGGTCTATAATTGCTTGGGAGTGATTTGTCACCCTTTTTGAAAACCGGGATTATTTCTGCCCCTTTCCATGAAGAAGGGATGGGTGCACCCATGGCCACTGAGTTGGCTAGCCATTGAAAATATTGGCACCAAGATGATCTATCAGTTAAAAACACATCCGCAGAAATCCCATCCATTCCCGGTGCACGGCCCGGTGTTATACTATCCAAAGCTAGGTTGACTTCTTTGATTGAAAACACCTGTGTTTGGAAATAAACAGTGGGGGGAAGTGGTTGCTCTTCTACGGATGGAACAGAAGCATACTGTGGTTTAAAAAAGTCTACCCATTGGTCTTTTGCCACATAGTTTTGGGGGGAGGGTGCAGACCCACCTCTGCCCCACTTTAGTGTGGCCCAGAATCGTTTTTGGTCTTTGGCCAAGCATGCGTGTTTCAAATCCTGCCACTGATTCTCATCCCAGTCCTTCTTAGCTACTAACTGGACTTGTCTATATAACTTCCTGGCTGACCTCACATCTTCCGCAACTCTTGATCTCAGAGCAACACTCAAGTTCTTACGGGCTATTTTACAGGATTTATTAAACCATCCTTCCTCAGGTGGGCGTCCCTTGATGGATTTTCCACTACTGGGGGGCTTCATGAAGAACCCTTGGAGTTTAGTGAAAAAGATGTTATGGGCCTCGAGCATAATTAGATGGAAATTGGAGTTGGTTGATTTGGGGCCTAAATTGGCCACCTCGGAAATGGTCGCTTTCTTGAGGTCATCCAAGATTTCCAACTTCTCGATAAATCTATCCCATTTAACATGTCGCATGTTGTTCGATGCGACAATGTCCAGAGTTACTTTCCCCCCCCCGGTTTTGGATTCTCTAGGGGTATTTGATAAGTGTAATTCTAAACACAGGGGATTATGGTCACTTTCGTCCCGTGGGATTACGGACATGTCATTCAGACTGTTCCAAGCTCTAACATCCACCAGAAAGTAATCAATCCGACTAGCAGACCTTCCGTTATCAAATGTGCTTGCACCCTGACGATCTGATTTAGTGCGCCCATTAGCAGCTCTAAGCCCTCTTTCTAGACAAAGAGCTTTAAGTTGGATGGCTGCAGCGGACCATCTCTTGACTGGGGGGAGGTCCAACTGGGGAATACCCCACCTATTGTCCTCCTCAACAGCAAGAAATTGGTCCTCCGGACCAAGAGGCTCAAAGGTTGTATTGAAGTCTCCTCCTACAATTTTTATCATTTCAGGGGGGAGCACTGCAAGCTGGTGGTCCAAAACATTTATCACATCAGACGAAATACCCCCAACCATCCCTCGAGCATAAGTATTGAAAATAGCCATACTCTTGCTGCTGGGCCAATTGAGGATTAAAGACAAGATATCTATGGATGGGAGATTGAGTTGGGTGATTTTACAACATAGTGACTGACGTACCCATGTTATTAAACCACCCAATGGTCGGCCTTTTGCTTTTTTGGTGGCAGGTATATAAAAATTGAGAAATCCAGGGCGAAAGACTGGGGCCAGAGACCAAGATTCTTGGAGTAAGATAATGTCAAATTGGTCAACAAAACTACTCCATACACCGGATTGCAGCTTGTTATTTATACCTGCAAGATTCCAGGATAGAATGGTCAAACCTGTATCAGTTGCAGGAGGGTACGAGAGGTGTTTATTCAATAGTCCTTGGGCCTCACCAGTTTCCCTGTCCTGGCAGTCACTAGTAGAACTTAAAATATCTGGTACGACATTTACCAATGAATCAAATGCTAGGGGATCAGGAAAGTTATTGGTCAATGGGCCCTGTATCTCACCAGTTGTCCTACCCAGACAGTCGATAGTAGCACTTGGATTAGCTAGCAAAACATTTGCCAGTGGATCAAGTGCTAGGCTCACCCCTCCAGGATTATTTGAGAGTTTGAACCCCAATGGTTCAGTGACATCAGTCTGGATTTCTTGATAATTCCCTATTGCCTCAGTATCTCTGGGGCTAGCAGAAGTAGTAGGGTCGGCCACAGTTACGGCCAACGCTAAATCCATATTCACCAGATTAGTGCCATCTTTGAGTGAATCGCATGCGTTTAGGTCAGATAACACCTCAAACCTATTCTCTAGGCTAATGTTCCAATTGCTAGTGGAAACACTCCTACCCCCTTTGTTTAGAGACGGTGTCCACCCTGATCTTGATAATCCTTTATGTGTATCTCGATTTCTCTTATAATAGAAATATTTGAGAGTTAGTGGGATGATAACACCTTGTCTTTGCTGCGGGGGGTTTATATTGGCCAAGACATTTGGGAGGACTTCAGGATTGGAAAAGTTTAAAACCACACAATCACCTTTAAATTTTTTGGGATGATGCCCTAGCCATTGGACCCTTCTTGCCATAATAATTTCCCCGGCTAATTTCTGCTTACCCCAAGGAGACATCTTCATGTTATTCACCAGCCAGTACAAAGATTTACTGATCAAAGAAGATGTAGTTTCTGTTTTATCAGTTGTCAAAGCAGGAACATTGGCAAGAACCAATGTAAGGGGTTCTGCCTGGGAAATACATTGACATTGGTCGCTTGCCAGTGTTAGTGCTTTAGGGGTATCTATGCTTGCCTTCGGGAGATTTTTATTAGTTCCAGGTGGCTGGATTGGGATGTTCACTTTCTCATTTCCTACAATTCTTTGTCCTCCGTTCGGGGGTACCCCATTTATAATACGTACATTTGGGGATGTTGGTATGATTCTAGTGACTTCATCCACAGGTCTATTTATTATAGCGTTCAACCTAGCTGCCTCTGCCATAAGATGATCAATTTTGGCTACCAATGGAGTTATGATACCTTCTATTTTAGTATCAATCATGTCTATTATCTTTTCAGAGAGCTCAGTCTCGGGGTTTTTGTTAGAAACTGACCCTGATGTATCTTCTTTATTAGCGCTTTTGTTCACAATGGTAGTCCTTTTCCTCCCTATACGAGACCCATTACTTTTAAACTGGGATTTTCTGCATGCTCTAACTAACCTACTTCTCAAGGGAAGAGCGGGCGACTGCGGGTCAGCTCCTACATCAGCCTCATCTATATCTAATACAGTTGTTAATGGCGATTTAGGAGCTAAAGATGCGCACGAATCAGGTATGTCACTATCCACAATCATTAAGTCTGAGGACATGCTACTTATAGCCTGTAAAGGAGAATCCAACGGTAACCCAGACAAAGGAATCAGTGGTGGAGAGCTAGGAGAACATGTTAACCCCAATGATGTCCTCCTGTCGTTGTTGATTTTACTGACAATCTGGACCAAATAATTGTCCATAGTGTTTGTCATTGTGGAATTCCTTGTTTTGGACATTATATCCATGTGTGAAAACTAGCTGCAGGTGGGTCTGGAAATGGTAACCCTAGGCAACAAAAATGTTCACCAGTAACAGTACCTGTGATGTAGCAGTCCCAAAAGAGGTGACTTATAGTCACGGACGGCAATGGTATGGCCCGTCCCGTCCTCGCTCGACCTCGGACGGCCTCAGACGGCCCGCCCTTTGCCCGGGCTTAGCCCGGCGCCGACCCGCGCGCGATCCCGCGTCGCGGGGGCTCCCGTTTAATTTATGCGCCTTCAAGCGCGATTGCGATGACGTCGGCGGGTTCGTCCTGCAAGGGTTGATGGGTACTGTGGTCTCACTGCACACAGCGGCCGCGTAGGTGTTAGATGCGGCAGCGGCAGGGAGACGCCGGAGTGCGCTGGCGTGGGCGTCCTCAGGTGCTGGTGGAAGTCAACGTGGCACAGGGAACAGGTAAACTGATAATCCGCTTCAGGCAAGATCACCCCCGCTCTGCCGGGGCTCCCGTTTAATTTATGCGCCTTCAAGCGCGATTGCGATGACGTCGGCGGGTTCGTCCCGCAAGGGTTGATGGGTACTGTGGTCTCACTGCACACAGCGGCCGCGTAGGTGTTAGATGCGGCAGCGGCAGGGAGACGCCGGAGTGCGCTGGCGTGGGCGTCCTCAGGTGCTGGTGGAAGTCAACGTGGCACAGGGAACAGGTAAACTGATAATCCGCTTCAGGCAAGATCACCCCCGCTCTGCCGGGGCTCCCGTTTAATTTATGCGCCTTCAAGCGCGATTGCGATGACGTCGGTGGGTTCGTCCCGCAAGGGTTGATGGGTACTGTGGTCTCACTGCACACAGCGGCCGCGTAGGTGTTAGATGCGGCAGCGGCAGGGAGACGCCGGAGTGCGCTGGCGTGGGCGTCCTCAGGTGCTGGTGGAAGTCAACGTGGCACAGGGAACAGGTAAACTGATAATCCGCTTCAGGCAAGATCACCCCCGCTCTGCCGGGGCTCCCGTTTAATTTATGCGCCTTCAAGCGCGATTGCGATGACGTCGGCGGGTTCGTCCCGCAAGGGTTGATGGGTACTGTGGTCTCACTCTTGTCAACAACAACAACAAAATATCAATCTTAAATATTATATAGGCTCAGCATTTAAGAAAGTTGTACTCAAAACAGAGAGCACATATGTTCTATGCAGAATCTAAAAGTAATAAATATGTGTTTTCTTTTGTTGAAACCATATTTTAAATTGTATGGTATCAGTGGTTTTATTCTGAAAAAAACACACATTAACCTCATTGTTATGGGCAGGGTTTCCTGTCTGGTTAATTTGAACTTCCTATTTGTGCGTGGAGATACCAATATCTATATTAAATATTGATGCATTTATTTAGGCCATCCTGTGATTACAATTAAATGTAAAGGGTCTTTCCATTAAGCTTGCATGTAATAAAGCACCTTTAGAATGTGAAAAAATATAGATTGCAATCAATTTTAATAGCAACATATTCATAGAAAACCACTTATATTTTAGAGAAAGTTATGCCACGCACCAAAGCATGAGTGCAAGGTTTTTTATTTCCAGCTGTGAACGTCAGTGGTACAAAACTACAAGTATCATATTAAAGTCCCCTGGATATAGAATATTGATATTAGAATTATAACCTTTATAGTGTCACAGAGCCTGTATAGCCAACATCAGGAAACTCAATGGTAAACGATTGCTTCTAGCTGAAAGCTCTAAAAATCGAATGACCCAGGAGCACCAGCTCATTTTCCCTGCCAAGTTACGACTGCATAGCTATAGTTGCCAAATACGTGATATGTGTTAACTAAACTAATAAAACTACTATCAAAAGTCAGAATTGTTTACCAAGGTCAGCAAAACCAAACAGCTTTGTTTGCAGGGGCGCAAATAACATAGTACGGTATGTTGACTTGAATATTATGATGTTGACTCAGGCTAATGAAAAAGATAAGATGCAAAACCAGATAAAAATAAAGCAACAACGGTGAATTAAGATTGGTTCCTTCTAACCCTAGAAAATTGTTCCTTTTCGTTACGTCTTGAAAAGATACTCATAACAATTGTTTATACTAGCTTAAACAAACAGAACAAGCTTACAAGAATAAAATGTATGTCAGCTGTAGCAAACCAGTTACACTACAAAAGATACTGATCAGGTTTTGTGGGGTGCTCTGAGTGTTGCCTATTTTGCATTTTAACTGTTGTTTGTATCGTGACCAGGTTCCTGTCACAATAAAATCTGCATTGACAAAGCCAATAGTTTTGGGCTGTGTACGTTCATAGCTTTTTGTGTTACAACGCTGAGTTTACATAGCGAAAATGTGGCAATTCAGTTTGTTACTCTCTAAGGACGAGGAAGAAGCAACTTGTGCTTCGTAGAGGATGATACTTGACCGAGCACATGAAGGCAGTTCTCTGCTCTGGGTAATACTTTACCTGCTCCCATTCTTCACCGGAAACAGAAACTTTCTGTTCGGCTGACTAGATGTTTGAAACCAACAAAGGCAGCAATATTGTTAAGTGCTCTATTGATGCTTGGAAAATGGACAATGCACATCACCAAAATGCTGGTAGTAGTAGAAGTGACAGCACATGATTATGGGCCCTAAATGAAACTTCGGAAAGTGACACAACTTCACCTTCTACCCAGTGACAACACAGGAAATGACACCACTTGACTTTGACCTTTACAGGAAGAATCCTTTGTCTCCAGTGACAGCACAGACAGTGAGTGACATTATGTAGTTTCAATTGAAAGTCAAGCTAAAAGATAGCTTTGGAACTCATTCCTACATAATGGTCTCTAATGAGTAGCTCGGAAGCTACTGGTAGCCCGCCAGCACCTTCAAAATAGCTCTCTGAGGTGAAGTCAAGCCCAGTATCAAATTCAGAGAGTAGGTGCCTATTAAAGAAGGCAGCACTGCTCATCGCAAGGCCCTTAGAGTGAGAGCCAGCCAAACTTATGGCAGTACCGAATGCTAACACTCACACACACACTGTGTCGGCCTATAGGGCCTGCTATATGATAGTCTGTATCCAATCTCAAAATAATCAAGCCACAAGGAGATTGACCATGTTATAGAACCTCCTTTATCAGTCCCAAAATGTGTGTGAACAGTGCACCATCGAAGAAGTATGGCAGCAGTAGCCTGAGCAGTATTCAGTGCTGACCCACCAAAGTGTGGGTCTGCAGGAGTCAGAGTGAAAGCGTATTAGTTGGATGCATGATCAACTGAAGTCCTGAGGAGAACAGGGTATGATCCATACCCGAGCAAATTAATAGATTCAATAACATTTATGTGTGTGCCCATAATAAACACAATCGCTTCCTGAAACTATGCCTGTTGTCAAGAAGTGCCAAATGTATATGCTATATCCCACCATAAGAGTGTAATCTCTGGCATAATTGTGTCCATTCCTGGCATAATAGTGCCAATGGCATAATAATTGTCATCCTTGACTATTTTAGTATTTTTGGTCTGGTTGTGGTATACTGGCAGCCATCATTGACATACTAACATCATGACTGGCCTATATGTACCTGGTCCTGACATATTAATGGTCATGACTGATATATGGTCTCATCCCTAATCCTTAGAGCCTTATGGTTTTCAGCTTTGGCACAACCGTGGCCCTAGTATAATGGTGGGCATAATTGGCATAATACAGACATCCATGGTGCTATGTTGAGCATCCATGGCATATGACTGTAATACCTGGGAATTCAATGTAGTCTGTCCATTTGTACATGGGAGCACCCAGCACGACAGACCATGCACGTAACCTCGGCATCATACTGGACTCATCGCTCACTATGAACCAACAGATCAATGCCAGCTCCTCAGTGTGCTTCAACACCCTCGGCATACTCCGCAAAACCTTCAAATGGATCCCCTTTGAATCCAGAAAAATGGTTACACACGCCCTCATCACCAGCAGACTGGACTACTGAAGTAAGCACACGGTTCACAACAAGTGGATTCCAGGTAGATTTATTCCATCAGAGAGGACAACTTAAACAACCACACAGGACGGACTCTAACTGCTAATGAACAGTCAACCCATCATAGAACCTAGAACCCCAGTGATACAATAACACTCCATCATAGAACGTAAGCACAGATAACATGGACACTACACACCTTCCCCCCCAAAAACAAAAAAAACACAAAAAAAAAACTAAAACATAACAAAATCATTCATTTTAACAGGTGGTTTCTTCACCCGAGAACTTCTCCTTGGAATAAGTGGAACGTGAACCTCAACAGGAGGAGTAGCACAATGGTTTTCTACAGGGACTACATTCGATGTTGCAGAGGAACATTGATTCAAACAAGGTTCAACAGCATTACCCACATTATCCAAATTGGCAATATTAGAAGAAGGAAACACCCCTTCAAACTCAGAATTAGAACCATTCAATGTATCCAGAAAATTTTGAAAATCCCCATTCTCCTCAGTATCCACAGACTTCTTTGCCGGAGGAACAGGTGACACATCAGAAACATTTTTGGATCTAAATATGGATATCCGTCTGAAATTCCATATTTTGCCACCATGTACCCTAACAGCTCTGCTGAAAACTTCAATGACCTTCACCGGGTCAGACCATTTAGACCAACGTTTGTCAATGCCACCCAATTTAACACGAACAAAATCACCCACTTTAATTTTACAATCCTTTGAGGAATTGTTGTTCCTCGCATTTTGCATCTTATCTTGGTATTTTTGAATCCGCTCTCTAACCATTTTGAGATCCACCATGGAATCAGGACACTTGTTATTCTTCAACCAACACGGCATGAGCTTAGAGGACGGCTTCCTTCCCCTTAACATCTCAAATGGAGAACAACCTGTAACAGAATGAGGGGACATCCGATATGTGTGCAAAGTGGCCCGTAAAGCCTTCCTCCAATCAATATTACTTTTAATAGCTAACTGTATAGATTCCTTTACAACCCTATTAAAACGCTCAACCTGACCATTAGCCATTGGATTATAGTTAGAAACCCTTTTGTGCGTGACCCCACATTTGTTTAGAAACATTTCAAATTCATGACTAATAAATTGTGGCCCATTATCAGAAACTAATTCAGATGGAATGCCTTCTCTACTAAAGATGTTATCCAAGAATTCTATGATATGGTTAGAGGTTATTTTGTCTACCACCTTGACTTCTGGCCATTTCGAAAAATAATCCACTAAAACCACCGCAAAGACCTGTTTAGCAGAAGAAAAATTCAAAGGACCAATAATATCAATTCCTAATTTGCTCCAAGGACACAAGGAATACTCAATAGGTGAAATCCCCACAGATAGAGGCTTGACCGATTTGTCACTTTTAGAACACTGCATACAATCTCTAACCCACCTGTCCACCATACCATCCATGCTAGGCCACCAATAAAATTCTCTCAAACGACGTTTGGTGGAAGACATTCCTAAATGTCCTTCATGTGACAACTTTACTAACTGTTCTCTAACACCTAGAGGTGGAACAATCTTATCACCTCTAATTACGAATCCATGCAAAAACATGAGTTCATCATTCACTTTCCAAAACGAACTCAAATCACCACTCAACTTCCTTTCTTCCGGCCATCCTCTTTGTAAGTACTTTACAACATTTTGTAAAACATCATCTTCCGACATAGCCTTGAACCAAATCTCCTCCGAGATAGCACTCGAACTTATACTTTCCTTCACATCTTCCATAGTATAAGCTACGTCACATTCCTCAGAGGCAATACTTACCCCAGAACACTCATCTAAAGACAACCGAGACATGCAATCCGCATGAACATTCAAACGGCCAGGAATATATACAACTGAACACTGATATTCCTGCAGTTTAGCAGCTAACCTGGCTAAACGAGCAGTCAAAGTTCTACCACCACCAGCCGCTAACATGTTTATCAGAGGTTTATGGTCAGTCCTTAATTGAAACTTTGTCCCCCATAAGAATTGCCTAAAATGCTGCGCAGCCCAGGTACACGCAAGTAATTCCTTTTCAATAGTAGAGTAATTAACCTCCGCTCCTTTTAAAGTTCTTGAGGCATACGAAACAACATACTCCTCCCCAAATTTCTTTTGTAAAAGCACAGCGCCTAAACCAGTGTTACTAGCGTCTACTGCTACTATACATTCCCCACCAATAGTAAAAGGTCTCAAAAACGGAGCCACACAAATCTCATTTTTAAGTGTTTCAAAAGCTAACTTTTGCTCACTTCCCCAGATGAATTTAGCATTTTTCTTCAGTAAATTGCGCAACGGAAACACTTTTGAAGCATAATTCTTAACAAACTTACTGTAAAATTCCGTTAAACCTAAGAATGACAACAATTGATCTTTAGAAGAAGGAGGCGGAGCTTTAGTAATACTAGCCACATGATCCATTTTTGGTTTGATACCCTCTCTTGAAATCTCGTGGCCTAAATATTCCACATTATCTTTTCTGAATTTACATTTGGAAAGCTTAAGCGTTAAACCTTTGCACTGTATGTTATTCAGCACCTTTTTTAGATTGCAATCATGGTCTTCAGAGTCTTTTCCGAAAATCAGAATATCATCCTGAAAGGCTATGGCACCAGGGCAACCTTCCAGGACATCCTTCATGATTCTCTGAAAGACCGAAGCGGCACTAGCCAAACCAAATGGCATCCTCTTATATTGAAACATGCCTTCCGGAGTAATGAAAGCTGTCAAACATTTGGATTGTTCATGTAACACAATCTGGTGGTATGCACTCGCCAAATCAACTGTGGAAAACACACACGCACCAGATAAAGTTGATATCAATTCATGAATGTTGGGTAAAGGATGTCTATCAATCCAAATCTCCTTATTTAAGCTACGGAGATCAACACACAGCCTAAGATCTCCGTTGCCTTTAAGGGAAAGAACCACCGGAGAAACCCATGGGGATGATTCTATAGGTTCTATAACATTCCTTGACACTAGATCCTTCAACATGTCTTTTAACTTGTCACGATATGCTAAGGGAACATTACGGACCCTATGTCTCACAGGAATAGCAGAATCCTTAAGTATTATTTTGTGTTTAAAGTTTGCATATTCCCCAAGTTGATCACTGAACACTTTAGGAAACATTTTTTTAATGTCATCGACACAATCTCCACTAAAAATACTGTATACTGGTGGAGTTGCATTGGGATCTAATTTTATGCCCAATTCTTGTTGATGGGGCCACCCAAGTATAGATACCCCTTTAGTTGCTACATATAGTTTCCCTTTAATGGACTTCCCTTTAAAAGAGAAATCTGTCCAAAAATAACCTTCGAGTGCAATTTTGTGCCCTGAATAACTACCAGGTTTAATATCTGGAGGTAATAATATTCTGTTCTCCCATAGTTTTAAGAAAAGATCCCTACCAATAATGGAGTACCACGCACACGAGTCTATCATCATCGTGACCTCTTTTCCATCTATTAGTATGGATCCAGATGGAAACCCTTTACAATTGTTTTCAGAAACACAAGCGATGCAATTAAATTCATTGAACTCTGTAACAATCTCCTCTTCATCACAGGTAATACAATTAACTTTTTGTTGGGACCTACACATTTTTCCAAAATGACCTGGCTTTTTACATTTAACACAAACTTTAGTCCATGCTGGACATCCCTTATAGTTGCCAACATGTTCAAAACTGCCACACCTATAGCAGATCACAGGATTCCTCCTGTTGCTAAATTTATTGTCCTTGAAATTTGGATCTCTTCTAAAAAAAACAGGAGGAGTTTTCTTCTGAAAAACCTGAGGCTTCACAACTGAAACTTCAGCTACAGGATCTTGTGCTTTAACGTTGACAATAGAAGGTTGACCTCTGATTTCACTTACAAACTTCTCAGATTGTTCTATGCCTTTAGCAATATTGACCACGGCATTCAAAGAAGATTCAGTGCCTAACCACAACCTCTCTTGTATCTTTTTACTTTTGGTTTTCATCATTATCTGGTCTCTAAGCACTTGCTCGTAATTGATGGTATCAAATGCACAAGAACCAGCAAGAGAACGTAAAGCTGACACATAGTTTTCAATGGATTCATCCTCCTTTTGAGCACGGGAATAAAATTTAAATCTTTCCATCACAATGTTTATTTTCTTCCCGAATCTGGTGCTCATCTTTTTAACTGCTACCTCAAACACATTTACACCCTCAGTGCTCTCGAGAGGAGGTAAATTATCAAATTCTTTGATCCCTTGACCACCTAGACAGTGTCTTAACAAATCCAATTTCCTTTTTGGGGAACAACCTTCCTCCTCTAAAACCTCAACGTAAGCTAAAAACATAGGATACCATAAATCCCATTCCATTTTAGGATCTCCAGCTGCAGGCAAAAAATGTGGTGGTGCCGAAATATTAGACATACTAATAAAACTCTTAGTTGCTTTTACACAAATAAAAAAAAAAAAAAATATGCAAAATAAAGTTGCTTAGAGTCTTGTTCTTCTTTTTTTTTTAAAATAAATGAATTTGATTAAGGAAAAAGAAGAAGAAAAAAAAATGAAAAATATAAATTTAAATGAAAATGAGAAACGAGACTTCTCTCTTTTTCTTTTAAAACAAAAATAAAATTGTATAAGACAGGTAATGTTGCTTGTTGCACGAAATAAAGTTGTCGAAATTGATCACAGTATTCGAAACTAGACCAATCCAAGATGGCGGCCAAAAACGCGTGACATCATCACGCTCCCAGCATGCTTTGCTGACTTGGAATCTTCCGTGAGAAGGAAAGCGCGTAATCCAGATGATGTATTAACTGGTTCCAGATAAGAACGCTGCGGCTAGAGCTAGCTCGAGCGGGTGAGTGTAGTTTTTCAAATTCTTTTCTTGAACAACCGCTACAATCTCCGCAGCCTATACACGCCAGTAATTCCGCCTTAAAATTCCCCAAATTGGTGAAAACACTGCCGCAGGCGCGATCAAAGCGCAGGATGATTCCACACACTGCCGCAGGCGCGATCAAGGCGCAAAACGATTTCACACACTGCCGCAGGCGCAATCAAAGCGCAAAACAGTTTCACACCGTGCAGATCACAAAGAGAATGTGAAAGGCACAAGTATTAACTACTCCACAACGCCACTTCCAAAACGAGCGAACAGCCGCAGGTGCAATCAAAACACATAGCATCAATACCTTGAAAGCGTCTTCAATAGTGAACGCTGTCCTCCTCTGACTCCCAGTCGTCGCCAGTGTGAAGTAAGCACACGGTTCACAACAAGTGGATTCCAGGTAGATTTATTCCATCAGAGAGGACAACTTAAACAACCACACAGGACGGACTCTAACTGCTAATGAACAGTCAACCCATCATAGAACCTAGAACCCCAGTGATACAATAACACTCCATCATAGAACGTAAGCACAGATAACATGGACACTACAACTACGACAATGCCTTCTACGTCAGAATCAACAAAAAACTGCACCGCAAGCTCCAGACTGTCCAGACGCCGCAGCCAGTCTAATCCTCGACATCCCCGGCACAACCACATCACCCAACACCTCTGCGTCCTCCATAGCCTCCCTGTCAAAAGAAGGATAACTTTTAAGCCGCTCACACACTCCTACAAGGCCTTCCACAACATCGGACCACAATACCTCAACAACCGTCTCTCCTTCCACGCCCCCAAGATAAACCTCCATTCAGCCGACCTCTCCCTGGCCACAGTCCCACACTTCCACTGGATCAGAGTGGGTAGAATGTCCTTCTCCTACCTCAGAGCCAAGACCTGGCACAACCTCCCCCTCCACCTCCGGCAAAGCCCTACACTGACCCAGTTCAGGAAAGACCTCAAGACCTGGCTCTTCAGATGACCCCCAATGGAGCAGCACACCCCCTACCCCCATCACTTGAGACGGGTGAGTAGTGCACTTTACAAGCCCTTGATTGATTGATTGATGATGAAATGTCAAGCTGATGTTTTGGGACTGTGCATTTCGTAAAAAACTGAAAAATAATATTTTAAAGGCAATTTTAGTTTTCAAAAATGGGTTTTCTTCTGGAAAATTGAGTTTGTTTTCCCACAGTGGAAAGTGGTATTAGAATAATTAGATGGAAAATTAGTATTTTCAGAAGCTGTTGAATGATAGTTCAAGCTGAGCTGGGGAGACGTACTGCTGTGCTTATGTCCTTTGTGACACAGGGCATGTCAATATTTGAATGTTACTTCATAAGTCAAGGGGAGGCATTTAATATTGATGAACTTTTTCCCATCATTTCTGCTGGTAACCGCACTTGGTATACTTGGGTGGTAACTGCTGAAAATCCTTCTTTGGGTGGTCATAGTGTAGTCACTATTTTACAGTTATAAAAATTGCTAGTAATTTGCTTCACGTTAGTCACACCTACTGAGAAGCCTTCACTTGTTCTCTGTAAGGAAAAGAATACATTTTAAAACCCTGCTTATCACACAGAAGCTCTCTATGGAGAAGGACCTAGCTACCTTAAACGAATAGAATATCCTTCTACTCTCCTCGTAGACAGTTACGCTCTGCCGATCTGTTGTTGGCCAATGTTCCCCGCTTTAAAAAATCTAGGTCAGGAGGTAAGTCTTTCTCTGTCCTGGGACCATTTCATTGGAACAAAATGCCATTTCATCTGAGACGCATTGAATCCATTCCCCTTTTTCGGAAAAAGCTGAAAACATGGCTATTTTCCTGCCCCTAAGCTTACTCTCCCGTCTTGCTAGTTGCTACCAGTCAGTCAGCCCCAGGACACTCTTTGAGTAACAGTGCGCTTTGTAAATACTCCCACATAGACATAGACATAGTAGCTCGGGAAGACTTTCCTTGAGCAGAAGTAGCTTTCACTACAGAAAAGGTTGGAGACCCTTATTAAGACATTTGTGGTGCATTTTCTTTTTTTTTAATGTACATTGGGCCACTAACACTGCTCAGCATTTGATAGAATGAATGTACGAGCACTTTTATAAGGGGGTTGGAGGTCCTTGGAAAATATTGTGTCAAGTAGGTGCAAGTAAAAGTAAGCTTACGCAAAAACATGAGTTAAAGCTGAAAAATAATTTATGTGAAACAGCACAGGCGTGCTTTTGACATTTACAATTAATGTTTGGGAAAAAGGAGCAATTAAAATTGCATTTGTACAAAAGTACTATTGACATTTTTATGACTGAAAGCTTAGGAATTTTATTGCAAGACTGGAAGCTCCAATATTGCTGTCTTTTCTTGCGTTATTTTCAGTAGCTGACAAGTTTGAATGAAAAAAAACGATGTAATAACCAATAAATAAAGAGATGACGACCACCAATCAATAAGCCCTGACCCTACTCCTCTTTTCATACTGATGACAGTCAAGTTAAGTCTCTCCCCCGTTGTATTTTACATCTCTGTCTAGGTTTTCTTAATATACGTATTTTACTGTGCAGTTTGGCTATTTTTTAAAATTAAAATACTGCGTTTGTATTTCACTTACATTTCCTTCCGCACAGCGCGAGGCTTCACTAGGCATTCACGGGCAGTGCTTGTTTCACTTGAATGGTGATGCAGCTTTGTTTTTGCTCCGGGTCAGTGGCTGCTTGGTTTGTTTTTCTTTCTTCGATCCGTTTCCACGCATTTTCTCTGCAGTGGCGAATTCCTCTCTGTCAGCTGGCTCTGCCTTCACCCGGAGCAGCTTTGCATTGTGGCATTTTTCCAGTGGCAGCTCTTCCGACTTGTGGGGTGAGCTCTGGGCCACGCTTCAGTGTAACAAGTTCCCGCAACCTCCTAAACACAGATACGTTTGAGGATACATTGTTACTTCTTATCATTTCTTGGTACCTGTAACCAGCCTTTCCCAAGACCTCCCAGTGCAGAAGTTTCCAGTTCAGTCATCAGGATTCAGCTCTTCTCACACAAAAATAAAGTCCAGTTCTATGGAAGATCAAACAGATTAAACATTTGATTTCTGGCCCTCTCATTGCAGAGGCAGATGAGCGACTTGTCTGAGAAACTATGGGGCTTATTTACAAGCCCAAAGGTTCGCTGGTGAATCACTTTTTTCGACACACCGGCGTTGCATTGTGCCTGTCCATATATACAAGGCCCCATAAAGCCACCCTTTGTGGCTTTTCATGGCCTTGTAAATATGGCTCCCTTTCACACATTACTCTGCGTGAAAGGGGCATTCCATGGGTGTGGCTGTGTGTGTTCCCAAGCAACATCCATGGAACATGATGCATTCGCAGATTTACAAGGTTTTGTAAACCTGGGAATTCATCTGAGGGAGGTGCAACAAGGAGAAATTCCTTTATTTCTCCTAGTTTTTCCTTTTTCAATGTGTGCTAAATTCTGCATCACACAGAGAAAGAGGAAAACACCTCTTGTGATTATTTTTGTGCAGGATGGTGTCCCCCCATGTTAGAAAGTCATCCCTTTGCCTTGTTAACCCCCATTTTATTTTGCTGAATGATACTGGTGTTAACTGACTTTGACTGTACCTTGGGCTCTGCTAACCAGGCCCAGGGCCAGTGCTAGGTGTAAACAGGTACATGTAATAGGGTACACTTAAAATTGGCATTGACAGACCCTATACACCCCATGTAGATACTAGGGCCAGGGGGTGCAATCTACCTGTAAATCGCAAGTATATAGTGGAACATGGAGGTTTAGAAGCCCAGCAAATTTCCTGCATGTGCAGGTGTGCGCTGCTGTGTGCCTGCTGTACTTTTAAAGTCCTGATTTGCAGCCTGAATTTAAAAGTAAATTCTCTCCATTGGTAAAGACAGACCCTATAAGTACCTAGTATCTAATAGTGCTAGGGGGTTTAAACCACCTATAAGTCCCTAGTATGTAATAGGACACAAACGTTTGGAGGACAGCATATTTCCTGCACTTGCATTTCAGAATACCGGACACCCACCGGTGTTGACACACAAGAAATGTAAGAACTATTGCTGAAAATTACCACAGTTAGACAAGACAGGCTTAGGGTGGTATTCCCTCAACTTTTTGCATTCCTCCCTCCATGACCTTGTTTTTGCTGGCTTTAGGACTCTGCAAACTTTACCACTGATAAACAGTGCTAAAGTGCTTGCGCTCTCTTCCCTAAACATGTCAATAATGGTTCATCCCCAATTGACATTTTTAAATTACTTATATGTCCCTAGTAAAGTTTACTACATATGCCCTGGGACAGTAAATTAAATGCTACTAGTGGGCCTGCAGCACTGACTGTGTGACCCACATAAGTAGCTCCTTAACCATGTCTCAGGCCTGCAACCGCAAGGCATGAGTGTGCAGTTTACTGCCACTTTGACTTGGTATTTAAAAGTACTTGCCAAGCCTTAAACTCCCTGGTAATTATGCATTAAGTCAACACTAAGGTGGGCCCCAGGTAGCCCTAAGGGCAGAGCATTGTGTAAGTATAGCTAGGACATGTACTTATATGGTTTCCTGTCCTGGTAGTGACAACGTTTCCATTTGTTTTCACTTCTGTGAGGCCTGCTCGTCTCATAGGTTAACATTGGGAATTCCTTAATACTCCTTTAAGCTGTAATTCCTGACCGCAAAAGCGTAGCTGCTTTATGTTTTATATCTTTGGAATGGTAATGATAAATCCTCTTTACTTGTAAGGAGGGTTTAATAGTCGTATTTTAGAAATGCTACTTTTAGAAAGTGCTATATTCAATTTAATTAAGGGGGCGACGAAGTGCACACCAGTTTCTTGCAACTCTTTCTTTTTGCATTAAGATTATAGTGAAGACGTAAGCACCTCTCATGTGCCATGAGGAAAAGCAATGAAAAATGACAAATTTTGGATAAAAACGAGAAAAATAAAACTTTGTGAAACATGGTGAATTTTGTGGCATCTTTGTTATGCAAGGAAGATTAAGCTGTGCATCTGGATTTGGGGTGTCGTTCTGCGCCAGGCTTTTGGACTTTTAGAAAGTGAGCATTTTTTTCTGCCCTTAGCTCTGTGTGCCTTGCAGCCTGCATCTAATACACATCTGGGGTGGGTGACAGCTTCAATTGGTGCAGTCCCTTTAGACAGCCACAAACACAGCCTAGGTGTGTCTGAGTACCCATTTACATGCATCTGCATTCTGATGGTTCTTCCTCAGTGGGAAGAGCTGACACGTGCACTTCAGCAGGTAGTGGGGTAACCCCACACAAAGGGATGATTACCCCTTACTGATAGTCTGGAGCCCAGATGGGGAAGAAAGGACATTGTGCAGTTCACAGACCATTCTTTGAAGTCAACCCCACTTCAAAGGCACATTCGGGTATAAAACTGGGTCTATGACTCTACCAGGGTTGTATACAGCCTGTGATCACTCTGTAAGGAAGAAGAGGAACTATTGTGCTGCTAAAGGACTCCCACTCTGCCTGGATCTGCTGTTTGCTGAACTCTTGTCTTGCTGTGTTGCCCTGCTGCTGCTGCCGTCCCTCTGACTGTGTGAGAAGGACTGGACCTGCATCACTTAAACCTAGAGTGACTCCAAGGGATTGCCTCCTGTTGCCTTTTTTTTTCTTTTAATAATTTTTCATTCGTTTTTAAGTCACGGATATCAACAAAAACCTGGATAATATACACAGCACATAGAAAACAATCAGATACAAGGAAGTAAGGAAAGGGGAATATCAAACCTTTACATTGTAAGAGTAGATATACACAATTTGATTATGGGCACAATATACAAAGTATTGACAAATCCAGATAGAGACATCTTATAGGTAGACTTAGACCTAGTTCGAAAAGGAGAGGAAGAGAAAAAAAGAACCCCCCCCACTTAATCCCACTGAAGACTTGACCAGATCCTTCCGAATTTTACCTTGAAGCGTATTCCCCGAGCTTTAGCTACTGCCAGCTCCATTTCATAGACTCCCCTCAATAATAACCGCAAATCAGTAATCTTGGGACAGGCTGGGTCAATCCAGGCCCTAGCGATACACAGCCGAGCAGTAATAATACATATTGAAACTAAAGAAATCGATAGACGGCCTGGGTCCGCTACCACACCGATGACTATTTCTTTCTCACTTAATTGTATTTCCTTGCCAGCGAGCCGACTCATAACATTTGTTACATCATGCCAGAATGTAGTAAGAACAGGGCATTTAACAAACATATGTCTGAGATCCGCAGCGTATTCCTTACATTTAGGACAAAATGACTTTGATGAAGCCTGCGAGGTAATCCATTTCGAAATAATCTTAGGAGTGTAATATAACGTAAACAGAGTACGATGTTGTTGCAATTTTAAATTAATTGAAATAACAGCCGAGTTGATTATGGCCATTGAGTCAGTAATCTCTTCTATATTAATATCTGTTGAGAACATGGAAGTAAGTTTAGCCGCAATCAGCAATCCGTCGCTTTCGCTTACGGACCGAAAACTCTGATAAATTTTCCCAATCTGACCCCGGCCAGAAATCTTAAAAATAGCCCGCAGTAGCTCTGATGTACAGGGGAGGGTAGATAAGCCCTTCCCTTGTATAAAGTAATCCCTGACGTGCAAATACGTAAAAAAAAGATTATGGGACAGCCCATAATCCTCTTGTAAAGAGGAAAATGACCTGAACCCATAGTCATCGTATAGCTGCCCTAACCGTATTATTCCAGACTGTGACCACAGCCTGGATACTGAATCCGAAAAAATATCCGGAAACCTAGGATTTTCCCACAAAACAATAAATTCGTGTAAATCTGGTAGGGCAAAATTTTTGGCAATATCTTGCCAAATACGGTAGACGTGTCTGACTGTCTTAAAACAAACTCTTTGGAAGTAGTTAGGGTCCGACATGCTATATAAAAAAAACCTGTATTAAAGCCAACTGCAAGCTGGTACGCTAACCGTGTTTTAACTACATAAGGTCCCAAAAGTAAACTCTGAATACGATTCAGGAAGGCTGACCTGAAATAAGTCTTAAAATCAGGAAGAAGAAAGCCACCTTGCTCATATGTCATCTTTATGTATTTAAGTGCTCTTCTGGATTTTCGAAATCCCCAAATAAAACTGCCAATAACAGAATCAAGCCATTTAAAAAAACACATTGGAACTCGTAAGGGAATAGAACGGAAAAGATACAGAAATTTCGGCAAAATATTCATTTTCACTATATTGCATCTTCCAATGATAGTTAAAGGCAGTCTATGCCAATTACGCAAGTCCGCTGTAGTTTTCTTAAGCAACGGTTCATAATTCAAGGCCAAAAAGTCCTCGGTACGGCCACTAATACGGACCCCAAGATAGATAGCAGAAGTAGTTAGCCCCAAATGTGGTATTGAAAGTGAAGTCTCATAATTGAGGATTGATTGTGTTTTGTTAATATCAAGCTTATACCCTGAAAAGGAACCAAAATGTGGAGCATAGTACACCAGAGAAACCCCCAAGCTACTCGGTCAAAAGCCTTCTCGGCGTCCAGCATTAACATACCAATCTGATGACCCAATTGACTAGCAACATCAAAAGCCGCAAAAGCAGTATTTATATGGGTTACAGTATCTCTACCGGGAACAAAACCGTGCTGTTCCTCTTAGACCAGCAGGTGTATATGTAAGGAAAGGCGAGAGGCGAGGAGTTTAGCAAAGATTTTCGCATCCGAATTAATAAGAGAGATCGGTCGATATGATCCCAATTATTCTGCTGGTTTGCCCTTTTTAGGGAAAACCATAATATTAGTTCGATTCCAAGAGGGAGGTGCCACCCCTCCCTGAAGTATATCATTAATCAACTCCAGAAGAACTGGCGTCAGCAGGTCCCTAAAGATTTTATAAAACTCGAGCGGAATGGTGTCCTCGCCCGCCGCCTTACCATTAGACAAAGACCTGATTGCTGAGTTCAATTCCTCCAGGTCAGCGCTTTTCTCCATGCTCGAGGTTTGAGATAGGTCCAAAGAAGGTAGAGCACTTTCTTGTAAATAATTCATAACCACCGGCTGATTGAAACTGCCAGATTGCTTATATAAACTAGCATAAAAGATCTTAAATTGCTCTGCTATGTCCTCCGACTTCGTATAAGTGATACCGTCTACCCCATTAATAATCTTAATTTGCGATTTAGCCTTACGATCAGCCAGTTGATGAGCCAATACCCTGCCGACCCTTTCCCCATATTCATACTGCAGGGATCTAAACTTAGTAAAATTATTGGCGGCCTTTTCCTTCAGCCCTCTATTAAGTTTGGCTCTAACTTCAATAATTTGGACATAAATTAATGGTTCGTTAATATCTTTTGAAGCCTCCGGTTGCCTAAGTCTCAGGTACACAAAAGTCTTAGAACTCTATATTTTCCAACCATTGGGCTCATCTGCAGGTGAGTCTGCCCTGCTAACAGGTGCCAACCCAGTCCTGGACTCTTGGACATGAACCGAGCAAACCCCTGCAGTGTTATCGACGTATTGACTACTGTCGCTGGAATTGGATCGAAGCATCGCACCAGAGCTGCTGCATCACCCCTAGACTCCCTGCTCATGGCCCTTGTCGCATCGCCGCTGCTGCATTGGGGATCACCGAAACATCGCATGGCTGCACCCCACCTCTGTCTACGCAAACCTAGGATCAAGGTACTTTTGTTCATCTGGTCTAAGTGGATCACTGTATCCGGCCTGCGCTCCCTTGTGGTCAGCCTGAACGCTTGACTTTCTCCCAGTCCAATGTGATAAGTTAACCCATTAAGTGCTATTTTCCTCTAAGCGCTACTATGATATTTATTCCTTCACAATTCATATTTCAACTTCTAAATATTAAATTTTCGACGTTTTGTCTTGTTTTAATTATAGTCATACTGTATTTTTCTAAACTGTTGTGGAGTCTTTTTGTGATGTTTTCACTGTCTTACTGTTTAAGTGGTGCACAAAGACTTTACAGTTTGCCTCTTAAATTAATCCTGACCTCTCTGTGGCAAGCTGCCAGAGGGAGAGCACAGGATAATTTAGGTTGTGTAGTGACCTACCCTGACTAGGATTGTAGCTCCTGCTTAGACAGGGTGCACACTCTGCCAAACAGAAACCTCATTTCCAACAACCACAATGCTGAAAAACAGAAGGCCCACCCAGAAAAATCGCAGAAACATACCACACATACCAGTATCTGAGAAATCCCATAAACAAACTCAGCAAGCATTAATACAGCCCATATAAAAAATTAAAGAGGAATATTTTTTAATACAGAGATTTCAAATCATAGTCACTCACTGCGTGAACCAGCCTACCATACGACCAGTACAAGTATAAGGCTACATGCAGCAGTAGAACAAGATTCCCACAGTGCAGGTAACACCAAAAGATATGTCATAAAGATCCAGATTATGGAGCACTTCACAAAAACTCAGAAAGCACGAACTGAGCACACAGATGTAACAACAAAACAATCAAATAGCATTGCTTAAAATCACATCGAAAGAGTTTTTCCGAAATAAATTAACTAATATCATGGATGGTAAGTGAAATAAACCCACCTAGAATGAAAAGAATTTAAATATCAAATATGGAAACTATTATGACTGTAAACATCTTCCTACACGCTCAAGTAATAGCACCATTTCGTTCTCAAATCTAACATTGTGCATTTATGTAACTAAATACCAATAAGATTTTCTTTTTCAAATACAACTCGGTTTATCACTCCACACCTTTCACAGTACACTTTACCAAAGAACAACTTTAAATGACCTGCTTTCTACTTAGCAGTTGAAAGCATTTAGGGGCTGAGATCACTGACCTTAGTGGGACAGGAGTCACTGGAGATTTTACTGGGAAAAAAACACAAGTGTAATTTCAGTTAAATTCTTTACTGCGATTTATCGTTTCTGACCTAATATAGCAAATATAGCAAAACAATTTAGTCAGATATCATACACACATATCTAATTGAAAATACAAAATATTAGACATACATTTCATATGTAATACAGATAAAGGTCACAATGTAATTGAAAGCTCTTTATTAAAAAAACACTGTATTAAAATCAAACCTCTGGCATACGCTTGTACCACAGTCTTTTACTAACATATGACGTTATAAATGTGCCTATCTGTTAAAGAACATCTCAGATATGGTTTGTCGACTGAAATCACCATTAAAGAGTAAAGATAAAAAACAGACCAAGTATTAATGACCTTATCTAACTTTATGCGCATTGCATGGGAAAGCAGCAAGTGCTAAAGTGCATTTTAAGGACCACAGGTTATTCTACAAGCAAGCCAACAGCAGAAGAGAGCAAAACATACACGTGCAAAATAAATATAGCTAAATACATAGCAATGTTTAAAAGAGGTGCATTCTATATGGAGCAAGGACGTTGGGAGAGTGTATAGATCTAAATACACAAATGGGCAGAGAAGTAGACATATTCCTTATTTATAGACAATACCGTCAGTGCAAACTTTAGCATCAGAGACAGAAATATAATCAGATTACAAATGACGATGGAAAAAAGGTGCAAGCAACCATTTGTATTTGGTCCGTCTATTCTAAATTGCAGGACAAAAAGAGATTCAATGGGATCTTAATAATTCTCTAGGTCCCCCCTTTTATGTTACTTCAGAGTACTGTAGAGCTACAAGACAAAAAGACATGTCAAATCAAAGCATCACAGTCAAGCAATCTACATGTTCTCAACCTGTGTAAGCTTTACTTACTGGGGAAGAGTCATATCAGCTAGACGCGAAGCCTACATAAACACACCGTAGAGAACAATGAGTGTACACCTGGAAAGTCCATTTTAAGGACACCTGCATAGGAGGGAAATTATGCGCCGAATAAACATATTTAATTTCAATCATTATATTGTCATTGAAGAAGACATCAGTAAGGCTTTTAAAAATATGAGGACATATTAAAACTGCAGCAGACAAATCACTAACTGGTGCATGAATCAAAAATTCATTTGCGATTCCTTATTACCGAAAAATAAGGATTCACTAATAAGGAATTGCAAATGCCTATGCATGTAGGAATCCCTAAAAAAATAGCGATTACTAAACATTCCTTAATTGCGACTCGCAAATTACGAGTCGCAATTAAGGAATTGCTACCCATTACGTTCCTCTGGGCCTAAAGGCCCATAGGAATCAATAGAAATTGCATGCGATGGGTAGAGCAATAATGTCTGTGAGTTTGTGTACACAAAAAAATTACAAGTTTGTGTATAATCACACACTGGTGCATGACCCTATAACATACTAGAAGGATCTCTGGTTTACTCCTGTGAGTAGAAAGAGTGAATCCCTTTATTGGATGGGATTTGGTTGAGATGTAGAGCAAGGGGTTTCCTACTCTTCGTGCAGACAAAAGTATGAAGTGGATTTGTTCTTTAGATGGTAAATTTGGCATGCGAGAATACATGGTGTGGTTTTTCACGCGAAAAAATTGAATTTAGAAATGTTTATCAGAACTAAGCACATCTACATCCTTTCAGCCATTGCATATTTCCAGGCATAACTTAGAAAGGTTTTTAAAGTTGGCAAATCTGCAACAATGAAGGTTTCAACAACAACAAGTGCAAATTTCTGACATTTAATGAAAGGTTAGGTAAGAATACAAAAGGCTCAATTTGAAAATGTACAGAATAGCAAATGATAGAAACAAAAATATGAAAGAAATAGGTTGCAAAAAATGATGAATGACTGGAACCAAACACCTTTAAGGAGGAAAGTAATAAATGTAAAGGGAAAATGCCACAGAGAAGATAATGTAAGTACTCAAACAATTCAAAGTATGAGACACTCATTTTCCAGACCTCTTTAGAGAAATCCCAAGAAAACAGCCTACCATAAGACAACATTGCAGCCATCTCTTGACCAGTTGCTTCAACACATCATACTATCAGCAGGCAAAAGTGTAAAGGCAAGAAACCCCTAATGCAAAAGCTACAATGGGGCAAAGGTTGTCAAAATTTGTCACATGGGCACATTTTTAATTGCCCTATACCTCACCTGTTTCTCAGCAGTATCTATGAATAAATTTAAATATTCACTAAGAATCAAGTATTTGTGGCTTAGTTTTCTCCTAGTTCAACTAACAATGTCCAAATGTGGTCTGAGTATGTTAAGCAATAAGACTGGTGTTAGACCTGTCAGCCTTAGTGTGGTCTTCCCCCAAAGATTTTGCCTGCTTGCCTCTAATTTTGCTGAATTCTTTTTCTTGGCCTTAGGACTCTGAGCACTTTACAACTGCCAACCAGTGCTAAAGTGTATGTGCTTTCTCTCCCCTAAACAGGGTTTGAGTGACTCATCCACAATTAACATATTTAACTTGCCCATAAGTTCCTAGTAGAGTGCAGTACCTGTCCCCAGGGCCTGTCAGTTAAATGTTACTAGTGGGCCTGCAGCACTGATTGTATTACCCACTTAAGTAGCTCTTTAAATGTCTCAGACCTGGCACTGAAGAGCCTGTGTGTGGTTCTTACACTGCCATATCGACTTGGCATTAAAAACCCTCAATGCCAAGCCTCACACCCCCCTTTTAATACATATAAGTCACCTTATGGTAGGCTCTAGGTAGCCCATAGGGCAGGGTGCTGTGCAATCAGTAGGCAGGACATGTACTTTTAAGTTTTGCATGTCCTGGTAGTGGAAAACATCCAAATTCATTTTACATTCATTTGAGGCCTACCCTTCTCATAGGTTAATATTGGGAATTCCTTATTGCACTTTATAAACTGCTGATTGAGAAGGAATAGTTCTGCCATGTATCATATCACAGGAATGTTATGATAAATCCTCTTTACTTGTAAAATTGAATTTATAATCACCCTTTTAAAAATGCCACTTTTCAAAAGATGGACTAGAAAAAAGGAGGCAACTCAGTAACGTCGGGACCTGGGCTGGACAATTATTATCAAAAAAGTGGGCCTATTGAGGGAAGTGTAGCCTTGGACTTCCACGGCAATAGTGTCATAAAAACTATTCTGTGAGTTAGTTATAGTTTTTCTGTAAGTGTATTTATTTTGTTTTAAATGGAAGGCGCTTTTCCCTCTCGCAGCTGCGGTGAAGGAGACAAACCCGACCAGCGAGCTACATCACCATAAGTACGTTTTGACCTTTACCGGCTGCGCTCCCCCTGGTCAGCCTCATAAGATATACATTTGTTCTTTCTTGTATAGTCTTTACAGCCCTTTCACAATTCAGTGAGGAATTCTTCCAATGGGTGAGTGAGAAGTGCTTTTCCTGGAGCCACAACATCACGCTCTGTAACCTCCAGCGTTTTTAAAAACAAGGTTGTGACCTCTTAGTAGATAACAAATGCAGCCTAAGAAGTACCTATCTTCTCAACTGGTAGGTAAGTCTATTTGGCACTACAACCCACTTATGCATGTCGATATAGCATGGCTCCATAAAACCTTTTTCTAACTCGGTAGATTCTTTGTACTTCCCCTCGGATGATCCTCATTTTTATAGGTGAGTTGCTTATACATAGCAGCACACGTATGTGTAATTGTTAATACATCGTCTCACTGCAGTGTTTTTAACTATTTGTTTTTGTTACGTTCTGCATCTCTTTGTGTATTACATTTCCCATAGGTAGGCATCTGGGTCTTCCCCATTTATCCCAGTTTTCATCTTTCAACTGCTGTATGTTTTGTGCATTTGGATCTGGTGAGCAGTCATCTTCTGCATGTTGAGAGGTGATAAAAGCTGTGAGACATGCTTGCTACACGGTGCTGAATTTACTCTGCACCTAAGGAAGCCAATGTTCCACCACTCACCCTGAAAGTTTGCCACTGTGAGAGATAGAGAGAGGGACAGAAAGAGACAGAGAATAGTGGCAGTTGTGAGGGATTGGAAACCTGAGGAATACAGCTCTCATTCTCCTCTACGTCTCTGCAGCGTTTGACATGGTCCCTGTTAGAAATGGGGGTCTCTAGTTAGCAATGGCTGGCGCCAATGTTCATATAGGGACCCTTCATCTTAAGTCAGGGCAAGTGGGCTACCCCCTTTGACAACCCCTGCTCAACCCTCTGGTAACGTGGCGCGAACAGTTAGGCCTATTTCAGAGGCAGTGTGTGAAGAATTTCTGACCATGCACAATAAGACAGTAACGAAACCACAAAAGGATACAACTCAAGTAGGTATAAAAAAAAAAATCTTTATCTAAGGTTTAACTCAAGACTCTCAAAGCGTTTTAACAAGCTACAATGCGCGTAAACCAGTTGAAACTCAAAAAGGCAATAACGTATTTACCAGAACGTGACACTGACTGAGCTCAAGGCCAGGGCCTACGTGACCTGTTGCGCACCAGATACCCGCCGTTGAAAGGGGTCACAACACGCAGCTTCTCGAAGAAGCGGAGACTTTGACAGGCGGACTCCGAGCGACCACAAGTCTTGGCTGTAGTGGTCCGCAGCGTGCACCCACAATGATTCAGGCACTTGGGGACAGGCGGGCTCTCAGAGGCACCAGCACGTGGCTGCGGCAGCCCGGGCTGGTGGTGGCGATGACTCTCGTCTTGCAGCTCCGTGGTGGGCTCACAGCGGCAGCAGCTCTCTCTTAGCTGCGGCGGCCCATGAGACGATACCGACAATCCTCGACAATAGTGAACAAGATGCGGGCACACAGCAGCGGCAGCTCTCCCTTAGCTGCGATGGCCCACAGGAAAACTCACGATGAGGCAACGTTGGCAAAGGTGCGGGCGCTCAGCGGCAGCAGCTCTCTCTTAGCCGTGGCAGCCCACAGGACAGATCCCAATGATGCAAAGTTGGCAAAAGTGAGGGCACTCACCGGCAGCAGCTCTCTCTTAGCTGCGGCGGCCCACAGGACAAATCACGATGATGCAAAGTTGGCAAAGGTGCGGGCACTCAGCGGCAGCAGCTCTCTCAGCTGCGGTGGCCCACAAGACGAATCACGATGATGCAAAGTTGGCAAAGGTGCGGGCACTCAGCGGCAGCAGCTCTCTCTTAGCTGCGGCGGCCCACAGGATGAATCACGATGATGCAAAGTTGGCGAAGGTGCGGGCACTAAGTGGCAGCAGCTCTCTCTTAGCTGCGGCGGCCCACAGGACGAATCACGATGATGCAAAGTTGGTAAAGGTGCAGGCACTCAGCGGCAGCAGCTCTCTCTTAGCTGCGGCGGCCCACAGGACGAATCATGATGATGCAAAGTTGGCGAAGGTGCAGGCACTCAGCGGCAGCAGCTCTCTCTTAGCTGCGAGGGCCCACAGGACAAAGGATGGTCTCGACAAAGGCTGGCACAACAGTGGGCACTCAGCGGCTACAGCTCTCTCTTAGCTGCAGTGGCCCACACAGATTCAGCGAAGGTTCCAAAGGTTCAAATTCAGGCGGGCTCTCAGCGGCGACAGATCTCTCTTAGCTGCAGTGGCCCATACGGATTCAGCGAAGGTTCCGGAGGCTCAAATTCAGTCGGGCTCTCAGCGGCGGCAGCTCTCTCTTAGCTGCGGCGGCCCACACAGATTCAGCGAAGATTCCGGAGGTTCAAATTCAGGCATGCTCTCAGCGGCGGCAGCTCTCTCTTAGCTGCAGCAGCCTACACAGATTCAGAGAAGCTTCCCAGTCCGCGTTCCTCACAGTAGAACTAGAGGTTCCGGATTGCTCGACGAAGGCCTCACCTGCAAGCAGAATTCCTCGCACAGGAATTCCGGCGGCTGACGGGGTGAAGTCTAATGTCCCTGAGACTTCGGCAGGAGGTGCTCTCGATTCAGGCCCTCGGGTAGTTTCTTCAGCAAGTTTGGTGAAAGTTTCAAAAGTTCTTTCCTCTGTTCACTCAGACAGAGTTTCGTCTTGACATCCAGAAGGAACACACTTGAACAAGGTTCCAGCACAGCGTTTTATACCTAAAAAGTCTTTGTTCTCTAAAGCCACAAATCACTAAATCCAGTCAGAACCAGTTCAGTGGGGTCGGGGAGCACTTGGTTTACAAGGCGACATCCTGCCCTTTCAGAATGCGGGGGGTCTGCTATCGGACGCCCAGTGGAGGGGTGGAGTCATCATTCACCTTGCCAGGCACGGCCTTGCTCAGATCAAAGAGTCACCCCTCCCCATGCTCTGAATACCGATCTCTCTCTCCAGCCAGGTCTGACCCAGCTGGCCCTGCTGCTCCAAAACCAGACGGCCAATACACATACTAGCAAAGCCAACAGGAAAGCTCAGGCAAGAAAATACCGCGTTTCCAGAAGAGGCATTTTCGAACATGGGATATATAAATTAGGCCTGGGCGAAGCACTACGCTACGCTCGCGTAGTTTGCGAAGTTCGCACTACTTCGCACTACGCGAACTGCACGTAGCACAGTGCGAACACGCGTAGCGTAGTGTTGCGTAGTGCTGCGGTAATTTTTTGCTTGCTCGCGGTCCTCAACGTCAAGTTGGCGACCACGAGCAAGCAAAATGACATCCCGGCGAGACTTTTTCCTTGTTCGCGATCGCGAGCATGGAAAATAAACCTCCCGGCGAGATTCCCAACGCGAGGAGGTCAGGTTTCTCATTGCGAGGGGTCGCGTATGCTCGCGACCGCTCGCGATGAGAAACTACCAGTTCGCGTTGAGAAAGTTGCCGCTCGAGTAAAAATCTACTCGAGCAGCAGAAAACTACAGCTCGCAGTGTGCAAGATGGCATTTTCAATGATTGCACAGTGCCGGTTGCTTGTCCGCACTGTGCAATCATTGAAAACAACATCTTGCACAGTGCGAACATGTTACTACGCAGTTCGCGAAGTGCTACGCGTAGCTCGCGTAGTGCGAACTTCACTTTGCGTAGCTTCGCGAAGTGCTACTTCGCGAACTACGCCCACCCTTAATATAAATGGTTCTTACAAAAAGATGTATCTCAATGTCCTGAGCATAAACATATCAAACTCGAAGTTCCTATCAGGTTCTGGGGGTCAGATAGGATTATAGAAGGTAATCCTCAACTGGCCCATTCTGGCCTATGAGAACGGATAGCTTCACAATAGTAACAGTGAAATGGAGGATAACTCGCTATTAGAACATGCTACCCAGACCTAGGCATTATTGTTATCTTAATTCATACAGTCATCTTTACACGGGGAGCATTCACGCTGTGGCACTGATTAGCAGTGGCACAGCGTCCAGAGCATCTAAATCCAGCCAACATAACAGATAGGAAGCGAAAAGAGGAAGGAGACCCACGCCAATGATGCCAGGTCCAACAGTCTCACACCCAGTCATCATCATCAGAAGCCTGCACAATATTGGCATCCATGGACCCGCTCCCGCTGTTCCTTCTTAACGGATAAAACACAAGCTCTAAACCTTGCACCTTATTCCTCAGAAGCCTGCAAACTCATCTGTGGTGTGCCTTAAGCATCATAGTTCAGCACCGCCCTCTTCAACGCATGTAGGTTCTCTCTGGCCCATGTCATCTGCGCACACATCAACATCTTTTCCTATGCCAACAACACATAACTTATGCTCTTGCTATCTGGCAATATCTCCTAAAAAAGAAACAAGTTCACCACCTGCATGAACAGACACTAACTGGTTGAAAACCAACTGTCTGAAGCTCAACAGCAACAAGACAGAATTAGTGATCTTCAGCAAGAACACCTCCCCATTGGCCTACAACTGGTGGCCAGACGAACTCAGACACACACCCACACCCATGCCAGGAACTTTGGAATCATCATCAACACCAAACTGGACATGACTCCACAAGTCAACATATTCACTGCATCCTGCTTCAACACCATGAAGACGTTGAAGAAGATATTCAAATAGCTCCCAAGCAACACTAGAAAAAACGTAACTCAAACCCTAGTCACCAGAAATTGGACTTCAGGAACATCCTCTACACAATGATCACCAATCAACTCACCATAAAGCTACAAACCATCCAGAACTTGGCAGGCATACTCATCCTCAACCTCCTACACAGAACACACATCACACCACACCTCAGGGAGCTCCACTCTCTCCCGACACAGAAACACACTAATTTCAAACTCATCACACACACATTCAAGGGACTACACAACATAGTCCCCACTGACCTGAACAAACACATCTTCCACCAACCACCCAGACACCTCTGCTCTGCAGGGCTCCTACTGGCACACATCCCATGCATACACTGAACCAGATCAGGAGGGCAGAACAAATAGGGAGCCTCATGTAGGTAGCCAAATACCGGTCGGTAACGGCCGATTTTCGGTAATTATACCGTTACCGACCGGTATTTTGGCTTTTGGTATGTAGGGGGTGAATTTCTGTATTCGGTAATTTACCGAATCGGTAAAATTACCGAATCGGTAATTTTACAGATTCGGTAAATTCCGAATACAGAAATGAGATGTAGGGGGAGTGTGTGGGTGTTGTTTGGAGTCGGTATTTACCACCAACTAATAGTTGGTGGTAAATAAAGAATGGATGTGAAAAAGCATTACATAGCGCTTAGAAGTGTGCAATGTGGCAGACATACATGCCCTTAGGGCATGTATGTGTGCCACATGTGCACACATGGCCGATTCAGGGGTGCAACAGGGTGTCAATGTGACACCCTGCCACCCTTGCATGTGTTCCCCCCATTACCGAATCGGTATTTACCGATTCGGTAATGAGGCATACCTTCCCATCAATGGGAAGGTATGCCTCATTACCGAATCGGTAAATACCGATTCGGTAATTACCGAATTTTACCGATTCGGTAATTATTACCGACTCATTACCTACATAGCATTTACCACTTCATAAATACCGATTCGGTATGATTCGGTATTTATGAAGTGGTAAATGCAAGCCCACCTACATGAGGCCCAGGATGTGAGAAATCCTGCCAGGCTTCTTTGTAGTGTAGCTGAAGGTCTCTTCTATTTTGTTTTATTCTCTTGAATGCACGGATATCCATTACCATCTTTGAGAAGAATGTTCTGCTGCTAGGGGTCATTAGCTAATTTTATGGCTTCAGTGCATTATTGTGCATCTAAGTGTGGAATGTTTAAATTAACTTGTTTTGAGTAGATGTTCATTTGAAGCAGCAACAATCTGTCAACTACAATTCTCTTGGACCTTTTTGTGGCCATGAAGGCACCAGGGAATCTATAAATCTGTAAAGGCTCTCTACTGATTTTTGGCTAAGTTCATACTTTAGAGATACCAGCCTGCAGCTCGTGTCCTGGGTCACATCAGTGTGAATAGCTGGCAGTTGGCCTCTGCGTATTCCTCCCAGACAGTGAGAAAAAAGGGGAGCTAGATGTTGACAGGATGGGTGGGATGGAGCTGTTCCCAGACCCTATTACATTTCAAAGGGCTGCCTCCAGCACACTCACAAAGAACTGGACAGCAGCCCTTTGTCACCTTAGACCTCTTAGAGCCTGGGCAGGGGAAGGAGTCAAACTTCCAGAAGCAGATGGGGGGGACCTAGAAGCTGCTCCCCCTTCAAAGGTTGGCACCAGGTACAAATATTGGATCCTCAGACCAACTGCGCAGTTCACTCCTAGACTTGCGGAGGACCCTCCGAAAGACTGCCTTGGACTACAGAACACTGCCCTGCTGCTTGAGGCCTGATTTGTACTTGAGAGAATTGCCCTGCTTCAACCAGAGGACGGCCCTGCAGCTTGAAGCCTGCCTTTTACCTTCAGAGAGCTGCCCTGCTACTTGAGGTATACCTTGTTGTTTGATTCCAAGACTACCAGACTGACTCCAAGGGCTGGTTGGCTAGCCTGCTGTTCTGAGCTACAGGGAAACAACACGCTCCAACAACCTTGAATCTGCAACTTAACCCTGCCTGAAGTGTGTCCTACCCACCAAGTGGTGTCCTGGACGCTTAGAGTTAGTTGGTGCTTCGGGTGCTCAAACTGCCCAAAACTGAAACTTGGGACTTTTGCCATCAAAAAGTGGTCTGCGAATAAACAGGAGACTGGGACCTACCTGCTCACTGATCCGACCACGGTGCATCACCGTTGGCCTGACTTTGTGGTAGCTCCCTCTACTTTCTTCTCCGCAGCAGAAAATCCTGTTTAGCTGCCTCTCTCAGGAAAGGTATCTGGACACGTGGAGCCCTCTTTGGCTACAGACTGCAGCTTTGTCCCGCTGGAGATTTTTTGAATTCCAAAAAAGTGACAAAGTCCAAAAGTAGAAATCTTCACTGCAACTTCATCTAGTGGTTCCCCAATGGTAATGCCTACCACCGGCTGCCTTTCTCCGCTGAACGTTACCTTCTCAGATAACGTTTCCTTGAAAATTCTTCCTAGGCCTGATTCCAATGTTGTATGGACTGGAGTCCGTCTGACATCAGTCAGGAACTGTAACCGAACGACCTCCTATCGTCGGTTACAGACCTGCAAGTAGGATGCGACCAGACCGTGCCTATATCTTTCAATGAGAGCATGCATTCCGAACGGAATGCTTGCTCTCATTGAAAGAGCAGGGGTGCAGTTCATCCCTGCACCCGTGGCAGGCACCTTATGGTGCCTGCCATGTGGTGCAGGGATCAACAAGGGGGCACAAAAAGACAGTGGAAAACTACCATTGTATTCCCTCAGCTGGAAAGAGCCGGTCGGGGGAGTACTGAAGGGTTTCTGGATGGCGACGGGCTCTCCGAGCCCATCGTAAGCCATCTGGAAAACCGAGTCAGATTCCTTTGTGACTGACCCCTTTAGAATGGTTTGGTCGGAAAGGAATGCGAGCGGCACATTCTGATGCGGGCATCGGAATCGGCCCCTTAGTCGGAAGGTAAGCAGAGACCAGGGCCAATCCAGCTCATGTATCTGAACCTCAGTCCATCACGGTCAGACATAACTTTTGACTTTGCCCCGGTCTTGTGTGACTAGATGCCCGCGGTTGTTGCTTTGATCTTTATGGTGCAATTTTTCACAAAACACTTTACAAATTCATAACTCTGGTTCTACTGATTGGATTTAATTTGTTTTGATGACAAATTGTTTATTACATGTTACTCTATTTTTCTAAATTAGTTTTTGATTTTTCTTGTGTTGTATTTTCATTTTATTTCTGCTTGTTAGCTGCATAAATACTAAACAAATTGCATCTAAGTTAAGCCTAGCTGCTTTTTTGCCAAGCTGCCAGAGCTTGATTTATGTGGTTCACCCTGACAGGGACTGTAGATGTTGCTTAAGAAGGATCTTTAGCTCCCTCAATCAAAAACCCAATTTCGTATATTGGTGCTCAGTGGTGGGATTCAGTACTTGTGTTTGTGTAGTGCCACTCAGTGATTTTGAGTAAATCTAAAATCCCCAAAATAATCCGGCATCAAACTTAATCATTTGATTTTCTTTTAAAATTCTCCTTTATTGGCCTATTTTGCTTTTTCAAAAATCTCATTCGCTTTTGATTTGGTATTTCTTTTTCCTGTGAGGAAGTCAAAAGGACACAGTCCACCCCAGAGGTAGGTAGATAATGGTCCTGAGGAGGAGGACCTAGCCACAGCTGCAGCAACCTGAGGAGGAGGAGGATGACAACGTTTTCACAAGGGACTGGCGCAGTGTGTACTTCCACAATTTATCCGCTGAGGAGCTGGTGTACAGGTAAGCAGAAACGGAGTTCGGGCTGCAGATGTCCAAATAAAGATGGAGGAGAGAAAGGCAGAGAGAGCCCTGATTGAAAAAAAACTAGTCATGGAAAAGGAGAAAGCTGTGGCTGAGAGGGCTTTGGCTGAAAACAAACTGGTTTGGGCTTATGAAGTGAGTCTTGGAAGCTGGAACCTAAAGCTCAGCAAGCAACAGAGCCTAGCAGCAGTGGTGGCAGCAATTCAGTGTCCCATGGAGAGGTGAGGATCCACATACCCCAAGACCTGGTGCTCAGCTATGTGATAGGATATGATAAAGAAATATGTTTTTTCAGCATATGAAATGGTCCTGAGGATGCATAGGGTCCCAGAGGAGGATTGTGGGACAAGCCAGTGGAAACACATGCTCACAGTGGGTTGTGAGCCCCTTATTTATTTATTTGTTTATATATTTATTTATTTATGTATTTATTTATAGATTTTACATAGCGCTAGCTAGACCAGATGGTATCAGAGTGCTTTACATATAATACACAGTCATATGAAGGAAGTAAATGCATAAATACAGACAAAGAAAGTTGTTGGGCCGCCACAGTAGTTGCAGTATGCAGACATAGGAACAGCATGAGCTAAAAAAGTACAAGAAATAGTAGACAGATGAAACAATAAAGTTACTGCTGCACCTGGTCAAGTCCGAATGTGCTTATGGTTTGGGCAACAGCTCACTTAGGGTGTGAGTTAATGTCGTGATCCTCCCAGATCTATGAACATTTCTTTAAACTTATAAACATTCTGTTAAAGACATGTGCTCTATGTTTCATTCTTATGCAGTCTAACAATAAGGAACTTTCTTGTTATGGCCACTGAGACTTGTAATCCTTGCTATGGTACACTGTAGTCCATTTTTCATAATGATGCATCAATAAGACTCTGTACTTCATGTCCGTTATGCCTTTGTAACTTTTGTTTGTTTTGCTATTGCCTTAACCCCTTCCCCGCTCATGACGGAACCGTTCCGTCATGAGCCACGGTTGCCGTGTGCTCATGACGGAACGGTTCCGTCATGACAATCCTGTTGGCGGCCGCTCCGCCTGCGCGGCGCTGTTTCCCCGCCTGTGCGGGGCGACAACGCAAATGGGCGGAGTCATGACGGAACCGTTCCGTCATGAGCACAGCTCAACTGTGGCTCATGACGGAGCGGCTCCATCATGAGCACAGGCCCACCGCGCTGCCCCCCTGCCCCCCCCAGCACTGCAGCGGAATGTCCGCAGCAGCGAAGGGGTTAATGAGACTCTAGTTGGAAGCACGGTAAACACACGTTAGTGTTTTGAACAACCGCGGCTTCCGTTCTGGTAGCAGTGCATCTATTTAAGGAACCACGCCCTTACGTTAGATGCAGATTATTCTGAGCCCCCAGTCTGGAAAGGAGCTTCGTGAGGCTGTCCCTGAGTTTGTCATAATATGCGAGCAGTTCGTGCCAAAAACTAAAGAGCAGGTAAGACTCTCTTTTTACTTTGTAAAAGAACAGAGTCAGACTTTACAGAATTTAATAGCGCTCTCCCTTTTGGAATCAATCTTCCGTGACAGAAAGGGAGTGCTCAGGTCAAGGTCAAATTACTTTCATTTACAGAGGAACTTTGCCGTTTTCAGAGTGGAAAGCTTTTGAAAGACTTTGTTGAACAAAATTGTGCCGAGTAAACAGCATTTTCTTAATGGAAAAGTCTCTGAGGATTCTTAGACCATAAAGGAGTGTGAGTTAACAGACACTTTGCATTGACCTTGGTTATGTTTTGTGAAAGAGTACAAGACAAGTTATTTTTATAACATTTTCTATTCACAAAGGATTTGTGAAACATTCTTCATTTCATTTGCCAAAGCAAGGACACTGCAGAGTCAATATCTGCTAAACAAAAGATAAGACGTTTCAAGAATATTTCTTGCCTTCTTGTCCTTTCATTAGAAGGCTTGAAGAGGAACTGTGTTTTTTTTTTTATTTCTTCAAGTTCAAGTGATTGTCAAGTATTTTCTACATTTCATCATACACAGTAAAGAGGATATTCTAAACAATTTCATACAAAGACTGTTTACCACCAAGGCTACTAATATTTTTTCCACAGGTAATTCTAGAGTTCATATTTCATAATTATATTGTTCTGGGTAAAGAAAGACTTGTTGTTAAATATTGTTGTGGTGTCATTTCAGATCTCCCTCCCCGCAGTACCCTCCCTAATTCCCTTCCCCGCGTCTGGCCATCCTGAAACTCGGCTGACTTATTATCAGAGTATGGGGCTGCCAGAAGGTGGGCCACTTGAGGGTACTGCTCCTTAGGAACTGAAGGTACCCTGACAGAATAATCCGCCCAAGAATTACGTTCCTCCCGAGCAGTATCGCCAAGATTGCAACATTAGAAGATCTTTGTAAAATGTTAGGTGATATGTAAAAAGAGATAGCAGCTTCATGTTCAGAAACAGCTGCTTTGGCCAACCAGGTGGCCCTTTTACAATCTCAACGTCTCAGTGATCGAAATGTACCACAGCCACCCCCGTCTATGACTAATCCTAATACTACAGCTTCAGTTTCTGTTACTGTTCCACAAGTTGTACCATTAGCATCCCCTGAACGATATGCTGGAGAACCTGGTAAATTTCAGACCTTTCTGAAAGAAGTTCAATTGCATTTTATGGTTAGACCTTTAGCCTTCCCGAATGCTCAATCCCGTATTGCTTTCCTAATTTCCTATTTGAGTGGAGATGCGGCTATGTGGGCAGTTCCTTTAGTAGATTCAGATGACCCACTTTTATATGACTGGCGGGCATTCAAAAGAGAATTTGAAAAGGTGTTCAATAGGCGAACCATTACCGGTTCCGCCGATCGTGAACTATTAGAACTACGACAGGGAAACAAGGACTTGGTGGATTATTTAACTCAATTCAATCGACTCACTGCTGAAACAAATTGGCCGGAAGAAAAAAGGTCTGAATTAAATGAGTCTGATCCTCTTCCATTGGTCCAGAGTATAATAACAGGTGCAGAACAAGATACAATCCTGTCGCAAGAATATGAAAGTTTTCGCAATGTTTTCAGTGAAACTAAAGCTGAAGTTTTGCCTCCTCATCGCACTTATGATTGCGAGATAGAATTACAACCCGGGGCAAAAATTCCATTCAGTCGAATATATGCCCTTGCAGAACAGGAAAACACACATTTGCGGGCATATTTGTATGAGTACTTACTCAATGGCTTTATCTGACCCTCTAAGTCCCCAGCTGCCTCTCCTCTCCTCTTTTTTTTATCCCAAAGAGCAATGGCGAGTTGCGTGCTTGCATAGACTATCGAGCCTTAAATAATATCACTGTAAAGAACCGGTACCCTTTACCTTTAATTTTTGTTCTTCTTGATCAAGTACGTTCAGCAACCATATACACTAAATTTGACTTAAGAGGAGCATACCACCTAGTCCGTATTAGAGCTGGGGATGAATGGAAGACCGCATTCCGTACTCGATATGGTCTATTTGAGTATTGTGTTATGCCCTTTGGGCTGTGTAATGCCCCTGTGACATTCCAGTATTTTTTAAATGATGTTCTAAAGGATTATTTAGATCGATTTGTCATAGTCTATATCGACGATATTTTGATTTTTTCCTCCAACCAAGCTGACCATGAGAATCATGTCAAAACTGTCCTACAAACTTTACAAGTTAATGGACTGTTTTGCAAATTGTCAAAATGTGAATTTCATGTTACCAGAGTGGAATTTTGGGGTTTTATTTTAACTCCAAGTGGTATTAATATGGCTGAACGTAAAATTCAAGCAATTCAGGAATGGCCCGTCCCACTTGTGTAAAGGACATTCAACGTTTTTTGGGATTTGCCAATTTCTACCGCCGTTTTATCCATCATTTTTCCACCAAGGCAAGCCCTTTGACTAAATTACTTCAGAAAAAGGTGAACTTTCAATGGACCACAGAAGCTTAACGAGCCTTTGAACTTCTTAAAGAAGCATTCATCTCAGCTCCGATTTTGCAGCATCCTAACCCTGATCAGCCATTTATATTTGAAGATGATGCTTCCGATACTGTGATTGGGGCTATTCTTTCACAACGAGATAGCTCTTCCCACGAACTTAATCCTGTGGCATATTTGTCTAAAAAGTTTCTTCCTGCAGAACTCAACTATACTGTGGCGGAGAAGGAACTTTTAGCTATTCGTTCAGCCTTTAAAGAGTGGTGCCATCCTCTTTTGGGAGCCAAGTTTCCGATCACAGTGTACACTGATCATCGCAACTTGCAATTTTTGCGATGTGCTGAGGCTGTGACTCCACGACAGTTACACTGGACCCTTTTTTTTCTGGAATTTAATTTCACTATTACTTTTCGTCCAGGGAGCTCAAACAAAACGGCCGATACTCTCTCTCGTTACAACGAATCTGATCGCATCAAGAACAAAAAAGATCCAGTACCTATGATTGCTTCAAATCACGTTGTAGGAGTGACTAAATCCTTACAATTCTTAGAAGAATTGCGACAAAAGATGCCACTAAAAACATTACTCAGTTGGCAACAACAAGACCCCGGACGGACCATTCAAGATAATTTACCCTTTCAAAATAAATGACTGTATCTTCCCATCAAGAAATTGCAAGAACAAGTTTTGAAATGGAGTCACGATTACCCTTTGGCTGGTCACCCTGGTCAGGTGAAGACTTTACAACTAGTACAACGAAATTTCTGGTGGCCACAATGGAAAAAAGACACCATAGAGTCTGTTAAAAGATGTGAGGTTTGTATTCGAGCTAAATCCGATCATACCAAGAAAGCAGGGTATTTAATGCCTTTACCTACTCCACACCAACTTTGGGAAGACATTTCAATGGATTTTATCACAGATCTTCCAAACGATCAAGGGCACAATACTGTTCTTGTAGTTGTGGATAGCTTATCAAAAATGGCTCATTTTGTGGCTTGGTCTGGTTTACCCTCAGCGTCCCAACTAGTATCTCTTTTATTACAACATATTGTAAGAATACATGATCTGCCAAGATCCATTACTTCCGATCGTGGTGCCCAATTTACTTCGCGCCTTTGGAAAGCTTGGTGTTCAGCCCTTCAAATTCAAAGCAATCTATCTACCAGTTTTCATCCTGAATCCGATGGGCAAACCGAGCGAGTGAACCAGATACTGAAACAATATCTAAGATGTTATCTATCAAAGACACAAGACTCCTGGGTTGACTTGTTATGGATGGCTGAATTTGCTTATAACAACCTTAGCCATTCATCAACTAAGATGTCTCCATTTTTTGCCAACCATGAATATCATCCTCGGTTTTTACCCTGTAGAACACCAGATATTGAGAATCAAATGCCAGTTGTACAATCCAAGTTACAAGAAATGACTCAATTGATACGTTTATTACGAATTAATGTTCTTAAAACAAAAGCTATTTATAAACAAAACGCTGACTGAAAGAGACTACCTGCTCCAATGTATAAATCAGGAGACAGAGTGTGGTTATCCACAAAAAATCCTAAGTTCAGATACAAATGCAAATTTCATCCTCGATTTATTGGGCCATTTGAAGTTCTAAAATGCATAAACCTGTGGCTTACAAATTGAAATTACCAAAAACCATGTTTGTACACCCAGTATTTCATACATCACTGTTGAAATATGCTTCCAAAACAGCACAATTCCGTCCACCTCCAATTTTGGTAAATAACCAAGAGGAATAAGAAGTACAAAGAATATTAAGCAGTACGTTTCAAAAAGGAAAACTTTGGTACTTAATTGCATGGAAAGGATATGGTCCTGAAGAAAACTCATGGGAACCCAGCGATGCAGTGCACGCACAGCGTCTTGTTAAAAAGTTTCACGAACTACACCCAGACGCTCCTGTTTAAATGATGGGAGCTTGTTTTGGTGGGTAGGACTGTCATGATCCTCCCTGATCCGTGAACATTTCTTTAAACTTATAAACATTCTGTTAAAGACATGTGCTCTACGTTTCAATCTTATGCAGTCTAACAATAAGGAACTTTCTTGTTATAGACACTGAGACTTGTAATCCTTGCTATGGTACACTGTAGTACATTTTTCATAATGATGCATCAATAAGACTCTGTACTTCATGTCCGTTATGCCTTTGTAACTTTTGTTTGCTTTGCTATTGCCTTAATGAGACTCTAGTTGGAAGCACAGTAAACACACGTTAGTGTTTTGAACAACCACAGCTTCCGTTCTGGCAGCAGTGCGTCTATTTAAGGAACCACGCCCTTACATTAGATGCAGATTATTCTGAGCCCCCAGTCTGGAAAGGAGCTTCGTGAGGCTGTCCCTGAGTTTGTCATAATATGCGAGCAGTTTGTGCCAAAAACTAAAGAGCAGGTAAGACGCTCTTTTTACTTTGTAAAAGAACTGACTTTACAGAATTTAATAGCGCTCTCCCTTTTGGAATCAATCTTCCATGACAGAAAGGGAGCTCAAAGGTCAAGGTTAAATTACTTTCATTTACAGAGGAACTTTGCCATTTTCAGAGTGGAAAGCTTTTGAAAGACTTTTTTGAACAAAATTGTGCCGAGTAAACAGCATTTTCTTAATGGAAAGTCTTTGAGGATTCTTAGACCATAAAATAGCCGAGTTAACAGACACTTTGCATTGACCTTGGTTATGTTTTGTGAAAGAGTACAAGACAAGTTATTTTTATGACATTTTCTATTCACAAAGGATTTGTGAAACATTCTTCATTTCATTTGCCAAAGCAAGGACACTGCAGAGTCTATATGTGCTAAACAAAAGATAAGACATTTCAAGGATATTTCTAGCCTTGAAGAACCAGAAACCTTATGGGTCTGACGGCGCAGGGTACGCCTTAATCTCCTGGGTTCACCTGCTTCAGCTAACAGAGACACGGGGACATTCTGTCGGATTTTATTAGCTGCAGCTAGTACAGTTGTCCTAGAAGTACACACGGTATGTTCTCAGGAGACTGCCACTTCACTCCGTGGCGCACAATCTTTTATAGTACATAGGTGACATATACATTAACCAAGAACACACCTAAGACATATATGAGAAACCAATGAGAATAATCTAGAAGTAAATCAGAGCCAATAGAAAGGATTGGAAAACGTAAGTATCGAGTAACCCGAAGAAGTCTCTCCTCCAACTGTGTTTGCCATCCCTCCCACAGGTTAAGGTATTAACGTGTCCGCAACTGACTTGCAGGTGGCGAGATACGTTTGTGTGTTTTGGAGGACAGTTGTGAAACGAGAGAATACGAGCAGAGGACAGCAAAGGCCAGAAGATAAGATAAAGTCAGAAGAGAATAGTGTGAACCAACAGATAGTTAAAACAGAGATTAGAAAAACCAGGCAGGGATTAGTGTACTCGGCCGGTCTCTAACACCAGCTTTGTAAACAGAGGCACAAGGCTATTTTGACACAATATTGCAGGAAAAGCAGAAAAGACTTCGTTCGTCGTGCTGCCTGAGTTAGGGCAATACAAAATGGCGGCGGAGCCCAAAAGGGGGCCTAATTCGATCGTGATTGAAAATCGAATTTCCTCAGCCTTCTTGTCCTTTCATTAGAAGGCTTGAAGACAAACTGTGTATTTTTTTATTTCTTCAAGTTCAAGTGATTGTCAAGTATTTTCTACATTTCATCATACACAGTAAAGAGGATATTCTAAACAATTTCCTACAAAGACTGTTTACCATCAAGGCTACTAATATTTTTTCCACAGGTAATTCTAGAGTTCATATTTCATAATTGTATTGTTCTGGGTAAAGAAAGACTTGTTGTTAAATATTGTTGTGGTGTCATTTCAGATCTCCCTCCCTGCAGTACCCTCCCTAATTCCCTTCCCCTCGTCTGGCCATCCCGAAACTCTGTTGACTTATTATCAGAGTCGGGGCTGCCAGAAGGTGGGCCACTTGAGTCTACTGCTCCTGAGGAACTGAAGGCACCCTGACAGTTAAAGTATTTGTTGAGCAGTTGGTGTTTAAGGTCCCGTTTGAAGCCGGAAAAGGATGGGTTGCAGTGCAGGTCTCTCGGTAGAGAGTTCCAGATCCTGGGAGCATCTCCAGAAATTGAGCGTGTCTGGATGGATTTATTTTTCAGTTTGGGAGGTATGAGAAGAATTGAGTTGGAGCTCCTTGGAGATCTGGCTCTTCCAGCTTTCGAAAGTTTGTTCTCCAAATAGTTAGGGTTACGTGTATGAAGGACTTTATGGGTGATGCAAGCCGTCCTGCAGAAACACCTTCCTTCGATTGGGAGCCAATTGAGGCTCTTGAGGGCCGGTGTGATGTGCTCTAATCATTTGCAACCTGTTAGTAGCATGGCTGCCATGTTGAGAACTGAATTTAGGGGGCGAAGGTGAGTTATTGGAGTTCCTTTGGTGATAGCATTACCATGATCCAGTTTTGAGAGGACTAGTGATTGCACTACCATCCTAAAATCTTCCGGGGGAATGAAAGGTTGGACCTTTTTGAGGTGTTTTAGCATATGAGGTGCTCCTATGGCTGAGTTGTTGATGTGGTCCTTCAATTAAATGTTTTGGTCCAGGGTAATGCCCAAGGACTTTACAGAGTTGGACAGTGTTAGAGAACAATTTAGGGCATCCAAGTTCTTGAGCCAGACTTGGATTAGTAGAGGGTTGTTTTTCGGGGAGAAAAGAAGTAGTTCAGTTTTGTTGTGGTTCAGCTGTAAGTGGCGAATATTAAGGTAAGCTTGTATCTTTTTTTTTTTTTTTTTTGAAACCGTTTATTAAAAAACTCAAAAAATATACAAAGATGGGCCTACAACCTTCCGGCCGGCCGCTAGCAGACAAAAGGAACATATGATACACATTGTAGAGCGTGTGTTGCGGCTGAGGAAGATGCACAGGAGTTAGCAGCGTTGATAGCCACACCATCCTGACCCCACTGTACGGTTTCATTTTGAACTGAAAAAACAACCAGAAAAACAAACCCACAAGGCAATCCACAATCAGAAATAGCAGCATGTGCTCCCCTGAGAGGGGGACCCTACCAGTCCATAGGAGTATCAAGAAGGGGAAGAGATCAAGACTAGGGCTGGGTAAACTCAATGCCCGGAACAAGGAAGATGGGTCGGCTAAGGGGATGGGGCAGGCGACGGATCGGGCAATAACGGCGGAGCACAGATTCCCCCGCGGTAGGCGTTCCAGGGGCCCCATACTTTCACCCATGTCGCAGGCTTACCTCTCGCCACATACACCACCTTTTCCCGAAACATGCACCAATCCATATGTTCCTTCCAGGCCGAGACAGTCGGGGACCTCTGGGATCCCCACAGTTGAGCAATATCACGCTTGGCCACCATATATCCCAGAGTCACCCACCACGTCTGTGGCGCCGAGTAGTCGGTAGGTTCCCACACATTCAACAGGCATCTCCTCGCTTCGGGTAGCAGCACCACATCCGTAACCACACGCAGGACCTCATGCACACCACGCCAGAATCGCTCCACCTCCGGGCATTCCCACAATATATGCAGAAAGGTCCCCAAAGCGCCACACCCATGCTTACACAACCCGTCCACAGCATAGCCCATACGCAGGAGCCTTGGCCCCGTCATGTAGACTCTGTGGAGTATCTTGAGCTGGACGAAGCGAAGGCGGGCCGGTATGGCCACCTCTTTCGGGGAGGCCACCGCAGAGGTCCAGTCCTCGTCGTCCAGCTCCAGTCCATCGGCAACCCAAGCCTCACGAAGGGCAGTCAGCAATCCCGAGCGGTCATTGATCAGTTTTTTGTAGATCAGTGAGATCGTGCTGTCCGGAACGTGTCCATCCAGCACTCTATCCTCCAGGGGGGAATACTCCGGGATGGATGCAATGTCCGGGAAGGCGGAGCCCAGTGCATGACGGATCTGCAAATACCGAAAGTACTCCCTGTCATGCAACTGGAATTCCGTCTGCAGCATCTCGAACGTTTTAAAGCCTCCCCTCGTCCAGAGATCCCCCACTTTGCTGATGCCTATCATGTCCCACTTCTCGAAGCCCTTCGAGGTCCACAAGGAGCCCAACTGCTCGGACGCGTATAGTGGTGATGCCCGGGTCAGACGGTCCTTCCACCCCATCGCCACATTAGCCGCGTGCCACACCCGCACCATGACACGCGTGGGGCCGGTCAGCCGAGCGTCGGGCGCGCTGGAGTAGAGCGCTCGATTATAGTCCCCACCCGGGAGTAGCATCTTATCCATTTCGAATGCCGGGTTTAAGGCGGGCCCGTACAGGCCGTGATTAATCGCAGCCAGCTGGGAGGCCCAATAGTACCGTTTGATATCCGGGAGGGCAATCCCTCCGTCATACCATGGGAGCGTCAGCTTCGCCAGGGTGATACGCGGCCTCCCGTCCCAGAACAGGCGGCGCTGCAAACTCTCCACCTCACGGAAGTAGCGCGCTGGGACGAGGTCCATAGTATTCTGCAAAGCGTACAGGAAACGCGGCAGAGACATCATCTTAAACAATGCCGCCCGGCCGAGCGGCGAAAGCGGCAAGCGCCGGCAGCGCGCGACATCTTCCTTCAGGCGCTAGAGGGGGGGAAGCAAGTTCCGATCATACCGGGCCTCCGGGTCCAGAGTAATGAAGACACCCAGGTACCGAAATCCCTGCGGGCGATCTGGATCGGACAGCCCCGCGGGAGAATAGGAGCCTCCCCAGAGAGAACATACACGCACGATTTAGCCCAGTTGATGACAAGGCCGGAGTTACGACCAAATGAATGCAAAACATCAACCAGTACTATCAGTGATTTACGTGGGGAAGCTAGGTACAAGAGGATGTCATCAGCGTATAGGGATACGCGGTCCTCATACTCGGGGGTCCAACGGAGACCACGGATGGAAGGCTCCCACCGCAGCCACTCCGCCAGGGGCTCCAAGGCAAGCGCAAAAAGGAGCGGCGATAAGGGGCAGCCCTGCCGCGTGCCCCGGCCCAGCTCGAACGGAGCCGATACTCTACCGTTCACCACCACCTGCGCCAAGGGGCCCGAATACAGCAATTTGACCCAACTGATGAACCCTGCGCCAAAGCCAAACTTCGCAAGCATCGCCCAGATGTATGGCCATTCAAGCGTGTCAAACGCCATGGTGGCGTCCAAGGACGCCAAAATGGCCGGCTCCCGTATGTACTGAACACGTGCGAGTACCCCATGCAAACGCCGCAAGTTAAGGGCCGTGTTACGATGAGGAATAAAGCCGGACTGATCCTGGTGAACCAGGTCGCCCACCACGCCGACCAGCCGATTGGCCAGGACCTTGGCGAGAATTTTGGGCTCCGCGTTCAGTAGCGAAATGGGCCGATAGGATGTAACCCGGTCCCGAGGTCTCCCCTCCTTGTGGATAACCACGATTGTAGCCAGACGCTGGTCCAGCGGGAGGGAGCCCACCGAGTGAGCCTCCAGGAACATCGATCGGAGATGTGGTGCCAGCGTATCCGGTCGCAACTTGTACAACTCGATGGGGAGACCATTAGGACCCATGGCCTTGCCGGAAGCGACCGAACGTATGGCGAGGGCGATTTCGTCGGAGGTTGGAGCGGCGTCCAACGACACTCTGTCCTCCTCCGAAAGGGAAGGCAGCGCGATATCCCTGAGCAGGGCACGGGAATCCTCTTCAGAGCGGGAAGACACCGGGGAATACACCTCACGGAAATAATCCGCGAAGCAGGAGACAATTTCTTCCGGCTCAGTAACACACACACCGTCCGTTTTCTCAAACAGCGGGACTACACGACTCGCTCTCTCCTTTTTGTCCAGCCACGCAATCAATTTACCAGCCTTATCACCCACATCATACAGTCTCCCCAGTTGCTCTCTACTGAGGCCCCTGGCCGCCTCCGTGACGAGGGCCCTATAGGCCGCTTGCTTGAGTTGGAGAACATGTAATACGGCATCCGTCACCCCACATTCTAGATTACCCTCCAACTCGGCTATCTCAGCTTCCACCCGGGTCACCTCCTCCCGCTCGCGCCTCCGGGTGTGGGAAATAAGGGACAGGGCCTCTCCTCGTAGTACTGTCTTGAATGCCTCCCACAGTGAGACAGCCGAAGGCACGGACCCCACATTCTCGTCAAAATAGCGCTGGAGGGATTTAATCAATTCAGCGCGAATGGTGGGGTCGCGCAGGTACCAGGGATTGATCGGGACCACCCTACCCTCACCCCTCGGAAAAAGATGCAGGTGTAACAGGAGCGGGGAATGGTCCGAGATACCCCGTGCCAAATGGCGCACCTCTCCCACCCTCCCAACATAGGCCGCCGGGACCAGGACATAATCTAGTCGTGAGAGACTGCCATGGGCCCCCGAATGGAAGGTATACTGTAGCTGCGTGGGATGTTTTAAACGCCAGCAATCCACCAATCCCAAAGTGTCCAATAGGCCAGATAGCCACGCTTGGGCCCGGGGGAGGTCCCTAGGGGGGTGACGATCCACAGTCCCGGAAACCACCGCATTGAAATCCCCCCCCACCACCAGAATCCCCCCCGGAAGGCCAAGGAGGAGGCGCCCCAGGTCCGCAAAGGTAGTCGACTGCAGCCCCGGCGGGACGTATACTGACACAAAAACAACCACTTTGCCCTCCATCCTTCCCACCAAGACCGTGTAACGTCCCCTGTCGTCATGGAGCACCTCATCAATCTCCAACGGGAGCGAGTTCTTAACCATGATGGCCACACCCCTTGAGCCAGACGTGAAGCCCGAATGGGCCACCAGGCGATAGCCACGCCGATTCATGGCGCAGAAGGAGTTGCCAATGAGGTGTGTCTCCTGCAGAAAAACTACATCGGGCGAGATTCGCTTCAAGAACTGCAGGACCACACCACGTTTAATCCTGTCCCCCAGTCCATTCACGTTCCAGGACAACAGAGTTAGTTCCCTACCCCCCATCATAGACAGAAGCCACCCTTTGTCCCCCCGAGAGCACTGTAGAGCTAACACAATGATACTTTTGCCTTGTGGTAAAAACGAACAACACCCCCCCATCCCTGCCCACCCACCCCAACAAAACTCCCCCCACCCTGCACCCCTGCATGAGCCCGAACAGCCCCCCCAACATGCAGTGTGCCTGTCGCCCCATATATATAGTAAAAACTAGCTAAACCCCCTAGAGGAGGAAGGAGAACCCCCAGTAGACCCCACACAACCTCCATAGGAGGGGAAATTATACAGACAGACGCTTAATCGAGAGTGGCATCATTGTTGTCCAGAGTGAAGCCCAATATTACCCCCTCAGTCCCGATCCAGTGTGCCGTCTCCCCCCACCGCCCCCCCCGCCCCCTCGATCACGATCCCCAGACAGAGTGTCCAGCCAGTCTCCGGCCGCTTCGGGACGATCAAAAAAGTGCGTGCGACCCTCTACCTCCACTCGCAGCTTGGCTGGGAAGAGCATAGCGTATTTAAGGTTCAGGTCCCGAAGACGGCGCTTGACGCCTAGGAAGCTCAGTCTCTGCTTCTGGACCGCTGGGGTGAAATCAGGGTAAAAGTTCACCTCCATATTGTCAAGCTTGACCGGCCCATGCATTCTGGAGGCTTGCAGGATAGCGTCTCTGTCCCGAAAGTTGAAAATCCGGGCAATGAGAGGTCGCGGAGGGGCTCCGACCTTCGGCCTTCCCCCGGGAACCCTGTGGGCCCGCTCCACCGCGAAGAATTTACTCAGCCCCCGTGGCTGGAGATGGGTAGCGATCAGGTCCTCCACAAATAGGTCCGCCGCCGCTTCCTCCCGTCCCTCGGGCACCCCGATGATGCGAATGTTGTTCCTCCGGGCCCGACTCTCGGATTCCTCCAGGCGCCTGACCAAGCCGGCGCACCTCTGCTTGTAGTGCCGCCACCTCAGTAGTAAGGCCCGATGCGGTGTGGGCCAAAGAATCAACTCGGTCGTTGGTCTTGGAAAGATCGGCCCTCACCAGGCCAACATCCACGAGGACCGAGTCGATCTTCTGTGCCAGTGTGTCGAACCGCTGGCCCACCGAGGCCTTCATCTTGGCAATGGCGCCCATGACATCCCGCAGAGTCAGATCCGTGGGCAGGTCCGGGGCATCAGGAGGGCCCTCAGGGGATTTGTGCGGTCCGCCGGGAGATCCCTTCTGGAGGGTATAGCGGTCCATACTGTTGGCCTGATGGGTGGTGCCACGCCGGGTCGACTTGGTCTTTGCCCGGTCTCCATCTTGTTTCGTGGCCATGGCCACCAGTCCCCCGGTCGCACCAGCCACGTCGTGAAGGGCAGGCAATCAGGGCCACAAGCTCCGGGGGGGGCCACCCCAGATCGGCGGGGTGGGTCACAGCCGGCGGGCAGGCCGAGTCTCCCAGCGAGATCACACCAACACAAAGAGCCCCGCGACCCAACCCTGCAGAGACGGCAAGGGGGTGCGAAAGCGAAAGCGAAAGTGCGGGGTACGCGACTCACCAGGCCCGGCACGCCGCTGTTGTTCACTTTGTCACTGGGTCACCCCTCAGCGCAAATCCGGGGTCTGGCGAGGAGAAGGCCGCAGACTTCAATCGGTGCTCACTCCGGTGTCCGAGGTCCGATTTGACAACGGGAAACGGGTGCCACCTCAGCGCAGGCTCACCAACACATTCCCCTCATCTGAGACAGGATAAATTCAGGATAGTCGTAGGAGGTTGCGGAGGTCCTCGGGAGCCTCGCACCTACGCGGCCATCTTGGTTGCGCGCTAGGCTCCTCCCTCTAAGGTAAGCTTGTATCTTGATTAGTGTGGCATTCAATTGTAGGATGTCACTGGGTTATTTAATTTTGTGATAGAGTTGGGTATCATTGGCGTATAGGTGATATTTGACCCCTGCTTCGTTTAGGATAACAGTAAGGGGTTCCACGAAGATATTGAAAAGAGAAGGGGATAGAGTTGAACCTTATGGTATATCCCGAGGAACTAGTGTAGGTTTCGAGACACAGTTGTTGACTTTTATTTGTTGCAGGTAAGAAGTGAACCATCTTAAGATTGTGCCATTTATACCAGTGCAGTTCTTGAGTGTCTCCAGTAATGCTGGGTGATTGACGGTATCGAAAGCCGCAGATAAGTCAAGTAGGATTAGGAGGCAAGCATCACCTTCGTCTAAAGATCTGCTGATGTAATCCGAGATATTGAGCGTAGTAGATACAGTGCTACAGCCTTTACTGAACCTAGATTGGAAGGTGCCATGGAGGTTAAATGCTTCTACATGTTGGATAAGTTGTTGTAGGACACACTTCTCCAACATTTTATCTAGGAAGAGGAGTTTATTAATAGGTCTGAGGTTATTGAGGTCACTGGGGTCCGCCACTGGTTTTTTGAGTATGGGAGCGATTTGGCCTAGTTGTAGGGAGTCAAGAACACTGCCTAAGGTGAGAGATGAGTTGATGATTTTAGTCCAGAAAGGGGCAATGATATGGTTGAGATTTTGAACTATTGTGGATGGAAGAGGATCTGTAGTGTGGGATGTGGGCTTCAAGTTTGCAATTATATTGAAGACTTCATTTTCTGTCATGGGTTTAAATTCAGACCAATTTGCTTTGTTTTTCAGATGAGAGAGATCAAACTTGAAATTAGTTTTCATAGAGGCCAAACAGTCCTTGGTTGCATCTAGAGGAAGGGCTGCCGTGTAGGGGAGTGAGGCAGTGGGAAGGTTGGTAGGGATGTCAGATTTGTGACTTGGATGAAGGATTGCTCAATTTTTGCAATTTTATCAGTGAAGAAGTTGGCAATTTCTTCACAGCATTTATTGGTGGCTTTTGTTTTGTGTGGGATGGGAAATGGTACATTGCCGTTTAATAATGTTGAAGAGCTCCCTTGGTCTGTTCTTCACGCAGTGAAGTTGGTTGCAAAACAAAAATTGGGTTTTTCTCTAAAGATGTGTTTCTTATAGGAAAAACGTGCCATCTTAGGTGTGAGAGGTGCACTGTAGAGGGGTTTTGTCTCCATACCCTTTCTTACTGTCTGAGTAGCCTCCTCTCTTTGTAAAGATCTGACTTGTTCCAGTATTTAGATTGGATTGTTATAGATTGTTTAAGTTTGAGCGGTGCCACTTGGTCAAGAACAGCAGACACCACAGTGTTATAGTGGGAGGTGAGGTCATCCACTGTGTGAGTGGGAGGATGATGCTGTAGTTGGGCATGAATCCTGTTCTCTACTTCTGTTGTAGGTATTTTAGAAAGTAGAGTATTTTTAGGTCTTTAAGGTGGAAAGATGGATTCCATCTTTGTGAATTATTTCTATTCTGCCACCTTTTCTCTGTGTTGTCTAATCATGGAGTATCCAGGAGTTGCTAACATGTCAAGTATGGGTGTTGAGTGTTCGTTAAGACATGACTCGGTGAAGAATGCAATGTCTATTTCTTTGTCAAGAATAGATTAATCAATATATGTGGCATGGTTAAATATTGATCTGTAGTTAAGGAGCATGCACATTAGAGACCTGGAACTATTGTTAGATGTATCAAGTGTCTGGATGGTGGTGTATTGAGCAGGCGGTTGAGGCAATGTGAACATTTGAGGGATTCTATTTGCTCCCATGATTACTGGAATTGTCAAAGGAGGTTAGGAGACCATTTTCTGGTCCAGTGTCCTGTAAGATTAGAACAATTCCCCAGCCTCACGAGCTGACATGGGGCTAAAGGCTCGGTGATGTATGGGACGATCAACTCAGGGGAGTGGAGGACCAGCAGGTATGTAGGCTGACAATTGGAGACCCTGAAAGGGGAATCATCTTCTCCATGTCATGAGTGTGAAAGTGGATAAACTTAGCCTGGATCTCGAGGTCATTCTTTACATGCAAGATGTCTTTAGCTAAGAAATCAAGTTTTTGTTCTATTCGTATCAGGAGCAGGGTGATTCTGCCAGTGAAGGTTTCCGTTCTGAGAGTGGGCGGTTAAGTGTTGGGTCTCGATTTTAAGAAGGTTGAGTGAGCTTTGTTAAAGGGAAGCCCAGTATCATTTGGGTTGAAAAGGAAGACAGTTTGTGCAGGCTCTGGCAGAGAGGGTTGAGTCCATAGGAGACTCCATTGTAGACGGTCTTGACTTGAGGCTGTTGCCATGTGGCTGAAGGAGTGAGTAAGCGAGTTGAGTTACTGTGTTTTCTTTGGTACAGGTGGGTTCAATTGAGGTTATTTTAGCTAAGTCTTGATGTAGGAAAACTTCCAGCGGGGCTGCCGGGTTGCTCATCTTGTCAGAGGGTGGCACAGTGGTGCATAGCGAGTCATTGGAGGCAAGGAGGCGAGAAGGATTGGGGTTGCTGGTCGAGGGTAATGAGGGGATGCGGCTTTGGTGCACCAAACTATGTTTCATTAAAAAAGCGAGAAGTTGAGGAATGTGATGGTCAAAGACGGTGAGGTGATGGTTTGTAGCTTGTATAAGTATGTTCCCTGTCCTGTTATTAATTTGTAGGTGGAGAAGAAAGATGTTTCTCCACTATGCGGGGCATTTTGAGTAGAAGACGAAGTCAGTCTTCTTGTTGCCGCTGCTCACGCTTTGGTAGGTATCAGCTATTAGTGTTTCCAGAAGTTGTTTAAGTAGTTTATGTTTGAATTTCTTTTTACCATTATTCAAGAGCTTTTTCGGATAGCTGATGCTCCATGAGTTGGGGCCATATCTCACGAGTGCAGTGTCAATGTATTTGTGGTGGAGCATTGCAAGAGCTGTTCACAGCCTGGATCTGGTGGTCCAGTAAGATAAGGAGAGGTAAGGATGAGTTGAACAATTTTCAGGCTGACAAGGCGCTGCATAGGTGTATTGCTTCACAGTGAACAGTAAGTTTAACTCATTTGGAGCACAGAGGCACTTCTATAGAGTGTAGCTTACGAGTAGTCAGCCGGAGATGGGTAACGGTGGAAAAATATCAGTTTGCTTTTCCAATAGTTCTAGATACCACAAGATAAGTGTTGATAAATTCCCACAAATGTGGATATAAAAGCATGTGGGAATCTACAGACAGAGGGTACAGGAAATAAGTTCCAAAAGAGAAACATGGGGCCATAATAATAGCGTGGATCAAAGTTCATAATTGGGCCACATGGTAGAGCTCCCGTCTAGAGCAGAATCAAATAATTCTTTTGGTTTTCCTTGTGAACACAGTTCTGGGCTGGGGTGGTTGGTTTATTGACAAGTAGGGATTGAGGAGACTGAGGTAAGATGGATGCAAGGGGGGATAGAAGAGGAGGGGCCACAAATCCAAAGTGGGGGTGATCGACCCATGAATCAGCTGGACACCATCAAATGTTTGTTGTCTAGGGAGCAAGTGGAGGTCGGCCAGATGGGACGTTTCTCATCTTCATTAGCATGCAGCATCCAACTCCATCTATGCAGGGAAGACTGCCAGTGGTGTACAGGTGGGGGTCGGCCCATGAGAGAGAAAATAGGTTGCCCAAGACCCACTCTCCAAACAGGGGCTACAGAGGTAAAAAAGTGACACCACTTACTAGCTCAAATGGCTTTGATGCAACTGTTTGCATGCTTCAAATAAAGACATCTGAGCCGCGCTGGGAACTGCAACAGCAGGAGGCAGCGGTCTTATCCTGGACGAGGGAATCCAGACCGGGTCATTCCCAAAGAATATCCTCCCAGAAAGCAGGGACCCAGGCCCCCTTTCCCTCTCACTGCAGCCCCCGGAAAGAACAAGGTCATCACAAGATGGCAGGCTGGAGCACCAAAACAAGTGCTCATGGGGGAGAGATCACAAGATGGCCACCATGTCAACCAGGAAGACGGGAGCCGCCAATCAGCCCCATGCAACAACTTCGGCCTCGGAATTCAGAAAATGAAGGGACCGTAGCGGACAAGCGAACCCTTAGCAAACTCCGGGGACGGGGAAAACATTAGCTGTACTACCGGTGACAGGTCACCAGCTCAGCCACCGCACCTTCCAACCATCCACCAACAATTTGAAGCGGCAGCACAGAGCCCCGTGCATCCAGACCACCAGGGCCTCCAGAACTCACTGGGAGCCGATCGCAGGTTTAGCCTCATCACAACCGCTATCTCTGAACAGCACCAACAGAGCACAACTGCAGTGCAGAGCCTGGTGTCTCCAGACCTCAAGGGCCTGTAGAACTTGCCGAGAGCTGACTTAATCACTCCACTTGCCGTTTTTTCCACACCAGTCAGCAGGTCAGATCTTGTGCTTCACTTGCAGCCTTCGCGATCCATGTACACAGTCTCCACTCTGACACCTCCTTGGGCAGGGAGTTCTTGGAGTTCATGAGCAGGACTACGTCTGACGATCATCTTTTTCCTGGTAAGATGCCAATTCTTTAAATAAACCACAGTGACTCTCTATGTTGCAGATGATAGCTGTGGGTGGAAGGGCATAACCAGGGATTAGACTAGGGATCCCAGGCCCAGGGAGCAGCTGGAGAGAGTTCCTAAGCTGTCGGCCATTTTGTGTTATTTCTTCTTACACTAGAGGTGAGGGATCAGATGACAGGTGCCTCAAGCTCAACTCAGACAAGCCCAAAGTACTTATCCTGGGACCCGACCCTGCAGTCTGGGACGACTATTGGTGGCCAGTTGCTCTAGGATGCCCTCCCACCCTGATGGACAACGCTCTCAACCTCACAATCATACTGGACTCATTGCTCACAATGAACTGCCAAATCAATGCAGTTTCCTCAGCCTGCTACCACATGCTCCGCCTTCTTTGAAAAACATTCAGGTGGATCCTCACAGAATCCAGAAAGACGGTTACCCATGCACTCATCACCAGCAGACTCGACTACGGCAACGCACTCTACGCTGGCGTCACCCAGAAACAGCTCAAGAAACTACAGAATGTACAAAACCCAGCAGCTAGATGGGTCTTCGACATCCCCGCTGCAGCCACACCTTACATCACCTCCGACAAGTCCACTGGCTTCCAGTCAACAAGAGAATCAGCTTCAAGCTCCTCACACATGCATACAAAGCTCTCCACGGTGAAGAACCAGCACACCTGAACCACTGTCTCTCATTCCACGTATGCGCCAGACAACTCTGTTCCACCCAACTCATCCTGGCCTCCATCCCCAGGATCCTTAAGACCAGAACCAGTGGCAGTTCATTCTCCTACCTCACTGCCAAGACCTGGAACACCCTGCCCCTCTACCTCAGGCACTCAGCGTTGCTGACCCATTTCCAGAAGGACCTCAAGACCTGGCTCTTTGAATGATCCTACACCCAGAGGGACCAGCAGCCCCCCCCCCCACTCCAGTGCCTTGAGACCCTCAAGGGTGAGTAGTCACACTTTACAAGCCCATGATTGATTGATTTACTATGCTCCTATGAAGGCCATTCTGCTCATTAAACTTTGGCTCACCCCAAAGAAGTATCACATAATTTTCAGGGATAGCCAGAAGTTCTGAGTCATGATTTTAAACATAGGAAATACATCTGTAACTCAATAAATGACAAAGAAATAACCACCCGCCACTGGAATTCAAACAAATGGTTGTTTATCTAAATTAGTTCAAATGAAAGTCAATCAATAGCAAAATCATTATTCTCATAGTTACCTATTCTAGCTAAATGGGTCAGGACAGGTCTCTCAGTAAAGTCTCTCGAGCTGCCGTCCTCAGCATAAGTTCAGGAAGAAGTGGCCTCAAAATCCCGAATGCAAAAAGCTATGCAATGACCCAGACCCTCTCTAGCCTAGTATATTTATGCCAAAACTAACGGAATAAAAGTTACAAACAAATTCTGAATATCCGTTGAGCCGCTGAGCAGAGCGAGCAGGAAAGGATGTCACTTAGTAACATTTAGAAAACCTCCGCTCAGAAAAAATCACAAAAATAAATTCACGGAAGAAGGAAACTCGAGTTTGGAAGTGTTACTTTTATGAATGCTCTTCCTCGGTACCATAGCAGAGCCACCGCAGATTTATCATTGTTCATTGTGGCTTTATTCTTCTCCAAGGACAATTGGAAGCATGCCCAGAGCTGCTGTCCTCACGTAAACTTTTTAAATCAGACAGAGGCTGTGGTCAGGTGACTTTCAACCATGTTCAGCAAGGCCTCTCGTCAAAATTCAATCACTCGAGCGCAGGCTGTAAATGGCAGCCATCTTTGTTTAGGCCAACACGGACCATCTTAATTAAAAGAAACACAAAACAACGTTACCACATCATAATGATTAAACAGTGTTAATTCCCACTAATACCCTTATGTGTATGTAATTACCTAGCCGTCTGCAACACAAAGAAGCATTAGTACACGTTATTCTAAAAGCGTAAACTCGAAACAAATAGCACTTTTGCGATACTCATTTAAGTAAAATTGCACATTATTATTAAGCAACATATATGCATCCCACGTGTAGTTTCTCTTATTAGTAATGTTGGTTAATTTAGACTTTTAACAAAACAAACTATTATTTAGTGATTACAAATTAGTAATTTTAATCATAACATATAAACAAAACTGGAGCTTAAAACTCGATAAATTTTCAACAGAAAACTCTGCTCCAGCAATGCCCCCTTTGGTGATATATTATCACCAAAAAAAAAAACAACCCCAAAAAAAAAATGTAGTCCCAATTTTAGGAGAAATTGAAAATGTCTTTTATGACTCAACATTAAACACCAGACTCTCTCACATCATCCCTCTTTGACTCCAAGTAAACACTCTCCCTCAATTCTTCTTATTCTATTTCTTGTGGGTCTCTCCTTGACCTCTTTTGTTTCTTTTCAGTATTTCCTCTAATTATTCTCTTTTTCCCTCCCCTGTTTTTACAACACAAACACCCCAATCTTAGTATCAATAAAGCAACAATTACGCATGTCAATGGAAATAATATTCTACCAATAATGGTACTACCTATCTTAGCAATAAAACTCTTAACAGCAACTATCTTATTAGCTATTTTAGTCCAGATACTTTCAGCTTCCAGTGGTACTAATTCTTCATGCAAATCAGTAATATTTTTGATATAGACCTTTAGATCTTTGCTTTCATCAGGAATGTAAGTGCAACAATGTTGAACTTTCAGCATTTCACAAACTCCACCCTCCTTGGCCAATAGAATATCAAGGGCAAGTCGATTTTGCATAGACATGGCACGTACGGCAATCATTTCCGTATTTACCAAAAGAAACCCTCCAGCAGTACTTGTCGATAAGCGATCCACCACTGTTGACAGTTTCCGAATCCCATATGCATTCAAAGAAATTCCCACTGCTGGAATTAAAGCTCCAAAAATATCACCTACGATTTCTGACCAAGTTTCTCTCTTAAAACGTGTTAGTAAATTAATGTTTTCTACATCTTCTATCCTATCTATATGAAAAATCTTTGGAAAGACCAGGCCCACATAACACGTGCCATACCAATGGTCAGGCAACTTGTAATAAGCCTTGTTTCCACAAACATAATACACTCCTGGGAAAACTGGATCTTCTCCACCTTTAAAACCCCATCCTGTTGCAATGAAGTATGTATCATGACACTCACTAGTCCCAACAAAATACCAATCATATTGGGATTTCTGTCTGGTAATGCATAGTTTACCCTTCTGTGGTGCATCTAAAGCCAAAGTTGGACTAACTCCATTCTTCAATTCCTTTCCCATCTCAATATCCCATATTGTGTCACTCACTTTATATTTCCCTGCCTTCTCATGCATGCTCATTCTCCTTTCCTCTACCATGTCTAGGAAAGCCTTCTCTTCTTCTTTCAAACTGCAAGTTAAATTGTTTCTAAAAATGTAATCTAATGTTAATTCTTCTCTCTCAATAAAAATCTCACCAAAAATGTTAGCTTCTTTAGCTGGATTCAGCTTTCTATTCATAGGCAATTGCCCAAAAATATTATCTTTGTTAGACATCTCATAATCTATTTTCCCTAACAAATAAAAAACACTACTTAGCACACTACACGAAATTCCATACGTAGCTGGTAAATGGTGATAAGTAACACCTTCAGAAACGGATGCAGGTAATTGCATGCAGACGTAGCAATCCCTAACTTCCATTGTCTTTACATATTCGTACAACAACTTTGAAAAAACATTGCTAGAAAAATCATTAATTGACCTATCTTTATGTATGTAAATGTTACTACTTCTAGTTGGAACTACTTTCTGTGAACTCTTCTCTACATTGGTCACATTCTCAGTATGTATTCCAAAAGTACCTATTGTAACTCTAAAAGTAACTAGTAAAGCTAGTACACCCCATAACAGCATTAATAATCCAGTACAGCAGCAGCACATTCTACACCATCTTTTCAAGAAGGCACATCTACTTTGATTATTCTCTGTGTTAGCCATTTTACTACTTTGGCAGTGTCTTTTGACTTAGCCTCTTCTACTCCACTACTGAAATTTAGATCATTAGATTATTTCAAACAGCTGATTTCAGACTTTCTTCCTTTCACTTTTTCCAAGTGACTCCTTTAGTTCACTCAATTTGGATTTTCATCACTTTTCACTTCTTCTTCAGCAACATCAAATTGTATCAGATCTTCAACAACATCCTGAGCATCCGACTCTTCTCCAACGTCAGTCAAGATAACTTTCAGGATTCCAACAGTTTTCTCCTCAACCACTTCACGTACGGTCCCCTCTGGATTTCCTTGACTTTCTGCCTCTTCACCTTCAGACAGTGCCACGTACGTCCATTCCGGTGACCTATACTTCTGGTTAGGTTTTCTGATTCTCTTGATCTCCTCTGGTTCTTTGGAGACCTTTTGTTTTTCACCTTTTACTTGATTCTGACTCGACACCTCGTTCACCTGCTCAGCTTTTGATGAATTTGCCCGTGTCAGTCTGTACCTCAGTCTCTTTATCCTGTTAGGCCAAAGATCTCCTCTTACAACCCTCTTTGGTCTCACTTCTTTATTATTTCTTTTTCCGATCCAAGTTCTCTTTCTCAAAACTCGACCCTCTGATTTCTCATTCTCACTCTCATCTGATTCTGTTTCATTTGCCTCTTGTTCTTCAGCAGTTTTCTTTCGCTCCACAGTCTTTACCACCACTGATTGAGATTTCCCTATTTCTGTCCCTCCTCGGGTCTCCGACACGCAATCTTCTTGCTGTCTACTTGTCCCTTCACCTAGCTTATCAGGAATGTTCCCTACACCTCCTCGGGGGTCTTCCGCAATCTGTCCCTCTCTATCTTCCTCTGACCCTGCTTCTTCAGGTGTAATCCCAAGTTGATTTTCAACCTCCTCATCTGATTCAGGAATAGTCTCTGTGGAATTGCTCTTTTCTCTTCTTTCTTCACCACTGCTCGTTGGAACTTCAGGCACTCTTACAGAATCCGATCTCTCCTCTGAGACTCTCAATGTTTCTCTTGAAGCCTCTCTTGGAAAGAAAAAAGAATCTCCTGACTCTCTTTCTCCTTCACCTCTTTCTTCTTCCTACTGGTTCAGTTTCTGCATCATCACTGGAATTTGACTCTTCAAAATACTCTTTACCAGTCCCATCTTTTGGATTTGGAACTCTCAGAGTATGACTCGCATGCACCCAGTTTTTCACACCAGCACACTTTACTGCAGTCGTTGTAGTCAGAATTACTTGTCTTGGCCTTCCCCACCTTGGAACCAAGCAATTTCTTCTTCTGTGTACTTTAATCCTCACCCAGTCTCCTGGACTCAGATCATGAGCTTGCTTCTTCTCAAGTGTGGTAGCGTCTTCTCCAACCTGGTGAAACACAGAATGAACTGCGTCAGCCAGGCCTTAACAGTAATCCAAAATCATGTCATCAGTTATTGTCATCAACTTGTTGACAGGCACAAATGCATGTCTCATCGCACGTCCCATTAGGATTTCGTGCGGACTCAAACCTGTGGTTCTATCTGGAGTAGACCTAATAGTCATCAGCACTAGAGGCAAGACATCAGGCCATTTCATTCCAGTGGCAAAACACATCTTACCAATTCGTTTTTTTATTGTGCCATTCATCTGCTCAACAACGCCAGAAGCCTCTGGCCTGTATGCACAATGTAGCTTCTGCTGTATACTCAATGCTTCACAAATTAAACCCATGAGCTCATTGTAGAAGTGTCCACCTCTGTCAGACTCAATTGTCACTGGGAACCCGTACCTAGGAATCAACTCTCTTAACAGTAACTTTGCAACTGTTATTCCATCATTGCTCCTAGTTGGATAGGCCTCCACCCATCTTGAGAACAAACAGACTACCACTAGAACATACCTCAATCTGTTCACTTGGGGCATTTCAATGAAATCTATTTGCATTCTGGTAAAAGGACCTCCTTCTCTGCCTATTGTTCCTAGACTCACCACTGTCTTTTTCCCAGTATTGAACTGCTGACAAATCAAACATCTCTGACAGATGCTCTCTGCAATTAACCTGAACTTTGCATTGTACCAAGTTTGCTTGAATGACCTAATCATTGCATCCCTCCCCAGATGTCCCTGGCCATGATACATTCTTGCCATTGTCGACAACATGGAATTGGGCATGACTGGTCTACCATCTCTATAGATCCAAACATGATCTGTCTCTCTTGGGGCACAACCTGCCTTAATCCAATCTCTCATTTCCTCATCTCCTGCCTCATCCTGCAACTGTTTCACTTCATCCCACGTTTCTAGGACATTAGTAAACATCACAGAACAAAAAGACGTTTCCCTTTCTCGTGCCCTATTAATCGAATGATTATTCTTTGCACAATACTGTGCTATGTCATTGGCAAAACGATTACCAAGAGTAACAAAATCATCTCCCTGTCCATGAGCTGCACACTTCACAACTGCTAGTTCTTTAGGCAGCTGTATTGCCTCAAGCAATTTTCCAATCACTTCAGCATTCTTTATTGGAGTCCCACTCGACGTCAAGAAACCTCTCTGTAGCCAAAGCTGGCCAAAATCATGAACGACTTCAAATCCGTACTGACTATCAGTCATCACAGTCACTCTCAGATTTTTCCCAATTTTGCAAGCTTTCGTCAATGCCACCAATTCAGCCACTTGAGCAGATCTTACTCCTTTCAAAGGCGAAGCTTCCATAACTTCTGAAACCTTTCACACTGCATATGCCGCACTCAGCACACCATCATCAGTTCTCAGACATGATCCATCCACAAACAGCACATGATCACTCTCAGGCAATGGTAAATCTCCTATATCTGGTCTAGGTTTTGTGCAGTAATCAAGCACATCCAAACAATCATGATCAACATCATCTCCCACATTCACATTGTCAGCATCTGGTAAAAGTGTCCCTGGATTCACATTAACACATCTCTCAAGAGTCACATTTGATGCTCCCAAAATGATTTCTCATATTTAGTCAGCCGACTGTGTGACATATATTGAGTTCTGCTTCTTGTCAAAAGAATTGCCACATCATGAGGTACGAATACCCTTACAGGATATCCCATTATTATACCCTCACTCTGTTCCAAGCTTCTACATGTAGCAGCTACTGCTTTCAGACAACCTGGCAAACCCACAGCTACGGGGTCAAGTGTCGATGAGAAGTACGCAATTGGCCTTCTCAGTTGTCCATGCTTCTGAATTAACACTGAAAGTGCACATCCATTTCTCTCACTACAGTACAACACAAACTCTTTCTCATAGTCTGGCATTCCCAAAGCAGGGGCTTCACACATTCTGCTCTTCAACTCTTCAAATGCTGCCATTTGTTCTCCATCCAGTTCCAATGGGTCTCTCACCTCACTTTTGGTCAATTTAATCAGTGGCTTTGCTATCAGGGAGAAATTACTTATCCACTGACGACAATAACCCACCATCCCCAGAAACATCCTTACTTCTCTCTGGGTCATCGGGGCTCTCATTCCTCTGATAATTTTGATCCTGTCATCAGTCACTTTCCTCAGACCTTTTTCAATATTGTGTCCAAGATAATGCACCTCTTTCTTGCAAAATTGCAATTTGGCTGGAGATACCTTTAACCCTCCATCTGCCAGATGATTCAGTAAAGCTATGGTATCTACTTCACAAGCTTCACGTGTCTTCGATGCCACAAGTAGGTCATCGATGTACTGCACTAGTACTGAGCTTTCAGGCATGATCAAACTCTCCAATGATTTCTTCAATAACTGATTGAATATCGAAGGACTCTCTGTATACCCCTGTGGGATACGACACCATGCTAAAATACGCTGTCCAAACCGGAATGCAAAAATCAGCTGGCTGTCATGATGCAATGGAATTGAAAAGAAAGCATGACACAAATCAATCACTGTGTACCACTCAGCATCATGAGGAATCTGATACAAAATCACTGACGGATTTGGCACAATGGGACAACATGCTACCACAATTTTGTTAACTTTTCTCAAATCTTGTACAATCCTGATTTTCCATTAGGTTTCTTTAGCCCCATTATCGGTGAATTACACGGGCTACTCAGTAACTCCCTCAAAACACCCTGTTGAATCATTTTGTCGATTATAGGAGTTATTCCCTCAATTATCTCTGGTGTCAATCTGTACTGAGGAATATTAGGATAAACAATCCCCTCTTTCACTGAAATTTTTACTGGATCTACATTATTCATCAATCCCACATCTTCTCCAGTAAAATCCCAAACCGCTGTTTTTACTGTGTGTCTCAACTCCTGAGGCAAATCATCTGGGTTAAACACAGCATATGTACCAACAATTTCACTCTCTCTATTATCTAGAGTCATCCGGTACAAAACATCCTCATCTGGTGTCTCAAAAGCTATTCCATCCGGAGTACAGAAAATTGTACAATTCATCTTGCACAATAGGTCCCTACCTAACAAGTTCACTGGACTAGTGTCACAGACTACAAATCTGTGCATGTCTGAAAATTTCCCTATTCTTACCCTTACTGGTTCAGTAAGACGAGTCTTAATTTGTGTATTGGCTACACCAACTGCTTGGATTGCTTCGTCCGAGAGAGGAAGATTTCTAATATCTGCTGACCTGACAGTTGATCTCGTCGCTCCTGTGTCTACCAAAAAAGTAACACTTTCCCCATTTATTTTCCCATCTACAAATGGTCCTGCCTGGTCTATTTCTAGAGTTGCACCAAGTATGCACTCTTCCTCCTCTCTTCGGCACCGTCAATAGTCCCCATCAGACTCACTCCCCTCATTCTTTAACCAGTACTGTTGTACCGGGTTTGAACGTCTCGGTTTGTTTACCTGCTCATCATTGTAGAATCCTGAGTCCTGGTTATACTTTTGGGACCCTCTATTCTGCGGCTAGGGCGGTTTTGGCTCTTGACTCTGCTGTCTGACAACCTTCTGCTGTTGCTGCTGATGATTACACCCCTCGTTCTGCACCTGTTGATTTAAGGGTTTATTTTCATTACTCACTAATGGTGGATTGGTACACTCGGATCTCCAATGCCCCAATTGTCCACAGTTGTGACAAGGGAACTTCTTCTTTGCCTCCTCTAAATTTCCCTTTCCTTTCCCCGCATATCTGGGTCTATTTCCTGGATTATTCGCCTGTTCCACCAACTGTGCTTCTTGTCTCTCAGCAACTTTCACCTGTGCCCACATTGCCTTTTCTTTCAGCTTTCTCTGCTTTGCCTCAATCTCATCACTGAAGTATTTTGCATGTCTCAAGATTTCATCAATCTTTTTACTCTGCCAATCAACTGTGTGCTCACGAATTCTTTCATTGATTTCAGGTCTCAGGCCATATACAAATCTGTATACAAAATGACTCAAATCCTTGTCACCCAGGTGTTCATCTCCACTGAACTGTTTAAAAGCCAGTATCAGCCTTTCGTAAAAAGCATGAACTGATTCTTTTGCTTCCTGATGTGTTCGATCAATCTTAACCCAGTCTGTTTCTTTCGGGGGTACCTTATTTTTCAGGAACACAATAACCTGATCGTATTTCTTCATAACCTCTGGATCTGGTGCTCCTGTTTTTGGATCTCTTGGATACTCCTTAGCAGGCCAATCTACAACTATTTTACACTCTGCCCACAAGTCTGCTGGAACAATTATATCAAACAGACTATTCAGGTCAATCCACAGCACTTTTGACAATTTCACAAACCTGTCTACCTGCCTATACCACTCGACGGGCTTTTCTCTCAGTCGAGGGAAATCATTCGTAAATGACAAAATATCCTGTCTAGTCCATGGGACATGTACATATCCTCCTCCAGGAATCTCTCTCATAGGATAAGCATCCACTGTTTTCTCTTTTTCTCTCATGGGAAAAGCTGAGTAAGTCCTGTCCACTGAATCTTCCCTTTTCTTATACCATCTATCCTTCCATTTTTCCACATCACCCCATTTTCGCAATAAGGCAATCATTTCCTTAATCTGCCCTGTTCTACCAGCACCATTCAGATTTTCAATATCCTTGTCGGAGAAATCTACTCTGTAAGGCTTCTGCAAAGCTTTCACCTTACAACTCCTTGTTCACTCGCTATTGCTCTTAACCTGTCATGTGTACTCTTAGCCCTCCAGGTGATACTTTTGCACATAAATAACAACTCTCCATCATGATGGTTTTTCAGTATATCTGTAGGAATTGTTCCTGCAATAAGCTCTTCCAATTCTATGCGCAACCTGGCTACATCAATTGCCTGTGAATCTTTATCCTTCTTCTGAAGAACTTTCAACCAATCATTCAAATCTTCAGCTATTATTTCAGTAGACTTTTTCACTGCACCCACTTGTTCTGTCATCCTCTGTGGTTCCAAAATCGTTCCTCCCAAACAACCAGTATTCAATCCTGAATTAGGCTGCACATCTAATCCTCCACTACATGTGTCAGGTCTTGACTGTCTCAAATTATTTTCTCATGTTCTCATTCCTGATTCCTCCAAAGTGCAAGTACCAACCAAACCATTTCCAACATAAGGAACTGTCAAACCATTTTCACCCATTCTTTGCTTATCAAAAATAGGCACAACCGGACCTATCGTTACAGGCACTGTAACAGCTTCTAGATTTTTCGTCAGCTCTCTAATTTTCTCAGTCAGTTCAGATGTCGTTCTGGCTAATTCTCTTGTTTTCTCGTCACTGACTCGATTCTCTCTCTCTCGCTCTCTCTCTCCCTTTCCGTGAAAGAGCTACAACCTTTCAGATCAGGTGTCATAACCTCAGTTTTAATAATTCGCAAAGTATCTCTTATCGGAGTAGCAACTGGCGTGCTCTCTTCTGGTTCTGGTCTATATGGAGGTGGTCTCTTGTAAATCATGTCATCCAAGACCTCATCCTCATAATCATTAGCCCCATACCTTCTCACTTCTGTATCAGGCACCTTTTCTGCACCTTTCCTCTCTTCCTTCTCTTCAACTGTCCTCATAGGATATAATCCCTCTGACATACTAGCATCTCGCCATCTCCTCATTCGATCATGATGAGTTTCACGATCATATTTCCTCCCAAAAAGGTACCTATAATTGCCTCCACTCCTCTGTTTTTCTCGCTCATGCACCTCATCTTCCCATTCCACCAACGCCTCGAACTGTGTCGGCCTTGGTCTAGGCTCTAGACACATCATCTTGTCCCGTAAATTTCTCAACACAGGCAGATTAAATGAACCATGTTCCGGGAACGCTAAAACACCGTCGTCTTTAGTGTACTTAGCCCAGTTGTCTAACCACATTCAGGTATGATACCCATATTTCGCATTATGATCAAAAGGAGGGACGCGGAGCCAAGTTTGTGAGGTCCTGCTCGTAGGCCCCAATGGAACAGTAGATAAGGAATGAGCAGTTCCTAGAAAACCCATATTTCGCAACCATGAAGGATGCAGGAGTTCTCGTTGGAGGTAGCAATTCACCTTCTCTAGTTATTATGTTCTTATCCTTGTCGAACCACCTCTTAATTTTACCAAACAAGGATTTCTTCTTCTTTTCCTCAGGTTGGTAATACATTTTAACGTTTACCAATATTCTCTAGTCCCTTCCGCAACTGTACGATCTTTTGTCCAATAACAGCGCGACTCACACCAACGCACCAATCCTGGAGCGTCTACGTCACCCTGTACTCCTTCCAGTCCCTGCGCGGCTCACACTAACGCACCAATCCCAGCGCGAGCACTGTTCTGATCCACTACCCAATCACAGCGCGGTCCGTATGACGTCAGCAGCCGCTGCAATCGCTTCTGCTCTGTCTCCTGTCACTCGTCTACCCCTCCTTTACAAAAGCCTTCTCAGTAGACTTCGTTTCAGATTCCACAAAATCTATTAGTTACAACATATAAACATCTCCATTGTCTGCTTCGCTAACCACAGAATAGTAAAGAAATTCTTATTCACAAGAATTCCGCTCCTTTCTAGAACAGCGCTTACCTCTGCTCTACCACGGAATTATTACTTTCGTTGACACAGTAGCACATCCCTCTACTCTGCCCTTCTAACATGCATCCATTAACTGTTTCCTCTAGGACTGCTCCAAAGAGTCTTACAATCAACTAAATACTCATACATTCACGCACTTTCATACCAGAAAAATGTAGCACAACCACACAGAATCCTGCCTTTCCCGAGAACAGCGAACGGTCTGTCCCACTACAGAATTATAACACACGTTAACCAAGCAGCGCTTACCTCTGCCCAATCCTTCAGAAAAGCTCAGAGAATACCTATTACTACTCCAGCAGTAAGCTTTAACGGCAAACCTTACGGATCCCTGGGACTTAAGACCAGAGTTTCACAGATAACCTTCGCTACCATACGCACTCCTTTTATACCGAAAATATGTCTCTAATAGTAACACACGATGATGTCACTTATTCAGAACCCAGACAATGTGACGCGCAACTTCAATTGTCACACGTTTTTCCTGCATACGTACAGGTAATTCCAACAATCCCGTCTTTCCCGAGAGCAGCACACACTTCCCTCTGCCCTACTACGGAACCGTCACCAGCTCCCAAGTTCCAAAAGCACTACATAAAACTCAGCACAACGACTTCAACATATAGTATTAGTACATATACCAATATCAATCAATAAATCAATGAATCAAAAAGCCTATGTACAAGCAATCTATCAGATCAAGACAATAATCTAACCATCATACTGCTACCAGGAAACTGCTGCAGATCGGGGCATATAAATTCTCCCTACTTCCACGGACAGAGGAAAACTACAGTCGCACGCACATACACTCATCATACGCTAGGGCCCATCACACTGAAATTCATACTATTACTCTATCCACACTGAATATAGGAGAGAAACCTAAACCAATCTGCATCTAAACGAGGTCAATGCGACCATAAAGACATTGTCCTGAGTCATGATTTTAAACATAGGAAATACATCTGTAACTCAATAAATGACAAAGAAATAACCACCCGACACTGGAATTCAAACAAATGGTTGTTTATCTAAATTAGTTCAAATGAAAGTCAATCAATAGCAAAATCATTATTCTCATAGTTACCTATTCTAGCTAAATGGGTCAGGACAGGTCTCTCAGTAAAGTCTCTCGAGCTGCCGTCCTCAGCATAAGTTCAGGAAGAAGTGGCCTCAAAACCCCGAATGCAAAAAGCTATGCAATGACCCAGACCCTCTCTAGCCTAGTATATTTATACCAAAACTAACGGAATAAAAGTTACAAACAAATTCTGAATATCCGTTGAGCCGCTGAGCAGAGCGAGCAGGAAAGGATGTCACTTGGTAACATTTAGAAAACCTCCGCTCAGAAAAAACACGGAAGAAGGAAACTCGAGTTTGCAAGTGTTACTTTTATGAATGCTCTTCCTCGGTACCATAGCAGAGCCACCGCAGATTTATCATTGTGCATTGTGGCTTTATTCTTCTCCAAGGACAATTGGAAGCAAGCCCAGAGCTGCTGTCCTCACGGAAACTTTTTAAATCAGACAGAGGCCGTTGTCAGGTGACTTTCAACCATGTTCAGCAAGGCCTCTCGTCAAAATTCAATCACTCGAGCGCAGGCTGTAAATGGCAGCCATCTTTGTTTAGGCCAAAACGGACCATCTTAATTAAAAGAAACACAAAACAACATTACCATATCATAATGATTAAACAGTGTTAATTCCCACTAATACCCTTATGTGTATGTAATTTCCTAGCCGTCTGCAACACAAAGAAGCATTAGTACACGTTATTCTAAAAGCGTAAACTCAAACAAATAGCACTTTTGCGATACTCATTTAAGTAAAATTGCACATTATTATTAAGCAACATATATGCATCCCACGTGTAGTTTCTCTTATTAGTAATGTTGGTTAATTTAGACGTTTAACAAAACAAACTATTATTTAGTGATTACAAATTAGTAATTTTAATCATAACATATAAACAAAACTGGAGCTTAAAACTCGATAAATTTTCAACAGAAAACTCTGCTCCAGCACTATGAGGTATGGGATCATCAAGTGGGATGCCAATTGTCCCTAGAGGGCACATTCATCAACTGGTGGAAGGACTGAAGAATTGACCAGTGTAGCGGTTGAGGAGGGGATTGCCCCAGTTAGCATGGGGGTACAGCAGAGGTTACCTAAGTGCCCCTGGGTGACAAGGAGATGGTGCCTAAAGTCCACATGCCTGCTACTTCCAAGTACAGGCAATGGGTCATCATCAGTGGGCAGATCATGGAGGCTATGAGGGACACAAGAGACAGTATGACTACTGTAAGATGTCATTTGGTGTTCTCAGAGCAGGCAATCCCTAATAGATTCCACCAGGGTGTGGCAGCAGACAACTTTGAGAGTCACTACCCAGCGGCTCTAGTCTCCTTAGACTGAGGTTGGGGGGGTTCCCAGGGTCTCTAAAAATAGCTGGGATTCCTTCCATGTCTGTAGATTGTCTCCTAGGAAATGACTTAGAGCACAATGTTTGTAAGGAAGTGGAGCTCATGTCCCAACCGGAGATGTTAGGGTTGCCTGAGTGGGTGTGCCCTATCACAATGTCCGTGCGGCCCAAGAGGATAGTGAAGGGGAACTGGAACCTGGACAAATAAACCAGGTAACCTTCAAGAAGACGGGCAAGATGCGTGGAAAGCTAGCCCTTGAAACTACCACACTCCAGGATGAAGCTAAGCCTGAGGGCAACAACCCGGATCCAACAGATGAGGTCATTGCAGCCATGGGAGACCCCCCTGAGCTGGCTGGATAGCAAGCTGAGGGTGACCCACCACAGAGGAGTTCGGCAGAGCTCAAGAGTGCCCAACACTTAAGGACTTGAGGTGGCAAGCTGAGGCCGAAGCAGCATGGGGCACCTTTTAAAATCACCTTATCTACTGGGAGAATGACATCTTATATAATGACTTAGAAGTGGGGCGTCATTACACCCCAACCAATTGCACTGCTGAAATACGCCACTTTGGCGATAATATTCCTTCATGGTAATCCTTGTATTCCTCATATTTCATCCTGTTCATTCATCACTAATTTTATCAACTTTTCTTCGACCACTTTCTGAATCCACACGCAGGATGTTGAATGCCATTTTCATATTTTCTAATGTTTCCACTGTGTCCATCCGGACCTCTTGAAAGAACACGGCTGAAGCAAAAGTTCATCTCGGACAGCATTATATTCAATAAAAACCCAATGCATTTCGGGCCAAACGCCCTTCGTCAGGGGTCACTATAAACAATGAAAACAATCACCAATTAATATATCAACTGTGGTTTGTCTACTGAAGTGCATGTTTGATTAACAAAACATATTACCTTGTTGCTTTATTTATATCTCAAGCATTTTACATGTAATCAGTCCCTCTTTTTTGCAAAGCCTCTGTTACCCCACTGTGCGCATAGCATGCCAATATGTCAGTAATACCATTCTCCTCCTTATTTCTCCCATTTACTTAGATATTATGCAAATCTTATCCATCCCTGCCCACTTACAGTATACGTTTAATACATTTTCGTGCCCTTCGTTTCACCTCCCTTATAAAGTGTTGATCAGCTCACTGCAAATGTTTTACATATTCTTTAACCATCATGATGGTTAAAGAATATGTAAAACCTTTGTAGTGAGCTGATCATGATGGTTAAAGAATATGTAAAACCTTTGTAATGAGCTGAACAACACTTTATAAAGGAGGCAAAACGGAAGGCACGAAAATGTATTAAACGTATACTGTTAGTGGGCAGGGATGGATAAGATTTGCATAATATCTAAGTAAATGGGAGAAATAAGGAGGAGAATGGTATTACTGACATATTGGCACGCTATGCGCACAGTGGGGTAACAGAGGCTTTGCAAAAAAGAGGGACTGATTACATGTAAAATGCTTGAGATATAAATAAAGCAACAGGGTAATATGTTTTGTTAATCAAACATGCACTTCAGTAGACAAACCACAGTTAATATATTAATTGGTGATTGTTTTCATTGTTTACAGTGACCCTTGACGAAGGGCGTTTGGCCCGAAATGCTTTGGGTTTTTATTGAATAAAATGCTATCCGAGATGAACTTTTGCTTCAGCCGTGTTCTTTCAAGAGGTCCAGATGGACACAGTGGGAATACTAGAAAATATGAAAATGGCATTTCACATCCTGCGTGTGGATTCAGAAAGTGGTCGAAGAAAAGTTGATAAAATTTGTGATGAATGAACAGGATGAAATATGAGGTATACAAGGATTACCATGAAGGAATATTATTGGCAAAGTGACGTATTTCAACAGTGCAATTGGTTGGGGTGTAATGACGCCCCACTTCTAAGTTGTTGTTAATTACAGTGTTTATTGGGCATGGCACAATACCAGTTTGCATGCACTCAATGAACAATTGTGATCAAATTCCACTATGAATGTTGGTGTGCATCCCGCTTCCCTATCTTATATAATGAACCAAAGGTACCTGAGCCTGGGCCAACTCATGTGTTGGTGGTACCCCAGTGCTACAGAAGCTTCCTACTGGATCTAGCTCATGATATACGCCTGGCAGGAGAGCTGGAGCTTTTCACCCACTTTTAATGGCCCCAGAGGAAGGAAATCTAATCTACATTCTGCAGGTCATGCCTCACCTGCTAGGCCAGGGGGAAGTCAGGAAAAAGCTCAAGACTGGCACACCCTTGGAAAGAGTGGGTATCGACATTGTGGGCCCCAAGGCACCAAAACTGCCTTAAGCAGCAGGCTCATCCTCGTTTTGGTAGACCATGCCACTAGATACCCAGAGGCCATACCTCTCAGGACTGTTACTACACCTGCAGTGACTGGGACCTAGATGGGGATTTTTACTAAAGTAGGTTTCCCCAAATACGTAGTGTCTGACAGGAACACAAGCTTCATGTCTGCTTACATGAAGTGAATGTGGGATGAGTGTGGGGTAAGCTACAAGTTCTCCATGCCCTATCACCCTCAAAACTAATGGACTTGTTGAAAGGTTCAACCGGAACCTAAAATGCATGATTAAGGGCTTACCAAAGCTCACAAGGTAGAAGTGGGGCGTCCTCTTGCCATGCCTTCTTTTCGCCTAGCGGGATGTGCCACAGAACGGAGGTGAATTCAGCTAATTCGAGCTCCTGTATGGCCATCCTGTTAGGGGACCTCTCAATCATGTGACGGATGGGTGGTAGTAAGCTTCCAAGAAGTCCCCCCACCTTAGATACATGCCAGAAATCAGATTCAACATTTCTGGAAGAAGGCATCTGAGAACCTGAAAGTCAGTCAGGAGGTAATGTAACTCTGGCATGGCCAGAAGACCACTCTGGTTGAGTTTCAGCCTGGGGAAAAAGTGTGGGTTATGAAGCCCGTGGAGCCCAGGTCCCTACAAGACCACTGATCAGGGCCTATGAAGTGAAGGAGAGAAAAGGGGAGGTCACCTACCGGGCGGACCTTAAGACCCTCATAAAATCTTTACAGGTACTCAATGTTAATCATCTCAAACCACATTACGAGAGGTCTGAAGTTAACCTATGCCTGGTGACAGATGCAGGGGGAGAAGAGGAGAATGAACCTCACCATGACCTCCTATCTTCCAAGGAGCAGGATTTGTCAGTGGAAGGTGTCAACCTCTCCCCAACCCTGATCCTAGAACAAATGAGGGATTGCCACCAGTTTCTGGAGCAGTTTACCTCTCTGTTCTCCCTCACCCCAGGGCTCATACATTTGTGTATCCATGCCATTGATACAGGAGACAGTAGGCCTGTGAAGAATACAATTTACAGACTGCTTAATAAGCTGAGGGCTAGCATCAATGTAGAAGTGTCCAAGATGCTTCAATTGGGGGTGAGTGAGTACTCCAATAGTCCAGTCCCTGGTCCACCCCAGTGGTGCTGGTCCCCAAAGCCACCCCTCTGGGCGTTATCTCAGAACTCAGATTCTGTGTGACTTCTGGGAAGCTCTGCTCAGTTACCAAGACTCATGCACATCCCATTCCCCAAGCAAATAAGCTCATATATAGGTTAGGAACTGCCAAGTTCCTCAGTACGTTTGACTTAACATCTGGGTACTGAATAGACTACCGTAGCCAAGGGGGCTAATGAGAGGTCTACATTCTCCACTGCAGAGGGCAGTCTCAAATTCATAGAGATCCCTTTGGGCTCAAGAATGCTCATGTCAGCTTTCAGAAGATGGTTAACAGGGTCCTGGTTGGGATTCTGCCAATCTGGATGCCATAGCTGACTTCAGTTCCAGTTGGGAGGATCACCTGTTTCTCTTTCAGGAGGTGCTTCAGGCTCTGCCACAGGCAGGCCTGACTATCAAGGCCAGCAAGTGCCCAATAGGGCAAGGGTCGGTGGTGTTTCTGGGGCACCTGGTGAGTGAGGGCAAGGTGCAGCCCCGCCAAGCCTAGAATGAGATCCTCCTGGCCTGGAAACACCCTAATCTCAGACTGATCTGAGGGCCTTCCTGGGCCTCACTGAATACTATAGGAGGTTTGTCAAGGGATATTGCACCATTTTTTCACCTTTGACTCAGCTGACTTCCAAAAAGCAGCCCAAGAAGACAATCTGGACAGAGGACCCCCAGAAAGACTTTCAGACCTTTAAGAAGTCCCTATGTATTGCACCAGTACTCAAGGCCCATGACTTCTCCAAGGAGTTTTTAGTGCATACAGATGTTCTGGAGCATGGCATAGGGGCTATACTATCATGGTTAAATAAGGAGGGACTAGACCAATACTATGTACCCTTCATAACTAGGTGGTTAATCCCCAAGGAAAAGAGGTGGCATGCTATTGAGAGGGAAGCCTTTACTGTGGTCTGGGAATTGAAGAAGCTGAGACCATACTTTTTTAATTCAAACAGACCACATACCCCTCAGATGGCTCAGGCAGATGGGGGGTGAGAATCCCAAACACTTAAGGTGGTTCCTCTCCCTGCAGCCAATGGACTTTACAGTAAAACACTGTGCTGTGTCTAACCTCTCCAAAGCTGATGGTCTATCCAGGTTCTTCAGCTTTAGTGATGACAACTCCTATGAGGGAGGGTCGCTCTACTCACTTTCAGCTGGACTAGCACATGTTAACCTTAATTTAAGTCTAAGTTAAGTCTGACAGCTATTGTGCCAAGCTACCAGAGGGTTAAACAAAGGTCAATTTAGTTACTTTCGTGGTTCACCCTGACAGGGATTGTGGTTGTTGCTTGAGAAGGGTTTTTACCACCCTCAATCAAAAACACAATTTTCAACACATATCTTATATATACAGTGTTGGATGCATGTTAGATATTGCATCTAACATGCACATTTTGGTTCTTGGATGTCATGGTCAAGTATTTTTACAAATGAGGAGGAGCAATGATCAGCACACTAAAGTATGACAGAGAGAAAGCACTTTTAGAGGTGATGGAGTTTATACTCATAAAAAGTGGGAAATGGAAACTAGCAATGAGGAGCAAGTGAATAGAGAGGTGATCTTGAAGGAGAGGACTATCAATGTGTTTGAGTCTGCACTATTCACTCTTCCTTGCGCAATCACTGTTTTGAGTAATACATTTGCTGAAGGTCAGAGGTATTCCTTGTCCCTTGAGCCATGGGATTGCAAATGAGTTTCCTTTGTGGCGTAAGAGCTTTCTTCTTCCCCTCTGCTTTTAGCAACATGCTGCTCTCCACATTTTCTTGGTACCTGACTGTTGGTCAACCAATGCAAAATAGTAAAGTGAAGGTATTGAAAAAAAACTAAATTGCATAAATGGAAACAGTAATAACCAGAAAGTAGTGACCCATTTAAAGCATTGAGAAAGTCAGGTAATCTCAAATGCTGCCAATGTCACAGAAAGATTTTCTCTACACATAGCAAAATACATGTTGTTGGACTTTTCCCTTTTAGCAGGGCCATCTCCAGACTCTCGGCATTCACCCTCCTGTTTTCTGAACCAGTTTTTTGTTGGACTTAGGGCTCTGCACACTTTACCAATGCTAATCTGTGTTAACGTGCTTGTGCTCTCTCCTTTAAACACAGAGAAATTGGCTGACACCGAAATGATACATTTCATTTACTTGTAAGCTCCTAGTAAAGTGGTACCGCATGTGCCCTGCAGCATTTATTGTGCCACCCACTAAAGTAGGCTTTTAAACATCTCCCAAGCCTGCAATTGCAGCCAGTGTGTATACTTAAAACAGCCATTTCAAAATGGCAAAGTATATATTTTTCCAGACCTAAACCTTCCTTAATAATACATAAGTCAACGCTGGGGTAGGCGCTAAATAGTCAGTACAGTGCAGTGTATTGAAAAGGTTGGACATATACTTTTAACTTTTACATGTTCAGGCAGCAAAAACATTTTAATTAGTTTTTCAGTACTGCAAGACCTACCTTTCCCATAGGATAACATTGGGTTTAATTATTATATTGAATAAGTGATAACTTTCAATTGGGAGCAGGTTGGAATTTTGAGTTTGGTGTTTAATGAACTTAATTTAAAACTCTCTTCAATGGTAAAGTCAAGTTTTAAGTCACAATTCTGAAAATGCCACTTTTAGAAAATTGGCATTTTCTTGTCCCAACCATTTGGTGCCTACAACCTGTATCCTCGGTCACATAAATAGGTGTAGCTGGCTGTTGTTCTTTGGATATTGCTCCCAAACAGTGAGACAAAGGGGGAATAGGCGGTGGCAGGATGGGTCCTCTCTGACTTGATGAAGAGAGGAGCTGTCATCTACCACACTTGCACATCACAAAGGCTCTGCTCAGCGTACTCACAAAGGGTCTTTACACTAGTCATTGTGACACTAAATAAGCTGGTACCAGGGAAGAGAGGCAGGAAATTCGAAATTCCTCTGGGGGTGAAATCTTCCAGAACCTTCTCTTACTTCAAAGTGGGCACCAGGTATAAATAATGGAGTCCTAGATCCGGCCCTAAAGTACACCTGTGGACCTGTGGATACTACAGAAGAAGGACCGCTGTGCTGCTTGACTGGTATCCTGCTGCACTGTTGCTCTGTTGGCCTGCTACCCTGCTTGCTGACAAGAAAGACTGGACCTGCATCCTTTATCCCATGCTGAAGTGAGTCCAGGGGTTAACTGACTGATCTCCTGCTCTGAGAGACAGGGACATAACAAGCTCCAGAGACTCCCTGCATCTGCCTAACTGACCTGCTGTCTGTACCTGCAACAGGACATGCAACTGAACCTGCAACTGGACCTGCCTGAGTCCTGCTGGCACCTGCTGGAGTGAGCTTCTAATCCCTAAGAGATGCCCCTCAGGTCCTGGACCCTTGATATGGCATTTGTGGGATCCCTCTCAAAGGAAAGGAGCTATAATGATTTGTTGGGCTATTCACAACTGCAAACAAGCCCATTAGTGCCAAGATCTTCTGCGCCTCGCCACAAACCAATGCAAAGTTCTGGTGAACCCGATTCATTGACCCCCAATGACACACGGCAGCATGAAATCTGCACTACAGCACCAACAGCTCGCAGTGGCCGCCAACGTGAAGCTCCCGCAATGACCGTCCGTGACGATTGACAGGCTCTTTATGCTACAGCGTCGACCATCAGCGTTGCCTTGCCTGTTCTTCGTGCTACACTGACAACCATCTCTGACACTCTCCCTGCTCATCGTAGCCCTGTCCTCCAGCAACAGTTTTCTTCCCGCTGAGCTTTTGAAGATAGCTTTTTGAGTGGGACTAACCTGGTCCCTGGATCGGGCCCAAGATCCATCACAGTCGGCCTGAACTTGTGACTTTCACCCGATCTTGCATGACCAGATAACCATGAATGGCGCTTTGTACTTTTGGGTGCTATTATCAACTGAAATCTTTGAAATTGCATATCTCCGGTTCCACTGATTGGATTCTTGTCAGTTTGGTCTTAAATAATTAATTACATTTTACTATATTTTTCTAAATTGGTGTGGAGTTTTTCTTGTGCTGTGTTTTCACCTTATTACTGTTTGAAGTCCTGCATAAATATTTTATACATTGCCTGTAAATTAAGCCTGACTGCTTTGTGCCACGCTACCAGAGGGATAAACATAAGTCAATTTGAGGTTGACTTCTGACTTCATCCCTGACAGGAATTGTGGCTGCTGCTTGAGTAGGCATTCACCTCCCTCAACCAGTAACCCACTTTCCAACATGTGCTTACCCTTCTAGTGTGATATCAATGATACATTCTCACCTAGGTGGCAATGAAGATATTTTATGTCTGGAAACATATTTGATATTGGAATATGGAAAAAAAGTACAGCAGGAATGGAAGTTAAGACTGGCGGCCTGATTCTGATGTGGTTTGCAAAGCCTCCGAACGGCATTTGCTCCATCCAAATCGAATCGGGAACATGTCTTTCCACCCGACTCAGAAAGGTTTCCGGCCGACCGAGTACGATGCGAGTTAGGCATTAGGAATATCCCTATCTCAACCCGACGGCATTTGGAATGACCGAACCGTACGGAGCAGAATCGTACGTCTATACAGGCCGCGTTTCTGAATGACCGAGTATGATGCTGAATTCGGACAGCCTTTCCGAATCATGCCATCTGACTCGATTCAGCAGTCGGAATCAGAATTTGGGGGCCTGTAGTGGCCCCCCTTGTACCTGCAGCCTTCCCAATCAGGTCCGTGAGGGTACCCATGGGCTCCCCCTTACCAGCCATGCACAGTATAGCAGGTACCAGGGGTGCCCGCCGCAGGGATCTCGATTTTCCCCAGCCACCCCTTTCTTTAATGGGAGCCTATGCATTCGGTTGGAATAAAGATTCCCATTGAAGTCAATAGGAGTCCAACCAAATTGTATCTGAAAGCATCCGGATGCATCGTACTCGGACAGGTGGACTCTCCCGAATCAGTTTGGTCGGAAACCGTTCCCAAACCCATTTGTTCGGGAAGCTTTCCAAACCGCATCAGAATCAGGCCCTGAATAGTGATGGCGGATAATGGCTAACGTTTCACCCTAACTCCTATTCTCCCTACACACATGGGAGGTGCAAGTGAAATGTGAATAAGAAACCGAAGACATGTTTCAATGAGTTTATTTTCATTGTAGATGTAATTTATGATTTTGTACATTGTAGGAAATTAAGATCTGCTTCTTATGGTTACCCCCACTTTTTGATGAATGTGATACTGTTTTTGAATAGTCTGACTGGGATCTTGCTTATCAGGACCCCCCTCTATCTGCTTTCTCCCTAAACTGTTATGGCATGTACTTAGGAACACTCCAGATTGGATACTGGGGTACCCTTGTCAGTCCCTAGTATATGGTACACATGTACCCAGGGCATCGGTACCCCAGAGGCCTCCCATGGACTGAAGCATGTATTATGTCACCCATGAGAGGCCATGCAAAATGGGACTACAGGCCTGCCATTGCAGCCTGTGTAAGTTGGTGCATGCACCACTTATTTGAGATATAGGTTTACTATATCTAAAGGTCATTGTACTTAAAACTTATAAGTCATCCCTATAGCAGGCCTTTACAATCCTGGGGGCAGGGTGCTTGATTCTAAGTGAGAGGGTGCCCCTGCATGAGCAGGACACCCCTGCAGCCTACGGAGTCCATTCTCCCGGGTTGTCAGTGAGGCAGTCATTTACGACATATAGAGTGGCATTATGTGATCATGTGATCACCAACTCTAAAACCGCTGAAACAAACCCTATTGTGTTTGGTGTCAAACATGTTGGAATCATACCCCCACACCAGTAACCGGTGTGGGGGGTATGATTCCACCCCTCAGAAGTGAGCGTTGTGAGGTCCCTTGTGTTCCTGGAACCAGCCTTCTTGTCCCGGACAGCACACAATGGTTGCTGCCTACCAGAGACACATTTCTGCCCTCCTGCTGCTGAGCCAAGCTGACGCAGGGGAAGGCAGAACAATAGGCACCCTGTCACAGGGAGGTATGACCACCTCCCAGTCAGGATTTAATGTATTAGGGCTGGGTGAGTGTGCTTGCCTGCGACTGAAGGTTTGCATGAGGGCCACATTTGGTGTCCCTGTGCATAGTCCAGTTCAAACCACTCCTGGGAGCTATTGGCTCCTGCTCTTGCTGGACCAAGGACATGGGAATAACCTCCCCACTGTCCAGACCCTCCCCTGGGAGGGTCCTCTGAATCTTGGCAACCCTCTTCCTTGGTTACTTAAGGGCTTACCTGGCTGTAGGACCTTAGATTCGACGTGGACAAGATTCGTAACAAAAAACCACTGAGATTTGACCGTCTGGACAATCTGGGCTTCGATGGACTTCTCTGGACTTTGTTTGAGCCCAACTTCATCTCCCACTTAGTCTGCTGTGTCGTCTGAGCCCGTGCACCATACAGGATCCATACAGGTCCTGTGGAACATTAAGGACAACCAAAGATAGCTCCCTTTGAGTGAAGTAGTCACTCCCCTGCATCTGCAGGCATCACAACACTGCTGTCTATTCTGCTGATCCTGAGCTCCTATGGACTCTGAAGGTTACAGCAACACAAGAAGTAGGTTTCTATATCCCTCGAGGCCTGAGCTGCCCACTCACTAAGTTTGAGGTTAGAATCCCTTGTGGGGGCTGCAATCCCTGAAACCCTGTGCACTGTGTACATTTGCAAGTGCATATGCATGTTAGCAATTTCCGAACAAGTGCATTGGGTTCCGAGTAGCCCCATCCTCTGGCACCATTTCCTACCAAGAACTTTGACCTACTCGCACTCGAGTGCTCCGTGGGCTGTTGTTTGGTGAAATCGCTCAAGGTCCCCACACGACTCCTGTGCCTCTGGCCTGTGGGTCCACTTGATGGTCAACTTTGCTTTTCTTGGGCTCCCCTGATTGTTCCAGGCCTGCCCGACTCCCCTGTGTTTGGTGAGTCTCCTTGACCTTGCTGGTCCGAACCGTACACATACTTGACCTTCTGCGTGGATTGCCATTGCCAAGGCTTGTTGGTGCTCCAGCCAGACACCAACCCCTCAACACTCAACATCCTTTGTGAGGCAGCTTGTATCCAGCTCCTAGTTGTCCTTGAAGTCTCCTGGTCCCCGTAGCCACAGAGCCAAGGACCCCCTCAACCAACCTGAAGCACCCAACATCGGTGGGCATTCGTCTACTGAGCCCCTGATCATTCCCAAGTGACCCATATTCTGTCCCCTCTCCTTTTAGGTACTTCTTGACAAGAATCCTCCATTGGATTCCAATGGACACTTTTCTTCCTTCCAGCAGCGGCTCTTCTTCAAAGTCCTCCATTGGGTTCTACTGAGGTTTCTGACGCCACTTCAGACCTATGCACCCAGCTTCCCAGGGATAGGTAACTTGGGTACCTCGGTATCCATGGGTAGGGTGGCTGTCCATCCTCCTATCTTCCATGGGGTTTCTTCGAAGTCCACAAGGAAGGGTCCTTAAACTCTAAAACTTCAACCGCAACTGTCTCATAGAATTGTACAGAGCACGGAGTTGTTTCCCACACTGCACCCGTCCTCTGTGGGGTCCCTATCTACTCACCTTGGGTGGTTCCTTGGGGTCTCAGCAATTCTACCTCCTCTCAACACTGTCTTGACTTGAATTGTGGTTCTTATACCACTTTCTTAGTATATGGTTTGGTCCCCCGTGGGGCTCACTATGTATTAGTGCTATTTACTTTCATTTCTGTGCTCAAGTATTGTGTGCTTTGTGATTATCTCTGTGTAGGATATACCTTGTCTTACTAGATAGTGTTATATCAATAAATACATATTTTTATAACTACTGTGTGGTTCTCCTTTCATTTAACCAATACTATAAGGTTGCATTCTGTTAAAACAAGCTGCTTAACAGTCTTCACGACTAAGCCTGAATGCTGCTCTCCACAGCTACCACTTGGATAGCTTTCTAAGGTTATCTTTGACCTCTTAAATCACCATAAGGGTTGTTTGGACTGGTGCAAGGTGCCCACTTTAATTAGTGGACTGCATATATCAGGCCAACTTCTCACATATATTAAATAATTTTGTATTTTATGTGGAGAAATATGTTAGAGGTTGGAAACAGTGGATTGAAGTGTCAGTGTTCTTATCCATACTTGGACAATATGAGAGGGGCATGATCTTTCTGTGACAATGTAGATTATTAGTTGGGGTTGAATGTAGCCCAACACAAGTAACAATGTCACTATTCTTGTTAGGTCTAGTAAAGGTTTCAGTTATTTTAACTTGAGCACAATCCCTGGTAGCTAAGGTACAGAGTAGACAGGCTTAACCTAAGAAATGTGTAATGTTTTTAGTAAGTAACAAAACAGCTAAAAAGTTGAAAACACAACACAATAAAAATGCTCACAATGTATTAAAAACAGAATATTTTAGTGAACAAAATGACACCATAATGACAATAATCCAATATGGGGAACTGGAGACATGAATTTTAAAATTTCAAAATTAAAATTGCTTCAAAACTAGCAATGCAGCAACCATAGGCGACTGGTGGCGCATCACAGAGACAAAGGTAAGTTTTAAGACTGACTGTGAATTAGCACAGGTCTGATACAGGGACCAGGAGTTACCTTCTGACCTAGAAAATTTCTGAAAAGGTAGAATCTTCAGTAGCTGGTTTCAAAGGCAGGGTAGTTGATGACGGGATGCTGAAAGACGTGGACTTTTGGGGCCCTCAATCTAGGTGGGAAAAGCTTAGAGCATGAAAAGTCCAGAGTTCGCACCCCAGAAGCAGCCAATATCGATCGGACGTTGTTTGGTGTTAACTCCGGCGAAGATTTCTACCATCGGACTTAGACTCTTTTCTTGAAGTCATATTCATTCAGTGTGGCAAGACACCAGGCTGCAGCAAGAGATGGTCCAATGTCATTGGATGCCAGGTGACAAGTGGCCCGGTGAATTGGATTTGCTGCTGGAACATGGCAGTAGCTGTGGCATAGTCATGCCAACCACTGATGCGCCTGCTGTGGTTCAACTTAGTAAGTTAGTCACAGTGCTGCCAGTTTTTTAGGCAAAAAGTCTTACAATAATTCTTTAAGTCCCAGCTTTTAGGTTTGGGCATCAGGAGTACAACCAATCAAAGACTCCAGCCCTTCAGGAAGAGCATGTGGAAGTGGGAACTCACTCCAAAAAAGGTCACCAGCAGGTCCAGTTTCAACTGGTCAGCTGGGCTTTTCAGGAAAGTGGACATCTTGTAGCTTTTGTGTCTCTTTAGCTTGACATGAGGTCAACCAACTGACTCTTAAAGTCCACTTCCTTGCCCTGAGTACAAGTGTGAGCAGAACCAGCACTTAGTTTCTCCTCACATATCACAACAGCAGGTGAAGTCCTTCTTCTGTCTTCCACAGGTCCAAGACTGTTCTGAAGAGAGTGCCAAGGGGTGCCACATTAATGCCTGGCAGTGGCACATGGGTGGGGTGACTCCTGGCCCCTCCATGACCAACAGGGAAAACGTTCTAAGGATTAACCCTACCCAGTTTTGCAGCACCTACTGCAAACAACCCCACATTCCCCTCCCTACCTAAACCAAGATGAAGAAACATTTCTTCCCCTGCACAGAGCTCATGTGCCCACCCTAAAAGTGTGGCTGGGGAAATGAGCAGCCCCTTCCCTGTGGTCACTCAAAACAGGTTCTGGGGCAGCTCCTCTCTCACTGGGTGGGCCCAGGTGTGAGCTACATTGGTCTATGACAGGGCAGGCCCCTTTGAAGATAATTAAGTTCCGGGGTACTGCTCGGATGGCCATCCTGTCAGAGGAACAGGACACCTTCCCACACTCAAGCCCTTTGTCTCAGCTCTGGGAGCCAATTTATACCTAAGCAAGGAGCTAACTAACTCCTGGGTGACAACTGGAAGTTCAGGCAAATGAGGTTCTAGAGGCTTTAGGCAGACTACTAGTCCTGGTCAAAATCCAACCGACTCACACGGAAGCAATCCAGACTGACCGAAATGTATGGAAAACAGTGCCGCCGCTCGGAAACTGAACCGAAACCTTACGACTGACACGGAACGGCTACAGTTCCGACCGACACGAACACGCGCCTTACAACCAGCCAAGTACGATGCAATGCGTCGCAGACAAAAGCGAGTCGCACGGAGTCCAAGCCGTACAACCGATTCACACAGACCAGAGATATTGGCAATAAAAAGAGCCCGTCGTGACCGGCACATACGTGAAACATGCTCCATAGCACAAAGTCAGTGTGACCGACTCAGATCACAACGCAAGTGACGCCACAGGTGTACGACCCAGACAACTGAACGTCCCCGTCAGGCCTAAAGAAATCATGGAAGTTACACAGAAAAAGGCCAAACAGGCAGTTAGAAATAAAAATAAAATAAAATTTCAAACCAAGACACACCCACAACTCCACCAATAAAAAGGCCAAAAATCCAGACCATGATCCTTTGCAAATCTCACAGACCTGCAAATAGACAACACCACCACACTGAGACATACAGCCACTACCTACACACTACTCAGCATTAGCACCACGCAATAGGCACACTCACAGTCACCCAGCCTTACACATACTCACCAACCCTCACTACCACACACACACCCATCCATCTCCACCACCACCCATCACCATGCCCCCAAAGAAGAATCCAAAGTTCAAAGACAGTGAGTTGGAGGTCATGGTAGATGAAATCATCAGAGTGGAGCCACAGTTATTTGGTTCCTTGGTCCAACAGACCCCCCTATCCCAGAAAAACAAGATGTGGGCGAGGGAACCCGTGGTACAACATACGCATGAGGGTCAAGAAACTCATCAGCAAAGACATGCCCTGAGCCAACCCACTGGTGGTGGTCCTCCGGCAAAACCGGTGCATTTCACTTCCTGGGAGGAGAAGGTGCGGGCCGTGTTCCCACCAGTTGGCCTCCATGGATTGCCTGGAATACCAGAGCCTGGTGAGTACACAAACAACTATTCCAAACTGTGATGTCATAGCAATCAGCACCCACAGACAATAATGTCAGGGGGACAGAGAAAACATTCACTGTCATCAAGCCACATCAATCTAAACATAACTATCCTCTCATGTGTATGCCACCTAGAGAAACACAGTACCTGCAATGTACAAACCCGATGACAAATACCCCAGGGATTTGGCCCCATACACCACCAAACACCATCAGCCCTCAAGCTACCACAGTTACACACACTCCCAGGGAAGCCGAGTCACAGGAAGGAACGTCTGGCATGCCGGACAGGTGGGTGTAGCTGAAAGCAGGGTGAGATTTGTAGTCCCAGGCCATAGTCCCCATCCCACCTGTCCCAGGAATAGGCCCATGCACCAGGCTCACCTCACAGGGAGTGCCAAAGTACAGGCAAGATTGGAGACGCTGGGCTCTGGTGTGGGGAGCACAAAGCCTCTCTGGGACTTGGGCACCAACAAACACCAAGACACCACTGTCAGGCAACTTGAACATGTACTCAGACTCACTGTCTTGGAAGCATGGCCCATGGGGTCCTACCCATCCATGGGGGAGAAGGAGTGCAACCTCAGACTACATCTCTCTGCAGGCCGTTTCACACACCCCCCTCCCACCAACAACAAACAACACACCTGTGTGAAGCAGGTTTTGCAATGTACATATAAGGCACCTTAAACATACATGCACACAGCTCTACGTGTACATAAAACGCATCTGGAAATTGTTCAAAACCTACATCAGCATCTGCCTGTGATAATTGAGGACAAAGCTATGCACATACACTCATCATGAAGCATTGTACAGAATTGAATGTGTGTGATATGTTTATGTGTGCTGAACCACAACATACATTGTGTGTCTCTTCCACCCACAGGTGCAGCTGGGGAAACTGCAAGAACAGACGAGGAAGATTCACAGTCCCAGACTGGTTGACACCGAGCAGGCCGGTGTGGATGCCTCTCACTCCTCTGACGACGACCATGAACAACCTGGCCCCTCCGGTGTGGATCAGCGTGCAGCAGCAGTAACATCTGCACCCCCTGCCACCATTCCTGCTGCATCTGACAACACCCAGAGGATCCCTACTAACAAGGACAGACCAAGCCAACCCAACACCGAGGGCACAGTAACACAGGGAGGCCTGGAGGTGGCTGCCAATTCCACCAGTGCCATCCCCAGAGGAGGCCCAGTGTCGTCTGTGCCTGCAACAGCAGAACCTGCTCGCGGTGGTAGGGGTGGTGGGAGTGGGGGCAGGCTGAGGCACCCCATGGCCACGGTGCTGCACCCCAAGCTAATCCCCAATTAGTATGCATCATAAATGCGTACCAGCAATGCACCGGAGACTTTGGCCAGATTGTGGGGCACCTCAGGGACATTAAAGAACAGCAGGCTGAACATCATGCCAGATGGGACGCACACATGTTGCGGGTGGAGACACACATGGCCCACATGGAGTCAAAGATGGACAAGTTGGATGATGTTAGGGCAGTGCACAGAGACATACTTGGATGCCTACATCAGATTGCAAACAACATGGCCCACCTCCCTGTGTGCCCACTACATCAGTTGCCACAACAACTGCAACTGCCACAGGTAGGAAGGTGGACTCTGACGTAGACTCCAGCGCACCGCCACAGCCTGCACCTGAGGGACCCACTCCCCCCCGAAGAAGCCACGGGGTCGTCCAAAGAAGGACAAGTGAGAGGCAGCTGGCCCTGCACATCACCCAGGAATTGAACACCTGTTCCTGATGTCTACCATTGTGTGCAAACCCTTCACCTTGTCAACTGTCCCCATCTCTCCCACATGTGATAGAGGATCTGATTTGAACCAATGGATCTACTGACTGTGGACTTTACTCTGCCAATTCCATCGACCAACCCTACCAACTCCTCTGTGCACTTTGGATTCCCATTGCACTGTACAGCACTTCATGACACCTATATCATCCACACACATGGATGTAAATAAACACTTCAAATCACAATTGTTGACTGGTTTTTACACATATAGGTGATGAAATGCTAAAGTAAGACTGGGCAGGGGAACCACTAGAGCAATCTAAATACTGAAATTTGATTCATGTTGAAGTGACACATTTGAGAGGTTCACACTCCTAGGTCAACACAACACAAAACCACCATGCCCATCACATTTCTTGCCTCACACATTGTGAACTGCAAGTAAACACAAATGCTGAATCAGAGTCAATCAACCCACAGGTACAGCATGCCAAAGATTCACTGATGGGTGGACACAGAGGAAGCACACCACACATACACAACTAGTAAACAGAACATCAGATGCAAGGTACCCTCACATACAGTGAGCAAATATGCAACAAATATGGCAGATATGCCAGCACCGGGGTGTGTGAGATGATGCTTCCGGGAATCATGAAAGGTTGCACCCAGTGACCGTATTGTGCGTTTCAGAGGCTACATGTCACCAGACAACAGCCTATGGACCCTGTGAATGACAGACATACAACAGTATTGAAATCACTAAATAACTGCATACATCTACAATACACATTACATACACAATTCAAATAAATTGTTAAAATATCCGAAGAATCATGGCAACACTAATTGAGAGGACATAGTAACTCAAGGGACACATAAATGCTACAATCATGACACGTAGCATGCAGAAACACATATGCCCACACAGTGCACAACCCAAACACTTATCAGGTGAAGCAAGAATTTTTGCCAACACATCACTGTATACTCGCAATTAGGAGAAGAAGCTGTTGATGAGCTGAGTCTGGACATCCCCCTCACCCTCATCGTCACACGCAACATGTCCCAGGCCCGGATCCTCACATGCTGGCGGTTGCTGTCTGTCATTATCTTTGATGAGAGGCACCTCCTACCTCACTGCATGTTGTGTAGCATGCAATACACAATAAATATCTTGCAAACCTTTTCCGGTGCAAATTGGAGGGCCCCTCCTGTCCGGTCCAGGCAGCGGAATCAGCATTTCTCATCAACAAGCACCCACAAGGGGCGGGCAAACATCACAAGAAAGAGCACCACCGAGACAAGATAGCCTTTTTTACTAACTACACGGCACATAGCAATCGAATATTCAAGGTCTTCAGAAAACACTGGCACCTACTAGTGGAAATACCAACTCTGCGTCCCCACTTCAGAAGAGGGCGCACCCTGAGAAGCTTGTTATGTCCCAGTTACATTATATATGTAAAAATATGATCATTTGATCGTGACAGATAAAAATAGAAAGACAACAGAGACGCCGTCCACGAGCTCTAGTAATACATCACTTAGTACAATACCAACGAGCGATAGTGATGTGGATAGTGGACCAAGTAACATTAATAAACAACCATGCCCTTTGGGAAATTCCTCCTTCCTACAGGAGGTGAATCGAATCAAGAGAGGGAACAGGGAACAGGTCAAAAGAGTAGACAACACAAAAAAACAAGGAGGAGCAAGGGAAGTAGGAACAGAAGGGGACAAAATAGGAATGAAGACCCGCTCTTGGAACAAGAAGGATTAAATGCATCGGAAGTAGGTGAAGTGGAAGTTATTAATCTTTCAGACCACATATTGACAAATGACACACATGATAACGCTTTTGAAAAAAGGTTTGGGTTTTTGTCCCTATCATAAGGGAGATATTTGTGACACCAAAATAGATCTATTTCGGTTTGTTAGGAAACTAAAATTGAAAAAACATTTTGCCTTGAATCCTAAACCTAATAAAGAATGTATTCCGCAAATGTGTGATCCGGTGTCAAATGTATTGACGATCAGTGATATCCAGGACACAGTGACTTTACTTTCTATTACAGAATTAGAGGAAGATCCAGTTACTATTGGGAAGGTATTGGAGGACTTAGATATAAGCCCAGATCTATCAGTGACAAGTGGTTTGAAAGAAAAGTCAAGATGGTCCCCGAACCTAATTAGTGGGAACAATGTGGAGATTTTTGATACTCTAGTTACTAATGATCTTGAGATGGGTATGCGGAAATTAAGTTCCTCTTTTAAATATCGTGGGGATAACTTATCAATAAATGAACGTCAGGCGCTTAAGATACTGGTAGAAGACCCCAAGTTGATTATCAGGAAGGCAGATAAAGGGGGCAATATTGTTGTAATGAATAGGACTGACTATGATCACGAGATTTATTCCCAACTGAATAAGGTAGAAAACTATCAAAGAGTTTCATATAATCCTATGTTCTCTCTTATCACAAAAATTAATGGGATGCTACAGGATTGGCATTATCAAGGTCTTTTAGATGATGAAGAATTGTTGTATTTAAAGGTTAACCGTCCGCGATATCCTTGTTTATACACATTGCCAAAAATTCACAAGGACCTCCCATTTCCACCAGGGAGGCCCATTGTGGCAGGAATAGGAGGACCAATAGAGCGTATATCACAGTATGTCGATGTGTTTTTGCAGTCATTAGTAGTGAATCTACCATCACATATTAGGGACACCAAGCATATCTTGAATATATTGGATGATATCACGTGGGAATCTGGTATGAAATTAGTGACGTTGGATGTCATATCACTGTATACGAGCATACCTAATGACTTGGGGATAAAAGCTATAGAGTATTTTCTATTGAAAAGACCAGCAAGCCAATGGGGACATACCCAGATGTTATTAACCATGACAGACTTAATATTGTCCAATAATTACTTTTTGTTTAATGGAGAATGGTTTAGGCAAACCCAAGGAGTAGCAATGGGTTCTAGATTTTCTCCGGCATATGCAAATTTGTTTATGGGTTGGATGGAGGAAATAGTGATTTGGGGCTCCGCTGGTAAAAATTGGAATGATGACATCTTTTATTGGGGACGATACATAGATGATTGTATACTAATATGGACAGGAACAGAAGAAAAATTGAGAGGATTTATTGACCATTTGAATAGTAATTCTATGAATATAAGATTCACTACATGTGTAAGCTCTACTAATGTGGTATTTTTAGATGTAGAACTATTCATACACAAGGGTAAAATTTGTAGCAAGATGTATCGGAAACCCACGTCCTGCAATGCTATCTTGCATGCGAGTAGCGCACACCCCAGGCACCAGATTAGGGCAATCCCTTATGGTGAATTGTTACGGGCACGGCGTAACTGTAGTGAGGACAACCAATTTAAGGAATGTGTAAAAGATATGGGAAGGAGGTTTACTCAAAGGGGCTATGGTAAAAAAGACATAGAGGTAGCAACACAAAGAGAGCTCAAGGTAAAACGCGCATCCACCTTAAAATCCAAAATGCCTACGAAAAAGCCACAGTTGATTAGGATGATTACAGATTATACTCCCATTAGTACCATTCTGTACAAAAGTATGTCTAAGCATTGGCATATCCTGAGAGCGGATAAGACATTACGAGAATCTTTGCCAGATAAACCACAGATTACCTATCGGAGGGGCAGAACATTAGGTACAATCTTGAGTCCAAGCTACCCAGTAGAAGTTGAGAAGGAACAATGGCTTTCACAATTTGGTAATGGTTTCTTTAAGTGTGGCCATTGTGGCATGTGTAAGCATGCTAAAGACAAAACCAAACAATTTCAGTTTAATGGGGAACGAATCTATGATATTGTGTCCAACATCAATTGTAGTACTAAATATGTTGTGTATGTGATTATATGTAAATGTGCAAAAATATATGTTGGTAGCACAATAAGGGTTCTTAAGGAGAGGATTGGTGAACATTGGAGAGCTATGAAGAACAATGATCTGAGATATCCCATTGCAGAACATATACATAATTGCATAGCGCAGGGTATACATAAATCGTTTCAATTCTGTGGTATTGAGCATGTGAAAATGGAAGCGCGGGGAGGTAATAGAGAACTCACACTGCGGACTCATGAGGCGAGGTGGATCATGCGCTCGAGGGCCGTGGAAGATGGTCTTAATTATGACCGTGAGTTACAGTACTTCCTAGGTGAGTAAATGACAGATCTGGAAACAATGATTGTATCATAGTTGAATTTGAGAAAAGAAGATGGGGCTGAATCGGATATGATTGGATAACTGGGATTCGATGACACACCCCGCTGAGTAATAGTTTCAGCTGTAAGCGGAGGAATCAAATTTATGGGAGATTATGGACAGTGTAGACACGTACACCATGGGTTGAAGTATCGTTTATTAATTTGGTACAGTGAGAGAGGTGCTATATAATAGAGTAGCATATAGTGGAGGATTAATTTTATACACAAAAGATGATTATTTCTGTATGAGGCGATAGGTATTAATTTATTGGTTTGAACATGATTATTAGTGCAGTTATGATATCATTGCTTTGCAAAGATAATTGGTTGGTATCCCGACTTCAGTTTATGAGTTTAAGACTTATCCAAAATGGCGCTGGATAATAACTCTTAACGTGGGTTACCTTGTTTATTTCCATAGCTGGATTCACTAATATGACAGTAGCAAACACAGATGTAGTTGCTTGACTTGAACTAACATGACCACAGTAAACACGGATGTAGTTGTTTGTCTTTGGTTTATAAAGAAGGTCTTTTGTGATTTCGATCTGGTACATTAATCTGAGACTTATCCAAAATGGCGCTGGTAAGCAACTCGGAACGCGAGTGACCTTGTCTGTTTCTACAGTGGGTTTAAACTAACGCGGTAACAGTAAACACGGATGTGTTCCTGTATTCGGGGGCCATAGTGGTTTGAAAGTAAGTGGGAGAGCTTTGATAATGTTGGGTATTGTATTCGTTGTGGTATAGATTATAAGGAATTTATTGAAGGGTTTTATTCGGCTTGGTGTCTTCAGATCTCCGTACTTCAGGGATTGTGGAGGACTGAATAACGCGTGCTTATAGTGATAAACTGAGCTCGTTGTAATTATCAGAATAACAAGACAAAGAATCAGGTGAGACTATGAGACAGTTAATAATTTTTAGTTGCTGGAATTTGGTTGAATCAATAAAGGTTTGAGCTTACTTAGAGTATATAATTTATTGCAGGTTAGCGCGAACAAGCCAATTTGGATTTGATCAACAATTGTTATTGAGGATATTAACACAGTACATGAAGGTACGTTTGTGGTGTTATAAGCGGTGAGAAGTCCAGCCTATGCCTCATGTTTCTCCCAGTGTGTAATGTGGTTCATGTGGTTGTTTCCTTTAGGAGAAAAATACAAGAAAATAAGGTACAAACTATTGATACAGGTAGATATCATAGCATGTGCCGCATGTTTGGGAATGGTGCCATCACTGAAGTTGTCTAAACGCTCACACTTTTGAAGGTGGCTAAGCAGGTGTAAGGAATCAAATCATTGAGATGTATATTTGCGAAAAGATATAAAAACGTGTTTAACTTGGGTTACCAATAGTGTGAATTCACACAGCATGTTTATTTCCTTGTGCACGGATAAACATAGTGGGCTATTAGGTATGAATTAAGGAAGGTTTTTACTCCAACTTGTATTGTTTATTACTTCCAGCCCTGAGGAAGTCGTAAGGGTCAATCCCGTTTCGACGAAACGCGTTGGGATTGGAAGGGAGTGGAAGAATGTTTCCAAATTAAAGAAATTTGAAGATTCAACTTGAAAATAAAAAAGAAGAAGAGAAGCCCACACTAATTTCGTTTCTTTATTATGGTTATTAAAAGAGACATTTTTCATTGATTTCACGTGTGCTTCAACAAAAGAAATTACATTAATCAATCATTGATTGTTTTTGAGGATTAGGGGTGTGTAACCTCAGTTGAATGCACCGTATTTTAAATTTTGGTTCATGCATATAATAATTGTGTAATTTTGCAGGTTGCTCATTCTTTCCCTTGACACCCACTTCAGTTTGTTATGGACCCTGTGAATGACAGACATACAACAGTATTGAAATCACTAAATAACTGCATACATCTACAATACACATTACATACACAATTCAAATAAATTGTTAAAATATCCGAAGAATCATGGCAACACTAATTGAGAGGACATAGTAACTCAAGGGACACATAAATGCTACAATCATGACACGTAGCATGCAGAAACACATATGCCCACACAGTGCACAACCCAAACACTTATCAGGTGAAGCAAGAATTCTTGCCAACACATCACTGTATACTCGCAATTAGGAGAAGAAGCTGTTGATGAGCTGAGTCTGGACATCCCCCTCACCCTCATCGTCACACGCAACATGTCCCAGGCCCGGATCCTCACATGCTGGCGGTTGCTGTCTGTCATTATCTTTGATGAGAGGCACCTCCTACCTCACTGCATGTTGTGTAGCATGCAATACACAATAAATATCTTGCAAACCTTTTCCGGTGCAAATTGGAGGGCCCCTCCTGTCCGGTCCAGGCAGCGGAATCAGCATTTCTCATCAACAAGCACCCACAAGGGGCGGGCAAACATCACAAGAAAGAGCACCACCGAGACAAGATAGCCTTTTTTACTAACTACACGGCACATAGCAATCGAATATTCAAGGTCTTCAGAAAACACTGGCACCTACTAGTGGAAATACCAACTCTGCGTCCCCACTTCAGAAGAGGGCGCACCCTGAGAAGCTTGTTATGTCCCAGTTACATTATATATGTAAAAATATGATCATTTGATCGTGACAGATAAAAATAGAAAGACAACAGAGACGCCGTCCACGAGCTCTAGTAATACATCACTTAGTACAATACCAACGAGCGATAGTGATGTGGATAGTGGACCAAGTAACATTAATAAACAACCATGCCCTTTGGGAAATTCCTCCTTCCTACAGGAGGTGAATCGAATCAAGAGAGGGAACAGGGAACAGGTCAAAAGAGTAGACAACACAAAAAAACAAGGAGGAGCAAGGGAAGTAGGAACAGAAGGGGACAAAATAGGAATGAAGACCCGCTCTTGGAACAAGAAGGATTAAATGCATCGGAAGTAGGTGAAGTGGAAGTTATTAATCTTTCAGACCACATATTGACAAATGACATGATAACGCTTTTGAAAAAAGGTTTGGGTTTTTGTCCCTATCATAAGGGAGATATTTGTGACACCAAAATAGATCTATTTCGGTTTGTTAGGAAACTAAAATTGAAAAAACATTTTGCCTTGAATCCTAAACCTAATAAAGAATGTATTCCGCAAATGTGTGATCCGGTGTCAAATGTATTGACGATCAGTGATATCCAGGACACAGTGACTTTACTTTCTATTACAGAATTAGAGGAAGATCCAGTTACTATTGGGAAGGTATTGGAGGACTTAGATATAAGACCAGATCTATCAGTGACAAGTGGTTTGAAAGAAAAGTCAAGATGGTCCCCGAACCTAATTAGTGGGAACAATGTGGAGATTTTTGATACTCTAGTTACTAATGATCTTGAGATGGGTATGCGGAAATTAAGCTCCTCTTTTAAATATCGTGGGGATAACTTATCAATAAATGAACGTCAGGCGCTTAAGATACTGGTAGAAGACCCCAAGTTGATTATCAGGAAGGCAGATAAAGGGGGCAATATTGTTGTAATGAATAGGACTGACTACGATCACGAGATTTATTCCCAACTGAATAAGGTAGAAAACTATCAAAGAGTTTCATATAATCCTATGTTCTCTCTTATCACAAAAATTAATGGGATGCTACAGGATTGGCATTATCAAGGTCTTTTAGATGATGAAGAATTGTTGTATTTAAAGGTTAACCGTCCGCGATATCCTTGTTTATACACATTGCCAAAAATTCACAAGGACCTCCCATTTCCACCAGGGAGGCCCATTGTGGCAGGAATAGGAGGACCAACAGAGCGTATATCACAGTATGTCGATGTGTTTTTGCAGTCATTAGTAGTGAATCTACCATCACATATTAGGGACACCAAGCATATCTTGAATATATTGGATGATATCACGTGGGAATCTGGTATGAAATTAGTGACGTTGGATGTCATATCACTGTATACGAGCATACCTAATGACTTGGGGATAAAAGCTATAGAGTATTTTCTATTGAAAAGACCAGCAAGCCAATGGGGACATACCCAGATGTTATTAACCATGACAGACTTAATATTGTCCAATAATTACTTTTTGTTTAATGGAGAATGGTTTAGGCAAACCCAAGGAGTAGCAATGGGTTCTAGATTTTCTCCGGCATATGCAAATTTGTTTATGGGTTGGATGGAGGAAATAGTGATTTGGGGCTCCGCTGGTAAAAATTGGAATGATGACATCTTTTATTGGGGACGATACATAGATGATTGTATACTAATATGGACAGGAACAGAAGAAAAATTGAGAGGATTTATTGACCATTTGAATAGTAATTCTATGAATATAAGATTCACTACATGTGTAAGCTCTACTAATGTGGTATTTTTAGATGTAGAACTATTCATACACAAGGGTAAAATTTGTAGCAAGATGTATCGGAAACCCACGTCCTGCAATGCTATCTTGCATGCGAGTAGCGCACACCCCAGGCACCAGATTAGGGCAATCCCTTATGGTGAATTGTTACGGGCACGGCGTAACTGTAGTGAGGACAACCAATTTAAGGAATGTGTAAAAGATATGGGAAGAAGGAGGTTTACTCAAAGGGGCTATGGTAAAAAAGACATAGAGGTAGCAACACAAAGAGCGCTCAAGGTAAAACGCGCATCCACCTTAAAATCCAAAATGCCTACGAAAAAGCCACAGTTGATTAGGATGATTACAGATTATACTCCCATTAGTACCATTCTGTACAAAAGTATGTCTAAGCATTGGCATATCCTGAGAGCGGATAAGACATTACGAGAATCTTTGTCAGATAAACCACAGATTACCTATCGGAGGGGCAGAACATTAGGTACAATCTTGAGTCCAAGCTACCCAGTAGAAGTTGAGAAGGAACAATGGCTTTCACAATTTGGTAATGGTTTCTTTAAGTGTGGCCATTGTGGCATGTGTAAGCATGCTAAAGACAAAACCAAACAATTTCAGTTTAATGGGGAACGAATCTATGATATTGTGTCCAACATCAATTGTAGTACTAAATATGTTGTGTATGTGATTATATGTAAATGTGCAAAAATATATGTTGGTAGCACAATAAGGGTTCTTAAGGAGAGGATTGGTGAACATTGGAGAGCTATGAAGAACAATGATCTGAGATATCCCATTGCAGAACATATACATAATTGCATAGCGCAGGGTATACATAAATCGTTTCAATTCTGTGGTATTGAGCATGTGAAAATGGAAGCGCGGGGAGGTAATAGAGAACTCACACTGCGGAGGCATGAGGCGAGGTGGATCATGCGCTCGAGGGCCGTGGAAGATGGTCTTAATTATGACCGTGAGTTACAGTACTTCCTAGGTGAGTAAATGACAGATCTGGAAACAATGATTGTATCATAGTTGAATTTGAGAAAAGAAGATGGGGCTGAATCGGATATGATTGGATAACTGGGATTCGATGACACACCCCGCTGAGTAATAGTTTCAGCTGTAAGCGGAGGAATCAAATTTATGGGAGATTATGGACAGTGTAGACACGTACACCATGGGTTGAAGTATCGTTTATTAATTTGGTACAGTGAGAGAGGTGCTATATAATAGAGTAGCATATAGTGGAGGATTAATTTTATACACAAAAGATGATTATTTCTGTATGAGGCGATAGGTATTAATTTATTGGTTTGAATATGATTATTAGTGCAGTTATGATATCATTGCTTTGCAAAGATAATTGGTTGGTATCCCGACTTCAGTTTATGAGTTTAAGACTTATCCAAAATGGCGCTGGATAATAACTCTTAACGTGGGTTACCTTGTTTATTTCCATAGCTGGATTCACTAATATGACAGTAGCAAACACAGATGTAGTTGCTTGACTTGAACTAACATGACCACAGTAAACACGGATGTAGTTGTTTGTCTTTGGTTTATAAAGAAGGTCTTTTGTGATTTCGATCTGGTACATTAATCTGAGACTTATCCAAAATGGCACTGGTAAGCAACTCGGAACGCGAGTGACCTTGTCTGTTTCTACAGTGGGTTTAACGCGGTAACAGTGAACACGGATGTGTTCCTGTATTCGGGGGCCATAGTGGTTTGAAAGTAAGTGGGAGAGCTTTGATAATGTTGGGTATTGTATTCGTTGGGGTATAGATTATAAGGAATTTATTGAAGGGTTTTATTCGGCTTGGTATCTTCAGATCTCCGTACTTCAGGGATTGTGGAGGACTGAATAACGCTTGCTTATAGTGATAAACTGAGCTCGTTGTAATTATCAGAATAACAAGACAAAGAATCAGGTGAGACTATGAGACAGTTAATAATTTTTAGTTGCTGGAATTTGGTTGAATCAATAAAGGTTTGAGCTTACTTAGAGTATATAATTTATTGCAGGTTAGCGCGAACAAGCCAATTTGGATTTGATCAACAATTGTTATTGAGGATATTAACACAGTACATGAAGGTACGTTTGTGGTGTTATAAGCGGTGAGAAGTCCAGCCTATGCCTCATGTTTCTCGCAGTGTGTAATGTGGTTCATGTGGTTGTTTCCTTTAGGAGAAAAATACAAGAAAATAAGGTGCAAACTATTGATACAGGTAGATATCATAGCATGTGCCGCATGTTTGGGAATGGTGCCATCACTGAAGTTGTCTAAACGCTCACACTTTTGAAGGTGGCTAAGCAGGTGTAAGGAATCAAATCATTGAGATGTATATTTGCGAAAAGATATAAAAACGTGTTTAACTTGGGTTACCAATAGTGTGAATTCACACAGCATGTTTATTTCCTTGTGCACGGATAAACATAGTGGGCTATTAGGTATGAATTAAGGAAGGTTTTTACTCCAACTTGTATTGTCTATTACTTCCAGCCCTGAGGAAGTCGTAAGGGTTAATCCCGTTTCGATGAAACGCGTTGGGATTGGAAGGGAGTGGAAGAATGTTTCCAAATTAAAGAAATTTGAAGATTCAACTTGAAAATAAAAAAGAAGAAGAGAAGCCCACACTAATTTCGTTTCTTTATTATGGTTATTAAAAGAGACATTTTTCATTGATTTCACGTGTGCTTCAACAAAAGAAATTACATTAATCAATCATTGATTGTTTTTGAGGATTAGGGGTGTGTAACCTCAGTTGAATGCACCGTATTTTAAATTTTGGTTCATGCATATAATAATTGTGTAATTTTGCAGGTTGCTCATTCTTTCCCTTGACACCCACTTCAGTTTGTTATGGACCCTGTGAATGACAGACATACAACAGTATTGAAATCACTAAATAACTGCATACATCTACAATACACATTACATACACAATTCAAATAAATTGTTAAAATATCCGAAGAATCATGGCAACACTAATTGAGAGGACATAGTAACTCAAGGGACACATAAATGCTACAATCATGACACGTAGCATGCAGAAACACATATGCCCACACAGTGCACAACCCAAACACTTATCAGGTGAAGCAAGAATTCTTGCCAACACATCACTGTATACTCGCAATTAGGAGAAGAAGCTGTTGATGAGCTGAGTCCGGACATCCCCCTCACCCTCATCGTCACACGCAACATGTCCCAGGCCCAGATCCTCACATGCTGGCGGTTGCTGTCTGTCATTATCTTTGATGAGAGGCACCTCCTACCTCACTGCATGTTGTGTAGCATGCAATACACAATAAATATCTTGCAAACCTTTTCCGGTGCAAATTGGAGGGCCCCTCCTGTCCGGTCCAGGCAGCGGAATCAGCATTTCTCATCAACAAGCACCCACAAGGGGCGGGCAAACATCACAAGAAAGAGCACCACCGAGACAAGATAGCCTTTTTTACTAACTACACGGCACATAGCAATCGAATATTCAAGGTCTTCAGAAAACACTGGCACCTACTAGTGGAAATACCAACTCTGCGTCCCCACTTCAGAAGAGGGCGCACCCTGAGAAGCTTGTTATGTCCCAGTTACATTACAGCTAGCAAAGCAACCACCAACACATGGTTACCAAGTCCGCCTGCAGGCCTCTTCACCTGTACCAACTGTAATGTTTGAGCAAGGAACTAAGTTACAACTCAACTACACGCATAAAATCAAATATCACATAAACTGCAACACACAGTTTGTCATTTACATACTGGAATGTCCATGTGGCATCATATGCGTGGGCAGCACGGTCCGCAACCTCAAAACCAGAATCCAAGAACATCGGAGGGCCCTCATCAATGGGGATGATAGGTACCCCATGACAGAACACTACCGCACAACACACACTGGCCCCATCAAATTCAGCTTTTTCGGTATTGACCACATTCCACGAAGTAACCGAGGTGGGAACAGGGAACTGGCACTCAAGAGGGTGGAGGCCAAGTGGATTTGTAGATTAAGCCTGGGCGGTGAACTACTCTCCGCTTGCGCAGTTTGCGAAGTTTCGGTAACTTTGCGGTTCGCGTAGAGCGCGAAGTTGCCAAATACTATGCAATATACAGTGTAGCGTAGTTCTTTTTCTTCCTCGCATGCTCAATATGCGTCCTTGCACATGCGTTAACGTCTTACTGTGATTCTGCGTTCGCTGACTCGATTATCTATCCGATCGCGTGCACCACAAGATTTGTAATATGGCCGCCCGATCGCGCGAGAGTGTGCGAACGCGAACACGTCCTTCGGTGGCAGTCTTAGGATCCTGAACACGCAAAAACTACAATCTAGCGAAGAATATCTCTCGAGCATCATAAAACCTTCTCGAAAATGATCATTTTGCTCAGAAAAACTCCTCAGATTGTGATTTGGCTGTAGCCTTTTGTGCAAGGAGTCCTTTTATTTTTTTTTACTCTTTTTTTCAAGAGGAAGGAAGTGCCCCTGAGTCTCCAATTTCCTGTTCCTGTTCAGCAGGCTCCTCCCAGTGCTTTGTCCATGTGCTGTTCACTTTCATTTTGGATTTGGAGTTGGAAGGATCACTTTTTGTGTCTGTCTGCTGCATCATATCATTGGATTGTATTTATTTGAGGACTTTTGGATTTGAGATTTAATTTTACAAGTAGGTTGGAGAATTGATGTACATGTTTGTTTGATTGGGACTTGTTTGCACCTACATTTTTCTGGGATTTTGATTGTTTTTAAAAATTATTGTTGTGGGTGGCCTGTACTTTCAATAGGGGCCTTGTTGTTTTTCTTTGAAATTTTAGCCAGTGGGCCCAGAGGTACCCATGGGTCCATGTTTCTGTGGTGTCTGTTGAATTTAAACATCATGTAGGGCATGGATGGCATAGAATTGAATTGCTAAATGTGGTTGTGGTGTATTTCACTGTTTGGGTATGTATGTTAAATACCTTTGTTGGATGTCTGTGTGTGCTTGATGTGTACCTTTCCAATCCTTTCGTAGCCCTGTTGATTTTCTTTTTTGCATTTTTGTATTAAAGCTGTGTTGTTTAGCAGGCCTCCTTTGTCTGGTCATATATAGGCCTGCTTCAGTTCATTGTTTTCCATGGCCTGTTGTGACTGTCAGTGACCATGTGGCTTGGGGCCATTTTGTGGTGGTAGTTTAGTAGTGTGCTTCTTTTTCCATATAGGCCTGCATGTCTTTTCTTTGTTCCCCTTGTCTTATGCTTGTTGTTGTTGTGGCCTGGCCATGTGGGTGGCGGCCATTTTGTGAAGACAGGCAGTGTGCTTTTGGCATAGGATTGCATTGTCTGTCTTCCATTTCTTTTTGTTGTGGTTGGCTAGCGGCCATTTTGTGGAGCCATCCAGGCAGTGTGCTTGCTTTTGCCATTCAGTTCCAAGCTTGGCTGCATAAAAACTGTTTGTGTTTTCTGTTGAATTTTAACACCATGGATGGCATTGGATTGAATTGCAAAATGTGGTTTTTGTAGTGGAATTTCAGTTTTTGGGTGTGTGTTAATTAAATAGGGCTTTTCAGCCAGTAGGTAACCCTAGGAGTTCAGCTCGCGTACTTTTGGCAACTCTGCACAGCGCGACAACGCGGATTTACAGTTTTTGTCTTCTTTGCGCGCTATATATGCGTGTTCGCGCACGCGATAACGACTTTTTGTACAGTTCGCGATGCCGAACACACAGAATTTGCAATCTGGCAAACAATATCTCGTGAGCAACATAAAACCTTCTCGAAAATGATGATTTTGTGCATTTTGCTAAAAAAAGTCCTCAGGTTGTCATTTGGCTGTAGTTTGGAGCATGGAGTCACTTTTTTTTTTTTTACAATTTTTTAAAAGAGGAAGTAAGTTCCACAGAGACTCCAACTTCCTGTTCCTGTCCTTTGTATTCACTTTCTTGTTATTACGGTGGGTGGCCTGACCATGTGGGTGGCGGCCATTTTGTGAAGCCAGGCATTGTGCTTTTGCCATAGGCCTGCATTGTCTGTATTGTATTCCTTTTCTTGTTTTTGTGAGTGGCCTGGCCATGTGGTGGCGGCCATTTTGTGGGGCCAGCCACTGTGCTTTTGCCATAGGCCTCCAAGCTTGTGGCCTAGTCTGCCAGTAGGCCCTGGGGTACTACTCATCAATCATCATGGGTGCATGAAAGTTAAACAACTGTTTTTGTGTTGTCTGTTGAATTTTAACATCATGTATGGCATGGATGGCTTTGGATTGAATTGCAAAATGTGGGTTTTATTTGTTCCCTGGGGTATATTTCACTTTTTGGGTGTGTTAAATAAGTGCTTTTTTTGTGTATGTGTTCGTTGTTGTTGCCCCCTGATGCTGCATCCATCCCATGTGCCGCACAAATTTAGGGCAAACAGGCTCCACTACATTCATGTTTTTGTTCTTTGCTATTCTTATTCTTCCTGAGTGTACACAGTACAGTACACCAGGAGCCCTGGCCTTGTTGTCAAAGTCTCATAAATGGCTACACTGTTGTTGTTCACTGACTTACTGAAATTTAATAATTGTGACCACCCACCACACACTAAAAAGTTATGTATTATATTAGTTTTACTGATGTTCTTCTGGCTTCTTTGCTTTTAGGTGCACAAAAGACTGAGGAAGAGGTGTGTCATCATCGCCCGTTGTGGTGCCATTCAGACGTCCTGCTGCTGTACACGACATGACGTGTGAGTGACCTGACCAGCCATCTCTGCAACTTGTGCAACTGAGTGCTACTGACATCTGAAGAAGATGCCCCCAAAGAAAGCAGGTAGCAGGTCCTCCAGTACCAGGAAAGTTGCCATTGAGAAGAAGGAATAGAAGAAGAAGGAAGTGTCATTTAAGTCTGGTGTGCCGCCCAAAACCTTTTATGGGACACCAAAAATTTAGCCTCCACCAGCGGTGTCCGGGGGCCTAGCTGGGGGCAGCACCTCCGTATCAGTGGGCCCAACCCACCAACCCAGGCCCAAGCAGATGAGTGTGGAAGAGGTAGCCAGCCTAATGGTGGAAAGCAGTGATGCTGAGCCTGACCTAAACTTATCGCTATCTCAAAGTAGTACACAATCAACGCAGGAGAGAACACAGCAGATAAGTGGTCAACAACAACAGCCGCAACGACCGCCCACAATAGTAGTTGTTGTTCCTCCCGAAGTAGGGGCAGTTCAGGAAATTGAGCCTCAAGCAGAGGAAGAAGAGGAAGCCACTCATTCAGAAGTTCCATTGTCTTCCAAATCCCCAGCGAGGAAAAGGAGTGTTAGTCCATCAAGTTATTCGCCAAGCCCCCCTTCTGATGATCTAGATGCCACTTGGAAGCCACAAACTGAGTCTGAGAGGGAGACCAGGCTAGGGAAAAGGAAGGTTCCAGAAAGCCTTACACTTATGGAGGTTGATGTAGAACAGCAGGATGCTGATGATGATGAGCCAGTCATCACGAACATCATTCCCGGCCCAGAGGAGATGGAGACCAACATTATTACCCTATCCAAAATGTCTGCGAGCGATGTAGTACGCATACCTCCAACACAGGTAACACCAACACGATCTCCTGCTTCCATATTTACATTAGCAAAGGGCCGGCAGCGTCCTACATCAAGCACAAGCACCACCTCAGCAGAAGTAGGTAGTGGTACTGCACAGAGTCAAATTCAACGCACACCCTCCAGTTCATCCGGCATTGGAAGTGGCACCTCCAGCAGGAGACAAAAGTTAAGCTCCCCAGTGTGGGACTTCTTTACGGTTAGCGAAAAGGAGGAGAACATTGCTATATGCTCCATTTGTCATACCTCTTTTAGTCGGGGTAAGCTTGGTACAAACTATGGTACCGGAGGCCAAATGACCCATCTGAAAAAACACCACGAAATCAACTGGGAGGACCACCTTCGTCGCATAAAAACTGGAACCATTGCTGTTGGTGGGGATAAACGAGTAGAAGGTCCGCTCACGGTGGAACAGGAAGAAGAAGAAGAGGGAGACATTCTCTGTGGTAGTGGTACATAAAGTAGCCCTGTCCCCAGCACTGCAGTGGTACCGCCCACATCCTCCGCAACATCTCAGTGGCACAAGAGTAAGAGTCAGCCTGAGACACCAAGGAGCACTGCATTGGAAAAAAGTGCGATGTTGAGCATAACAGAAAGGAATACCACGCAGCCTACCATTCTTAGCATGTTTACTAGGCCGGAGGGGCAGTACGAACGCAACCACCCAATAGCACATTTGTACAATGCGAATCTGGCTAAAATGTTAGCACTGGACCTTCTCCCTTTTTCTTTTGTTGAAGGGGTGGATTTTCTGGAATTTGTGACAACCATCTGCCCAAAATGGAAGGTTCCCATCCGCTACTATTTCGCCAGAGTTGCTGTTCCAGCACTACATCACGACGTGCTGGAATTGCTTGGAAAAGCCTTAAAACAGAGTGCTGTTCAGAGTATCCACCTGACAACAGACATGTGGACCAGTTGCCAAGCCACTGATTACATGTGTATCACTGCACACTGGATCTCTTTTTCGGGTGTCAGGGATAATATATCTGCAGGTGTTGACAGTGCTGAGATTTTTAATGACACTCGCAAACATACAACTGTAGCCATGTTTGCTATGGAGAAATCTCATACTGCTGCAAACATTTTGGATTTTGACAGCAAGGTCTTTGAGTGGCTGCGACCCAGAGGGCTTAACATTGGTTTTGTTGCCACGGACAATGGCAGTAATGTAGTTAGGGCCATGAAAGATGGTGGCTATTTCAGGGTCCCGTGTTTGGCACACTGCATTAACATTGTTGTTCAAGACTTTCTGAAAAGTGAAAGTAAAGTTAGCAACTTACTAACCACCTGCAGAAAAATATGCACACATTTCAACTATTCTTTTAAAGCCCCGAAGCAGCTGAGGGTCATTGAACGTGAGCATAAAATGCCAGTCAAAGCACTCATCCAGGAGGTGCCAACACGTTGGAACTCAACTTATTACATGCTTGATCGTCTGTTTGCTCCGTCCATCACCACCCCCTTTTGTACCGCTTTTAAGTTGGCAGGGTATGCTCAGACGTGAGTCCCTTGCTCCCTTTGCCACTGGATTCAAGCAAGCCTGGCTGAAGACGGCTGAAATGCCAGAAACCGGTCCTAGGAAGCTTGTTTCCGGTCCAGGGAAGGCATGGCTTGGCAGTTCGGGCTGGACTGTTCCCATGAGGCACAGGGTCAGACTGATTTGCATATGGCCATGTCTGAACTTGGGTGGCAGAGTGGGCTAAAGAACGGTGATGGATCAAACCCAGATCTGTTGACTGGGTGTGAGTGTTTGATTGGTTCTGATGCTCCGTCCATCACCACCCCCTTTTGTACCGCTTTGTTCACCATAAGTTGGCAGGGTATGCTCAGACGTGAGTCCCTTGCTCACTTTGCCACTGGATTCAAGCAAGCCTGGCTGAAGACAGCTGAAATGCCAGAAACCGGTCCTAGGAAGCTTGTTTCCGGTCCAGGGAAGGCATGGCTTGGCAGTTCGGGCTGGACTGTTCCCATGAGGCACAGGGTCAGACTGATTTGCATATGGCCATGTCTGAACTGGGGTGGCAGAGTGGGCAAAAGAACGGTGATGGATCAAACCCAGATCTGTTGACTGGGTGTGAGTGTTTGATTGGTTCTGATGCTCCGTCCATCACCACCCCCTTTTGTACCGCTTTGTTTGCCATAAGTTGGCAGGGTATGCTCAGACGTGAGTCCCTTGCTCACTTTGCCACTGGATTCAAGTAAGCCTGGCTGAAGACGGCTGAAATGCCAGAAACCGGTCATAGGAAGCTTGTTTCCGGTCCAGGGAAGGAATGGCTTGGCAGTTCGGGCTGGACTGTTCCCATGAGGCACAGGGTCAGACTGATTTGCATATGGCCATGTCTGAACTGGGGTGGCAGAGTGGGCTAAAGAACGGTGATGGATCAAACCCAGATCTGTTGACTGGGTGTGAGTGTTTGATTGGTTCTGATGCTCCGTCCATCACCACCCCCTTTTGATCGTCTGTTTGAGCAGTACAAACCACTCAATGCTTATGTCATAAAAAGGTCAGAGGATCCTACTGTGAAAGGCATGACCGTTGAAATGGCCCAATGGAACCTCGTTAAATGCCTGACAGAGATGCTACTTCCTTTTGATGTCTTCACACGTGAAGTCAGCAGGGAGGACTGTACTATGGGCCAAGCTCTCCCATTGTTGTACATGCTAGAGCAAGAGCTGAAGGAGGTGTCTGAAATGTACGCAGGTGTGGATGACAAAGTAGACGCATAGTATTTGGTGGACACCTTAGCCATTCGCTTATCTGAAAATACAAGGATTCAAAATAACATTGTGTTACATCAACATTACATTACTGCCTCAAATTTGGATCCACTGAACAAATTATTTCTGAACAGTAATGCAGTAATTCCTTTTCCAGAAGTGGATGTTGCCAACTACAAAACTTTGATAGCTGAGGAAGCCACTGACTTCGAAAATGAACGGCTCTTAATTAGAGGCCCACTACCCCAGGCCAGAACAAGTACTACAGGGCACCCAGAGTCAAGTTCTACTTCAGAGCCTGAGAGCAGTGCGTTTGCCTCCCAGCAGTCACCAACACTACCAGCAATAACATCAACAACAGCACCAACAGGATCATCAGCCACATAAAAAAAACGGCAAGTGATTGGTTTCTACGGAAAGGGTTTTGTAAGTCCATTGCTGATGCAAAGGCAAAAGAGGCCAAGCAAATTGGAGCACCCCTGAACATTGAGCGGACGGTCCAGGCCTATCTGGATGACACAACAGAGGTCTTCATGGAGCAAAACCCATTGGGGTATTGGTATGGGAAATGGCCAGTGCTCAGCAGGTTGGCGATAATGTATCTGGCTTGCCCTGTTGCAAGTGTCTCTTCTGAGTGTGTTTTCAGTGCTGCTGGTGCCATTGTAACTGTAAATAGGACCACTCTCGCCCAAAAGCATGGAGAGGTTAACCATGATCAAAATGAATCAGCACTTTATACCACCGGAGTACAAAATACGTGAATCACAGCAGGAAGAGGAGAGCGACTTCGATGACATAAGTAGTGGGTTACATGACCTACTTCTGTCCGAACCACCAGAGTTTGAGGACGAGCTCCTCTTCCCTGACAACTAGGCTTTCAAATTGTTACTTTCTTCCTTCCTATATTTGTGTGTGTATCTGTCTTTCTGGCTTAAATGTAATCACAACAAATCCATCACCACCCTCTCCTCTTTTTATTTCCCTATTGGAGTTGCACGTCTGTGCATAACTGTCCACTCCACTCCTCAGAGTCCTGCTCCATCTTCCTGACTCGCCCTAAATACATTTCCAGCAAGCCAGACATTGGATGGAGATGGAGAATAGTACAATAAATGTTGCCTCTAACAGTCCCTCCATAAGAAGTGAAACGTGACTATAGCTATCTTCCGTTTTGTTTCCGAGCCGAAACTCATCACTGTCAGAAGGCTAGGCATCTGATCTAACAGTCAAAGAGAAGAGCACAACAGGCAATGATTAATGAATGATGGCATGCATTGCATTGGATGCTTGCTGACTCAGAGTGAATGTGCATGAAGTCGGACTATATTAGTTTATCTACAAAGTAAAAGTGACTCAAGTGACAGTCAATGTTTCCTTGTTGTTTAATAACCACATTGTACTCCTACTACTGCAAGTACAGGCCAATATCCGTTGCAATTTTTTAATATGGAATATAAACTTAATCGGAGTAACTACAGACTCAGTTGGTACCACACGGTCATGATGATGACCATACTATCTTTTGCACGCAGTCAGTCAGTTGGATCGGAGATAATCGATGGAATAACTGCGTTTCATGAACTGGCACAAAAGGTAAACACAACAATTCAACAAGAACCACAGCAGACCTAGGCTACATGTCCATGTAGTGGTGGAGTAGAGTGTAGTGGTATGACTGACAGTGGCGCATTGATTTAGTCACTTGATTTGGAAAATGCTAGGTTGCTGTATATGCATTTTGTCTTTCAAAATTTAAGGTAAATGGAGGTTGGGTCACAGCCGGTGCCTTGGGCATGTTCTGTGTTGGCTCCTGTCCTGTTGTTGTTGTAGCTTAATGCTGTAGAGTAGACATGATGTATCCAAGCCGCCTCAGTCTGAAAGTGTTCTCTCAAGAGTTTTGTCTTCTCTTCTTGCACTCCACCGTAATTGATGCTTTTTTTTATTCAGTTATTTTTCAATACCCCTTTTGTTTTTCCATCTATACTTACAGGCTGGCCTTTACCCTGTGCTATACTGGAAAAAACAACTCACACTTACCTTACCAATCCGCATCAGGCAGGCAGTGGTATCCAAGATTGATGTGCGGAGTGTCCATGGAAGGGAGGACCAAGATGAATGACGAGATGCAACTCCACAATTGGACCAGGATAATACAGTAACTTTAGTATCATTCATCATTCGTCTTTTAATTTATTTGATTCCTTTTTTCTCTTCAATCATTATGACTGTGTGTTGTGGTTTGTTTGGTAATTGATCCCTACAACTATTTTTTAATTTTCTTTGCTAGCTTTAAAAGTAAGCCCGGTACAGCATGTAAGTTGGGTCTCTCTGAGGGTATACAGGCAAGACCAATTTCATATTAATAATTATACTGCTGCCCTGTACTGTCTAATTGTGTAGTAGTAGTTAGCAAGTACTACTCATTAACCATCAAGTTATCTTCATCATCATGCATGCATTTCCTTTTTCTCCCTTTATAGATTTATTGGATAATGGATCATGGTCGTCTTCCAAGATTGTGTTTTACTTTTGTTGTGTCCATGCATACTGTTTTTCTTTGTCAAACCTTTCCCCAAACCCCCCTTCCCATCCATTCATCAATCCCTAACCCTCTTCCCCCGGGCTGTGTGATTTATATTGAGGTGTGATGTGACTACATTAAATGTACACCAACAATTGATCACACGCTTGCTGGGGCAGATGTGCTGAGAGCAACACTAATTCAATTTCAAGGCAGAGTAAGGATCTTCTTCTGCTTTCCCGTCCATGCTGTACTTTACTTCGTTCTACTACTACTCCCACAGTCTCTCTCAGGCAAGTGACTGTCTCTTTTTTTTTCTTTTTTCAAATGCTAGTGCCAGTGTCTACTACTACCACCACAACCATGGCATCTTCTCCATTCTCTTGGGAAACCATGCAGCCATCGCTGTGCCGAACTTAATCATCATCAATCACAGGTAAGATAGGTTTGGTGGGAGGTATAATGGACTAGGAGAAGAGACTGACAGTACTAGTAGGACAAATAAAATAACTCAGTGAGGGGTACCTCATCTATCTGTTTGTGTGTTACAAAATCGGCAGATATTTTAAATCAAACACTGGCTGCGGGCCTGCAGCAGCAAGGAAACCATGTGACATAAATTTGTAAAACAGTAACCCACCCACAAAACATTAACATTGCATGTTTAAGTATAAATATAATTTATTACCCTAACAAAAATAAACTATCCCACTCTGACCTGACCCACCCCTCTCCCTAACCCCAACCAATGTCCAAAACCCAAAAGTCCAAATTTCCATAAACCCCAACGCCCAAAACCCACCAACCAACAAAAGGAATTAAAAAGGGGCAATTCAACATGGTCCTAAATTCGGCGGGCTTTGAGAGGTTTATCAAGGAGGATCTTGACCCGCTCCTCTAGGTGCTCCTCCAAGCGTGCCATCCAGAGGAGCATCTGGCGGCGAAATGCCCTGCAGTTGCATCCAGGGTGGTGGGCTGCAGTACTAGATGTTATCGAAGCATGGCAGCGGGCGGCTGCCTGACCGTGGTGCTGTAACCCTGGAGGCGGGGCCTGGCTGGGACCCGGGGCATTGGAGTAGGCTGCAGCGGCAGCCGCCACCTCCTTCTCCTCCCCCTGAGCCACCAGCCGCCGTTACTCTTCACAGATGGCCTCCAGTTTACGGCGCCGGGCCCTGGCTGCCAACTCCTTCCGTGTGAGTTTTTCTTGGGAAGGAGGATCCATATCAAGAAAGAAAAAGAATATTGTAACCAATACTCTTAGCAAAACAGTAACACAAAATTAATTCAACACATAGTGGCACAGTATCACTAGCAAGCACAGTACATAATATTTGTGGTAAGTATCTATCCTCCCAGTTCCTCAGACTCAAACATTTGTGGGAGTTTCAGGCATTATACTAGCACTATGGACTCCAGTACACACCAGTTGTCTTCTTCTTATCTCTAGTTTAGGGAAATTACATAACCTTGTTGTAGCCGGCATGCCAGCTCAGTCAGCTAAGATTGCACCCAAGAGAAACATACGAGTCATAATGCAGACTCACGTTAGTTTTATTTACTACTACTGTCTGCAGGAGGGGAAGCTCATATTTTTGTATTAAGGGTGGCACTGGCCATACTCTCTCTGTTACATGAGGGCAATTGCTCAATTTCCCTTTCACCCTGCCCTGGGTACTACAAAAAGGCAGATTTTTTATCTGATCCAATGATCATTGCTTATATTATATATGGGAACACGACATAAGGTCAGTAGCGGTCAGTGGTGGGAGTGCTGCCGGACGGTGACGTGGGGAGGGGGAGGGACAGTGTGGGGGTTAGTAAACTATGGATTACAGACAATTACAGGTAAGTAAACAATACATATAAATAAATAAAACAAATTTTGTTGCGCGCACTGCATCGCATTTGGCAGTGCAGTGCGCACAATGAAATTTGTTTTATTTATTTTTATGTTTACTTACCTGTATTTGGCTGTAATACATAGTTTACTACCCCCCACCCTGCCCCTCCCCAAGTCACCGACCGCCAACACTCCCACCACTGACCGCTACTGCATAAGGTACTTTGTTTTCATTGATTGTGTAACCAACAGATAGGCCACCCTTTGCAGGCTGGGTAGGGAGTGGTCCTCGGAGTCGGAGGAAGGTGCTTGATAATATATATATATATAAATATATATATAAATAAATATATATATATATATATATATATATATATATAAACAACGAAGATTTCCCTGCACCTCCACACAAATTGCGAACAGAGACAGCAGACCCAATCGAATGAGGTTAGATGGCGTTTATTGTTCTCTCAACCTCGAACCTGAATATTCACTGAAAAAACCATAGGTTTCACACACGTTATAGTTACGAATTAGCATTTAAAAAACCTTGCAAATTCACTTAAAAAACCATAGGTTTTACACATGTTATAGTTAGCTGGACAATTCACTCGTAAAAAACCAATGAAATTCCCCCGTTATAGTTACTGCAGGCAACTATAACTCACGCGACCGCAATCCTCTGCTGATGACGTCAAATATTACATCACTGTATTTAAACACTTATTTACCCATGTCTTCTTCCATTAATCTTTAGCTATACATATATTACAAATATTTATTTTTCAGAAAGACACATATGTCATCAGTGATGTAATATCTGACGTCATCAGCAGAGGATTGCGGTCGCGTGAGTTATAGTTGCCTGCAGTAACTATAACGGGCACCTCGTGATTTAAAAAAAAAAAAAAAAATGTTTTTTTCTCCCTTGGGGGTCCTTCTGTGACCCCCTGACCAAGGCTAGGGGGTCAGGAACTGTCCACTCTGCCCCCTTTTCACGTTCTCCACCTTTGTTTTTCACCCCCTCAGACTGCGAGAGACAAAATGGCGGCCGACACTTCCTGGTTTCGACCGATTCGAATGTTTACCGACATCTAACAACCAATCAGAATTGCGCTCGCGCACGGCAGGTGCGCGCGTATAGATATTGATATGCTTTTAAATGCTATTTTCTCAGGAAATACTGAACAGATTTACACCAGACCTGCAAAAGGCACTTCCTTGACCTTATGGCTACCTCTCTGCCAAATTCCATGTAATTCTGTTCAGCCGTTCGGGCTGTAGCTGCGACTAAAGGTCCTATGGAAAAATGCATGGGGAAAACGCGTTTTGGGACACCCCTTTTTCTCGGCGCCCGCTTGATGAATCAACCCGAGACTTTCAGGGTAGGAGCTGAACGGAGCGCCCCATTAGTTTTGAAAATTTCGCGAGGATTCGTCAACCGGCGCCATAGTTATTCAAAATAGAATTTTGAGATTTCCTATGGAAACTAGGTTGTAACTATAACTATCTACTAGCGACCGCCAGTAGATAATATATATATATATATATATGATGTGCTTGCAAACTACTGGAGTCAATTGTATTCTGAAAATACTACTTATATTCCCCTCCGCTTTTCTACTCTGCTGCAGTTTCTTTTACATTCCCTTCAAAGTAAGACTCTCCAGTGACTGTCTCCACCTATGCTGTCTATGATGAATAGTACATCCAGGCATCCATCCATTAAAATTAAATGTCTATCATTCTTTTTATATATATCACTTAACAAACCTTAGTTGGTTTCACCAACAACCACCCATGCGTCCGCTCCTTCCTTGCTTGCCTTGGCTTTGAGTTTGACCCAAACACCACTGATGATTTTTGCTATCTAGTATCCACTCATACTGTGTCGCCCACCCAGGCAGGCATCTTCTTTCACCTTCCACCCATCCTTCAACAACCCATGCATCTGATCTGATTCTTATCAGCCACCTATGCATGCTTCCAACATATCCTTCTCTGCCAGTCATATTACATCTCGCCCTTCCTTCCTCCTTCCACCCTTCTTTCCCTCTTTGTTCAACACATCCATCAAGGTCATCTGATCTGACTTTTAGTCTTCTCCATAAAACTTTCACAGCTGAGTTGGAGTCAGATAGAAGAGGTCATTGGTTACTCAACTCACGCTGCTAATGCTAAGTAAAGGGTGTCTTCTTCAACCGTTGTATAATGTTCACTACAACTTAATACGTCTCACAGTACAGTGAGTGAAGTGAACACCATTCCAGCTAGTAGTAATGTCAATAAGTAATGAATATAACTTACGACCGCCCGCCACTGCTACTGGCTCCCCCCCTGTAGCTCCTGCAGGTGCCGCATGTTCTCCTGCCCCCTCCAGAATGGCTGTATCGCCATCGCCGCAGGCCCCGCCGGCACTGGTGGTTGGGAGTACGCCTAGAAAAAACATTACACATTTTTAGATGCCTGTACACCTCCCCCTATTTATTAGTTTTCACTAGGAAGATTGAAAAAAAAGTTAATACAACATACATCATCACTAGTCCAAATCGGGTACTAAAGTAGAGTCAGTAGACAGACACTAGTAGTGTTATGGTCACTAGGGTAATCTAGTCCTACTCTACTCTTTGGAAAGTTAGCCTGAGCCATGTAACCATTTTAGATTCATCATGTCTAATCTTTTGTGTATATTACCTCGCAGCTTGTTGTGCAGTAGACGCCTTTGAGGCCGCATGAGTGGTGCGTACAAGTGAAGAGGTAAAAAAAAAGCCACTTTGTTATGGAGTTCGGTTAGTCCGTATTGCTTAGCCATAACATGTTACACTTTTTGGCATGACTGCGATATACCATCTAACGCGCACCATTTTTCTCATAATAGGCGGAAGATTCCCTTCTACAAACCAGAGATTTGCAGAGCTTATGATGCATGTAACCAGTATTTCTACGTTCTACGGTGAGGGGTCTTCCATAATTTACACAGATCTTCTGTCTTCTATCATGCACTTGTAAATGTTTACTGTTTTAATCTCATGCATTTTGCTGTTGGAGCTGGCTGTAGTAATTTCATAGAACAACGTACAGGGCTTGTTATTTGAAAATAAACCTTTTGAACTTACACATAGACTCTGTGGTATTTGGTGTGGTGGGGTGGACTTACACAAGTGAGTGAGCGAAAGGGTGTTATGTTCTGAGTTGTGTAATCATTGGGTATCTTAGTGTGGTGGTTCGGGACCTAATGAGACACTATAGCTAGCCGGTCAGGGGATTGTGGGTTCTGACTAAGGTGTGAGTAAGGTCCAACCTCCCATCACCAACATCCTATTTTCTTGTGCATAGTTCTGTATGTGGCTGTGCAGAATCCCCACAACAGTAGTAGTATGTACTATCCTATCAAAAATACTAGTCAAATATCTGGTTGGGCATTTTGTTGGTGGGAATTGCCAGAGCCTCAAGATTAAGAAGACTAGAAGTGGACAACCCAAATGACAGGACCCAGTGACTAGAGCTATTGGTCAATCTGAGTTTTATTCCAAAGAAAACGTTCAATAAATAGTGGCCAACTGGGCAAGCTTAGCTACAGACAGACTAATAGTAGTAGTAGTAGTACAGAGAGTCATAGCAGAGGCAGTTAGAAGGAACTTAGAGGCAGGGATAACCAGAATTTGGAAACAGATAGTCAAGGTCAAAGAAGCTTTTGTAAAAAATAGAATTAGGAAGTGGAACCATAATTAATAGTTTGGAAAAAAAAAGGTGCAGTAAAAGTTAGGGGAATATAATTGTTAATATTAACCACTGGAGGACTTACTGGGGCCAGCAGCAGGGCCCTCGGTAGAAGAGCGGTCCTCTGGTTGTCCCGTCGACTCGGACCCCGTTTTCTTGCCCCTGGGTGGTGCTGATGATCATGTAAGATATAATAAAGAAAGAGACAAACATCAAGGAGGTCTGTGAAACAAATAAATCATTTAAAAAAACGCTCAAAAAACATTTTAGGAAACAACAATTGCAATAAAATTGACCTATCTAATCAGATCGACAACTGGGCTGCTTGCGGGATTCACGGACCGTCTACTTATTTATGAACACTAATCCAGTGTTCCATAATCATTCTGATTCCAGAATACTAACAAAGCCTAAGTACCACCTTACCTAAACCACCTATTCCAGATGGGCCAATTGTTCACTAAGTCTGCATTTCCATTTTTTGTAGCCTTCAAAAATGCATAGATGAGATGAGGACACATGCATAAATTTGTGCATACACCACATTGTGGGTTGGTTGCGTCTGATGTTGTTCTGCTACTGACTGACACTGCTAAGCCTACCACTCACTAACCAAACTACAAAAAGTTCTACGGAAGACTGGGATAAGCAGCACTCAGTGACAGAGGAGGCGTCACGCAGACAGTAAAAAGATTATGAACTAATACTAACTAAATCTAGTATCCATTCACCACTATTTCACAGGAGGACAATGGAAGGACTAGAGTCTCTCTAGCAATAGCATTACCTAACTTCAGTTCTCTAAAGTAAACTATTACATTAATCAGCCCAAGCTAGCGCAAAGTTGCAAACAAGTAAGAGTAGCACTGAGCACCTGTGTCCTACAATCACAGAAGATTTTGAAACGTAATTTACCTGCAATGTAAGCAGCAGTAATCCTGTTATTCATCAAAAAATTATACACAATACTTATACTACTATATATTAGCTACTCACCAAGCCCCTCAACCTCAACATCTAGCAGGTCCAACAGGTCCTGCTCCCGGTCCAGGATGTCTGACCACCGGTGGGCCAGCTGGTTATCGGTGCGCCGGACCCCTGAGCAGCGAAACACTGCCCAGCACTCCTTCGCCCATCGACGGTGATGCTCCTGGGTAGGGTACCCGGAGCCGGGCCTGCCGTCTGCTGCCAAGGTCAAGGGGAGGTGGCGCTGGATAAAAAAACAAGGGCGGCCACCTCCGCCTCGCCAAAAAGCTGCCGGGCCTGCACCCCTGCAGGGCGCATTCTGCCGCAAGGCAGGCGGCTCTTGGACGCAGGCGCCTTGCCCTTGGAGCCGGTAGTGCTACCCTTGGCCATAGTTCTGGGGTGTGTGGGAGGCAGAAAAGAAAAGTTAGAAGGAAAAAATAAAGTTAGGGGAAAGAAGAAGGATTTTAAAGAAAGAAGTAATATAAAACAGTAGAAAAATTAAAAAAAACACAGTAAAAGTAGAAATAAAATGCAAAATATAAACTTAGGGACAGAGAGAGATAGATGATAAATAAAAAAAGTCAGAAAAACTGTGTAAAAAACTAAGGATTGCAAAGATTAAGGGAGGATACAAAAGTAGGCACAGAAGAGTGAAAAACAAGATGGCCGCGCCCATCGCGACCGCGTGTGTAAGTTCGCGCAATATTTCCCCGTGAACATGCAATAATCGTCGCGAACAAGTAAAACATGCTCCCGAACATGACATGCGCATCGCGAACACGCTATACGCGACCCGGAACACGAAATAAGGCATCGCGAGCGGGCGGGACGATTGGAAAACAAGATGGCCGTGGCCATAGGCGACCACATGGGTAAGTTTGCAATATGATATCCCCCGAGCATGCAAACAGTGCCCCAAACAAGCACAACACGCTCCCGAACAAGAAAAAAGCATTGCGAACGGGCGCCCCAAGCAACTACGCACACTCGCGTAGCTACGCGTAGCTCGCGTAGTGCAATGACATCTTCGCGTAGCTTCGTGTAGCGCAACTACGCGAACTACGTCCAGGGTTATTGTAGATTAGATGCAGTTAAGAGGGGACACAACACTGACCATGAGTTCCACTACTTTCTTAGATAACATCGCCTTCTCTGATCAGGGTTCACCCAACTCAGTCACGTGGCCAGAGTTTTTCTGTTTTTCTGTATTCCACTGTTACCCAACAGGGGTACATGCCCAGAGATCCTCTGCTTATGTTTGCCACTCCTACCCATTGGGGGTGCGTGCCCTGGTATAGCATGTGGGAACCCAATGTCTTCGTTTGGGGTACATCCACTTGGGAAAGTGGCCTCTGTGGCTTGCATAACCGGGGCCGGACGGTTTGTCTCGAACCCTAGGCCTTACTCCCACCTGGGACCGGGGTTATTTTGCCCAGAGTCTTTTTCGGACCCACACCAGTGCATCGGGTTCACTTCTCAGCCATATATACAAATCTCATTGTGGTGATGCCGACTGACCACATCTTACCCTTTGCCTGGCCACTTTGATTTGCCCCACACTACTCGCATCTCATTGTGGTGATGCTAACTGGCCACTTCTTACTCTTTGCCTGGCCACTCAGTTTTGCCCCACACTATTCAGAGCTATCGTCACACCGGTTGAGAACATTTGGGCTCTCTTTTCACCGAATCTTAACATATTTGCCAAGGAATCTCATGGATTGCGCAATAACCGGTGGCATCTATTATTTACACCGATGCCAAAAGTCACAGCACTTACAGAGTCCCTTATTCTGACCAGTGCTGCCTCTATCGGGTCACCGGCCCACGAACCTCGCTGTGGCTAACTGACTGATGGCATCTAACATTCACACATGATTTATTTCATAGCACACACATAATCCATTTTTTGACTGGTGCTGCCTCTACCGGGCCACAGACTGGTGGCATCTAACATTTACACCGATGCTTTATTTCACAGTACCCACATAGTCCTATTTCTGACTTGTGCTGCCTCTACCGGGTCACAGGACGATTCATCCTACTCCCTTTTAGTCACCACATTGCCTGCCCAACATTCCCCTTGTGCTGACGCTGCCTCTGCCGAGACGCACAATCTGAGCCTCTGACTCATCAGCCTCTCCTCTAGCCACTAGCAGACCTCACATCACCCTCTCCCACTGTGCTCCTTTACATCACGTACGCCACTGACACTTCCCCGTGCTTTTTAAACATATAAGTTACAGCCTCATACACCGGCACTCCATTCAAATGAACGGAACAGACGACTGCTGCTAGCCATTTCAGGTACGTTCTCTCTCTGCTGGTTTTCCCGCAACTTAATTCTGCCCGGCCCCAGGTCTCGGACCTCCTGCTGACATCTTTTCTTTTTACCCTGGCGGGGATCGCACTCGGCTTCTCTACTCCCTTGTATTCTTTTTCCTACCTTTGTGCCCCACCGTCTAGCTATATGCTTGCGCTGTCTTTAGATCCATGCCGTGACTATGCTCGGCACCCAGCCTTACTGTTTTTATACTTTCCATCCCTGTGACATATTCTCTCAATATTATTGGCCCCACACTCTGGGATAATGTTCGCAATTCACTTTAGACCCAAGGCGCGATCATGCCTGACTTTTCTGAATACCCTGTCCCCGACTTCTCTCTTGCTTGCTTGCCCAGTTCCTTACACTGCCCGTTTACTCATGTGAACTTCTCCCTTTCCCCTGTGCCCTTGCCTATCAGGCAATCCTGAGCCACTGCTCTAAAAAACCCACTAATCTCCCCTAGAACCCGGCGTGCTCCTAGCGGTGACTGATCACCAATGCGAGTCTTCCCCTGTCTCTTGCGTGCAGTCATTATACTCTCTGTTCATGCGCCATGCTCACTACTGACCGCGGTTTTGAGCCACCTACTCTATGGATCCCATTTACCTACACCCGTCTTTCGGTCAACTTAATTTTATTGCCGATGGGCCCTATTTGTGTTAGGATGCATCTTCTGCCCCCACGTGAGCGGCCCCCTTTCGCTTCATATCTGCACCTATTCCCAGGTAACATCACATATGGGCATGGCTGCTTTGTAGGAGGCTTTCCTTGTCAAATACAGACAGCAGACGCTGCCCCTTCCTTGCCTCCATTTTCCAAACCCCCTCTCTCTCTCTCTATTCTTGTGCAGCATTCTTCTATATTCTACCTTACAGCTGACTCTGCCAACGGCACCGCCAAGACCCCGCCCGCACCCGCCGTCTCATCCTATGTTTCGTCACCATGTCCCCCCCTAACTTTTTTCGTGAAGGTGGACCTGGGCTCATACTTCCCCTTTTCTCCACCAGAATCAGCGCATATTGGCCCTTATCAAGGAGGCCTTGACAGTTACTTTAAACTGTGCTCTTCAATGTGCCACAACTCCAGCTTCTGGACCAAGCCCACACTGTACTCACAGGACAGACCAAGGGGAACTCGGCACTTTCGCCCCCATGACCGTACCTCACATTTATGGTATGTACATGCGCTGAACAACACCTCTTGCTCGTTCTTTCCTACTACCTTGCTTTATGACATTGGTATCGCCTGGGACTGTCCGCAGACTGTATAGGTTCACTGGAAATAGGACTAGAAACTAACACACAGACAGGTGCACTATGTTTTGTCAAGCCTGAGCTCACACCCCCAACAATTGGACTCACACCCATGTAGGCAGATGACTTATAGTCAGAACGCGTTCCCCAACCAGTTTTAAATATTCTCGCACACGCATGAGGGCAGATGACTTATTGTCAGAACGCGCTTCCCAACTAGGGTTTAATATTCTCTCTTGTATAGGCAGAGTACTTTTTAACCACACTTGATATCACACATATATGTAATATGGCACTGTGCTTTTGAGAGTCTTTGTATGATCACACACTCACTGTATTCATATTGTGTTCACGTTGTTATGTTCTTTGGAACCTAACGTTGTCTCACCACAAGGGTTCCCTGCTCCCTCCAGCCCCATACCTCCTCCTTTACAACTTACGTTTCCCCATCCCCACAGTGTTTCTTTCCCTCACAGTCACAAGAGTCCTTTGCCAAGTTTTTTGCATTTTTTGTTTTATCTTTTATTGTTTATTTATGTACATATATTTATGTGTTTCATATTGTAATTTACAGCCCTGAAGAAGTTCATTGTATATGATTGAAACGTGTTGGCTGGTAACTTTAATTGTTTGGATACCTATGAAAATAAAGGATTTATCAAGACAAAACAAACAAGACTATATGACTTATTGAGAAACAAACTTTGCTTCAGAGTAGTGCACCACTCCAAACTTCCGGCACATCCTGGTAGTGTATACCATATTGTGCACATCAAACATGACATGTGTACACAGGTAAACACACATGTAATGGAGCATGAATATTGAATGCATGTACTGTGTGACAGGCTGTCACTGTGTTGTCCAGCCTCCTCAGTCCATGTCAAAACATTTTGGTGGGTAGCCTCTAACCACCGAATGCAATGGTCACACTGGCGTGTGCGATTCCGTAAGACGTGTCGGGCACTTGTGCACCGAGGCATATGCATGCCTTGCTCATAGGCTGTAATGGCTCTATATGCGTGTGCGATTCCATAAGACGCGTCGGACACGTGTGCACCGAGGTGTACGCACGCCTTGCTCATAGGCAGTAATGGCTCTATATGCGGGTGCGATTCCGTAAGATGCGTCGGACACTTGTGCACCGAGGCGTACGCACGCCTTGCTCATAGGCTGTAATGGCTCTATATGCATGTGCGATTCCGTAAGACGCGTCAGACACTTGTGCAACGAGGCGTACGCACGCCTAGCTCATTGGCTGTAATGGCTCTATATGCGTGTGCGATTCCGTAAGACGCGTCAGACACTTGTCGGAATCGGCCCCTTAGTGTCAGTGCAGGCAAGCTATGGCTGACATGTTGTCAGGTGTCCCCCATCATGGACTGATGTCATGGACTGGCCATTGGCCTTATTGCATTTGGGGCTGGCAATTTCCCCTTTATGTTGCAGAATAAACGTATGTTTTGTTATTGCTTTGATTTTCTTCTCATGTACCCGATGTTGCTAAGGTGTGTAATTAAGTTGCTGTTGTGCTATTGTCATTTGCCAATGTGTGATATGATGTTGTGATGTGTCTCATGTGTGCCATGGTACATGAGTCATATAGCAGTATGTCTCCAAATCATCATTGGGTTTCAATTCAGATTCTCAAGATCACAACTGATGTTGTACAGGGATTGGGACAGCCTTTGAAGTACGTCACATCTTTGTTTTCCACTGTTGCACATGTTTTTGGCTGACATGTGTGCACATCCTCCTTCTTACTGATTCAGCCTGTCAGCACCAGACATGCATTTGGATGCATGGGTGATGAACAAGTCATTTGTGTTATCGGTGCAACTTGGCAAAAAATGGTGACTTAAGGGACACGGCAGGACACAGGCTGATGTGACCCGAACCTTCAGTCAGAATTATTAGGTGGCTCACTGGCAGACTGATACTCTGACATGAATTGGCCCTGCACAGACAACTGTTGGCACAGCTGAGGTTACACATGAGTGGAGTCACCTCATGGAAGTGTGTAACCCTGTGTCATTGACTGGGCACATCTGTTGTGTTCTGTGTGCATGTCTCAGTGGGTTACCATGGTTTTTTAAACACAACCTACATTCCCTGCAGTTGTGCCTGACTGTGATGCTTGCTGAGTTGCCCTGTGTTTGCCATAGGTGTTAGGACTGTGTTTCCTGGGATGTGGGTACATGGTAAATACTGGTTATATGGGAGTCATCGGTGTGTGTGTGTGTGATGTAATGGCCCTGGTATGCGTGCAAACTCACATGGTACATAACCAGGATTCAGCCCTACACTTTGGTGTTGCCAAAATCAGGTTGTTTTCACATTGTGGTGCCTTCCTGTGCCTGGGTAACTTGTATGTGTGTGTCAATGCTTACACTCATCAGAACCTAGCCTTCAATTTCTGCTGCTGTGAGAATGTGTTCTTTGTGGGTGTCCATGTGCTCTCCATTGTTCGGGGACTGTTCCAAGGATCCCAATGTGTCAGATAAGTTTAACGTCATGCACATGTACCTCATAATATACGGTGTGTAGGTCATTCACAAAGGATGTTGCCTGTCCATGTGTGATGTGTTTGTACACCTTAGATCCCCCTCCACCCCAGTGATTTTCATCGGTGCATGTGCAATGTCAGCAGTACCTGTGGGATTGGCTGCTGCTCATTGGTGCAGATCAAGGTGTGTGGCATTTGGAGTGGGCATATGTGAGTGTTCTCATGTCCAGGACCCTACATACATGGAGGGATGACATCACAGCCCATGGCCATATATTTTTCTGAGTGAGTGTGATGGCAGATTGGCTGTCACTACATGCCACAGTGCGCACATGTGACTGTGCTCAACAGTAGAGTGTACATCCAAATTGTTAAACGCAGAGGGCTCATCATACAAGCAACTGTTGCAACAATGTGGGCTCCTTGTGGCTATTGATGGAGTGGTGTCTCTTGCTGTTTGTTGGTGTGCAGCCAAGCTTATGTCACATGACTGGGTTGTGTGACCATTAATGTCAAAATGGCTGATTGCCCACATGGAGGTAGCCAGTTTCTGTGTGACTTCTAGATGGAAGTGTGTGCACATATATCTGTTTTGAGTTAAACACCACAGGATGTGTGTCGTACTAGCCTGGGTACACTGAGACACACACACATGTGGTGTTCATTATGCAGTGTGGGGCTGGCTGGTTGTGTTTGTGCACCTGCACCCATGCGTTGATATGGCTTTTCTGGACATTGCCTGCAAGTCGGGTGTGGGTATTGCCGTACTGTCCCTGGCACTCCTACATCATCATTCGGTGCATTCTTCATGGTTATTATGTTCCATTGCTGCCATGGTATGGGCCTTGATTACCTGATGGCTTCAATCTACACAGGATTCCTTGGTATGTGTGTCTGTTTGTGTGCATATGTGTGCATGCATTCTGTTGGGCACTACTTACATTGTGTAATTGTACATTGGAGGCATTGTCAGCTCCCATGTGCACTGCTACTCTGCACATGTCAGACGGATGTTAGTCGACGCAGGTCACTTCCACTCCACTGATGTGTGTTTGTTTGCAATACACCCACTACTTAGTCACTAAACTGCTTGTGGTGTTACAACCAGGAATCTGACATGCAGAGCAGCATTGTCTGTCAATTTTGGACAGGCACTCATATTTGGATCCCTGAGGTGGGGTGGGGTTTGGCACCATTGATGCTATGTTCATGATGTGCATGGATTTATGATGCCTGAATCAGCTTTTGGTCACAGTTGCAGGGACTTCACACACAATACACAATCTTGGCATGATGGTAGGGTGAGGGGTGCTGGGACTGCAAGACGTATGGGTGGGACTGCTGATAGTGATAGGCATCCACCCCCATGTAGATTAGGACTGCTGGGGGTCATAGGCATCCCCCCTAAGGCTTAAGGACTGGGCAGCCACCCCCTATGTGCTGGAGAATGCTGGTGGTGATAGGCACTCACCCCCATGCAGGTGGAGTATGCTGATAGTGATTTATACATGACCACTACCGGAGTTCCATTCACAGTGCAAACATTGGTGGGACATGTTGCTGAATGTGGACTAGCCATCCACTGAGCCTGTGACAGCAGTCAGTACTGACTTATGGGCCAGACTGGCCTGTGGCATCATGTTAGACCCTAATATCTGGGGCATGCTGTATTGTGACGTGTGTCTTGTGCTGCAGCCACAGTGTGCTAGCTCTACATTTCAAGCTATGGGCCGTATTGGTGTCTGCTAATGGAAGTATGTTCATCATATCAACAATGGGATCATGCCATCACAAATGCTGTTCCAAAACCTGAGTCAGTGGCCAGGAATGTGACATGTGTGTAGGAACACATGACAGTTATGTTCAGAGCAGATCAGAGTCCTGGGAAGTCTGACAATGCTAGTGATAGGCATCCACCCCCATGTGGATTAGGACTGCTGGGGGTCATAGGCATCCCCCCTAAGGCTTAAGGACTGGGCAGCCACCCCCTATGTGCTGGAGAATGCTGGTGGTGATAGGCACTCACCCCCATGCAGGTGGAGTATGCTGATAGTGATAGGCATCCACCTCATGTAGATTGAGACTGCTGGGGGTGATAGGCATCCCCCCTAAGGCTTAATGACTGGGCATCCACCCCCTATGTGCTGGAGATTGCTGATAGTGATAGGCATCCACTCTATATGGGCTAGACACTGCTGGTAATGATGGGTACCCCTACCCCCCACCCCCTCCAATGGTTGTTCCTGCTGGTAGTTATGGCTATCTACCCCCTATGGGTGTTGTACTTGACGTCTGCGGGGTACGCGCAGATTCCTGTTGTTGATTCGGTCATAGACGTACAGTGCAGGGATGACATGCATGATCGGATACAAGCCTGGTTCGTCTTGTACCCGCTGTCCGTGTTTTGGTGCAAAACGACGCGAAGAGACTCCAGTTCCAGATGCTGAGACGTGTCGTCAGTGGTGAACCGTTCGGCGCGTAGGAAGTAAGCATTGTTTTGCCCGGCCGAAAGCTGCTGGTTAAATGCCTCCGGACGAGTCGAATTCAGCGGTTATGGTTCCGGCTGATTTCAGAGCCTACGGCTCGGTCGGCAATCTGACACATTTGGGCATCGTACTTCCTTGTACGGACGGGTCGGCTCCGAGACCGAGTCGGTCGTAAGGTATGGGTACGGACGGCTCTCGGAGGGCTGTCCGACCCGGATCAGAATCAAGCCCTAAGCATTTACCTATCCTACTTTTAAATATTGTGCATCCTGCTTTAGTGGCATTGAGGCCTAATGAGGGGAGACTTCCTAATAGTTAAACGCCAAACCCCTCTCCAAAGTGGTTATTAAGACAGGTGGAATTTGCAGTTTAAAGCTAAATTACTCATGTAAAGCCTGCAATCATGTTCTGCCTTGTCACTTTAGTGGTGACACAATATGTAGTGCAGTCAGCTAGTGACCTTTTAATTGCAGGCCCTGAGCACACTTTATACCATATTCTTCGGAATTATAGGTAAGGTAAATATAACAATTAAAAGTATAGCCAATTTTGGCATGATTTAGGGGTCAGAGCACATACACTGGGGCCTAATTAGCAGAGTCCTAGTGAAGAAAACAGCAGCATGAGTCCAAAAAACTGTGGGTGATCATGCAAAAAGAGGCTTTTTCCTACACTTCCCTTAGATTACCCCTGCCCTTGGGGCGTTAGGATAGGGCAGGATATCTTGCTGTGCGGCAAAACAAGCTTTGTAGGTGGAAAACTTCACCCCTACCCTTGGGTAATGAAAAGGTGCTGTTCTTTATTCTATTTCCCCAACTTGTGCAAGGTGAGTGAGTTTTTTTAGCAAGGACATGCCACATATTCATTCTCAGCCATCGCACAGGCCAGAGAAAGTTTATATTTTTGCACCATGGCCTGTTAAGGCCAGGAAATGTGAAGGCTGTTTGCATAATTCTGCCTCACTTGTTCAGTTTGATCATCAAAGCGCCGAGACACCTTTGGGTATTTGCGCGCTGTAAAAATCGCAAAAATAAAATAAATAAATGTAGGTCCTGCCTAGGTTGCGCATGCGCTGTCTCTCAAGACATGTTGTATCTACTGTATGGGCTTTCAGCAAGCCCATCCATTTTTATACGTTCCTTCATGTGTCTTTCAAAATTCCTTTTTTTTCGTTGGTGAATAGTTTACATTTGTCCCTCCCTCTGCTGTTTTGATCATGCCCTGGAGACTGGCACTGTTACATGGATCACTTCACTATCGCCCATATGCCAGTTTTGGAGCACTACTTATTCTTTTGCCTCGGTTTGTTTGGCTTTCCAAACGCAGTCAGCCAAGGGCTGCAAATCATATCCTTATCTTTTTTTCCACTGTCTCTGGTTTCACAGGCGTTTTTTCTGCCAGAGGCTGTATTGTTTTTATCCTATAACATTTTTGGTTTCATTAGCTCAAATATCCAAACCTTAAATAATATACATACTTAATGGAAGTGCAGTTTAAGAAGACGGCCGACAGCAGGGTCATCCTATTTACATTGTGCTTTTGACAATGTGATTATTTGGATCCGATTAAAGAGGTAAGCATGCTGTTATTGATCTGTTTTATGAAAATGGAAACAGCTTTAAGTTGCGCACTTTCAACTTTTGATGCTTTCTTTTAGGTTTTTTCAATCAGTGAAATAAAAGTAATATCAAGGGATGCCTCCTCGTGCTCTCCAAACGAGACATGCAATGTAAGGCTACTTAACAATATATCCCGCAAATAGACAGTGCAACATCACCTCAGCACCACCTCAGCAGCACCACCTCAGCATCAACGCAGCATCACTTCTGCACCAGTCAGTATCACACAGCAATACTTCGGCAGGACCGCCACAGCAGCACCTATCAGCAGCACCTGAGCACCACCACAACACCAGCACAGCACCACCTCAGCACAAGTGCAACACAACCTCAGCACCAGCACACCACCTCAGCAATAGCACACAACCACCCCTGCACCAGTGCAGCACTACCTCACTACCTACGCGGCTCCACCTCAGCATCAGTGCAGCACCAGTGCAGCAACACCACCTAAGCATCAGCACAGCACAAGCACAACTTCACTCAGTGCCACCACAGCATCACTCAGCACCACCTCAGCACCAGCACAGCATCTCCTCAGCCTCACTCAACACCACCACAGCACCACCTCGGCATCAGCAGAGCACCACCTCCACATCAGTGCACCACCACCAGCACAAAACCACTTCAGGACCAGTGCAGCACCACCTCAGCAGCAACTCGGCATTAACGTATCACCACTTCAGCATTAGTGCAGCACCACCTCTGCACCAGTGAAGCATCAACTCTGCACCAGTGCCCCACCAACTCAGCATCACTCAGCAACACCTGAGCACCAACACAGCATCACCTGTGCACCATCAAAGCATACCTCAGCACCACCTCAGCTTCACTTAGCACCACCTCAGTATCACGCAGCACAACCTGACCACCAACTCCAAACAAGCACAGCAACACCTCAGCACCACCTCAGTATCACTTAGCACCACCTCAGTATCAGTGCAGCACCACCTCAGCACTAGTACAGCATCAGCACAGCACAACCTCAGCATCAGCACAGCACCGCATCAGCACAGCACCAACTGAGCATTACACAAGCACCACAACACCAGCACAGCACTACCTCAGCACCACCTCAGCTCCACTTCAGCCTCAGTGCAGCACCACCTCAGCAGCAGTGCAACACCACCTCATCACCATGGTACTACCTCGGCACTAGGGGTGGGCGGAATTTGCAAAATCCACTTTCGCAAATTATCGTGAAAATGTTAAAAATTATCGCAAACACGCGGAAATATCGCGAAGATGCGGACGTTTTTTTCCCGCATGTTCGCGAGATTTTCTGCATGGTTGCGGCTCGCCAACTTACCCATGCGGTTGCTCGTGGGCGCGGCCATCTTGTTTTCAGTTGTCTCGCGGTGCATGATCGCGAAAAGAAAGATGTGATCGCGCGACGCATGACGTCATTGCGGGCGCGAACTGTCGCGAGACAGCGCAAATGGCAAAAAACAATACAACATCTCATGGAGAACGCGACCGAATCAAGAAAACTTGTCGGCGAACGCAGGGATTCAGGTAAGGCGATCGCGCGCGCGCGAGAATGTATTATTTTACAGCGCGAGCAAGAACCAAATTATCACAAAGCTGCGGAATGCGGAAATTTTGACAATTTCCGCGAACGGAACGAAATTTTAGCCCAGGCCTACTCAGCACCAGCACAGCACCATATCTGCACCAGTGCAGCACCACCTCACCACCAGCACAGTACTACCTCAGCATCAGTGCAGCACAACCACCTCAGCATCAACGCAGCACTCAGCACCATCATAGCATCACTCAGCACCACCTCAGCTCCAGCACAGCATCTCCTCATCCTCACTTAACACCACCAGAGCACCACCTCAGCATCAGCACACCACCACCTCAGCATCAGCAGATCACCACCTCAGCACCACCTGAGCATCAGCACAGCACCATCTCCTCATCAGTGCGCCACCACCAGTGCACCACCAACTCAGTATCAGCACAGAACCAACTTAGCACCAGCACAGCACCACCTCAATACCAGCTGAGCACCACCTCAACATCAGAACAGCACCATCTGAGCATCAGCACAGGACCAGCTCTGCATCAGTGCAGCCCCATCTCAGAAGCAACTAAGCGTCAATGCAGCACCACTTCAGCATCAGGGCAACACCACTGCAACATCAGCACAGCAGCAGCTGACCACAGCACCAACACAGCATCCCTCAGCACCACCTGAGCACCAGCTCAGCACCACCTGAGAACCAGCATGACACAACCACTTCAGCATGACTAAGCACCACCACAGCATCACTCAGCATCAGCAAAACATCAATCAGTGCCACCACAACATCCCTCAGCACCAGTGCAGTATCTCCTCAGCATTACTTAGTATCAGCACAGCACCACCTCAGCATCAGCACAGCACCCCCCCCATTAGTGCACCACCACTAGGGCAGCATCAACCCACCACCAGCACAGCCCACCACAGCATGAGTGCAGCACCACCTCAGCACCAATGCAGTACCACCTCAGCAGCATCGCAGCATCACTCAGTACCACCTGAGCACACCAAAGCATTACTCAGAACCACCTCAGCATCATTCTGCACCACTTCTGTGTCACTCAGCACCACCTGAGCACCAATTGAAAAGTCATTGGATTGGGTGCCCTTATGTTTACCTTGGTACATTAACGATAAGAAAACTACACACATAGGACCAGCCTGCTGAGCAGGTTTATCAGGCCTGGGGGTCCTGTGATGCTGGGCGGTTTTCTGTCTGTTCTGTGGAGCTCATGTGGTGTGAGGCACCCGAGAGGCAACTGTGCTTTGTGGAAGATGATACTGACAAGATCTGCATAACCTGAAGACTACTTTGCTGTGTGAGAGCTGAGACTATAGACAACTTGGTTATATCAGTGCTATCAAGGGACAAATCCTGTTGGTGTGTAGTTTGCTGTCTATGGTCTCATGCTATCAGAGCTGAGTTCCCATAGTCATAGCATCCACATGTATTTACATGTGTGTCTGTATATGTTGTCTGTGTGTTGTTGTACCTGTAACTGTATATGTGACTGTGCATTGTCTGGGGGTACCCGTATGTGTGATGCATGTTTCTGCTTACACACATACCGCAGGACGTACATCCATTACTACATACATTACATTGACGTAAGATAACTATTGACTTTTTCAATGATGGTTTAATGTATCTTCCACAATAATTTTAAGGGTATTTAAGGGGAGATATTTCCTCCTGCGATAGGTCTTTCTTTACTCAGTTCAATCGTTGCTATGACTTGGTGCGCTGATCTTCATGGCTTCAAGTTCCTGGATTGTTGTAGTCATTTCCCCCCTTTTTCAGAATTTGAAGAGAGTATATTGCTTTTGTCTATCAGAGTCCAAAGTGAGTCCAATTGGAATATAACTCCCTTAGGCCAAGTTAGGCCATGCAGAAGTGATAACTGGATAGAAAAGAGTAACGTTTCCATTACTGTTCTGACAGGGAATCTGTTGGGTCATCACAAAAGAAGGAGGGTTGAGAGGAAATGGTCCCTCCTCGACCTCCCGCACAATATTACCATCACAAACTGGAAGAGGGACCGGAATCTGTTGGCACTGGCATGAGCAGTTGTCTTCTGCTGGATGTGGGTAGCAATATTCGACCGAGGGCTCAGCATATATTACTTCTCATTGCCGTGTGTTGGACTTCAGACACCCCCATTTCAATATACCAGGGGCACGCGCACTCAGTTAAGACTGTGATATCATTGCACAAAACCAGTTAAAACGATTCAACTTTTGCAAGGTGTCATCTGCACCTTCAATCTGAGACTAGTTTTTCCTTCTTCAATTCCTTTCAAGGTTTCATGGTATTATTTCCTGTGCCCTGTTGAATGTTTTGCACCTTAGCTGGAGAGTGAGGTTATTACCTAGGAAACTTCTCTGTTACCAAATGTTAGATTTTCATTAATATTTCATGTCAGCGCGCCCTGGTGATATTAGCTTCAAGGCAGTATACAACTTTATTATATTCTGATTAACACAGAATATCGATTAAAGGAACCTGACATTGATTCTAAGGTCATTTGCATGTTTGTACCCCAACAACGCATGTTGATCAATTTCCCATTTCATGCCTCAAAGAAATGCGTGTTGGTTTGTCCAATTACAATCATAATAATTAAAGCTGGCGCGCTTTCTTACAATGTGTGAAATCGATTTTTGAATGCGTTTTCAGTTACAGGGTCTTTTCTCGTGGAACATATGTTTACCTACCTTTTGTCGACGAGGCAAGCACTTTACTACAGCAATCAATCAAGGCATTTATTTTTTTAACAAATGAAACACAGAATGAATATAGAAAAAATCATTGTCATCTGTCATGGAACACCTGTACAACCCTTGCTGGAACTCGAATACTTTTGCATTCCCTCTCTTGCGTTTTGAAATGAGAAACTGCTCCTGAAGAACAGTTTTTGAAAAGCACCCCAGGCTCGGTGAAGGATGGCTCTTACAGCAGCAGAAGGTTCTCTCCATGTGAGCAGTGGCCGGGTCTCCCATCTCTTACACATTCCGCATTGCTTTTTGACACCTAGGAATATGAGTACAGCGTGTTATTGCTTCCTTTGGGGACATGTATTACATTTCATCTGAGTTTTATGCTGAAAGTATTCACGCGCTGCCTGATATATGTGTGATGTTGACATCCAGGGATTCCATCACCGCGTGAACGTGCTTCGGTGCTGTCAGCCAATGATTAATTTACGTAAGTTGGTCACCCTTAAGTCCCATTCATTTTCCTGTTTAAAGGAAGAAACCATTTTTTAAAACTAATTCCATCAGAACCAACTGAATTTCATGACCAATGTAGGCTTGAAACAGCGAGGTTGGAAACTGTGAGTAGCAGATCATTGACTTAAGATCGGTGAAAGAAATATCGAATCACAAAAATATTCGGGAAAAAAATATCATTTACAAAATGTTTGCCATCCTACTACTTAATTAACAACACAAAAATCACCAACCAGAATATCTTCGTAAATTTTTCTCTACTTCTACTGGTATCGAAACCACAAATATCGTAAACAAAAATATTGTTACCAATTAATGAATATTTAAAATGTCACAAATATTTAAATACACAATATCAAGTACACTGATATCACAAAAGATACATCAGAATATTTGAAAATAAAATAATAGCTCTATTTGAATTAAACACAATTAAAATTAAACTGTACAGAAATCAATAAATCATATAACTACATTATTGCATTTATGTAACAATTAAATAAACTGTAAACATATACAAAATAAATAAAATACGTTTCAAACATTAAATAATTAACAAACAAAAATACTTGCAGCCATTCATGCAGTATAAAAAATATACATTCCACATTAAATTGAGCATAAATAATACATCCAAAATAACAAAAAAAACTGGTAAAATGGTAATAACTCAAAATAATTTTAAACTAAATGCACATTAACCAATAAAAATAACTGCAAAGCAAACTAAACTATAAAATAAACTGCACATTTCTACATATACCAGACCAAAAAGTCTAAAGCTGCAAGATTTGCCAAATTGCAGAGAGAAACCATAGAAGAAAAATTACCTTCTCAAATAAGTAAAACATTTGTTTTAACATAGTTGAAAGTGACTTGTTTAAAAAATGTTTTAAACAAATAACTAACCAAACTCTCTATTAGTATGTATTTATCAAACTTTAGGCACTACAGAAGAAGTACAAAATCCTCTACAACCCACAAACCCCGTCAATAATCAAATACCTGGAAAAAGGCACAATAAAAGTAAGTAAGACCAACATCAGTTAAAACTTAAAAGTAAAACATAAAATCAAACACCCTCAACCCTTACAAACTAGCCACAAAAAAGATGGTTAAAATGTAATTAGCACAATTTCTTTTCTCCAACAGAAAATAAAGCACCCAATCTACATTAGAAGACCTTCAAAGGATAAATTAACAGCATTGTGTAAGTATAAATGCAAGCCAACTGTTGTAATAATTTTTGTACTCTTACAATGCAAAAGTAAAATAATTGCAATTTAGTTAAGTATATTATTAAAATATTTCCAGCGGTAATGACAGAAAGAGCAAGATATATCACCTCACAGAAAGGAAAATAATTACTCTTGCACGTGGGCTGAGAAAGCAAAAGCACAGAGCATGTTAATTGGAAATGTTAAAAATACTACTCTAACGCATGGTATGGGATAGCCTATGACAAATGAAATTTCTATTAACATGAGAGAATACAACTACCCCGCAAATGTCAAAAATGATGGTTCTATGAACGTGAGAGAACACAATCCCCCCCCAAATGTCAATGCCACCAAATTTGAAGTGAGGAATGGACTTCAAGTTTTAAAGGAGACAAGCAATAGTTCCCAAAAGACCACTACTAAAACTCTATAAGGTATACTTCCTAAAACCCTGAACACAACAGAGGAGAGCTACCAGCTATACCCACATTAAATTGCTTAAGAGCATGAACTAAAAAGCCTGAAGTGACACTCCTGCTGCCCCTAAAACATACAAACATCCAAATACCTGGGAACTTAACCACCACACATATTAATAAACCCTCCCTCCTTCATGACAACTTACATAATAAAAAATGCAACATTATGTTTGCTATATCAGAATAATTATTAATAAGGGCCCGATTACGAGTTTGGGGGCCCTGGAGTGGGATGCCATGCCACCGCCCGCTCCAGGACCGTGAAACAGGGCTGCTCTCCGCCTGCCAGATTACCAGTTTTTCATGGTCTGGCGGGCGGCGGCGGGGCGGTCCTGCAGCAGTGCCTTTCAATGTCACCTATGTGTACATTAGAAAGGCACTGCTGCGGAACCGCCACAGCACGTTCCAGCACTGCATGGGCTGTGAAGTCCATGCCGTGCTGGAACACAGGGTGGAGGCACACAGTGGGGCACAACATGTGCCCCCCTGCAAGCACCCCCATGCATGGGGCATGAGGAGGATTCATGACCCCCAGCAGTTTTATGGAGGAAGATCCTCCATGACGCAGCTGGCTGTCCTGAAACTCGTAATAATATGTATGCCAGTGCCGCAGTGGTAACATCAGCATATTGTGAGACCCTGACCACTGCGAGCCCACCAGGGACCACGGTTCCCTGGTGGTTGAGGCAGAGCAATGGCGGTCCAACTGAGAAAGTTATAATATGGTGGTCGGATCGCTGGTATGACGGGAGCTGGACCATCACTGCCCCTGCAAGTCTGGTGAGCCCCTTACTGTCAGACTCGTAATCAGGCCCTAAGCCAATGTCAAACATGGTTGATGGATGGAACATTCAAAATGTGGCCTAAACCATTCACTCAGATGTACGTATACCATACATGGTGAATAGCAAAACACAAATATATCCTCATGTATGCCTTGCTACCTGATAAACAAGGTAGCACTAACTACAAACTACCAAACCACATTAAAAATAAAATAAGCAACTACTCCACTCAACTTTGAACAAGCAACAACTCTCTACCCACACACAGCCATTCAAATCTGTTACTACCACGTTAATCAAAGCATTTGGAGGTGTCTCCAACAATCTGTACTACGTGCACAATAAGCCACAAACAGCCATTTTCTCTTTGAAAAAACACTAATGGCACAAGCACATGCCCTCTACAATCTCACAACAAACCCAATAGGCACGCAACTCACCAGCATCCTTAACACCTCCATCTCCACAGCAATCTTCCTGGACAGATGGAAACACTCAGACATCAGACCCCTCCTACAGAAAGCCTCTGCTGACCCTAACGATCTAAAAAATGATTGTCCAATTTCCCTACTCCCCTACCAGGCCAAAGTTTCTTCAGAAAGCCATCAACCAGCAGCTCACTGAATTCCTGAAACAAAACCACCTACTAAACACCTCTCAAACAGAATTTCGTGCCAGTACTGGGAGTTTGATGATTGCCACCACAGATGACATCAAAACATTCCTCGATCATGGGGAAATGGTTTCCCTGATCCTCCTTGACTTTTCCACGATGTTCGACACAGTCTCCCACAACACCCTCATCAGCAGACTCTACAACATAGGCACATGCCAAGACGCCCCAAAGTTGATTGCCTCTTGCCTTGCAGGACACACATAGAGCATCCGACTGCCTCTCTTCACCTTCACACCCAAAGACATAATATGCAACGCACTACAATGATCATCCCTCAGCCTCACCCTGTTCAACATCAACATGAGCTCCCTCGCAGAAGTC